>NC_137454.1:52828622-53543622 GCF_964235325.1 Thermobia domestica | reverse complement strand
AAACTCGACCCCTGACCCATGAAAGCCTGATCTGATCCGTTTGAGAGCACTACGCGGCAGCAAACAGTTCAGTTAATTTCGTGTTCGTCTGTTAAAGTTGTGTAATTTCAAGTCAAAATAACCATAAAAGATAAGCTACAATTGACAAAGACGTGGTGTATACATTATAATTTGTAAACACCTTAGACAGAAAAACAAAACAAAAATACCTGGCAACTGTCCTGCAGTACTCGAATGAGTTACATCACGCTTATTTTTTTGTTGGGGCTTCACAGATTCAAATATCCTAAATTTTTTTTGGGTCTGATACAGCTTTTTGTAAATCACATCTTCGTTTGTGTTCTTGTTTTTAGCACCACTTTTATATTTTTTCTTTACAGTAATTCTGGAATCACTCCTACAATCCATACTGACACAACCACATCTGTCTTCCATTACAAATGACACGTAACTTTGTTCCAATAATTGAATTGCTGCTATCGGATTTGCTCTTCGATGTAATATACAAATTAAACACAAGCCGAAGGCAGGAACTTTGTAGTAATTTTTTGAGGTTTGTACAAAA
Organism: Thermobia domestica; assembly: GCF_964235325.1. Lineage (NCBI taxonomy): Eukaryota > Metazoa > Arthropoda > Insecta > Zygentoma > Lepismatidae > Thermobia > Thermobia domestica. The sequence goes on along the minus strand of NC_137454.1, from coordinate 53,543,057 downwards.
CAATCTTTGATAGTGGCAATTAATTTCTTTTCGCTTTACGGCACTGAAAAGAAAACAACGAAGCCTGATCCGATTTCTTTCTTTGAAGCTTGGTCTGAGGACAATGCTGTTCAAAAGTGATCCGACTCCACCTCCACTTTCCACAATAACAATATCTACGAATCTGACCTCCACTCGCCGGTTTGTAAAAGAACCGGAGTAGGCAATGGTATCCAAATCCAATACCAACCTGAAACCTACTGTGTTTCTTATATTTAAAAAATTAGTAGTTAACGTCCTGGTTTTAACAGCTGCTATATCACAAACCCCGCAATGATTTAGGGCCTGATTGTCTCATAGACGAAACCTCTTCAAGTCTATAAACGTGAAGAAGAACAAGGTTCTTCATGAAAGTTTACCTTTACGTCTTTTTTATGTAAAACACAAGTTTGAGGGAGTTATCCTGCCATATTAGATGCAGGTAGGTTTAATTTAGAACATGTTTTTAAAATTGACGGAGGGGCCTAGTCCACTCCTGGATATAGATCACTAAATTTCATTTCCCCACCATATATCTCCGAAACTATGGTTTTTGACCAAAGTTGAAAAGGACTTTTTTCTTTGTTTGACATGAGATATGTGTCTTAATTCTTTTTGTGCATTAATAGCTTGTGTACCGTACTTACAGTTACAGTTACGCTCTCGTGAGACTTTAAATTCATGATTATTACCAGGACCCAAAGACTTTGTAGTTCTTAATAATTTCCAGATTCCTTTTGGCCTTTACCATTCCGCATAACATAGCTTAATTAAAATCTGGTGATGTCGTGTGTTTAATTAATCCATCTGATGTGATTGTCCATGTGATTTTTGCATTAATTTGGCCTTGGATCATTAGCTCTTCCATGTTTTCGTGTTTAATCTCATGACCTGACCAAAGAAATATAAGATTCTTCTTTGCTGAAACGTATTTTGGCAGGTTTCTCTTCCCAATTCTTCGGTGACAGATTAATTAATTTTTCTGACCATCCGTGAGATTCTTAGTGTCCTTATTCTACACTACATATAAAAGTCAGTGATATATTTTCCCTCTTTACACAGATACAAAGAAAGAAAGACAGAGAAAGAAGGAGGGAGAGTACTATATTCTAAGGCCTAACTTTACCAGGTAATTACCTAACATGTAAAATCTTGAAGTAAACTGTTGCTGGTCCAAAGAGGCTTACCTCGAAAATAGAAAGCCGACTTTTTACACTATCACACATTCGAAGTTAGTGTATATACTGACGTGAAACTAGTGCAAAACAGTTAAAATAGATTTGCTTGAGAGCACTGGATACTTTTTGCTTAATTAAATACGAAGAGATTTTTTTAAAGTAAGTGCCGTTTTGAAATAATAATAAAAAATAGGTATCATTTTTTGTAACCTTTTGCTACTTTAAAGCCTACACCATAATCTACTTTTCTACATGGTTTGCACGAATATTGAAGCACTTATCGTATTGTACAACTAACTTTTGAATACCATTCTCATAAAAGAGAAAAATGGAATGAGATTTTGATTTTGAGTTGTCGTATGTCGTTCGGCATTGCCATGAAACAAAATATCCCCTTACACAGCATGCCATGCTGCTTTTATTGTACTGCGTGGGCCCAGTGTTTATAAGGTTTCACAATAGGTCATAGAATTTCATGTGTCACCACGAGGCAAAAAATCCATAAGCAACGTCACCTTAGTGTCAAAAAATGGTACATATGATTTTCAGAATATAAATTGTTTTTTTAAATTAACTTTCTTGTGTGATGTTGAATGCCATCGTTCGTAGGATTATAGCAGCTGTCCCAGAATAACGTAAGTCATCCATGTTTTGACGGCTGTAACAATACAGCATTAAAAGCATTAATTTCCACACGGTTGCGCTCAAGGAAAGTCAGTGAACTGGCTAAACGGTTAGTTTTGTGCACCTCAGTCAACATTTTTAGTATGCATCATTAGGTTAACATTTGGTAATTTACAATTTAATAGAGAACACTTTTTGGAACTTGGGGACACTTATCAGATAGCGACCAAATCGTAAGCGTTTGTTCTCTTTCACTCTATCGTCAACTTTCTGCACCAAGTCTTCAGTGATAACAGAGAGGCACCCACGTATCAGGAACATTCGTGCTATAATTTTTAAAAGTTTTGTCCCATATCCGTAGCATTTTATTTATCATGATAATTTCTGCATACACTTTACTAAGCTGACGATAAATTTCAGCCACTACTTTCACACTTAACTATACCACTAGGTTTGAGCATAACAGAAAACAACATCAGTGTAGTTATAATCATGGTTATAATAAAACACTGCTTTCATGGTCGCAGACGGCATTCCCTTGTATGGGAGTGGTTACTGCCATATATGCTGGTTGAGGAACTATCACACTCAGAATAAAGAATTTCACAGGTAATGATGGAATTTGATATCACTTCGGCACTGATTCCCCTTGATTGGAATACCACCGTACAACACTCCTTGATTGGAAAAAACGTGCGTCTCTTTCAGGATGTATTAAAGTCATATCGAGAATAGGACGTACGGAAACTCCAAGGGGGCCTGGAAACGGAGGGAACGTGCTGCCGTACCACGGTGAATAGGCATGTATCCAACTAAATTGATTCGTAAAGAGGAGCTGAACCTGTTATACTCAGTGGTGCTATTCAGCTGGTTCGTACTGGCTCAGGCTAACAGGTTGTTAAAATTTTTCGACTTCGAAGAACCGTTTGTTATACCGAGATGAACCTACATACAAATACACACATATATATCACAAAGCCAAGTGTGTGACAAAGAAGCAAAACAGAGTTATGTTAAAACCTGGCAGAACCCATTTTCAGAAATTGAAAATTAAACCATGCAGATCGTTTGTTTACGATTGACCTCATAAAATGTTCGTTTGTTTAGGGTTTATAATAAAAAATATACCAAAAGCAAAATGGCTGCTGGCAACTTCACGTAGCAGAACACATTTTCTGAAACCGAAAATAAACCATGCAAATAATATTTATATATCTTTTATAGTTTTATTAGCATTGCAAGTGCTTGCAATGCAAATTTCAGCTGAAAGGGAGAGCATGTAGAATACAAGTTTTTCACAGCCATAAACATTGGACCTGCTTGAAGTACACTACTTTTCTCTGAACATACGAGAAGATTAATGGAGAGCGGGAGCAACGGTAAATTTCATTTTAAGTGTCATTTTTTCATAGAAATTCTTACAGCTAAACGTACGACTTCTCAGAGGAAGGTATAGAAGTTTATTCCTTAATCTCAAATACTCAGATATCAAGAATGAGAGCTGGGTTCACGTGAGTGTAGCGTTGAGGGATATTTATATTTGAAACTTATATACATATCATTATTAACAATTGTAGAGCCATTGCTGGATGAAGTTCTTTTAAATAGATTTGAAAACGTAATTTGATAATTCGTAGTGCTAGCTAATTTTAATGGTGTGTAAGTTGCTACATGTCACAAGAGAATTATATCTATCTATCCATCTATCCGTCTACTATATTTCTCAGCTATATCTATATATCTATCTATTCACGAAACTTTAAATTGTAGTAACGGAAACTCTGTTAGAATTTTTGTCATATTTCACTATGAAACTTTCCTCTCTCTGCACTAATGGACTTAGTTCCTCTTGTCATTCAGAAACATACAGCCGCAAGGAACACGTCGCAGAGTTACGCTGGTATTACACTTTAGGATATGTCATTGTCTACGTATTTTCCAAATGTAAGATCAGTAAGATGATTATTCTATGTGTTGCATATTTTAACCTGTAGTAGTGAAGATTATATTAATTTAGCTGTATAAGTATCTTGATTGTTATTACCTGAATTTGGATAAACGTGCGGAGTACAATTGCAGATCCTTTGAGCTGTTCGCCTTCTACAATCCATCACGCACAAATTAAAAGTATAAATTCGAAACAAATCTAGTGTTATTTCATTTGAAAACATACACCTTCTTTGCCAATCAAATAAGCTTTTTACTGCACTTGTGCTGAGTATAGTGAACACTTGAAATCGCATATTAACAGGTAAGAACACATTAAAACTGTGGTATCTTCCTGGAATATCATACGGTGAGTAGATTGTTACCTAGAATAAAATCAAAACGTATAATTACTTTCGCACTGTTAAAAATCTCACAAGTAAGTTCATATGAATAACATCTACCAACGATTGAATTATACCTAGTGGTTCCTTGCCATTTAGTATCCGACAGCTTATTCATGTTGTGTTATTAAAGTATCGGAAATATATATTGCGCAGAATACGTTCTATGTGTGCTGTTTTCGAACTTCCCAGTTGTTGTGTGATAAATCTGGTACAATTAAACTTTAGGAAATTTGATATTTTCCAATGTGTATTCGATCTAGTTTTCAATCATAAACTGACTTTTCGGGTATTATGGAAATGTTTGGCTCCTTGGATTCTATTGAGATACGAAAGAGCCCTGACATCATTTATGGTAAAAGTGACAATGACGAAATTCTGACGATCACAAGTCAGTGGCTCAAAAATGTGGCAAATATTTAAGCAGTGAACAACCGAGCTAAGCTTTTGTAAGCCAACGAAACAAACAAATAGATGAATTGAAACGAGATGATGATGTATATCACTAGTGTAAAGTAGATAACGACACTACAGGTGATCGTTTGATTGAAAATGATACGGATTAGCATTCGGTGACAGATTAAGGTTGCTTAATATTACTAAGACGCAAAATGAAATTGAGAAAATTTGAATTTAAAGAACTGGAAAAGACAACTATGGAACAAATATGGAAATTGACGCCAGTGTTAAATCATAATGACAAATGTGTAATTAAAATCGTGTCTGATTTATTGAAACATCTAGATGTCTACAAAAGAGAGGTAATGAGATCAACCAAGCTGTCTTTAACTAAAAGGTAAAGTATAAAAATTTACTTGTTCACAAGTTTTTTCTTCGCGAATCACCTGAAACGGAGATACTTTCTTTACAATTACTAATCCATCTTGTTCTGCAATACACAATAAGGTAATTAAAGAAAACATCCAGGCCCTGCAGCTGGATGAAATTCACTAAGCAAGTTTTAGCTTATGCTGATGATGTGAATTTTATAGGATATGATAGAAGGAGAATAGAACGATATGCAGTTAGTTTATTAAACACCTACATGAACATAAACTTAGAAGTAAGTCGTCAGAAATTAAATAAATATAGATATTCACCGTGTGCGTAGCACTCCAAGTTACAGATATGTTAAGATATCAATAAAATATTTTCGCCAAAGTTCATATTTTCAACACCTCTGATCAGGATCAACAGGCGATAACCACATTCAAGAATAAATTAAATGTTGAGTGAAAGCAGGGAATTCGTGTTATTATTCAAAAATTTTTAACTTAAAATGATAAAAAATATTTCTTCTTTTTCGTGCTATATGGCTGGGGAACAAAGTCATTTACTTTGAGGAAATAACATAGATTGAAAATATGTGAAAATAAAATCATCAAGCAAAGAAAATGGTGGACCATAATACGAGATATTGGGTATTCCATACAGTTCACTTAATATTGCTAAATAGGCAGGTCATACAGACAAAATAAAAGAAAATAGGAACGCTTGCACAATTTTAGCTTGAAATTAAGTCCGGAATAGCTGATTAGAGAGAAGTATGGCAGGAACCAATGGGAAGACAACATTAAGTCGGATCTTGCAGAGGAAGAAATAGAAAGTAGAAACAGTATCCAGTTTCCTAAGAGAGAAGTTAATGACATCCCTTTCTGAATGTGTATTCGGACCTTTGGAGTATACTTTCATAAGACTATTTGATTGTCAATAGTTCTGATAGCTGCCCAAGCTCTAAAAGCAGGAATATTATGTGGAAGATTCAGGATGAAGACAGAGCGAAAAATACCGCAAAAACCAAAAAAATTGATTTGTTTCGCCCCGTTGCTTAGTTTAAAGAAGACAGTAGAAAATGCAAATGTAAGTTATTGTTTCTGTAAATTTCCCTATTCTATCGAAATTCCTATTTAAAAAGCTGAGCACAAGATTCCTCGTGTTTCAAACCAAGGATGAAAGTGATGAAAGTTAAAAATTGTTTCGCTTTAGGAACAGAGTATATTTTCTATTAACAGGAATATTCTGGGAGAGACTCAACCTTGCTCATTTTATATATTTAGTTTTAGAATATATTAGGGAAGATAGTAACATTGTTTCAGGTAATGGTTGAATGAATACATGATATATGTATGTGGTAGGTACGTCTAAAACTAGGTTATTTGTACTCGTCTCGAAAATACAAGCTCTCATAAAAGACGTCCGTAAATTGTAAGAAATATCAAAATTTTAACTTCCATAGAAGTGGGTACCAAATCAGTGATGAAAGAAAAAATATGTTTAGAGAAACTATCCAGAGATTTAATTAACTAACTCTATATTCTATGGAACCCCGAGGTTCAACGCCGCGCTCATAGAAGCTCTCAACTTCTATCCTTATCTAACTGCATCCAGTTTCTACTTTGTATTCCTATCTCTGCGAGATCCATGTTAATATTGTCCACCCATGTGCGCCTAGGTCTTCCTAATAGTCGTTTTCCGATTGGTGCCCAGAGGTTTACAAAGGATAATAAATAAGATACCACCCAATATAACAAGAAATGTTCCTAAAATCACACTACAAACCACAAAACCGTACAAGACAAAACTAAAGAAATCAGTCGCAACTAACATAAACGTTTGGAAACGTAAGAACCAAAACAAGATCAGTAAAACGTAGTTATTCATGAAAATCTAAAATTGTTATTTTTATAGATTTTCTGAGGTATGCAAATTTCGACTATTTTAGACATATATGTAGAACACCTAGTTTTACAACATAAGCTTTACACTAATTGTGTGAAATCACAGTGTTTAATATGCAGAGTCGTAACTGGCGTTTATCCAGACTACTAGTATGAAATGATGTATTATAATAATTATAGATAATAGTAGATGTATTATAGATAATTATATATTGCTCAACATGCATTTAAGAGAACGTAAGATGTTTAGTTTGTTAGGTTCCAATTTTCTTATCAATAAGAGCAGATTCTTTAAGCAAAATAATTTCGCAGGAATTAACAGTAGCAAAATTTTTGCGTCGCGTGAGTGATACTATTTTATATTACCTTTTACTATTATTTTGACATTTTACTTGAATAACTTTTTTCAGAACTAAAATATTATGAGACGGGTAGGGTTGTACGGAGTTTTAGTTACAATCTCCTCGACGAAAGCCTTTTTTTTAATAACTAGGAATTAACGTAATACTTATCGACATTACTTACATCATTCAAATTTTACGTTTGTTCTGTCCCTTTTCCTTACTCTCTCTTTACCTCTTTTGTTTTTATGAACAATAGAATTTACAAAGATTTTGTCTTCTGTGTCGACGATTCGTCAAGCTTGTTAAGCCGAAAAGTTATAAAATGCAAAGAAGAAATGCAAAAAGAGAATGAAATAAATGGTACGAAAGAAATACATAAAATAATAATATGTAACCATTAACATTCTATTTAATATGTCATGTTGTATCAGTATGTGAACAGATGACTGCAAGTCAATATTTTAAACCATAATCCTGTGAACCACATTGAGAATATATTTGACTTTGTATTTTTCTGTTGAATAAACTTAGAATGTATACAATAGTTGAATATATTGATGGAATGAATTCATTTTTATCAAAACAGCACTTACCTTACACTCATCTATATTTGTTCTACTTGATGTTAGAGGTATTTAGCGTTATTAAAAATGTAAAAAAAAAATAATTTAGCAAGAAAATAGCGACTTCTGGTGCAGAAGGAAATGTGGTTATAATACAAGTCTTCAACAAAATGCAATTAAAGGCAGTGTAGTAAAATAAATTAAACCTTGATATCTAGACGTCTGACTGTGCTGTAATACACAACATCATTACATTTAAATATATTTTAATTAAAAACTAGTAGAAGTTTTGAGAATTACTAATAATTGTAAAGTAATATTATGCCTTTTGTGCCTTACCACTCTCCATTTACTATAAGTGAATCTGAAATTGTTCCATGAATTACGTCATTTTATATGTTTGTATATACTATTCAGTAAGATTTTGTTATTTACTTAATGTTCAATTGTGATAGAACAACATAACTTACCTTTTTGGGTGCATTTACCATATGTCGATTGTACGTGACCTTATCCAATATATCACCATATGCGTATAAATTATTTTCCTTGTAAGAACCTAGTTGGAGTCTCGTATAATTAGGGAGAAAGGTATCTCCTGAATTCATACTGTAACAACATTAAATCATTTTTAGAAATTTATGTTATTTCAACCAACTTACATATTTTAACTTAAGTACATGAAAAAAATAATGTATATCCACAAGCTTTTTTGAAAACACAGCTCAAAATAGTTCCATAATAGCTAATGTTATAGGAAATAATATGTATTGTTGGGATTTTATTTATTTTTATTTGTGATTCTTTAGTTCGAATAGTTGCTAAACCATACGAGTTTTTCACAACATAAAAATATATTTGTATCGTTTGATCATCAGCTCTCAGGGCTATAATTTGTGACTAATTGTAGTTGATATATGTACTGACTTATTATCTTCAATCTGAGCCGTAGATTTGCAAAATGCTTTTCTATCCCGTGACTTTTACTTCTCTTCTGATAGGCACTACGTTATACGATTTTTATATTTCCAGTAAAATGAATTCTACCGGTTTTTACCTTCAGTCGACGATAAGCGAAAGGAAAGCGAAAGGATCATGAAACAAATTGAATTCAAGATTTCAACGAATTCAAGGTTTCATGGTTCAACATACAGAAGAGGTGATTTCCGAGTATCTCTAAATGTGTCCGTATCCTTTCTGTTCGTTCGTCCCGTTTATAAGATTCTATAGTTTTACATAACGGTAGATTACTGAAGTCGAAAATAAAAAAAATGAAATACCCCAAAACATTATATTTGAATTACCAATATTTCTTAACATACTATTTTTATAAGCTATTTTTTCTGGGAAAGATCTACGAAGTGTATTGCATTACTTTCCGGAATGAGTTATTTCCGGAAAGTTTTCTTGGAAAATACTAACGATTTTTTAAAAAATATTTTATAAATGGTTATTTTATTAATAAGCTGGTATGACGTTTTGTCCTGAGAAATACATGCGACGGTAGTTTATTCTTTAAAGTTCTTCGGATGATTTTCCCGAAGGCGACTCACGTGATGTGTTTGTATTTTCTGAAAATACTTCAGTATCAACCTAACAATATTGTGAAATAAATTATAAGTTTAGAATATTCAAAAGTCAAAAGCGGAATGTTCAACATAAGAATTCATTCAATTTTTAAAAATGCTAGAACATCTAGTTTCGTTTCAGTGAAAATAAAATGAACTCTGTTAGGATCACGCAATAAAAGTTTGAATTTTGTCCGGTAGATTGGAACCGTCTTAGTTAAAAATGTATCTAATGGGACGCGAGTATGGTGTGCTACCTACGATCCTCAGTTTCATTTGTTACTTAGCATAATCTAAGTTAACAAAGGTAACAAACATAGGAAAACACTCCATACTTCAGTACTCAAGAAGAAATTGAAGCAGACTTTGTCTTACGTCTTATCGAGCTGTCATCTAAAGTTTTTGTTTAATAACGTTTTTTTTTTCACTATCTTAGCCTTCGTCTATCAACACCGTTTCGGTTATACTGCAGTTTCGATTGATCATGACGTAGTGATGTATGGAACATAAGCTACTGTAAATAATGGGCCTCTTGAATATACCTAAATGATGTGAGACTGTTAAATACAAATCTTCATTAAAATGCAATTAAAGGTCAACTGAATTTGTGCAATATATCATGTTGGTTGGATTTGAGTTTAGCGTTCCTTTCAGCACCGAAGCTATATGAGACGAAATCTATTTTTACCTGGGATCCCAACCACGCAGGCCCTCAATTGGACTTGGTTTATTTTGTTTTCTTTCTTTTGTGTGACACAGTTGTTTTCAAGAAAACTAGCTCCAATTTCCAATATAAAATAATTGTACGTTAGTTGTGTTCCATATTCCGTTTCCTCCCACTTTCTTCATTCCACCATTTCATTCATATATCATTATCACCGTCTCCGTTAGCCTAACCACCATAACCGTGGAGGGGAAAGCTCAAACATTTCGTTTCATCAAATACGAACATATATGCAGTATCATCCGCGAGACTCTCTTCATTGATCTAGTTGTTAATGCTTTTTCCGAACATGGTTTCGGCTTCTATTCCTGATAGAAAAGTATTGTTCCCATATTTTGCCTAAAATGGTATGACTAATGTCATGCAACAATGTCAATTTGTACTACATTCACACGTTATAGCATGAACTGAACATTATGTCAGTTATGGAATGCAATGCTAGACGTCATTAAACCGACTATGGCAAAAACACGGGATATATGTAATGAAGTTCTGGAGGTACCCCAAATCAAATATGTACTATATCCTAATTTCTCAGTCATAAATATGCGTATATGGAACTAATTTAACTCTTTGCGGCATAGTGATGCATTGTTTGCATAACCGATTTATTAAACGATGTTGTATGGTGATGCACTTATTGCATGACTTTAGTGAGCGCTCCACTGGTACTTGTACAGTGATGCAGACTTTAAATCACTGATTCAACTTAGTTACGATGTTTGTTCTAGGTGGCTCGTCATGTTATTTTCAGTCAATTGTCATATTCCCGCGTTTTGAGGTTCTATTATGGTTCTGTTTGCACGCAGTGAATGAGGTGATAATTAAATTGATGAGCATGCTAATTTATGTATTTTTCTATGAGTTCTGGTGTTTTGTATTCTTCGGATGTACTGCAGGTTATCAGTGTTCCGGAAAGAAACATTGTTCCGGGGGGCACTACTTATACTATTCTATTTATTATTATATTATAGACGTATTATTTTCGTCTGCTCCGGTGGCACTCTCATAGCTCCGCGGACAATGCGCCCCTTTAAAAAGTCTGAAAGAAACATTGCAGGCGATGTAGAGGTGCCCCGAGTTAAATTCGTGTTTTTTAATGTTATTTGTAGTGATGCAAAAGTTGCATTACTGTGCAAGAAGCCGATAAAAACAATATTGATTATTTGAACGTGTGTTTCTCATACGTCGCAAGTTACGCGCAATAATTTCATTGATAATATTAAGGAAATAATAGAATACAATAACATTAGTTATGTAATCATGCGGAAGCTAGTAGGGCGCAATCCTACCTCATGAAATTTCGTTTCTAGCAGATGTCTTTAAGTTTTCAGAGAAAGTATTTTAACATACATTTTATACATAGGCACACAGGTAAAATCGGAGGGATCGCAGAGAGCAGCCATCCCCCACTTCCAAAAAGAAATAAAATAAGCAAGGATAGCCCAGGGGGAATGTCGTTACGTCATATTCGTCCCCCGCACTTTCAAATCCTTGCATAGGTCTCTACGTGAATTCTACCATTAGCACCGTATCATTCGTTCCACCGTATAATTATCTAAATACGTTTTGTTGAATTTCATTTCTTTCAAAAGATTCGGGCTGGGTTGAAACAAGCTTTCGCGTTTCGGTCCAACGACTAGCTTTTTCCATGAAAACCACACATGAAAATAGGTGTTAGTTCTTTACTTAGGCTTCTTATTTTTTGTTTAGATATATCGAGATACCAAAGAGTCTAACAGATGAGAAAATTGAAGAAATTATTTTATATGAGGAGATTACTTCCGAACCAGAATTAGATGTTGACGTAAGTAATGTAGAAGATGCTGTCTTACCAAATGAAACTGAAGATCTGAATGTGAATATTCCACGAAGCGATTCATGTGGTCCACTTTCTCACGCCGAAGGTAACAACAATCCCGAGGCATCAATACTACAGGCAGTATGTTCTTCTACAAGGGGCCCACCCGACTGGCAAGACGTCAAGGTCCCATCACCTCTTAAACTTTTCAACAGTCACACAGGACCGACAAATATTGTGCTAATTTTAAAAGATCTGTCTCCAATTAACTTGCTCAGACTATTAGTAGATGAGTCTATTGTAAACTCAATAGTATTTCAAACAAATCTGTACGCTCAGCAGTCCAATAAGCGGCATATTCCTACTACAAAAAGTGGGAATGTATTTTAATTATGTAACGTATATTTCATATATAATTTTTGTTCAAAATTTAGTATAGGTAATATATCTTACTTACGCACGTTCTGTTTATTTCATAATAAATATTATATAACAGATATTAATGCGTGTTATTTTAAAGATTTAGTTTTAGATAAAGTGCATCGTACGGAAAGGCATTAGGGTTGTTACACAATGTTGTTAATTTTGGCCCCAATAATTATAAACTATGATAAAATATATTATCACTCCATTTTCTGCGGTCTAATATATTCAAAAATGCATGCGGTTTATATTTAATAAGAATCACTTTTCGCGTGCAACATGGTCGTACAAAGTTATATTTCTCTGTGCCACAAAGGGTTAATGCAAAGCAGAAGGGAAATAGTTAACGTAATACTCTGTTAATTTCAGTATACCCATAAGTATCAATTGCTAAATAACCTATGTATGTGATATAACACTTGCTTCTTTGCAAACACTCATAAATGACCTCACACAATCACTCACAAATCCGTCACATCTTCAACATCTCAAACATTGATGGTAAAAACCTTTACCAAGTTATCAATCAAACAGTGTGTACATGTGCAAACTTGTAATATGAGGATAAACTCCATTGTTCTTTTATGGATTGCAAGTACAAAGAACAATATTACACCCTCACGTGAAATGAAGGTATTTGTTTAGTTGCATTACGTTTCTTACAAGAATTATTGTGTAACAAAATGAGAGATACACAAATGCCAATTATGTCACAAGCTTTATTATGCTTGATTCAATAAAGGATCCGTATACTTCCTCTCAATAGCTACGTTAAAACTCTATATGTACTAATAAAATGAAATTCTAAAATATAAATTCGCCCACCTTAGTGATTGACACAGTCACTATTAATTCACAATCGTACACATATTAAAAACAGAGGCAGGCCGCTTAATATACCCTATAATTAAGTTCATATTCTCACAAGTGGCTATAATCAGTAATATACGTTCGAGAATATACACACATACAACTATAAACATAATAAGCATACTAAACAATAGTAATCTTATTCTGGAAACTTTAGCCCGACAATGCCGTCTAAATCATTGTAATTAAACTGCATAGCTGTTCGTAGTATCAAAAAAATATAATCGCCATGAACAATAAACCTCTGGCAAACTCTGAGTTATTTTTCTTTCTTTAAATGACAGAGAAGGGCAAGAGGAAACTAAAATTACTGTTACTTAAAAATGTAGTGCGAACACGAAGTGAAATGAAAATAAAACCATACGGCTAAATCATACAGATGAATGATATAAATTTTCTAATTTTTCAACTAAAACCAATTTTAATTGCCATGCTGTTGTCAAATTTAATTTGATGGTACTGAGTTTCAAAGACAAAAGAATTGGTATAAAATATAGAAAGAATCTTGATGTTTAGATTAATAATGTACAATATTACGTTATGTCTTGCGAGAGTATAGACCACTGTCAAAATTTGGGATATATCTGAAACACTAAAGATCCTGAAAACAAAATAGAGAGAAGCGCAAAATTAAATGGAATTAAATTACTCATTATACCTTTATTTCGCATCTACTTACCACCTCTTCTTTGGTGATTGAATAAGATAGCTTCTGTACTTTGGTACAGTATAACTGCATATCGCAGTCCGTTACGGCTTTAGGTTTGTCGAAGGCTTCATGAATCCTTTATTCTCTCTTCTGTACTGGGAATTGACCCATCGATCTTATGCAATCCCCTCTACTTGGATTAATTTCTCAGTATCTGGGATAGCCTAGGAAGTTGAACTACTTCTCTTTCAGCTCTTTCTTCAATAACGAGAACTAGATTCTGGATCTTCTGTAATTCCCTCTCCCGTGTTGGAAAATATACCTGGATTCTCCAAATATTGGGAGATTCTTTCGAACTTGGTTGTCCAAGTTTTGTATCTTGTTTCGTAGTATATATTACAAGAACCTTGTTTGGGCTTGAACTAGAGAAAACCTAACTTAACTGACTGCATGTTGGTTGAAATGCGCAAAATAGTTTAGTTCAAAAAAAATACAAAATTCTGAAGTGTCTTCTTTGTTGTAAAATGCTAACGGCGATTCCTGACATGGAAAAGTCCTTTAAAAATCTCCTAAAAACGCGTTACTCGATAATATCAACACTACTTAACACTTTATGATCTTAAAATACTATACCCTTATATATTGCTGCCAATTGTTTCTATGTATTCTTATCATATGCAATTACAATGCACTACGAGAGACCAATGTACCAGTATACCAAGCATCCACTCTCTAATCCTAACAATGCAAGAAAATCCTTTCTCGGAGAGCTCAGTAACAATTTCATTCATTTACCTTCTCTTAAGTGTTAGCTTTTTTCCTAAAACTTGTTGAAATCTTCATCTATTCTAACTTCCTTAAAGTTTCGCATCTATCTCCTGATAATTTAATGTTTCGCATGATAATTTACTGTTACGTTTTTATAACCATTCAAAATATGATAATTTATTATACATAAAGTTCATGGGACTAAAGGATGAAAAATTCTTTCCGAAGAACTACGAAGAAGTTACTCAGAGGTACTCACAATGCAACTACTAGCACAATACACTAATATGAAACTTTGTTTTAATGAATTTTGCGATAAATGGCAAATAATTAATAAATAAATATCAATATTTTTGACGGTATGTGAATTATTTTAGAAAGGTGCTGGAAAGCCAGCGGAATTACATTCTTTTCGGAGGTTCTGTTGGCGTAAACCTACGTTAAGTTTTATGTTCACATTATAGACAGCCTTGCTGCTGATAAACAAAAAGCGTTAAACTCATATCCAATCCAATTATATAAAATGAAAACTTAGTATTTCGGATCAGAATAGATATAAATTATTCGATTAATAAGGATAATGAACTTTTTATTATAATATAAGATAGAGCAACGGGACTCTTGTCCTTTTGGTATATAATTATGATACATTTGAATTAAAATATATACGAAAGTGGAAAATGAGGAAAGTAACTGTAATGTAGAAAAATTATTATACATAATACGAAGAATAATGTTAAATGAAGTTACGTCCTCTAGTTATGTCGTGAAGATAAAAGAAAATACATTACATATTAATAGTTGATCTGGATCCCGGATTTTTGGGGTATTTTTTAGACTTTTAGTCAAGCAGCTACTGCATCGTCACTATTTATCCTACGATCATAATTCATACATCATTCTCTTCAGAATAGAGCTGGGTTTCAAATGGTATTACATCCATGCTCATACCATATACCAGGAGCGGGGAAAATGATGTCAAAAGGAAAATTTCGGAGGGATTTTTTTTCACGCACTTTGGGCCCCCTGGACCCCCCTGTGTGAATTTAGCCATCTAAAAAAAATCTGAGAAATAGTACCTGGTATACTGAATGTGTGTGCCAAGTTGAAAGTTTCTATCTTGAACAGTAAGGGCGGGAGGAATTTTATCAAGAATTACCACAATGCCCCAAATTACCACAAAACATTATGATCTCAGGGAAAACATTTCCTGAGACATCCCTCTTAACCCTATGGTCATCTGTCGCCCATATTCTCTTCTGAATAGAACTGCCTTTCAGCCGGTACCATTCATATGACTCCGTCATGCATCTAAGGCGGGAAATTCCCGAAAAAAGGGATTTTTTGTCCAACTTTCCTTTTTTTCAAATTTTAGCCCCTCTGGACCACCTGTTTTAACGCAGAAATCTGAAAAGAACTGTTAAATACTACTCGGTGGACTGAATGTTTGTGCACAATTTCAATCTTCTGGGTGCAAAAATAAGCCCGCCAAAAAATTCAGAATGTGCCCCATATTAATCTATACAGAAGTATATTTTGAAAAAAAAAGATTCACTAAGACGTCCCTAATTACCCTAGAATAATAATTCGACCGTCATTCTCTTCAGAATGGAACTTGCTTTCAGACGGTATAACTCACGTGTCTCCATCATGTATGCGAGGCGGGAGAATCGTGAAAAACGGAAATACTTTGCTCTAAAAATCCCTTTTTTTTAAATTCTCCTCTCTGGACCCCCCTGTTTTAATGCAGAGATTGGAAAACAATCTGATAAATACTACTAGGTGGGCTGAATGTTTGTGCACAATTTCAATCTTCTAGGTGAAAAAGTAAGCCCGCCCAAAAAAAAAATACCGACCATGTCCCATTTTCCCCTATATAAAAGTATATTTTTTAAAATTACCTGAGGCGTCCCGAATTACCCTAGGAAAATAATTTGACCGTCATTCTCTTCAGAATGGAACTGCCTTTCAGACGGTGTGACTCACCTGTCCCCATCATATATGTGAGGCGTGAAAATCCTGAAAAACGCTATTCTTGGGGTAAAAATATCCCTTTTTTCCAAACTTTGCCTCTTTGTTTCCCCCTGTTTCAACTCACAAATCTGAAGAAGAAACTCTGGTAAATGCTACTCGGTGGACTGAATGCGTGTGCAAAATTTCAATCTTCTACGTGCAAAAATAAGCCCGCCAAAAAAATATTGAACATAGACATAGTAAATGAAAAAATAAATTTTTGAATTATGACGTCATCACCTCCTATGTCTGGACGCAGGAAGGTCTGAAAGAATACGTAATGTCTTCTACAATGACTCTGGACTTGAAAAACATAAAAAAAACATAAAAAACATAAAAAATCTCAAATAGAAGAGAAATAACGCAATGTACCATGAAAAACGCGTATGGTACAAATTGTACCATAGGATCCGAAAATGGTTAAACCAAAAAAAAAAAAAAAAAAATCCACAAATATACCTGGTATTTCTAAGAATATCTTCTGCGTTATAAGCGTAACATGAAGCTTCATCAGAAGGAATGATTGCAAGACGTTCCCAAGATTTCATCTGAAAAATCCCAATATGTGTCCAATAATCAATTCTTGATTCATCCACCTAGAAAAAGTAGAAAACCGCATTAGAATGATAAATAATGATTTGATTACAACAATGAATAATATCCTAACATATAATAATCATTTAGCGTATTAACCTTTGCGTAGGAGATCCGGAATCTATTTAGATATGGAACTCATGTGGTTAGGATCTCACACTACGTTTATGGCTATTTCGCAAGGAGGCAAGGTGCTAGGGACGTACGTTAACTTCAAACAATCTACAAAGCATTTATATAACAAATAATAATGTAGTTATTTATTAAATTTACAATTATAGCATACAACGCTAATTTGAGATAATAAACAAGAATAGGAGAAACAATCAAGGGAACTCAAGGAAAACCAACTTCTTTACGCCCCATGGTGCAGATGAGCGACAGCACTGCAGGAAACAGCTCACGAAAATCATTCAAATAAGCCGAAAAAACATTTTTCCTTTTTTAAAATTTATTTGAGAAAATTCTGGAAAAGACAATAGATTAGAGCAATTTGCATATGAAATTGAAGCTGTTTTCGATAACTTCTTTTCCTTGACTCAAAGGGAATGCAAAGTTTTCAACAGTCAAATATAGCCAACAAGCAAGTCATGAATCGCATTTTTGCCATTTTTCGCTCTTGTAATTTATCTAAATAGCGACGAAACTGCTTCCTAAGGTAAGGTTTTTCAAACCTCATTATTTTTAACGCAAAACATAAATCTTATTACTCATTTTTGTACAGTGATGCGGTGAAGACTGAAAAATCATGTGCAAAAAAGTGTGGTTTCGTTGTAAGTTTTCTTGATTTGTCATATATCGTTTCAAGAGACCATCGTCACTATATCGTTTCAAGAAACCCTTTTTAACAATCACTCTTCACACATATTTAAACTGAAAATTACAAGTTTAGTGACCCGTATTCAGATTTCTCTTGAAGCTCTTTGCTGTTTCCTAATACACCTTTCAATAGTTTGAAATCACTCAAAACTCACCGTAAGAACGTGGCGGCTACTCGAGTTCCCTCAATCAGCCTCACTTGTTGCTATTCATTCTTTTGTTCAATTTACGAGATCAGCTCTACCCCAATCTGGCTATCTCTTCTCTCGAGTCTACACGACACCTTCAACGTTTCCGTTATTAAGTGTATGATCTTCTCAATAATTTGAGTGCAGGAAATGATGTAATGATATAACCGGCCTTGAGTCTGTTCTTGATATTTTCGGTAAGCTGGTACGTCGTTAGCAAGTAGCGGTGGTCCTGTTACTTTGGTGTAAATCAATCGATCATGCCGTAATAATCAACTGACACAAAGTTGATTTCGGCGGCTGTGAACTCTCGTGAGTATTATCTTTTCCGTTGTCAGATTTTCCTGATACATTTCTATCCCAATGTTATAAAGTTACTACTTTTGTCCGTTATCATGAATAAAAGTTTCTCAGGATGAGTGAAATTTTCATTAACACGTACAATTGAGTGGAAACTTATTTGATAGGAAAAAGCTGCAGAATTCTGCGGTTTCCTGTACGACTCGGGACCCGTTACACCACGATGGATGTAATCTAGTTATAAACTATATAATGTATAGTTTCGAAGTACGTTCTGAAAAAGCCAACATAACGTTTCTTCATTTGCAAGGATACTCAAGACGCACGTGTTAACCAACGAGATGGTGGATTTGGTCCAGGAATTTTACTTAATAAGGCCCTCGGACATGTGCCACTACTAGAAACTCAACACATGTATAGTAGATATTGTTTGTTGGCACTCAAAACGTTGAAATTAGTCCGTCCCATTGCATTTCAGTTGGTCAGAACGAAAACACAGGTAAGTCTTCAAAAACAATCAATATTTTTTCGTATAGTATGTTTGGCTGGTAGAAATCCTATCGAGTTTTTTTTAAATAAATGGCGGAAACGAAGTTTGTTCATATGATGTATGCAAACAATCCTCTCCAACTCTTTTTATAACTTTACATATACATGTGATTATTGTATCCAACTTGCAAGTATTCACATTAGTTTTATTGATCCTAGGGGAACTTGCTGCCATGTGTCTTTTTCACATTTTCAAAAAAAAACTCGGGAATCGTTTCTGCTGTTTTTGCCTCCAGATCCTAAAAGCGAAACAACATGTCCGAAACACTTTGAGCCAGGTTTTAGGGCGCACAGTGCTCCTTTTATATCTCTCTTATTTATAATATGTTTCCAAATTTTTCCTGTATTCCAGTGTTATCTTTCCCTTTATAAAAATAAAGGCCACAAAGTCCATAATTTGATACGGAGGGAAGTGTTTGTTCTTATTTGGCCAGCTGCTAAACTGGTGCTGATACTTCTACTTCTCCACTTAGCTTCCTTCGCCTGTCAGCTAGCTTGCCAACTCGCACTAACATACACCCAGCCTTTTCCACAACCTCTTTACCTTCCATCATTCTCGCGGTTATCAATGGTAGATCTGTTACGTATAGTTACGTTTGCTCTTCGATTCGGTTTTCGGAAGATTCTCAAACGTAGTTAAAATCAACAAAGAGGCTCTCAAATACATGGCTTTCTGAATTAAATAAATAAATATGGATCAATTCGTTCTGGTAATTTGCCTTTCATTAGAATACTTACTCGTCAACAACAATATTATTTTTAGAAAGTAGACTTTTCGTTACAAACACATGACTAACAGTCTGTTTTATCAAAATCTATTTTTGGTGTTTCATCACACAAAAGGCGTCGTTTGTAATTGACGTGCATATTACCTACAATTGGCTGCTGAAAATGTTGGCCTTCTTAGGCAGGATAAGAAGTTGGCCAAAAATTCTGTAGTTTGTCATTAGAATTACTCTAACCGGGTGAAAACGTTTCTACAGTTTGTTAAAATAAATTTCCTAAAATAAAATCAATCAATCCTAATAATCATTCATCACATTCGAACCTGGATTCTTTTGATTGCGTGTGATTGTGTCCCACTTTGATAGTGTTATGTGCTTAGAGTAGAAAACGTATCGTATGCGTAGACAAAAAGTCTAAACATTTGGTAATGATTATCACGTATTGAAAGAATTTTCTAAATTTTTGAAATGACATATTCAATATGTTCTAGAATTCGTGGTATTTAAAAGTGTGTTCCTTTAATTTAGACCTGAAAATATGCTGAAGAAGTAAGATCGTGATTTTGATATTTCATTTCTCCAGCAAATTACTTACTTAGTTGGTTGTAAAGGACATAATATATTTTAATATGCAGTACTTTAATTTCTGTTTTTATTTGTATGTAAAAATAATGAAAACAAATAGTTTTAAACAACTAAATAGAGATCCTGCTGACTTTGATGCAGGATTTCGATTGTTGTGTCTATTTTAATATTCGTAAGTGACAAAAAATTAGAAAACTTATATTCATTTTCTGTTAGAACATAACATTTTCCTTACCTGTCGGATTAATACTGTAAAATTGTTATCTACATCTGTCAAAGGTTCATAAATATGCAGATCGTGATAAGAAAAGGAAAAGTATGTTTCCCATTGGACAAGATTTTTGATGGTAGTATTACGCCCCATTTCAACCATACTTCGAAAGAAAAAATAAACGATGTATCATATTTTCTCTTAAGAACAATTCAAGATGTGAAACTGTTTTCTAGTAAAATTTCAAAGATACCAAATAATGTAAAGTTCAGTGTTATCCCTAAGAAAGACGAAAAATTAAAACGCCTAAATAAAAAGAAAAATAATTCATGAAAAAATCTTCTAAAATATATAACATTATACACATATTCCTACTTTAAAGTTAATTATTTAATTTCAGAAGAACGATATGCAATTAACACAAAGTAAGTTTAAAATTGAATCACTAATTTATGTAAAATACAAATTAAAGCTGCTGAAACGTTACTTTGTAGTGCATAAAACACTGAGGCCTAAAACGAGCTACAAGTATTTTATATGGGTAAAATTCTCTCTAACATTTAAGCCACTTTCTGGTTCGTTTATTTCTTTTTAAACATTTAAAATTTAACTTATTGATGTTTCAGAAATTCTCCAAAATTAATCATTTTTTCAATGCCATAATACTAATATATTATAATACAGGATATATCGCGATCATTTTGTTTTCGAAATGTGAAGATCCAAATAGGGATATTTCGTTTTCGAAATACGAGCACAATAACTTTGTATTACTTGAATCCTGTTTATTATCGCACGCAAAGAGCTTGAATAGCTTTTGATATATCCTTTGAGGGTGTAAAGAATGTCTTTGGCGGCCATTTTGACATCCCATATAGTAAATATTTCTGATATGCGTTGTTGCATATTCCAAGATTTATCGAAAGAAATATAACTCGACCGATGATGCTCTTTGAAATTTTGAAGTTGGCCCCGGGGACCCTATGATGGATTGACTTGGTTTCCCTTGCGTCTCACAGAAGTTTGTCGCCCGCTGACATAGGTACATTCCTGTACAACTGGATGTGTCACATTTTTTTCGCTTTGAAACTATTTCAGTCGCAACTTCGGTGGGACACTCTGGATATATCATATAGGTGGTGATAGTACTGCAGACAGCAACACACAACAGATAAAGCCTTTGATTATGTTTGCTTTCTACAGATATGGATATGTGATAGAAAGCCCATCAAACTTCCGACACCTCTAGAGTACTGTTTCAAGACATTCACAGGTGATCATTGTACAATGTGTGACGGATTGGCAGTATTCCTTTGTGCTCATTGCAAATGTATCTTCTGTTTGGACCACTGTCTCATCGAATAATTCCACGTACAATGTGGACGAGCATGTACAAATGATGCGAAGGCTAATGCCTGTTGCCGGAATGTTGTTTTTGTGAAGCGAGTGGCGTAACTATATTAGAATTGTGTGAATTTTCATGGCCAATTTTGCCAACTTTGGAACTCGTTTTTCTTTTCGACTCTAGGTACGTCGGTTTCCTGCATAGTCGGTGCTTCTTGTTTTGTTCATTCTAATATGAACACCTCGTGATCAAATGTGGCGCGTTATGGCCAACTCCGTCTTTTCCGTATTTTTCGTACTTCTGTTTTTTCCATTCTCTTTTGTTACATTGTACCACTGATTATACATGTCATATCTTATGTTCTACATGACAGGTTCACACTGAATATTGCACTCACTTCATATAGTGCTCTTTCCAAAACATGTACTTTTTATTGCAGTTGGCAACACTGTTAACCCCACTGATGGCCTTCGTTTGTTCCCTATTGTGGCAAGTCTCTTTCTATACATAACTTGTCAACACTATATATTGCCGTGCCCATTTTTGCGGAATTTGCATTTTTTCCCCTTGTCCAACCTTGCTGTTTCTTTATTTATTTATGAATTTTATTTTAGTGGTGAGATGCCTTTCGGTTTCCATTATATCTGGTTGTACAAGAATTGGATTTAATTCAGCTGCGGTTAGACTTGTTGTGAGTTTAGTTCATTATAGTTTTGCTGTGAGTAACAGTAAGGGGGATTTGCTCTTTACTTTTGTTTATTTATAATGTGGTCTTATATTAACTGAAAGATGTGAGCTTAGAAGTAGCTATCATTTGTAATTTTGTTATAACTTGTTTGAGTTATTTATCATATTTTATTACATTTAATTTATTATTGTACCATTGTCTTAAATTAATTAAGACAATTTATAATGGTGTTATTAGTATGTTAGTGAGAATGATTAAAGGAATTCGGCAAAGGTTTCCTCCGCCTGTTTATCAAAAACATGTCCTTTTGTTAAAATAGAAGGTCTGACCTGCCCAGTGAGGCTTTAAACGGCCGCGGTATTTTGACCGTGCGAAGGTAGCATAATCATTAGTCCTTTAATTGTGGGCTTGTATGAAAGGTTGGAAGAGTGGAAGACTGTCTTTATTCATAATGTTGAATTTTACTTTTAAGTGAAAAGGCTTAAATGATTTAAGAGGACGATAAGACCCTGTAGATCTTTATATTTAAGTAGTAACTTTTGTATTTGCTGATGAATGAATTTGCTATTTGATTATTGCGTTGGGGCGACGAGAAGATAAAATAAACTCTTCTTAATATAGTTACTTTTAAGTATTTTTATGATCCTTTATTAATGATTAATAGACTAAGTTACCTCAGGGATAACAGCGTAATTTTTTTTGAGAGTTCATATCGACAGAAGAGATTGCGACCTCGATGTTGGATTAAGATTTTGTCTAGGTGCAGAAGCTTAGTATATAGGTCTGTTCGACCTTTAAAATCTTACATGATCTGAGTTCAGATCGGCGTGAGCCAGATCGGTTTCTATCCTTTATTGGTAAAATAGTACTTTAGTACGAAAGGACCAGGTACTAATAATATTTATTATTAGAGAATAAAAATAATGAGCATTACTTTGGCAGATAAGTGCATTAGATTTAGGATCTAAGAATGGATGAGTTGAGTCCAGGTAATAATGTATTATGATTATATTATAGGTGTAGTTTCTTATTTAATTTTGATTATTTGTGTTTTAATTGGGGTTGCATTTTTGACTTTATTAGAACGAAAGGTTTTGGGATATATTCAAATTCGTCGAGGACCTAATAAGGTGGGTATTTGTGGTTTGCCTCAGCCTTTTGCTGATGCAATTAAGTTATTTACTAAGGAGCAAGTTTTTCCTACTATATCTAATTATTATCCTTATTATCTAGCTCCTGTTTTTAGTTTATTTTTATCTTTGTTGGTATGATTAAGAATTCCTTATTTAAGTGTTATGTTGACTTTCTCTTTAGGTTTGTTATTTTTTTTATGTTGTACAAGTATAGGTGTGTATACTGTAATAATTGCTGGTTGATCTTCTAATTCTTCATACTCTTTATTAGGAGGCCTTCGAGCAGTAGCACAAACTATTTCTTATGAGGTTAGTTTAGCTTTAATTTTATTATCTTTTGTATTTTTAGCTGAAAGATATGGATTGTTGAGTTTTGGTTATTATCAGGAAGAGTTATGATTTTTGTGAATTACGTTTCCTTTAGCATTAGTTTGATTTGCTTCTTGTTTAGCTGAAACTAATCGTACTCCTTTTGATTTTGCAGAAGGAGAATCAGAACTTGTTTCTGGGTTTAATATTGAATATAGAGCAGGAGGGTTTGCTCTTATTTTTATAGCTGAGTATGCTAGTATTTTGTTTATGAGAACTTTATTTAGTATTTTATTTTTAGGACATGATATCTTTTCTATTTTGTTTTTTTGTAAGGTAGTCTTTATTTCTTTTGGATTTATTTGAGTACGAGGAACGTTACCCCGATTTCGGTATGATAAATTAATATATCTTGCTTGAAAATGTTTTTTACCTTTGTCCCTTAATTATCTTTTATTTTTAGGAGGTATAAAGCTTCTTTTTATTTCTCTTTTAATTTAAGTGTATTAAATTGAGGATAAGTTCTTAGAGCCTTGCTCTGTTGTATGTTTTCAAAACATATGCTTATTCTCAGCCAAAGAACTAGGTTTTATTTAATAGTAAATCCCATAAAGAGGACAGGTAGGGCACAAATAAAAAATAAGCGAAGTAGATAACTGTGAGAATTTGACCTGTTAGAATATAAGGATCTTCTACCGGCCGAGCTCCAATTCAAGTTAAAAGGATTACTGTTCTAACTATAATTCAGAATATAATTTGATTAATAGGGTAGAATTGTAGACCTCGTATTTTTCTAGTATGGAAGAAGGGTATAATTATTAAAATGAGGATTGATATTACTAAAGCAATAACTCCTCCAAGTTTATTAGGAATAGAACGAAGAATAGCGTAAGCGAATAGGAAGTATCATTCTGGTTGAATATGTACTGGTGTAACTAGTGGATTAGCTGGAGTGAAGTTTTCAGGGTCTCCTAATATGTAGGGATTTCAGAGGGTAAGTAATATTAAGGCTGTTATTATCATTAGAAATCCAATAGTGTCCTTAGTTGAAAAATAAGGGTGGAAAGGAATTTTATCTTGGTTTCTGTTAAGACCAAGAGGATTATTAGATCCTGTTTGATGCAGGAATAGGAGGTGTACTATTGACATGGCTGCTACAATGAAAGGTAGGAGGCAATGGAAAGCAAAGAATCGGTTTAAAGTGGCATTATCTACAGCAAAGCCCCCTCAAATTCATTGTACTAACATTGTTCCTAGATAAGGAATGGCTGATAATAGATTTGTAATAACTGTAGCACCTCAGAAAGATATTTGACCTCAAGGCAGAACGTAACCTACAAAGGCGGTTGCTATCACTAAAAGTAGAATAGCAACTCCTACTCTTCAAGTATGAAGATAAAGATAAGAACCATAATATATTCCTCGACCGACGTGTAAGTAAAGGCAAATAAAGAAGAATGATGCTCCATTAGCATGTAGGGTGCGTAATAACCATCCAAAATTTACATCTCGACAGATATGAATTACTCTATTGAAGGCTAATTCAATACTTGATACATAATGTATTGCTAGGAATAGGCCTGTAGCAATTTGAATAATTAAACGTAAGCCAAGAAGAGAGCCGAAATTTCATCAATATGAGATGTTAATAGGAGCTGGAAGGTCTACTAAGGCGTTATTAGCAATTTTAAAAAGAGGATGATGTAAACGAATTGGTGTTGACATATGATTTGGAAGGCCGAAGGGGGCCTTGATATAGTGAAGTGATCTTTACTACTGCAATTAATGTAATAAATAGGTATGTTGCTAGTATAATAGTGTTCATTAAGATTGATGTTATATAAAATTTCATACCGGGAATTTCTTGATAATTAGTGATATAGTGGTGAGGATCTGGTAATGAAATTATGTTTGGTAGTAGAAGAGGATCAATAATTATTATAAGAATTAAGAGCAATGGAACTAGGAAAATTAGTAGAAAAAGATTCGGCGTTAGGGTAAATATTTCATTTGATGCTAGTCTTGTAACATAAATAAATAGAACTAATATACCTCCTAGGAAAACTAAAAAGAGAATATAAGAAAATCAAGGAGATTCTCTTATAGTTGAAATGGTTAAGCAAGTGACAATAGTGTTGACAATGAGTATTAATCCTATTGATAAGGGGTGGGATATCTGAATTAGAATAAATCTTAGAACTACTAAAATTATGAGTAATATTCAAGTTATTTTAATTTCAAGAGATAGTTTATTAAAATATTAGTTTTGGGGACTAAAGATAAGTTTATACTTTCTCTTGATGCTTTTAGAATTTTATTCATTAATGGTTTACAAGACCAACGTTTTAATTAAACTATAAAAGCTTATGAAAATATTATTTATTTTGTTTTCTTGTTTTCTAGTTATTTTAGGTATGGCTTGTTTTGTTATTCAACGTAAACATTTATTGATAGTTTTATTAAGACTTGAATTTATTGTGTTGATAAGTTTTTTACTTTTGTCCTATTCCCTAGGAAGTTTATATGTTGAAAACTATTTTTGTTTATTATTTTTAACTTTTAGTGTCTGTGAAGGTAGCTTAGGTTTATCAATTTTAGTGTCTATTGTTCGAACTCATGGGGGTGATTATTTAAATTCTTTAGTTGTATTACGATGCTAAAATATTTAATATTTATATTGTTTTTAATACCTTTGGGTTTTAATTTTAAATTATGATGAGTTGTTCAGTTTTGTCTTATTAGAGTTTGTTTTTTATTTATACTAAGAAATAGTATAGGGCTGGTTCCCTGAGAGGTGGGGTATTATTTGTGGAGAGACAGCTTGAGATATTCATTGATTTTATTAAGTATTTGAATTGTTATTCTTATAATTATAGCTAGAGAAGGTGTACTAAGAAGTTCATTTTATACTACGAGTTTTATTAGTTTAGTTTTATTATTACTTGTATTACTTTATTTGAGATTTTCTTCTTCTAGACTATTTATATTTTATTTTATTTTTTTTGAGGGTTCATTAATTCCTACATTATTTTTAATTTTGGGTTGAGGCTATCAACCTGAGCGGGTGCAGGCAGGGATATATTTGTTGTTTTATACTTTATTTGCTTCACTGCCACTTTTGATCGGAATTTTTTATTTAGAATATGTTAAGGGTAGCTTATTAATAATTAATATGAGAAGTGTAATAGATTTAGGAATTACATATTATATATGATATTTTGCTTTAGTTGTTGCTTTTTTAATTAAAATGCCTATATTTTTGGTTCACCTTTGATTACCTAAGGCACATGTTGAGGCACCTGTAAGTGGTTCGATAATTTTGGCGGGGGTTTTATTGAAGTTAGGAGGATATGGGTTATTACGTATTTTATATTTTATAGAAAATGTAGCTGTAAATATAAATTTAATTTGATTTTGTATTAGAATTGTGGGTATTTGATCAGTTAGATTAGTGTGTTTACGACAGGTTGATGTAAAATCTTTAATTGCCTATTCTTCTGTTGCACACATAGGGTTAGTACTAATAGGATTACTAACGATGGGATTATGAGGATTTAGAGGTGCTCTTACACTAATAATTGCTCACGGCTTGTGTTCTTCTGGGTTATTTTGTCTTGCAAATATTTCTTATGAACGTTTAGGGAGTCGAAGATTATTAATCAATCGAGGAATATTGTCTTTTATGCCAAGCTTAGCGCTGTGATGATTTTTATTAAGAATTGCTAATATAGCTGCACCACCAACATTAAATTTATTAGGAGAAATTAGTTTATTGAATAGAATTGTTGGTTGATCTTGATTGAGTATGTTGGGGTTAGCTTTACTCTCTTTTTTTAGAGCTGCCTATAGATTATATTTATATTCATATACTCAACATGGAATACCTTATTCTAATTTATACTCTTGTTGAGGTGGAAGTGTGCGAGAATATTTATTATTGATATTACATTGATTGCCTTTAAATTTATTGATCTTTTTTGCAGGACCAAGATTTTTATGGTTGTAGTTGCTTGAGTAGTTTAGAATAAAATTTTAGTTTGTGGAACTAAAGAAGGTTTATTGCCCTTAGGCCATGGTTTGACCTTTTTCAATTTGTGTAACTAGATTTGCCTTTTTAAGTAGAATAAGTGTTTTTTTGTTTCTTACAGGCTTAAATTTTTTAATCAATAGATATAGTGTATTTATTGAATGAGAGGTTATTTCTTTTAATAGAAATAAAATTATTATAACTCTTCTATTTGACTGAATATCATTTATATTTATAAGATTTGTACTTTATATTTCTAGAATGGTAATTTATTATAGTGGACAATATATAGGATCTGAACGATATCTTAATCGATTTATTATGCTTGTATTAATATTTGTTCTTTCAATAGTTTTACTGATTATTTCTCCTAATTTAATTAGAATCCTCCTTGGATGAGATGGGCTAGGATTAGTGTCATATTGTTTAGTTATTTATTATGAAAATGTGCGGTCTTATAATGCTGGGATGTTGACTGCCCTTTCTAATCGTGTTGGAGACGTAGCAATTTTGTTAGCTATTGCTTGAATATTGAATTACGGAAGTTGAAATTATGTTTTTTATTTACATAGAGTTTTAAATAATAATGAGATAGTGATTATCTCTAGCTTAATTATTTTAGCAGCAATAACAAAAAGTGCACAAATTCCTTTTTCTGCCTGATTGCCGGCAGCAATAGCTGCTCCTACGCCAGTATCAGCATTAGTACATTCTTCTACCCTTGTGACTGCTGGAGTTTATTTGCTAATTCGTTTTAGAGATGTTTTATTAAGTGTTTATGCAGGAGAGGTATTACTTTTATTATCAGGATTGACAATATTTATGGCCGGCATTGGTGCTAATTATGAATATGATTTGAAAAAGATTATTGCTTTATCTACACTAAGTCAGCTTGGTCTTATAATGATAATTTTGTCTATAGGATTCCCCGTATTGGCTTTTTTTCATCTATTAACACATGCTTTATTTAAGGCATTACTTTTTTTATGTGCAGGAGCAATCATTCATGGTGTAGGAGATACACAAGATATTCGTAGAATAGGAGCACTTGTAAGTCAGATGCCCCTTACTTTGTCTTGTTTAAATGTGGCTAACCTGGCTTTATGTGGAATACCATTTTTAGCTGGGTTTTATTCTAAGGATTTAATTTTGGAAATTTCTTCTTTATCTTTAATTAATGTAGTCAGCTTTTTCTTATTATTTTTTTCTACAGGTTTAACTGTATGTTACTCAGTACGTTTAAGATTTTACTTAACGGGTAAGGGCTTTGGGGGTGCTAATATTCATTCTATTAGTGATAATGAAGGTTGGATTATATGTAAGGGAATATTAGGACTAGTAGTGATAGCAATTTTAGGAGGTGCTACATTGAGTTGATTGATTTTTCCTACTATTAATTGTGTTATTTTGCCTTTATATTTAAAAACGGGTGCATTACTTGTAAGTGTGGTAGGCTTGTGGGTTGGTATTTTGTTATCAAGTTATTCTATTGCTCAGTCTTTAATGTGTGTGAAGTTTTATTTTACCTCTACAATAATAGGAAGTATATGATTTTTACCTTACTTATCAACAAATTATATTATTAAATTCCCTTTATATATAGGGGGTGTATATTATAATAATATTGATCAAGGATGAAGAGAATGTCTTGGTGCTCAGGGCATATATAGTAACTTTAAGGACGGTTCAATATTTATTCAACAATCACAGGATAATTTATTTAAAATGTATTTGTTAATTTTTTTTATTTTTTACAATTTTCCTTTGTTTCTTTATATTTGTATATTTAGGTAGCTTATTGAAAGCATGGTATTGAAGATACTAAGAAGAAATTATATTTCCCTAAATATACTCCCTGAGAGTACTCTCTTTTTTACCTCGAAAAGGTAATGTAATATTTATACTAAGGGGGTATAATTATTTATTAAGAGATGTTAACGGTCTAATCCGCTAAAGATAAAGTTAGCAGCTTCTTCTTGATTAATTCACATCTCCTTAGTTGGGGTAGAGAATCCCAATAATATCATTAACAGTGAAATGCCTCTTTTTGGCTTCAACTAACAAGTAGGGGTCATAGAGACCAAAGGTTCAGGTCGAAACTGAGTGCAATTGTTTGCTTCCTACTTATGAGATAAGTTGATAGCAACACCTTTTGGATGCAAACCAAATATTATAGTTAACTATTATCCCATTCTATTAGTCAGCTCATGTCAAGGACCCTTGATTTCATTCATGATAAAGGCCTATTAGGAGGATTACTAAGAATGTTAATCTAACTAAGGATCAGGACAGTGTATTAGTATTATTAATAGTAATTGTTATTGGTGGTAGTAAGGCAATTTCTACGTCGAAGATGAGGAAAATTACAGCAATTAGGAAGAAGCGAAGGGAGAAAGGAATTCGGGCTGATGATTTAGGATCAAATCCACATTCAAATGGAGAATTTTTTTCTCGATCGTTAATAACTTTTTTGGAAAGGAGAGTTGAAATAGCTATAACGATTAAGCAAATAATGATAGTTAGTAGGCTGGTTGTTAAGATTGTATTAATTGCCTATTTCATTTAATGATCTTTTTGATTGGAAGTCAAATATACTATATATATTAAATAGGCTTAACCTCCTCATCAATAAATAGAAATATAAAGGAATAATCATACTACATCTACAAAATGCCAATATCAGGCAGCGGCTTCAAATCCAAAATGGTGAGTAGGAGAAAAATGTGATAAAAGGTGGCGGAATAAACAAGTGGCTAGAAATGTAGAACCAATAATAACGTGAAGACCATGAAAGCCCGTTGCTATGAAAAATGTTGATCCATATACAGCATCTGCGATGGTGAATGGCGCTTCATAATATTCATATGCTTGTAGGGCAGTAAAATATAAACCTAGAAGGATTGTGAGTAGTAGGCCTTGTGTAGCTTGAGTGTGATTGCCCCCTATTAGTCTGTGATGGGCTCATGTTACAGTAACTCCTGAGGCTAGGAGAATTGCAGTATTAAGAAGAGGGATGTGTATAGGGTTAAATGGTACGATTCCTGCTGGAGGTCAGAAAGATCCAATTTCTACTGTTGGTGCTAGTCTACTATGGAAGAAGGCTCAGAAAAATGAAACAAAGAAGAATACTTCAGAGATAATAAATAAAATTATGCCTCACCGAAGACCTAATGTGACTTGAATAGTGTGTAATCCTTGGTATGTTCCTTCTCGGGTTACATCTCGTCATCATTGAATTATAGTTAATAATGTAATTAATATACCTAGGAAGAATAAGGAGGGGTCATATTGATGGAATCATTTAGTGAGTTCTGTAGTTGTAATTAAGGCACCTAAGGCCCCAGTAAGTGGTCAAGGACTTTGGTCAACAAGATGGTAAGGATGATTTTGTGGTGCCGACATAAGTAACTTCTCTTGAATACAATGTAACTAGGACTGCAAATACATATGATTGAATTACTGCGACGGCAGATTCTAATATTAGGAGGGCAATTTGTCCAATTATTAATAATGAGAGTATGGAGAGAGATAAAGAAGGGCCCGTATTTCCTAATAAGGTTAAGAGGAGATGACCTGCAATTATGTTTGCTATTAATCGGATGGCGAGAGTTCCAGGTCGAATGATGTTACTAATTATTTCAATACACACTATGAATGGTATAAGAGGTGCAGGAGTTCCAGAAGGGACAAGATGGGCGAATATGTGTTGAGTGTGATTAATTCATCCATAGATTATAAAGCTTATTCAAAGAGGGAGGGCGAGAGTTAGTGTGAAGGTTAGGTGACTAGAGCTGGTAAATACATAAGGGAATAAGCCTATAAAGTTATTAAATAAGATGAAGGAGAATAGGGAGATAAATAGGAAGGTTCTTCCTTGATAGCTAGTGGGACCGAGAATGGTTTTGAATTCCTTATAAAGAGTTAGGGTAATTTTATTTCATAAAATGTTTGGTCGTCCTGGTAAGAATCAAAATGGAATTGGGATGATTAGAAGTCCAATTACTGTTCTAAGTCAGTTAAATGATATATTTATAATTGAAGTAGAGGGATCAAAGGTCGAAAAAAGATTTGTTATCACTTTCAGTTTATAGTTGTTTTCTTAATATTAGTGTCACTTAAGGAAGGATCAGGTGTATTTGGATTAAAGTATATAATGGATGCGAATAGAAGGTAGCATAGAGAAAATATAATAAATGTATATAAAATGTATAAAACTTCCACCCCTTATATTTCATGAACCTATTGTCAGGGACAGCTAATTTTTTTGGGAATGAACATCTCTGTTACAGCTCCTTCTATTGGCATAGGTCACATCTTTCATTACAACTATCATTTTCGGAAGGTTCCCTTGTTAGATTTGTTGTTGTAAACATCCTAGTCTTTTCCAATATTACCCTTATCCGTATTTAATGATACGTTATTTGTCTTAACACAGTAAAATTTGCTCGAAGCGGAATCGTAAGGAACCGACCTAGTTTTCCAAATTGAACAAGTTTCCATGATACATAACTGCATACAGCGATACTATATTACACTGTAGCTTTCAGAACGCATCGATATCTATATCGCCTCTTTAAATATGCATATTCAAGCTGATTTCATTCTAACAGTGGTAAATGTAAAAAAGAAACAAACTATATTTACCAGTCTATAAGAAGTTATTACTATTGTACACTAAATTTTATTCTGTATTTTCTACACTACTATCCTATAGCAGATTCAACGATATTACACTACACTCTAGGTGTTTCATTTTATAATATTCCTTCAGATATGTGAATATTCTTTCACTTTTCAGTAGTGAATCAAACCGAAACAACTTCGCTAATATCCTCATTTCTTATTTTTCTTGAATTACATATTTGTTTGCATGCACAGATCCATTTTTACATTTCTTTCCTGCAATTAAAGTGCATCATTATTTTCCATTAACTCTCTTTCCATGTAGATTCGATAACTTTCTGATAAAGTGACAATGCGATTTGCGACTTACTCATGATATTCACTGTTAAAGGCTTTGAAACAAGCTGGTTTGCCAAGATTTAACAATGCCAATGGATTGTGTTCGAATAGGTATAGTAATAATATTTAGATTTTTATTAGTCCCCGTAGTGTAAAATTGTTGGATTTGATTACTATATTAGAAGAGAGCCAGAGTAAAACTTCAATCCTTCGAATTTCATTTTTCTTTAATATGGAGACGTTTAGATAAGTCTAACACAACTTGTTTCCCTTCACGAGAAGCCCTAATGTATTTTTTCAGTCTGATATCAATATTTATTTTGGTCATTCTGATATAGGTAGCGTGATATGAACAAACGGCCTGTTAAATAACACTTAACGTATGTATATCGATGAGGAACCTTTTGCAATGACTTTGTGGTCTTTCCATATCAATACGGCGCTTAAAACTGATTATAATATTACGATTTTCTTATCTATTTTCCTTAAGGGGCAGACTACTAATAATTCTACAAAAGCTAATCATTTTTCTTTTTCTCAGTTTTCGTAAGTGAGGAGAGATAAATAAATATAATAATAGATAATATATAATGTTAATCTACACCCAAAAATAGGAAACAAAAAAAAATTGTCAGTATTGTTATCGATACATATTACACTGTGGACAAATATGAATTTTCCAAATATCTAGCTTAAATAGAAAAATGAAATCAACGGTAATTGATGATTTATCACGTTCTTGGCTCCCTGTTAACTAGTTTTTAGTTAATATTTGTATTTAGTAATAAAGGGAAAGTGTAATTTTGACGATTTTTTAATTTTCTATTCATATTCTCGGGTGTAGTATAACATTATTTATTGTTGTTGTAAGTTACTTTTCATTATCTCTTTATGTTACACTTATGGAAACGGACAAAAGAAAAATTCTTAACTTTTGTATAATTTTTATAGTTTTCCCTCTTAATTGTAAGAGCTCCGTAGAAACTGTGGGAAGAAGACCCACGAAGGAGTCTTATTTCCATGTTTATTTTTAACTCCAATTTTGCAGTTCCTTAAAATGCTTTGGCTTTATCTTGCCAAGTTTTTGTCATGGAAAGTAAAACCATTAGTAACACTCAATTAAGGAATTCTACTAAGTTCTTCCACTAAATCTTCTTGTAATGTTTCGAGTCAAAATGTTTAATATGTATGTTGATCCAAGTGTTTATTTTAGTTTCGTATGATAACTTGAAATTGTATGAAAGAACACATTGTATGCTCAAGTTTTCTGTATATTTTCAATTAGAATTTGTTGAACTTTCAATAAAATGGAGGAACACAAATTAATTGAATTGTTACTTTACCGTTCAAAAGTCAAGTTCAATTATTAGCCATAACTTATATTTTCCATAAAAGTAAATATAATTGCTCTCCCTGCCTGTAAACGGCTAACGTAGCTTTAACTTAACGATATTTAAAATATTTTACTTCTAGATTGTTTAGAATAATCATTTCGTAATTGTCCAATGGTAACATAGCCAATGTAACAATACTAGTCTTCCCATGGCAATAACTTATTTTTGTGCCAAGATATCCATTTCTGAAATTTGAAATAATTGGTTTGTTGACGGACTTATATTATTTTAGTTAAATCTTAAATTTCTACTAAGTCTTTCAATATGTTGAGTCTGAGCCAAATTTGAAAACAAGGAATATCTGAATATATATACTCAGTCCACGGTGTCCAACTTTAAATGATCCAACGAATACACTTTTAAATTTAAATATTTTGTCAATAATAATGTACAAGTAAAACTGAAAGTATAGAGGAATGAAGTACAGAGAAACATTTATGCAAACAATAAAAAATATTGTTACACAATACCTCAGGTTATGAAAAACTAAAACAACATTTTGATCAACATAACATTTGACTTCTTACTCTTCAGGAAGATTAATGAAAGGGTTTAGTAGATTTGAAATTGGATCTGATTAATGGGGAAAAGCCTTGGATTATAAAAACTTGACAACATAAGGCTAAAGTATAATTAAGAAGTGGAAAATTAGAGTTAATTGTGAACATGGAAATAAGACTTCCCGTGTAACTTACTCCCATTGTATCATAAGATCTCTTAGAAATTAAGGAAAACAACGCAAACACATAGCTTTGTAGTTAATTCCTCGTATTAATAAGAAAATGACATTAAGCCATTACAAGTGGTATTTGATGGACATACATGCGGTAAATAGGATGTAATAGGTCATTTGTTTATATAACGCTAAGGATGATCATGATGCTACATACGGATGATCAAAAATAAATATGGGCACCAGATTGAAGAAAGACATTAGAGAATATCGTGAAGGAAAAGAAGCTCTATCACGATTATCGAAATATGTCCACACCACTAAAGATTCAATTCGAAATATGGAAAATTTACATCGAGTTCCTTCTAATATTGGAAAGTACAGTGTATTTGAAGCATATTATATTAGACAAACAACACATTATATTAGACAAACAACACATTATATTAGACAAAGACCCAAAGACAAAGGAAATATTTAAAAAATACTAGGATGCTAATGTTACTACTGACATTAACCTTTCCATGGCAGATTTATGATTCAAATGATTGTGTTTGGATATGTCACACATTTAAACGTAAGTTTAACAATAGACGAAGTTTAACTTCAGCACTAACCCAACTTTCAATAATGTATTTCAATAAAGCATGTTTCAATAATGAAACATTGACTTGGCTCAGTATATTTTACATTAAGCTTTTCAACACTAATCATAGAAACACTAAATTAATTTCATTTACTTATAGCGGAGTAATTTATAAACCTATTGCTATTGCCTAGAAATAAGTAGTAACTATATTTACTTAAATTAGACAAGACAGTTTACAGACAAGAAGGAAATTCTAATTTTCTCAACATTACTCTAAACTCACAAATGTGTAGACTTCAATTAAAGATATAGGCTGTGCATTTATATAAAATAATAGAAGTTATTAAAACAATGATTTTATTCAGTAGAAATTATATAGATCGGCCATAAATAAGAATCGAAACTTTCCAATATGCTAAGGGTGACTTCCTTAACTGGTGTATTCTGAACATAGAGACACATATTTCTTTCATTTTTAGAGAAACACAGAAGCTACATATTTAGAAAAGATAAGGAGCATTGGTATACGAACGGTTAATAAAAACGAATTTCAGTACATTAAAATACTTCTTGGCAAAGTGTGTGGCGGTACAAAAATTACGAAATTCACATGAGTTGTACGGGTTACTTATTTACACATAGTATTTGTTCTGGCAACACTGGGCATCTAGAAATTTGAAATACTCAGTGGTTATTGAACATTCGGAAGATTAATGAAACAAGATAGCACCGAGTGAGTCACAAAAGATAAAATAACAGGTCTAATTAACTTATATATAAATATGTTGAGAATTCTTTTAACAAAGTAGATAAAACACTGATTGTAGTTACCTTTGATAAGGACGCTGCAAATTTCTATTATTAGTATTACTATTATATAGTTAGTATTATATATAGCCTTGGTGTAGCAAGAAGTGCTAAACATCATATCAACAAACCAATCAATTCATCAAGAGGTGTTGCCCAAAAATCAAGGTCTTAAAAAAAAGAACTTTTATATACTGACATTAAAAGCAAGTACATACATATTCTCGACTTCGTTTTCTTGATCTTTACTTATAACATGGCATATTCCAAATGCTGGAAAAGGCAACTTCTCATCTCCGTATGTCCTTTTCACAGAAACGTAAGTTGGGTCATCCAGAAATGCCTTCAAAGATGACAAAATAAGGCTGAGACTTGTCAGTAAAGAAAGTGCAAACGATATTCCCCAGAAGATTCTGAAAAGTATATTTATTATTTAACTTCATAGCACTATGAACCTTTGTCACGTGCAAAACTTACTTTGTTATACGAACGCAATTATTCTAACGAATAAGCTTCATAAAATATTAATCATTTTTCTTTAATGCATATACTAGTTAATTTATTACAAATTAAAGCATTAAATTATTAACACATATGATACTTTTAATTGAAATTCCATATCTTCTTTTTCATCAACCTACTTCAGAGTCGGTGAACATTTACTAAGTAATCTTAAATACTATTTAGTAATATTCTAGACACGATAAAACTAAACAGGGAAAAATACTCGTAAACATTCACGAGAGAATAATAATATCATATGAATTTTTCTGATGCCCTTGACGTTATTTCTTATCAATACCAATATATATATACTTCTTTCAACAAGATTTTTTCCGTAGCTTAGAAAAAAGAGGATCCCACTTCGAATGTCATAAAGTTAGACCGACACATCAGTAAAAAACAACTATTGTTTCAAAATAAAAATACATAAATAATTCTCTATACAATGATTTCTAAATTTACAGCTTATAATCGTAAACTCCTGAGATTCGGAAGATTCTATGATAAGAGACACAATACAATTGTTGAGGATTTGATTCAGGACCCTCATGTTCAGGACAGAACTAATTTATAAAACCACTGGGAATCATTGTATATCCCGCGATTCGAACCCAATTATAAAGCCTTACTAATCATCCGATGTTCGGTACGGTATTCATAAACACAAAAATATCCATTGGTAATCTTAATGATGTATGAGACAGGTTATCAGCGACCCGCGCAGAGAAGGAAGGGAAACCGGTGCCGTAAGGTACTAGTGACCAGCCCGTTTGATTTCCGATCCCAGTTTGGTGTCTATATACACTGGTAAAACCACGACGTACAAAAGTACATGAAAATACATGAAACCAGAAAATACTAAGTACTAATGCTACGCAGATGAAGGTAATGATTATTGAATCGAAATATAGGAGTAAGTAAACAATTAATAAATAAATGAATGAAACATTTAGTACTAATACCTAGGTGCTTACTTACGCCAACACAGATTATGTAAAAATCACAATAAACTGTTGAAAAAAGTCTTAGAATTCGAGGCTGAAAGAATTCTGAAGCAGGGTGGCCAGAAAGTCTCTTTACATACCTGCACGTATTTCAACTGTACATTATTAATACTTGCAATTATTTATACAAAACGTCCGTATTTGTACCCGAGTAACTCTTATTGATTGATACGCCTCCAAATCTTACTCATTCGTTTTACCAACTGCTGCATCATAAGCTGAAAACCTTCAAGCACTCTTGTCGCAGAGCATCACTGTTTACAATACACTTCTTTTCTGGCGTGTGATTCGATTATATCCTGCAGAACATTCTGGTCAACTTGCAGGTGCATGACTGATACACTAACATCTGAGGATATTTCGTTTCGGGTTGATTAACGACCAGAATGAGGGGCACAAAAAGCTTTACTCAGGCGAACAGTTTCCTTGTTCCCACGTGGTCAAACTCTGACGACTTGGTGGCTCCATACAGAACCGGTCACCAAACCTATCTATCATCTGCGGCATATTCTTGACCTTCTGTTTCCCTTCATGAATCCACGCCCTTGACACTAAACGTTTCTCCAAAGTATCGTCACAAATATATGCCATTGTTGTTCACCAAATACGGAAAGGCGAGATAATGAACCCGTCAATAAATATATTGTATTCCAATCCCTCCGCGGGCAGCCAAGTGTATGCTACATAGCAATTTACGTGAGGAGCACTGTTGCCAATTTAACGATCAGGATGGGATCTTCAAATGTTTAATATCTTATTGTTACACGCATTTAATTCGGTTCGGGAAGGAATTTCCCAGATGCACTGTGCATATGGCGGCAAAGAATAGCGTAGGTTCAGTATTTGGTTGATATTAATCAGAAAGAATATATACCATGTCTATTAATGAGATGAAGAAATATTGCACAAAAAGGCCTGGTGTGACATAATAGCAAAATACCAAAAGAGAATTTTAGTGAACTCATCAGTATATAGCCAAGGAAGACAAGTAAAGCGAAGCGCATACCTTAGAGAAACGTTCTCAAAGAGTCAGTAATCACAACAATGCAACAGAAATCCATTGTACCTTGAAGTAATAGAATCTAACAATTCAAGATGATGACAAATATTAAGTTCAAAATATATTGTGCTTCCTTTTGAAAAGGAAGAGAACTGAAAATAAAAAAAAATAAGTAGTTCATATATATTAAAGGAAAAATAAGTAGTTCAGTCATTTATCTCACACTATTCTGTCATACATTAAAGAAGTGTTAAACCTCTATAATTAAGACATGACACTTAACCCGTAACAGGGCGCATGGTGTACAAAGCTCCGCAGCAAATACTTTTAGTATTATATGAGACACAATGCAGCACCCCCGCCGCTCACACCCCACCCTATCTACCCCATACTACCCCTCTACCTGACCATTAGAGAGAGAACCAGTTTGACACTCAGCTCTTGCTAGGTTAGGCGTTTTAGGAAGCAGTGTTGTCTTTTGTACGCCGCGCGTCTTATTGTGTGAGTTTTTGTGCGGACACTTGTACGCCGCGCGCCCTACACCGGCAATGTTATTACAAACTTTTTACGTACTTGTTTTACTGAAATCGTCTTGTTTTGCGTTTCATGTCGCCATGTGTTGTGTGTTTGTAATGTATTATAATTTGAATCTGTAAATGGACCTATTACTTTGTAGAATTTTGTGGTAAAGATAGTTTGGCTACAATGGAAAATGAAGAAAGAGATCGTTTGCTTTCTTTACTTGATAGCGTCAAAAAGAAATCGAAGAAGAAGAAAGAAATGCTGAACCTGGTATAGAGACTTTGCGTAGACATTTCTTTGCAAATAACGAAGATGCTAGTAGAAGTAATGCACCTGAGCAAGAAGATGTCATCGAAGGAGAAGGATCTGATCAGTCCGAAGATGAATTGGAACACAATGATCACGATACGGAGTCAGAAATGTCTGCTAATGAAGAAACTGCAATAGAAGATGATAGTGATGGAACAGTAAACCGGAACGTGTTAATTGGAAAAGACAAGGAAACTCAATGGAATGTTCACATGAAATATGCTAATTTACGTGGAAGAGTGCGAAGACAAAATATTATTTGAGCGGAAAGAATAGGAGTGCGTCTTCCTACACCAAAAGGTGAAACTTTGGCAACGAAAACCCCATACGAAACTTGGAAGCTACTTTTCCCTGACTCGCTCATTGACGAAATTGTTGAGTACACCATTGTTTGGATACGGACAAATAGAGTAAATTATGCTCTTGAAAGGGACGCTAAACAGACTGACCGATTAGAAATCCATGCTGCTATGGGTTTGTTATTTCTTGCCGGTGTGTTGTAGTTCTGGCATATACATATGGAAAATCTATGGGCAAACGATGGACTAGGAATTGAGTACTTTCGTTCCACAATGTCAGTCAAACGTTCCATTTTATATTCATTTCTTGTAATAAAGTCGTTTTCCCAACTTTTAGTTTTTTTCTTACCTGTAACTGCTTAAAATGAAAAGTTTTAAAAAAAATTGTTTAAAAAATTGTCAAATTTGAAAGTTTTTAACATATAAATTGTTTAAAAAACAACTTAGGACTGAACAATTACAGTAAATATCTCTTTAGAGATCAAATGAGTGTATGAGGTACTTTGTACGCCACGCGCCCTATTACGTAACATTTCCTTATGCCCCCTATTAAGGGTTTTAAATTAACAATGAACCATGTACATGAAGAAACATATTTCTTAGATATTATATACTAAAAGCAAAAATACAATTCACTCAGAATTTATGAAATGTTATTTTGAACTGAATTACAGCGCTTTCTGTATAACGTTTGTAAATGAATTTCCTGATCATAATTTGAATATATTTTAAGTTCATTTTTTCTTCGGATATTTGTAGTGAGATATTAGCATCAATAAAATATACAATAACGTACAAGCTAATGAGATTGCGTTATATTGTTGCTTCCACGATATAAGTTGTCATCAATGTATTCGTACTTCATTTGATCTGTTTTTGATGAACAAAGAGATTCTATGAACTTGAGATACGATCTTGCTTTGGGACAACAAGCTGGGGATAAACGATGCGTCTACAACTACAAAACATCACAATTAAGGAGCAATATAATCAGAAACGGTTGACCGTAGTAGGAAAGGTTACTACGTAACACCTCCGTCCTTTAAATGTTTTAAGTTACAACGTGTTTTCAGAACATGCGGAATATTGTGAAATTGTGGTATTTGTTTCTACACCACGCGCTTAAAGTAAACACTCTTCAGACGACAGGAACAAAGATGATGTCCAGCATCACCAACATACGACAAATGACACAGAGGCAAGCTGTCAGCAGCGTTTCTGTATAAAATAAATTGGACACCGCAGAAAAAAAAAAACAAATCTCGCCCGGTTGATATAGAAACTTTAAGAAGCGAACTAGAAATAGAATTCTTAAAAGTTTCATATGGCTTGGTTCTTACCTTCGAAATCACATTATATACTTTATGCCCAAAATAGAACGTTTCCCGCAACTTCTTATTAAGAATACTAAATTTTGTTGAATGAAAAAACAATCAGTAATATGAGAAACTAAAACAGAATACTATGAACTCATAATTCTTGTATCAATTTATGATCAGCTACAAATCAGATTGCACACTGATGCAAGGTCATATCAGCCTGGAGGTCTACTAGCTTGCTATAGTCCTCGAACAGAAGGAGAAAAATTTGTTTCTTATTCCAGTCGGCGGTTACGACTGCCGAAACCAAAAGCTCTGTTTGGCAAACAGCATTATATGGAATTATAAGCCTTTTAGGAAAGGTTAGAGATTTCCTAATTAATCAGAAATTGAAATTGTTCACAGACGCAAAAAGTACTCATATGATTGAACTCGAAACCCGACGAAGTAGGCAAATGTGCACGTTATAAACTGTTGCTACCCGACTACAATTTCAACATTTGTCACATAGAAGGCAAAACCATTCAGTCGACATTATTAGAAAAAAAACAACAACCGTATGGAGTAAGGGAAGAACTAAGAGGCCACAAACCTACAGTAAGTACCCGAGGATATGCATGCTAACCACTGACAATCGCTCGGAGATCCTTTTTTTCTAATAAAACACAAAAACTTTGAAGATTTCCCATGAGGAACAAAGCAAGGGTGATAAATACTCCCAGAACTTGAGTTTTAAATGGGAAGAACCTACAACTATTTCTATGCTTAGAGGTAATAAATATTTCCGTTTAAAACACATCTCTATTTAAGGAACATAAAAGCATCCAAAATTTGGCATACTTTACCTCCTGTGTGTCCCGAAATTTTGGTGGGTCAGTATTCGAGTTAAATCACAAACATCTGTCCTCACCTCATTTTGATTTTACAAAACATAGAAGACAACAAATATCATATGCCTAATATGCAATCCTACATAGCTTTTAAAATTAAAATTTGTCACGTGTGTCAACTACTGACTAAAACATCAAGAAGAAAGCACAAGCACAATTGTTACATCACCTATCAAAACTCATAGGAAAACGATTAGTTTAATATTGTTTAGGACCATTTTCGCATGCACAAGGAAAGGCGAAATACATTTTTGTAGCTACACAAACAATCACTCGTTACTTCGTAAACAAACCTTTTAAAAGAGTTACTGTAGATACAGTCGAAGTATTTTTTATTGGAAAAAATTGTTTTCCGTACCAGCGCCTTACGTTTTCTCCATTTGGACCAGCATCCTTCGCATAAGGTAAACACACTTCAAAATTTTGCAGCAACATATAAATTTTATTTAATTTCCAATCTGGTTTTAATCAACTACATGTTGGTATGATAGAGGTGACGAAGAAAACTGTGATGAATTCGTTAATTTTGTCCAACAAAACGAGGAAATATGGTCAAAGTTCATACCATATACAATTAGCAATTTTCAGCTCCAAATCTCGCCCAATTACAAACTAGAATAGATATACTCATCCACCTTAAAGAGAAAGTGCGACAAAAGCTATTGAAGACTCAGTAGCAT
Source organism: Thermobia domestica (assembly GCF_964235325.1). NCBI lineage: Eukaryota > Metazoa > Arthropoda > Insecta > Zygentoma > Lepismatidae > Thermobia > Thermobia domestica. Next base: position 53,500,081 of record NC_137454.1, on the reverse strand, counting down.
CAAAATAAATATTTTAACAGTAAATATAAACATCAAACTTTTTATTGAATTGACAAAGTGTTAATACACTTCCTCTTTAAAATTGAATGTGAATATTGAACGAACTATTATTGTGGCACTGGGACAATAATTCCCAAATTTAATAAGAGTCTTACATAATATGAATGCACAACAATTCTTTTAAGAAAATACAAAACATCTCGATTTATTGAATAAATCGTTATTAAGATTGCTAAGATCACCCATAAATCACATTGATGAACTCATTCCAAAATGGAAGAGAAAGAATTGAGAAGAAAGAACAATGAAGATGTACCCCTGCAAGTTCACTCGTTATGTTTTAGCGATAAAAATTATGTATAGGAGACAACAAGATAAAACTACAAGGCATAGAATATAATATGACTAAGTCTTTAAATTCTCAAATCCAGTACTTACCTTCACTAAAACAAATCAATTGCTTTTACTTTTTTATTCGTATATCGCGCTGCTTTCTGCCTTTAAGACTGTCTGCATTAGTACAATTTCCCTCTGTGAACAAAACTGGAACTGCCGTAATGTGTTCACGTGTTCAAGTAAATTCTCTTCAGACGACAACCACGAAGATGTCGTCCACTTTCTACATCGTCAGCGTTTGATGAGTGACGCAGAGGCGAGATATCAGCACCATTTCTGTATAAAAAGAGACTGGACACAACAGAAAACGGCAATCTTGCCCGGTTTATCAAATCACCAACTCTCTAAGATGCCTGGTCATTGAGAGCACGATGACACCCTCTCTAATACGCCTGGTCATTGAGAAGTACCCTTCCTATACGCCGTAATATGCATTTTCATTGAGTTCCTTTATTTTCACTCTAAGACACACGGCCATTGAGAGGTACTTAATTATCAACTCTCTTGACGCATGGTCATTGAGTCACCTTCCGACATACCCTAGGACGCATGGTCATTGAGTTCTTCTAAACGTCACCACCAGAATTTCAAAATATTTGAAGAAACTTGTACTATTTTTAAGATATTGTGTTCAGGAGGACAATTTTATATCAGAAAGTTACGGCAAAGTCCAAATTTACGTATTATATCTTTTAGCTCCTCTTATATGACAGAGAAGTTTAAAATATTGATTAAGATAACGTGTTCAAATAGGGGCAGTTAATAAAAGAATTCTGTCTTCTAGGAAATTATCATTTCTTTCAAACTATTCTCTTTGTTATTCATAAAAATGAATTTCACTAATGTTTATATACATTGCAACAAGCGTAATAATTTTTAGACTAATTCTAAATCTGCTTCAGAATAAGAGCCCGCAATTCTAACGAAATAGCTACATAGATATGAGCACTGCAAAGATTACCTCAGTGCAACATCTACCTATGCATTGTTTTGGTTGTTCTATCAGCATTTACCATGCTAATTCCCGCAAATGAAATATATTCCTTTATCCAAAAGACAACAATGACAGCCCTGTTCTTGCAGTTGATAGCAATTCGAGAATATCACCATAAGGACATATTTACTTAAGATACTGTGTAGTCAGATAATATCGCCTTGGGGCTCAGTGAAGAGAGGCACACCTAAGTTTTGAAAGTTAAGCCTATAGTCGAGAATAAGCTTTACTATTATTAGTTTAGGTCTTAATACATAACAGCGGCAACAGAGTAAAGTTCTCAACTGTCCTCATTCTTCACGAAGGAAGAACTAATAGTGCTCTGAAACCATTCCTATACAAGATTTAAAATCGGAGCATTGTTCTATCAAAACTCTAAACTCTAAATGGTGTCTCTAGAAACAGCTTGGAAGTTTGTGTACGCAAGCCTTTGTGGTGCGCTAAAGTGCATTTCTTAGATATGTCAACTGTTATAAGTTGACAGGGCAGTAACTGTTAGAAAGGCAGTAACTTGTAGCAAACAAGGATAAACACATAGAAATTAGTTAATCATGGGACTTCTTTAGTTTGCATTGTCTCGTGCTCCAAAAAGGTGTTACATACTGAACTAGTTACCACCTAGGACAAAGCAGGAGGGGTGGGCAGTAAGACCTATATTATATCTGGGAGACATTTTATGACAATGAGGGTATGCTTCAACGAAAAACCTACAAGAAGATAAGTGTGGAAACAACTAGCGGCTAAACGAAAGCACGGACGATAAACAGTAATAAATTGTTTTGATGCAGATGAACATCACACCAGTATACAACATAGGTATTGGTATTTCTTGAATAAAGATTTTCCAAAATACAACGTACGCGGTGTGCTAAATAAATGAATGTTTCGTATTTTAAATAAGAACACATTATTTAAGGTATACACTTTCTACTTACTTGTCTATCCTGGTAGAACGTCTCTTGGTTATATAATTAATACCATGAAATGAAGTTATATAAATGTAATCCCTCAATAGATCCATATCTGAAATAAATGGCGACAAAGTTAACATGTTGAAACATGAAATGTTTATTTCCAAAAAGATAAGATTTTGGTCTCAAGTCGAAATCAGATCAATTACAAATTTAAGTTACAAATCAATAATGATTGAGTATGTTTGATATTTTAAACCGAGAATAATTGCTTTCAATTTCCTTAGATGGATGATAGGTAAATGAAAGATGCAAAGTCTATTATCTTATGTGATTATACAGCAAGTGTCATATAATGTATGGCCATTAATCGGCCAATTAATTCCCTCCTTTGTTTTGTTTGCTGTATATTTATTCATATATAGCGTTCTTTGAAATTATTACGCTAATTTCTCACTAAATAGGCATATCTCCTTATTTATTAACTGGCAAATTTATCATTTTTGGACTGTTAGTTCTAAATCAGTTTGTTCTGAATGTAAAACTAGAATATATTCAAAGAGAAATTACTAAATTTGGTTCTTGCCTGTTATGTAACAGTTGTAATGCTTAATAGTACTAACACAAATCATAAACAATATTTTCCTAATTTTATTCCATCGTTGAATGTGTAGTTTGTAAAATGGTAGTAAGTTTTAAGACTTTAAGGTGAAGGGTTAGATTAAGAAACCTAAATTAAAATAGTTATTTCATGTAAAATAGGTATTTTGTGTAATGTGCTGCAGGTTGCGCACATAAAGCAGTCATAGTTTGCCCAGTGTGAAAGAGAAATGGAGGTGTCGAAGCAGCTTGTTCGCGCATGGTTTTGTATGACTTTAAAGCCGTTCTGCACCTGCGTGGGATAGGGATGCCATACAAGTTACCCAAATGGGTACCCTACTCATCGGCAGCCAACAAGGAACAGTGAGTGACCATTTGTTGCAAGTGCTCACTCGGCAGCTGAATAAACCCATGTTCGAAAACTTGCTTTCTGGTGACGAAAAGTGGGTTCTCTATGACAATTCTAACCATACCAGACATTGTAAGCACCTGACCCTGTTACTCAGATAAAAGATACTTTTACTCCCATGATTTTTTTTTGCTTTTTGTATGGTTGAATTGGCTGTCAATGGCACATTAGGAGCTCATTCCGCCTTATCAGACGATCACTGCTGACCTCTGCTCTCAGTAGTTGCTAGGAGTGCGCCGTGTATTACAGTAGAAAGAGCTAGGATTGGTGAACATCAAGGGTGTGCACCTCAACGGCAAGTGACATGCAACCCGCGATACCATTCAGCAACTTCGCTGGGAGAGACTGTGTCATGCGCCGTATTCACCACATCTTGCACCAACAGATTACCACCTGTATCATTCCGTCGACAACCAAATCCCTGAGATGTCCTATGCAAATAAGGGTTAACTGTGAAACACACTCACGGTTTTTTCTGCATCAACGACAGCCGAGTTTTATCACGATGGTATTGTGCAGTTGAAGAACCATTTGCAAAAGGTGTTCGATGCTGCAGGACGTTACTTCGAAAGCTAAAGGTACGTGCTGTTCACTTTATTGCTCTTAGTTTGTCACTGTTCTATAACGGTGTTAGGGGTAATCAAATTCTTCACAACTATATTTTGCTGTCTGGACAGTTAACCTTTAATACTAGACTTGTCGTTTTTATTTAAAGAACCTAGAATTCTTTACAAAACCCCAAAATTTAATTATCAATATTGTTCCATCTACATATAATTCTACTAAAAGTATTACAAATATTACAGCCACTTTATACTCAATTCATCAAAATGGCATACCTTCTATCACAACCGATAACAATATTTAAAAATAATTAAGCTCTTCAATTTTCTCTTTTAAAAACAAACACTATCCGATATTATCCAACTGCTTGACAAACCCTAACATCCTCCATGGGTTTGCCAAGAAATAAAGAAAAGGGATAAAAGTTCCATAAGCCAACAACTAACCTTACCCGATACATTTCTTTAGTATGCTTACTTTTATTCTTTCTTATTTTTCTCTCTAGACTCATCAACATTTATTCTATTTCTTCATCCCTACATTTTTGGTATCAAAATGTAGAAAGCCATATTTCTTGCTTCATCTAACACTTCAATTCTTTTTCCGTTTCTTTAGTATGAAGTATCGTATACCTCTTGCTTTCTTCCTTCTTTTTATGACCTCGCCTTAGATTTCTAACCTTATACCTGCTGCGTCTCTCTCTGCCATTTGTAAACCCATCTTCTTCCTCTTGTGAAAGATAACCATCTACGTATATTTAAAGCAGAGATTTTGTAACTTCGTCCATTCTTGCTCAGGCATTTTTGAGCCTGTATTGTTTCCATTGTGAACAATTACTAAAACAGCTTCCATTCATATTCATAACTCAAAAGGGCACTGATTTCGATTCACTTACTTCCTTTATAAAATCCATTACATCATCTTCTGCCCCATGCACTATTTCTTGTAAATTGTCCATCTCAGTTTGCAAAGTGGTTACATAGAGAGTCTCCTATAGATCAGGAAATCCTTATGGTCTAATAGAGCTACATTTGCACCGGGCTCTGTAACTCTCTTATTGTTATCTTCGCAGCGTTTCAGGTGCAGTTCTAACGGTCTATAATTCACACCCAGAATCAAAATGATGGTGTTCTGTACATCGGAAGCAAAGCTGGATATTCTCCTTTTACATGTGCTCTTTGGCAATTATTGCACTTAACTTAAGCTCCCTTCTTTAGTCCGGTCGAGTCTGACGAAGACGAATACCTATGTCGTTGAGTCATGCTCCTAGGTGAACTGTGAGCACAAGATGTATTACCAGAATGATTTATCTCTCTTCTCTTCCACCTTCCTTGTTTTTTGGCAATTTTACAAACCTTCTGTTTCTGCAATCCTGTACTACCAACAAGTCCCATCTGTTCTTTGGTATTTTCTACTGCTGTGCTATATCTACGGATTCCTCAAATGTTACTGACTTTGCTTCCAACAACTGTCGTGTCGCCATATTCTTCTTAAATTGAAAAGCAAATACAGTTCCCACAATGTATGTTCCAAGCAGGATACAAAATTGCAATAACTTGTTTCATTTCGTAAGGCCATCACAAACTGAGATATTGACTGGAAATCTAATTGCTTAAGGTTGTGAAACATATCTTTCAGCAATTGCATAAGTATTTTTGCTATAATGTACTAACATCAGTCGTACAACTCGTTGAATGACTTTTGGATATGTTTGGTGAACATAAACTCTTTATCTCCTCATATGCTGGTAATCCCATCACCGACAAAATGTAGATATTTTCCTGTCCTCGAGTAAAGCAGACAATAGTGATGTCTGTTAGAATTTTTCTATATATACCTGAATACTACGTGTTACAGCAAATAAAGGATCAAAATTTAAAAAAAATACCATAGTGCGCGTGAAAGCGAAGATTACTTTGTCGACTGCGCCAATCTCAGGTAATCAAATTCTAAAACAACTACCTTCTGCTATCTGGACATTTAACCACTTATAATCGACCTGTCCCTTTTATTTAAAAAAACACCTAAGCTACTTTACAATTACACAAAATTTAATAATCAATATAGTTTCATCTACACACACTTCCATAAAACCTATTACCAATATTACAGCCACTTTATAATCAATTCATCAACGTGACATAACTTTCATCACAACCAATGATAATACATAAATATAATTACGCTCTTCATTTGTCTTTTTAAAAACTAACACTTTGTCCGATAATTATCTAACAGCTTTACAAACCATAAAAACGGCGAAAACTTTCTTGGTTACCTGGTAACCAACAGTTCACAGATTACGTTTAATTACTTCATGTAGACAAGTAAGTATATTTTATTTTTTTCGTAATAATAATAATAGTAGTGATAGTAGTAATCTTGACATATTGATAATATAAGCGATAAAATTAACATCTCAAAATTTAAAACAGTCTAGATGTAAACAAGAAATTTCACATTTCATTCTTTTTTAACAACTTTTACTTAAACTTTGAGTATTTCATCTCTCATTTAGGGAACTGTCAACATTATAGTTAAGAGTAAAATTAATAGATGTGTCAAAAGTGTTACAAGGTGGACGTTACGCAAAACTACGTTAAATTTTATAATTTTATTTTCACAAAGAGAAATTCCTGCTCAAGTAGGTCTAGATATTTGCTCGTTCGTTATAAGATGCTTTATCGAAGGCAGCAGCTATAAGCTGACTCAATCGCCTTAGTTTGAAAGTGTCTATAACCAATATGCTCTTCTCAGTGGATGACTAATTGCTGAAAAATGTGATACTATTCTGATAATAGTTGAACAATGCAGACATTTAAGCTGTGTCGCCTAATGGAGGAATGTTATCGCCAATGACCTAAAGATCGATCATAGAACAGTAAGCCATTTTCAGAAATGTGGATATTAAAAAAACCTTTGTTTTTCGTGCCACAAGATTCTGACTGGAAAACGAATTTCTAATTTATATTTGGGAATTTCTTTCGAAACGTAACAGACTTGTGCAGGGACAACATTGCAGATAGGGGCAAGATAGCGTACAACCCCAATGACATCTTTCATCATCCTGATTAAACCCAGACCCTGTAGCCATGATCGATTAATTTATATTTGTGGTATAATTGTTGCAAATATCTACAAAGTGAATATATATACACATTGGCAATTTTGATATCCATTGGTCGTCTTGCGTTTTCTGATTTACTTCCAGACATGATTTAACCAATGTATACAAACCTATATATTGAGTCTGTTAAGTGTTATCTGAAGCACAACGTCTATATCAAACACCACTTTGAAATGCATTATTCGAAAACTTCAGTTCTACGTAAGAAATGGAACCCAAGGAAAAAAACTAGTATGTTCAATATTGAGTTACTGGTCTATTCTGCTAGAACTCATATAACGTAAGCCAAAGAAAGAAATTTATACATAGAGATGGAGATCACGAAAATGGAAACACCTGAACGAAATTGCAACTTACCAGATTAATATGGTGTCGGGCCACCTTTCGCCTTGAGAACAGCCTTGATGCGACGTGGGATGGAGGCATAGTGGTCGTGAATGTAGCAAGTGGAATTTTACATCATTCCTCGTGCAGGGCATCGGCCAGTTCTGTGAGAGAGGATGGAGGTGGAAATCGTCGCCGGACTCGTGTTTCCAAGACTGACCACAGATGTTCAATTATTTTGACATCTGGGGATTGAGCTGGACAGGGGAGGTGTTGAAATTCATCCCGATGTTCCTCAAACCACGCTACAACTACGCAATCTGTGAATGGGTGCATCCTGGAAGATTGCGTCATTGTCCGTGAACAACATTCGGATCATAGGATGCAAGTGGTCTCCTAAAATTGCGACATAATCGTTGGCAGTGATTCGTCCGCTAAGTGTGACCACAGGACCCAATGAAAACCATGATATTGCGGCCCACAGCATCACCGAGCCGCTGCCATGTTTCACAGTTGGGCGGAGACACTGCATATCATAAGCTTCCTTGGGCGTTGTCCACAAATAAACACGGCCCGTGGTTGAGAATAGGGTGAAGGATGACTCGCCGGTCCATATCATATGTTTCCAGGCCTCAACGGTCCAAGTTGCATGTTAGTGCCACCATTTGCGGCTTGCGAAAGCGTTATGGTCCCTGATGAGCGGTGTGGCCCGTGCAACACGATCCCGTAAGTCCATGTCATGTAATTGTCGAAACAGGGTGGGGGAGGTGGTGATTGAGTTCCTCCGTCACTTGCTCCGCAGTGACACGACGGTCGTGCGTGACAATGGGCTTTAATACCCGGCGTGACCTGTCACTCATGATTTTCTTCCTCCCACTGTTCCGCTTTCCCGATGTGGTTTCCCCGTGTGTTGTGTAGGCCGTCATCAGCTTCGACACTGTCCCACGCGACGCACCTAACACAGTAGGCACTGCCGTCACACTCACTCCACATAACCGCGCACCAACAATTTACCCTCTTTGAAAATCTGAAAGGTCTACACTACCTCCGTCTGCTGCAGCCACTGGACACTGCTGTTCCACTGCGCCTGACCTAGTATGGAGACCGACCTCACACAGCACCACCAGCGGTCCGGCGCTGCGGGCGCCACGACACCACTGCCAAACCATACATCTAACTTGTTGCCAACTACAGGTGTTTCTATTTTTCTGATCATCATATGTATGTAATCCTTAAGCAAATGTATATCTGACTTTTCTGTACATAGGATTAATCTTGGTAAAATTTAATATGCAAAAGTTACTAGAATTTTAGGATTAGGCATTTATTGCATGTCAATTGCACAAAATGAAAATTAAATTTAACAAACTATCTTTGATAGAAATACGCATATATGTAGTTACCATTTACTTCTGATAATATAGCTATACAAAAATCTACTTACCCTAATTTATGAATTTAAACTGAAAATTTATAGATGGAACATTTACGGTTTTTTTTAGATATTTACCCAGCAATTGTAGGTTAATATACTCTGTGTTCTGGAGAATTAGAATTGTTACTCTTCTCCTTCTTCTCTCTTCGTTTGTGGTTTTAAATAGGGAAGTTTTATAATGCATTTGATGCAATAAAATTAATTATTCATTTTGCTAGAGAGGCTTATTTATAAACTGAAAGCTTGTACTCCTATATGTTAAAATGCTTCTAAGTCTCTGTTGTTTAGGCATAAATCTACATATTAAGACCCATATCTTGAATGCATTATGTTATATGGATACAGCTATAGACGTGTTAAAATAATATCATAAAGAATACTTAAGTATTTTTGTTTTAGGTGGAAATATATTAATTAGTTTAATTTATTGCTCAGGAAAGAGCCATCTAATTAAATGTGTTACAAGCAAGTTTCTAGCAGGATTGAATTAAGTTTAGTCCATCATGGTACATCCAACGTACGTAATTACTATTGGAATTGATGTATTTTTAATCCTTATGTTTCTATTATCAGGAAAGCATTGTTAGGTCCGTTAGCTTAGGGTTATTCTAAATATTAACACAACATATAATTAGAAAGACAGTTTAAATAGTGCGTAGCATAGTAAATTTCGCCATGAAGAATAAAACTAAATTACTTATTGATTTGGTGTATCCCACGTTAGTTAGGATCAATCACACATGTACGTGATTAGAGATTATATTTAGATTAATTCATGTTTTTTTGATGTAACTTATGTTTATTTAGATTATCAATTTCAGGTCGGATTAGTTTAGCTTTGAGTTTCGAAGTATGATTATGATTAGAGTCTGTATCTCAGCCTCGGTTATAAGTGGTATCTGTAAGCGGCCTAAGTTTAAAACTTTGTCTAGAACACTGTTCTTGTAGTGATATTACTTAAACATGATGGAACATTATACTCATGTGGAGTACTAGTATGCTAATAGCGTACGACTTTGTTATATTTGAATCAGGAATTAAGTTATGTTTCTTGCATTTGTAAATTGAAAGATAAATGTGCGACAGTTTATTAACAGACATGCTTGGTTTATAGTTAATAAGGCCTAGAATGGAGTATTAACTGTGAATGTGTGAATAATGTTAGTAAATGAATGAGCTAAAACACAAATTTACGCTACTGTAACGCTACCGTAACGTACACCAAACCACAAAAGTATCTCCACCCTAAGTGCTCTAATTTCATTACTTGGGGTCCAGGTCATTTCCAGTTGTGCGAATGCCTACACGTAACTTTTCTCGGCACTAACAGCAGATGGTAGCCCTGATAAAGTAAAGTAGGTGAATAACGGAACAGGTCTTCCTTCTGGGATGAATCTGTCTGGTTCGGATCATGTTTTATAAAGAACACCATATATTAATATTGTTGTGTATGTAATTTATTATTTCTTTATATACTGTATGTTCAGAGAAATACAAAATACTGAGAACGCATTAATCAAAAAATGCTTGAAATAGGTGAAAATATCAAATCTAGGACAACTGCTGGAAATAACTTAGTAAATGATTGCCTTTATGGAGAGATATTCTAAAATTCTCCTCATTCCAACATCTTTATCTTTCAGGAGGAGAAAAGATCTTGCTCAGGTCTTCGCACTGAGTATGTATTGAAATGGAAATGGAAATATTATTTAAAAAGGTTTCAGCCTTACCGGGATTTTAACCAGGGTCCGCAGGAATAGAAGTTCCTGCGCTAACCACTTACCTAGCGTGTCGCTTCATCTTCCATTTATACTATTAGCTTGTTAAAAGCATTGCATGTAAGACTATACAAAATGCTAATACAAGTATAGAGAGACGCTCCATATGAGTGTCACAATGACTTACTCGAGGTTTCCTTCTTTAACTAAAACACAAGTGATATAGAAGTTCGTCAATGAGGAAAATATCACCAAACGGTCTTCAAGATATCACGAAACAGCTACCTCATCATTTTTACATTACTGCAATACTTCTTCTCCGTAACTTCTAATTTCTAAAGAAGGAAAGCCGGCATACATTTTCGCATTCTGTGAATTGCACCCACACGGAGTAGAAATAGTCTGTGCTATCTTTATCTAAATAAAGTACTAGTTTATTTCCTTATCTTTGTATGAGAAATTGATGGCAACGTGTGAAAACAGAAAACTGCCATTTCAGTTACCCTGGTTCGAATCCCGGCGTAACATTTTTCTTATTTCAATGCATTGTTTAGGTAATCGATATTATTATTATTATTATTATTATTATTATTATTATTATTATTATTATTATTATTATTATTATTATTATTATTATTATTATACCTATAATTGTATGAATTTCGATTGCAACTGTCCCTGAACATTAAAAAGTAAACATTTAGGGTGTTGCAGTTACCAGCGCGTAGCAGCGAGGACTTCGTTTCGTCCGGGCTCCTTCGATTCGTTGCGGAGAAACGCGAAGGGACCAACACAAACTATCGCCAGTCATGTGCATGCTGTTATTATTAAATATTATTTTTCCTAAAGTCAGCTCCGGGGGTCAAGAATAACCTCTGCCTCAACATCATGAAGTGAAATATCTTGAGTGCGATAATTGTATGCATTTAGATGCCAACTGTCGTCGATCAATAGAAAGAGAGTTTGGGAGAACTCTGAAATAAAGTAAATAGACGGGCATCATTTTGTTATAAAATTACATCGGGAGCGCATTTTATCTTATCCCAAACAGTTATATTCTCTTATACAGGGCTAAAGGAGCAGTCTGATTGACAAATTAAAGAGATCTCAACGATTTATCCCTTTATAAGCGACGTTTCCTTCATTGCCTCCGTGGCGAAATCGGAAGAACACACGCCCAGTAATCATAAGGCTGATGGTTCGAGCCGCATACGAGGTACTTTTTTGCACTTTTTTTCGTGTTTTAGACACGGCAATATATGTAAACCAATCACACATATAGTCGATTTAAAACATTTTGGGGGAGTAATTTTATGGTTCACTAGCGTTTTTTGCGTCAGAAGATGCTGTCTATAATGCAGTGAAGAGTGACACACGGTTAGTCTGAGTGGGTCGCGGTGGGTCACGGACGATGTTGTGTGGCAGTGGGTCACATGCTTTTGACCAACGACTAAGTGACCAACTGAGGAAACTCGATTCGTTTGACCCACTGACCCACTGCAACTCTAGATTTGACAGCACATAGAGAATGGAAAACCAAAAATTGCAAGTACACCTTTGTTATTGTTTTACTTCAGTCAAGGGAAGAACTCGTGGATAATGTTTGTGATTTTACTGATTCCATGTTTCTGTGTTTTGTCTCTGTTCTTAAAGATTTAGTGGAAAAACTGTAAAAGTGAATATACCGCATCAAAATATGGAAAAAGGTACTGAGGGATGTTCGTTAAATTAGTTAAGTTAAAAAATCCAGTGCCCTGAAACTCCAAATTCCAATCAGTATAAGCGTCAAATACCGTGCCCTCAAAATTTAGGGACGGAGGCAAGAGCATACGGCAGCGCCTCCGTACATTTGAGTTTTCATTTTAAAGTTGATTTCTCTGGACTATTCTTTCTGCATAATACTTAACTATTTTATCATGGCTGAAATCAGAAAATTTCAGCATTATTACACTGGAATCTTAAAAGTATGTCATTACTGTAATCACTGCAGCTCCATTTTTACTATCTCGCAGAACAGTGATATCTTAGAATAGTGGCTTAAGAGTTAGTTTCGTACTGTTGGGGACCTGAGTTCGATTCTGGTTGTGGCAATCCTGGAATTCTTTTAATCATCTACAAAACTGATACTTCTGATGTATACTAACCAAAAATATTCAATTTCTCTAAGAGTTGAGACGACTTCCTTTACAGATGAAGTGCCAAGAACACAAACTTAAGTCTTCGTTTGTAACTCTCTGGCAAGTAACGGGTTTGGACAAGAATGGATGAACACATAGGAACTAAACACGTCCAAGATTATGAGTCAAGAATGAATTCTAAGGATTTGATCCTAGATGTGCACAAATTACAAATAGAGATCGAACTTACAATAGGGATCGCTAGTCACGACAATGATCCTATCTAAGATGCCACTTCGCCTTTCTACTTAGAAAAATGGCGAAACAAATGCATTACTGTTATCAGATAACAAATATTCATATTCCATTTCTTGTTGTCGTAAAATAATAATTCTATCACTAAATCCATAAACGTAATTATATTATTGTGTTGATGTTTAAACCTAAGAAACATTTGACATACTCTATATAGTTTCTGTTCGTATGAATACCTTCGACTATGTTACTTTTTCTTTCCATTGTTGTAATAATAAATTTTAATATTAATAAAATTTAATAATAAATGTTAACAATATATAATAAACATTATCTTAACACTCAGAATAATTACTAACTACCACGACGGGAAATGGGCCCAAGTAGCTCTAATGGGAGTTTCCTCCTTTCACAATTTTTAAAAACAAATCGCCCCAACCAGAGTATTATTCGCCACTGGCACCCCATGTCCTTTCGACGTATTTCAAACATTACAGCAACACGAACACAAAAATACTGAACACGGTTAAAATTCCGAAATTGTTCACGAGAGGAATTCGAACCCCTATTCGATTACGCATCATGATCAGAAGCCGGACGCCAGAGATCATTTGGCTAGTTCCACCGGCTCAGTTTGCCACAAATTCCTCATAATAACATTACAAAACAAACTAGTAGTTGTGGAAAATAAATATAGAACTGTCTATTTATACACATGTTGATACAATCCAAAGAATGTGAAAATAATTTCAATCGTCTTTTCTTTGGAAATTAGAAGTTATGTTAAAGTCCAAATGTAATGTAAATCGGGAGCATTCCTACAACCGATGAACAGACCGTAATTTAGATTCTTTTCTGGGGTGGAAAATATTAATAAGCTTATTTGAGGCAACTAGAAGAATATGTTTTTCTAATTATCGTGCCCCCTCTTTCCAACTTTCTCTTAATCTTTATGGCCCCTCGGAGAGTCTTGGTCCTCCCGCACGGCAAAGTCAGCGGTTCCGTTAGTTACTCCCTTGGCCCCATTCCATACACGACAAAATTTTTAAAGGGACAATTTTGATAAGTCTCAAAACCATACGAATAAATATTACTGAAATTGGTCCATGACACATTTTTGTTGTATTTAACTTTTAGTGCTGTTTCGTTTCTGTAATGTCGCGACCCTATTTGAAGCTTCATTTCTAATTTAATGTTCGCATCGTGTTTGAAGGAAGAAATGTTTGTCTCAAAATGGGCAACTTCGAACGGCGAGTAGCTTCTCTAAGGAGGGCAGTTGCCTCCCCCAACAAGTTACGGATCTGCCGGTGACGTAGCCTCAAATTGAAGAATACCTCGTGATGTTTTCCTCATTGAGGAACGTCTATATAACTTGTTTTTGAGTTAAGTAAGGAAACATCGAGTAAGATACTCACGTATTTACATTTTTATTTATGTGTTGTTTATTATTTGTTTGTTTTTGTTATATTTGGGTATCTTGTTTTTATTTTTCCATTAAACGATTTTAACTTGGTATTAGCTTGGGTGGAAGGTTGCCTGAAGCTGTAGGTGAGTGGTTAGCGCATTCAACATATATTCGGTAGACCCGAGTTAGAATCCCAGCCAAGCTGATACTTTTTCAAGTGTTCCAATTTCAATTTCAAGGCATGTTCAATGTGGCAAGTAAGGTCTTCTCTTCCCTAGAAAGAAAAAGATGTTGGAATAATCAGAATTGGGGAAAGTCTGTCAATGACGACAGATTTATAAAGTTACTTCCAACATTTCTTCTAGATTTGATATTTTCGTCTACTTTCAAGCATTTTGTGATTAATGTGTGATTGGTGTTTTTGTTTCTTTGAATTACAGTATATAATGAAATAATACATTACATAAGTAGTAATATTGAGGTTAGCATATTATGTTCATTGGACAAGACTCTCTGAACCATAGAAATTGATCTCAGAGTGGGGAAATGTTTCGTGCATCATCTACCTGCAATTTTCCTTGCATACAGACTTGACCCTGTGCTACCAACTGCAGTCATTGCCGACAAATGTTGCGTGTAAGTTGGTTTGCCTCTTTATAGGCGTTCTAACAACTGCAAATGACATGGACCCCAAGTAATTAAGTTAGAGCACTTTTGGTGGAGATACTTTTACGGTTGGCGTATAGGAGAAACAAAATAAATAAAAACAGTTCGTTGAATTTAAAGAGAGTGAGTGAGAGAGTGAACGGAAAAAGTATAAAAAAAAATAATTTATGATGGACTAAGGGATTGAATCTTGTTGAGATAGAACGTGCAATATTTTTCTCCCTTTTGGTCTATGTGTATGTGGATATGCTTGTATTGTCATTATGATTGAATTAAAGTGTCAACTTAGATGGTATTCATTAGTTTATTTACTACGTGGTACGATTTTAAGAATTTTTTAAGAACGATTTTTCATTTCTTTGTAAGTAATTGGAAGTGATCCATAAACATACGTTTGCTTTGCTTTTTCTTCTATAACTTGATATCGTAACCTGATTTTGGTTGCTTTGATTATTATTCAAAAATTACTAAAAATAAAATTATTATTTATACTTTTAGTAGTGATATAATATTATTTGAAAAAGATGATATCTTTAAGTTTTACGTCGCACGTTTGTGTCGGTTAACCTAATATTTATTAGAAGAAGTTTTAAATTTCAGTTTTAAGATAATTAAAGTGGAAGGAAACGGGGAGCACCGAAAAAACACGAGTACGGTGCTTGTTGAGCACAGAGTTCAAGCTGAGAAGAAAGTTGCGAGTGCACGTTTTCGAGGTGGGAGCTTTACGGCTGAGGCATTGTGTCACGATTAATAGTATTATTGGAAAAGGGATGTAACCATAAATTTAGAAAATAAATTGATCAACGTATAAAAGACAATATAAGTTACAAAGTAATATATCGGTAAATGTGAGTATGGAAAAGAATGTAGAAATTAGATGAAAAAATATAATTAGTATTGTAGGATATACATTTCTGGGCTCTTGACATGTAAGCTTATTTAGCTGTTATTTTGAGGAATGGTGTTTGTTGCCGAGCACACAATCCAGAAGAGCAAAGAAAGGAAAGCATTTGCACAGACCCTAAGTAGAAGGCAACCAAATATGCTTTAGTGCACTGCTAGATTAGCTGATCTTGATAACATAAACTGGTTAGAACATATCTGAATATGGTAAAAAATAGCTTAACGCATTTTTAAAAAAATAAATAAAAATGTATTTATATTATTATTTGAATAGTCTACTGTAAGCTACGATAAATACATTTCAAAATAACGTTTGTCATATGGAAAACGTATGCTGTTTTTCGTAAAATCGACTGTTATTTGAAAAACACAGACCTAATAAAGTATAAACTTATATTAGAAAATTATTTTCTTGTTGTTCAGTTGAGTTGACTGTAGATTAATATTTTGGTTAACAACGGGCTACGAGAGTTAGGATTTACTGCTTTAAAGTGGAATGTGAATTGCATGGCCTTCTATGCAATTTTTCTTTAAACCATACAGTTGCAAAACATTGTATACACGCTTTCTACCCCCCTCTATATTACTAATTTTGATTACATTCTATGTCCGTTTTAACCTCCTACCACTACCATTTTCTACTATTCCTTATGTTTACATGCCGACAAAGAACACTGTACACGGTCTCACCCTCAACCCTACTTATCACGACACGTCACAAGAAAATAGAATGGTATGCCCATAAGAAAAACATTGGGATAGATAACGAATATTACCTACTATTTTGACCAATTAGAAGAGCCTTTATGCCAAACATACGATAGGACGTAACCTCATTCTACATCGTCTGAACAGAGATTATTAAGTTTTCATTTAAGTTATTTTATCTGAAACAAAAGTTTCTTGCGTGGTCAGAATCGAATTCAGCAATTTATGAAGATAGAAAAATCCAAAATCCACACAATCTTTCCTGGATTTTGAAACTACATGAAAACAGCTTTAACATTTATTACACTGAACCCATCTCGACATAATTCCGACGTGGACGTACTGAGATCTTTTGATACTCACGTCCTTCATTACTTGTTTTCGTATTAATATTTCAAGTTGCTTTTACCTACGTGAACCGTTAAAATTTTTAGACTTTGATTGTACTTCATTTTGTGTTTTTAGATAAGAAGTCGCTGTGCTGGTTCTAACTTCCTACAACAGTGAGTCGAAGCTTCCTCTTTTTCGAATTTTGTGTTTTCTCTGCAGCTTTTGACCACAACAAATTTATTTCGAATGGACTAACACAGGTTTCAATTTATAATTTACCGTGGACCTGCATTGTCTGTGACTGTTGAAGGAGACTCATTGAGTTTTGATTGATATCCTTACCAGACTTACGAGATAAATCATTGAGGGAAAGTTGTGTATATTAAGTAGGAGCAGTTACACATACTTCGTCGACATCGTTTGCATATCCTCTGTTATCTGCTGTGAACGGAATTTCTCCCACACATTAAATAGATCATGAAATCTTCCAACTCCATATTAGGTGTCACCTGCTTCCTTGAAATTCATTGGCGTTTGCTCATCAATTTTGGATTCCAGGTAATGTAAATGATTTTGGAAGCAAACCGTATCAACAGATTCAGTCATAGCTGTACACAAATAATTCCATTTCTATGGTTTTGTAAAAAAGTATTCAAAAAGAACATATTGATTAGGAATACAGTAGAAGAAAGAAAATAAAGAAAGCAAAATAAACATGAATAGAGATTAGGTCAATAACAGAAGAAGAAAAAAATAATTTTAAAAAGATTGTGTCACCGTTACAAAAAATATTTTATTATGGATAGGCTACACAGGTTTTAATAAAAAACGGAAACCGATTTCTATCAAAAACCGAAATCCGACGAACAGTCATTTCGGCTTTCTCAATAATCGTTTCGGTCTTTCACCTAAACCGATTTCGTTTCGCACCAAAAACAGGTTCTGGTTTTTACCGGAACTGTTTCGGCTTTCTCCAAAACCGAACTAAAACTTTTTTGGTTTTCTCCAAAAATCGGTTGGGTTTTTCAGTTTTGGAAAGACGTAAGATTATTTCTATGGAAACGGAATGGGTTTCCGGAGTACAACGAAACACTATTCTGATGGGGAATTGAAAAAAAACAAATCGGTATTGATGGGGACCGAAACCGAATCCGTTGAAAAACCGAACCGGTTTTCGATAAAACCGCTTTCGATGGAAAGCCTTTCTTTCTTAATTTTCAAAAACCAAAAACCGAAAGACCTACTTTAGTGTTGACCACTAAATTTATTCTGGTAAATTTCTATGCCCTTCACTGAAATTGTGCTTTCAATTATGGTCCACTAGGGTGACTATTACAAGAAAGTAGTAATTTTTATATTTTAGTAATGTCACCTCTAAACTCACTTCTGAAGAATTTAACTGTAAAAAAGTAAATATATTTTCGAAATAACTCATCATTATTAAATTTTTACTCATTAAAATGATTGAAAATACTTGTAAACTAAACTAGTCATAGTGAAATAAATCGAAGGGGTTGGTTGCCTCCAAAATTTGGAAAGTACAAAAAAATTTCATACATATAAAAAAATCTCTTCTAGCCTCGTGCTCCAACTAAAAGAGATTTCCATTAGAGGTGCAATATACAGAAAGTGTATTATGAATTGCAGTAAAAATGAAAAACTAAGGATTATTGGATAATACGTTTATGCATTTCAAATTTATTGTCCTAGGTGGCCACTAGTGAAAGGGTGACCACTCCCGGCCCAGTCACCCTATGTCATATACACCTTTCTATCTAAGATAACTTATTGATGTTACAAGAACCATTTTGAAACATTCTGGTTTAAATAGTTATGTAGTCAATAAGTTTTCAAGTAAATTACTGAATTTAATTTTTCACTCAAATCTAAACCAATAATGAAATAAGTTCCATAGACACAGTGGAGTTTTCATTATTGGAAGATTGCCTTAAATACATTCTCTCTAAAATCATTTGGTAGTTATACTTAATATCCGGAGCCAGGTGCTTTTTGGGGCCATGGTGGCTCGGTGGCAGAGTGCTTAATTCAAGTGCTTGGGATCCCTGGTTCTATCTCGGCCAAATAAGTGAGAGGGGGACCACAATCTGCTCGTGTGTGTTCTTGGGGTACTCCTGTTCACTCTTACTTTCTCATTCACCAAATTCCCTTATTATCATTTAATTGCTTTAATCAATGTTAGCCTTTAGGCTAACTCAGAATTAACCAACTTTATATATTTGCAGTTTAAAGTCTGCAAATTACTACTAGAATGAAGATTCACACTTGTAAAGGAAGGATTTTCAGTTGTTCCGGATTACATATGCATTATGGCAAAAGTAACACCATAAGTAACTTTCTGCACCTCAACAGATCAAAGAGCTTAATATTCAGCTTTTCTTTATAATACATAATTCAAACACATTCAGCAGTATTAGAAAATATTATAGGAAATATTTGTATTCGAAACGTGAAAAAATAAGTAGATACTTATAGCAAGATTAATATGAAATTTCGCCTTGACGGAGACGAGTCGAGGATTCATTACATTATATTAAAAAGGAGATACTGCTCAGTGGTATTCCAATTCATTCAGGAATTAATCTATTACCAACATTTGGTTTCGTCATCTAGGATATCCTCAAAAATAATGTATGGATAGTGTGATACCCTTTTCAATACATAAACCTTGACACTTCATATTCGTCCGCACAATACCGCATCAATGGACGCATCTATTGCTTAATTTTTGTTTGTCTAACGTGTAAGGTAGGTTACCCAAGCGAGTATTAATGTGTTAGAAAAGACTAAGGGATCCTTAAGTATAATTTAAGATACAATGTGTCACGTGGTTGCAACATGAAAAGTGTGTCAGTTCAAAGGTGAATATTGTGGGTTCGATTTTATAAATACACATTTAGATATTAATAGAAATTATACATCTCATCATGTTTAGCTTGTTAATCTAGTAAGAATTATTGCTTGTAACAAAAGAGTAAATTATTTTCTTAGGTATAATATTAGGTATATTCCAAAAGCAATCTATTCTACGTGTAATTTTCAAAGTAGGAAATTTATCAAAATTTATGTTTGTTATTCATTTAAAAAACTCAATATGTCTGTATTTGAGCATTACTCAATGTTTAATAAACTTTTTCAGCTAATTATATTGTATATTCGTACGATCGGGATTGCACATGTAATAATATCTTACAGATATAAGACTGTTCACAATGAAAAGAACTTATTCTTCAGTTAACAAATTTTCATTTCTTAATAATTCGGGAACAAATGTCTGGATCTTTTTGTCGTTATTCTTAAAATAGTTATAACGTGATAACTTGCCAAAATCGGTACTCTAATTGGTTAATTTATTCCTGTGTTATTAGGAAAAGAAATATTGTCCCCTGAAGAATACTTTCTTTCGTGACTGTACCTTAAGGTTATGTTATCACTCTTTTCATTTCATACCTTCAGCAAACTCAGAATGTTATTACATGTCACATAAAGAGATACTTATTTATTTGTATATTATAATAAAGTGAAAGCATTTGAATTCTTTGAAAATGCCTTCTTCCTTGTTGATGCAAACAAAACACTTCAAATGTTTAGCATTGATCTGGAAATGCAATCGTAATTTTGTATTCTTGATGTCATTTTCCTTTCATAGACATTTCTAATATATTTGTATGGCACTTTTGTAGTTGGTATTTTTGTGCACTATTTAATAGTTTTCCAAGAAGAGAACAAATATTTTGCAACCAATTATTAGGATTGCTTGTCATAGTATTAAAATATTAATATAGAACATAATCTAAATGGAACAGGTTTTTGTACATAACTATGAAGTATATCAAACATGATAGTACCGTAATGATTATGTTCCCATTTTCAATCTTCGAAGATTTATCCATCATATTAATCTAATTAATTCAGTAAAGTTTCTTACTATATGTTAAAGCTGTCAGAAGAGCCTGGCTTGTATTATCTTTGTAATTTTCTCTAATTGCAAGTCTATTTACTACTGTAGCACGCGGGAGACATATGATTGTTTAGTTTACAAGGATAAGACTTCAAATCTATGCTTCTTTTTTAACTTTTCCTTTTATAAAATTGCGTATTATATATTGTGCATTTTTTTTCGATTTTCCATTGCTTGATAATAAAGTGATTGTATAAAATTAATTTCTCGAAATTACTTACCCTCAACGTTTGTGACTGACCTAGAACCAGTAAAATGTTTGGATCTATATTTTTACGCTTTAGGTTATAAGTTATTTTATTTCTAATGTTTCATACAGAGAGAAAATGCCTTCAATCTGTCGTAATACTTATAAATCATCAATAAATTCCCATTTGAAATACTTGAGTGTACTAAACATGGAATAAATTTTACTCCTTCAATTTAGCAATACTTGAAATTTCTACTGTAACAGATGGAGATTCCTTTAAAATCTATTGCTCTCTTAAGGATTTTTTTTAAATTACAGCAATGCTATTGAAATAGAAATAATAATCTGAACTTTATGTTACTGTTTATTTGTTCCTGATTTCCCTTCTAATTTTAGTGTTTTTAAATTTTAGCTAGTATCACAATTTACTAACTTCAAGTTTTATGTTTTTAGAAAGAATATCTTGGTTTCGTGTCAATAAGAAAATGTAAAGTATGAATTTGCTATTGATTTTTCAATGACGTTAACCTGAGATGAACTTTATAAATGTGAGAGGATGTGGCGATAACGATGTGTTTGCTCTACAGTATGTGGTCGAGTGCTTAGTCAATTATCAGACAATCAATGTGATACTCTATATATAACTAGAAACTGTTTATTTCTGAAATTCATATGTTGCGGTAAATTCTTTATCAGCATTGGTCAATTAGTACTTTGGGACCTGGGCTTGAGAACATGTGTTGATGAAAAGAAGCTTTCATATGATGGTTTATCTGACTTCCATATAGTATTGGAATCATATTCTTCCATATAGTACTGGAAGAATAAGTTGCATATCGTTACACATAGTGAGACTGTATTTTTTGATTGTTTTGCGCTCGAACGTGTCCATTTTTCTCAAATATAGAAAATTGATTAATATTCGATATAAATATTTGACAACATTTTGTTCTAGCTTTAAAGTTATAACAACTGCAAAGAATTATCTTTTCATCAACTTATGATAATTTGGTGAGAAAATTTTAACAAAAATATACAGCAGAGAACAAAGATAGATGACGATAAAGCGTATGCTACCATGAGGTTTAAAATTTAAATCACCATGATTTTTTAAAATAAATTTTGAATGACTAAATACCCATTCGTTTGAAAACATAAATGCTTTTTTTTCTTTTAATACTTTTAAAATAATAAATGAGTACGAGACTCTTTACTGAAAAGGAGGGATTAATCAATAAACAACCAATGGAAAATAACGTCCTGATCAACCGATTCAAAGATGCCATGTCTCACATTGTAAATTAATTTGTGACTTCTTAGTATATTCTAGTCTAATTTAACAATATCTTAGCTGCTGTTTAAAGTATACAATGCTTTTTACTGAAAGAGGTAGCTACAATCATATGATTGCGGGTGAAGTGGCCCAAAGGATTACTTAAGTGTTGTAAAGGTTTCAAAAATGGTGGTTTAAGTACATCTTTTGTAAAACTTTGCTCGTCTAGGTAAGCCTAGTTTCCTGAAAATACCTTAAAAGTTTGTATACGATTCTAAACGTTAGACGTAAAAAGAAACGAAGTAGAATATAAATGTTAATGGATGAACATAGTCAGCGAAAAATAGGGAAAGTATCGTGTATATAACAATTTATGTAAACTAATATGCCGGAAGTGCATAGAGGTTGAATGTACTTCACTGGAAATTTTGGCCTTTAAGAAACTGTGAAAAGCATAATCACTTCTTGAGTTGAGTTACACATTTATGTCGTGCCACCGTGATTTTAAACGAGTGGGAAAAGTAATAAATCTTATTATCTGATCAACATGTTGATGAGGAAAGATAAATTAGAAAATTTATAATTTATAGTATCATACAGGTGACTTCCAACATTTTAATAGAGAATTTATGTTGTAGACGGAATGTATCCCTGCAGTACACAGAAAATGTTTCTCTGTATAAATTATACAGTCATTTTCCTAATCAATCGGCTAGCATGCAAAACCTTGCTACACACAGTCTCGAGTCCCATCCATTGAGACAGCATTAAAGTTTAAACCTATTAACGTAATTCTAACCCCATATTAAAATGGGGGTTTACATTTCCCAAAGCCTCGGTGTTTGAATCTGATGCTAAGCTCTATCTAAGCTAATTACGTATTATTGCCTTTTCCTCTATGACGATTGTTGTTAAAGTCAGACGTTGTTCCTTCTACCGTTTCCGCCTTGCGTAGTGGGATAAAATAGAGACTTTAAAAGCATATCTCTCTATCTGATCATTTTTGTCTATGGAGACCAATACCGAGACCACAAATTGTAATATACGTCTACCACTTCAATTTGCAATAGATGATAACGGCGGAGATTGAGGCTATCAATGTGGTAATAAACAAACCAGAAATTTTCTTTCAATATCTGCTACTCTTTGTTAACTATGTCGGTCAGTGCTGAAATCGCATATCGTCTCGATTTCCGGTTTGGAAACAATTAAACTTATCCTCAGTTTGCTAAATCCGTGGAGTAAACGTTACTTCTCGCTATCTCTTTCCGCTTCTGCTCTATGGATTTAATACTGAATATCAAAGTCTCTACCGCTTTCGGTTTAGTACATGCAGGTAGATAAGGAACAGATTGATCATTTTCTTGTGATGGTCAATCGACTATAGCAAACCAATTTTCGTTATATTGTTTGCTCTATAACGGTCAAAGTTAAGAAATAACTGTTTTATTTAAATCCGACCTTTCTATTCAGCTGGTTCGCACCGGCTCGCTAGAACTTGTTGTTAAAATATTTCAAGTTTGCAGAACCGTTTGTTATACTCACATATAAACAAACACAAAAATTGACCTAGCATAGAGTAAAAGAAAGTAGCCAAACAAATTTCTAAAAACACCTCTGTACTTTTCCCGGTCATTTGCATTGTTGGAAAAGTAGCTACTTTGAATATTTCCAATTCAATGGGTATACAGAAATTTGAATATTAATTCAGGTTGTATTCTGAACACTGGGAATCGTGAGTGTAATGAATGTGATACGTCTCTAATGTCTATTACAAATGCTACCTATAAGTGTTTGAGTTATACCGATATAATCATTTTTCCGCAACAGCCATTCTATGCCCAACTTTTCCTACCCATCTTCTCCTGGGTCGTTGTCTCCCTTTCTTCCTTCCAATTATATATTGGCTGATCATTTGGTTTGATATTGTCGTAGCCTACATTCGTATCACATGCTCTCTTTCCTTATTCTGTTTGACTTTACTATTCTTAATATATTTTAATTGTTGATGAAATTGTCAATTTTATGATTTATCTTCGTCTATAGATATCATCATCGTAGTTAATTGGCCGAAAATGCTTCTTTAAAATTTTGTTTCAAATATTAACAGCTGCTTTGCAGATCTGTAGAAGAATTTCCCATAAATCGCCACCCTCTTATTAGAGATTTGCACATTCTCTTTTTTGATTCCCTAGATAGTATTTTGGTTGTGAATAGTTTTTCATTTTTATAATAACATTCGCTACCACCCTGTATACTGCATCTTATAGTTTTCGTTACATCATAGTTACTCGTTAATTATTATTTTAAATAGTTGAACAAGTTTTGACCCTCTCAAAACAATAATGATTTATCTTTAATTCTTGTTCATTGGCGTATTTTATGTATGCGACATTCTCATATATTTTTCTTTTCTTCATTAATTTGAAGAAACCTGATTCGTGATAGTTGGTCCAATTCTTCAAATGTTTATTTTTAGCTTTGCACAATTCTGGCTACCCATAAGTATGTCATCAGCCTATTCAAATAGTGGCACTGAATTATGTAAAATATTACCCTGTCCTGTTATTTGTTCAAAAACGTCCTGAAGTACTAGGTTGAAAAAATTGAAACAGACAGCGCATATCCTTGCCTTACTTCTGTTTTAATTTCAAATATTGTTGACATTTCTTCATGGGTTAATACCCTTGCTGTTGTTATATTTAGTGTTTTATCAGTTATAATCATATATCTTTATTAGTTCGGAGATATGCGCCCTCGAAACAATATTACGAAATAGTGGTATTTTCATTAATATCTCGAACTATTACTAGTCATGACCCACGCTATCATTCCTCACAATATTGTCCTTACCTGGTAGGACACTAATTCTTACTTATCCTTACTTATACATGTCTATCTATCTATCAGTATATACATGTATATAGACATGTATATCAATATATACATGTCTATCTATAGATAGATAGATAGATAGATAGATAGATAGATAGGTAGGTAGACACATCGATATAGACATCAATACAGAACCGGTTGTTAAAATTAGAATAGCAACACTGTTTATACCACTTCTAGTTTGAATGGGTCGTTATTGAGGGAGAAGGAATCTATTCGTGACACAAGGAATTGATTCTAGGAAACAGCGTTTTGCTATCTGTTACTATTTTATCTGTAATCCCTCCGAGAGAAGGACTGACGAATGGACAAAGCCATCATACGACTGCCCATGCCTACCCAGGAGAAGTAGGAAGAGAAGAAATAAAACAGGTCAGTATTTGCGACCCCGTGGGTAGTATTAGAAGTAATGACATGGAGTGAGGACGTAAAATCAAAGTAAGGATAGGAATGGCGAAATAAGCTTTTAGGAGGAAGAAAACCCTATTTTGTGGCCTCTTCAATACAGAGTTAAGGATGAAGCGAATAATAAAGAGTAGAAAGATTAACCTAGGAAGACGAATGGGGGAAGTCAAGTTTGCCTGCGACATCTTTTTATTTTATTTAAAAGAGTTTTATTTATTCAGAATGCTCTGTTTTTACGTTGTGTTCCTTTTCCTAACTGGTTCATTTTCGTTTTTCCAACTGGAATATACATATTCTTTTGTAAGAAAAAGTATATAATTCAAATTGTGCGGGCCGATTTGACCCCGACTTTGTCATAGATGTTACATATCATTGTTTTACAAAATTCCTTCAGTGGTTTTGTATATCTAAGGCTGGTATTACTTTCTGAAAAATCTATTTTCTCCTTTTTATAAACACTTAGGCTTTTATAGAACTTTTCGATTGTTGGAATAATATTTATTTCCTGCATAGTGTTGGAAGAAATTTAATATAATATGCTAGCAGTTTTACGCACTGCATTTAGCCCGTTGTTTAGAATAAAATGGACAATTCCTTGAAAAGTTTATTTTTTTGAAATTTAGGTAAACATGTTAACTCAAAATGTACTCGTACAAATACTTAAAGCCAGCCCAGGCAAATTTGAAAAAAATGAAATGCAATTTTTGAGTTGTACATCCCATGGTTATGCCGGTGAGGCGAAAGAAGATGGTGATGATGAGAGATGAATGAAATGGTGGAATGAACGAAGTGGGAGGAAACGGGAGAACCCCAAGAAAACCGACGCACACGGTGTTTGTCCACCGCAAAGTTCACTTGGCGGGAGTACGGACACATTTGTACCCCTCTTGATCCTTCAAGTAACAGTGCTAGCACAGATTTTCTATTGTTAAAAAATAGTTAGAATCCCGGTCTCCTGAAATAGATTTTGCTTTCTTAAGATAGGTTTTGTATAATAATCTGTTATCCCTTTATTTTGTTCCCTGGAAGTGGTAGAAATCAATCGTCTTTAGTTTCAACGATCATCGTCATAGAATGAGAACGGGAATAGATAAAGATAAGATTTTATGCGGAATAGTTTCAATGTCTGAAGAAAATATACCATCTCTACCAATATTACTTTTCTAAAAACGACAGCTGCCAAAAATTAGCACTAAGTCAGCTTTCAAGTATGATCTCCTTACAAAAAATGTTAAAATATGTCGATAGACTGCTCGCTGGAATTGTCTTACAAGCACATGAAGATGTTCCATTTCTTTCGATATTCCTTCAATCAAATAGAAAGTGGTAGAAATCATTTAATTCCACTTTCTTCGTTAAGTGTTAGTAAACAAAAAATGGTAATAGTAGGGCCCAATAGATTTAGTGCTTTAAGAAAATACTCCATCATTACCCGTATCACTCTGTTGAATTCGGAATTGTGAAGATCGGTATTAAAATTAATTTCCATATAACAAAATTGGTAAGTGATAGGGGCAAGGGTTTTCTTAGAATTGATTCAGTATGTAAGGAAAATGTATTATGTTTATCAGTCTTTCTGTAATAAAATTGACAATGATTGAATACTAACAAATAATAGAAAATCTTTTTGACACGTATTCAGCGTTTAAAGTACTCTACTCATAATCAGGGCGTGCGGTTGCAGCCAGAATTTATAGCTATTCTGTTTTCAGTTCCAGCACTAAATTTACATAATTTCAGGTCTACAGGAATTTCACACTCTCAAATGCAACATTATTATTATTATTATTATTATTATTATTATTATTATTATTATTATTATTATTATTGATCGCAGAGTATTTTGAACCAATACAGTTATTATGTTGAACATTAATTATAAAAGATGTGACGGAAAAAAATATAGTCACACATCTGCCAAACAAATCTATCCGCAGTTCAGTCTAATGTCCTGTGGCCAAATACATTTCCATATATGTGATTTCAGTAACAATACAATAATATATCACTTATGAACTTATTTATAGACAATTTCTCAATTAATGACAATGTGTACTAGTCAGAACAAGTTATGAAACTCAATATACTTTCCCCTTCGAAAGGTTATTCGTACAACTTTTGAGCATATACCAATAAACATTTATTTATATTTTAAAAGTGGTTTAAATTATGATTTCTTCAATTGTAATATTGGAATTAATAGTGTATAATTTAGGTTGCATTTCGTTTTAAATTATTGAAAGGAATTAAGAAAGTTTTATGAAGTAAGTAAGGTAAAAAGTGAATAGAAATATCAATTTACAAGGGAAAGAAAAGACGTTCGGATATGAGGCGCTGGATTACAAAGAGGCATAACTATTTTTTAAACAATTAGATTAAGTCATTTACATGAACTTAAAACCATAACCTGTTTAATGGCAAAGTTTAGTATCTCAGTTAAAAGACTAGGTCATAGGCGAAAAGATGGTGACACAAAGAACCGATTTATTCCGCTTTTTCTATATCGATTCTAATGAAAGTCTCAACATGTCACAATATCTCAAAACTGAGTTACGCCATTTTGGAATGCAACGCCTCATATATAATTTCTAAATTGCCTAACGCCTTACATTATATTGTATAATATAGTATTCAATTCGGTTTTACACCACACACGGTTTTCATTTTAAATCCAATGGACAATCTAAGAGGATCAGGAGGACATATACCTTCCTCCACAATTTGATTAATTGGTCGAAATTTATCGATCTTTCACAATACCAATGCATGATAAAACTTGACCTACGGTTTAAGGTAGGAACCTAACCACCATAAAGAGCTCAAATTTCAAATCATCTCGCATCGAGAATCGAACTCGAGCTCCTTTTTCGAAAGACTCGCACACTATCGACTTAACCAACGGGGAGCTCAAACTTCAGTTGGACAAGCGTTGTGTTAGAAAGTAGACTAACAAATATGAGAAACTAAAAAAAGAGTAACTTCTTTGATTTTCCATCGCCGTTACCATAATAAACACAATAGAAAATTAACAGACTGATTTGATGATATTTTCTGCAGATAATTAAATCAATTCATTTCATCTTCTTTGTCTGGAAGACACGAAGAGTTATACAATAGTTTGCAGACTACCGAGATACCAATGCAAACTTAACGATCAGTTCATTGTGTGAAGCACTTTTTATTAGAACAAAGAACAAAAGACAATAGGAAAAAAAATTAAATTTTTTGCTCAATATTCTCTTTGAACACTCGATGAACAATATTTTGCTTATCTGTCATTCACATTAGAATCTTTCAGTTGATAATATCCTATACACAATTAAAAGTAATATCACTAATAATCTAGAAATAACGAATGCCATAGTTCTACTGCATTGTCTATCTCTTCACCAATTAATGTGTTTGCAGTTTATAAATGGCATAAAGTTACGACGACGGATGTTATCAAGGAGTGGGACGGTAGGTGAATCTAAAAAGCGTCCTCTCTCAAACCTAGTTGCAAACTATAGATCACTATACAATTTGATTTATGTTCTAAGAAGAACACGGCAGAATATCATTAAAGGAAATGATCATATAGCATTAATACTAATTCAAGTAACAAAGGGGATAGTAGTGTTTACATTTGAAGGAAAATATAAGGTTTCAAAAAGAGGATTCTAACTGTTTAATTTTCCTCAACTTCATTAAGGTACTATTTCATCTCTCAAAATTATAATCTAAAAATATAGAATAATATTTGATATTAAACCGTGTAATGTGGGTTCCCGTCACCATGCCATGGCGCATCCTCAGGTTGCGGATTGAGGAAAAGGCTTCTAGATACAGAGGTTAGCTGCGAATATACTGAATAAGCAATCGCGGACACACGAAAAAGAGTGGTTCTCAAGCTTCGAGCCTTGGGTGAGGCTATTAACCTAATCCTCTAAAGAAATGTTCAGAAACATTCACAAAAGCCTCGGACATGGACTGATAACTTGGCAGGACCTGAGCAAAAGAAAACAGACATAAGCTTTGGAACATGGAATATTATAAGTATTTATAGGACATGCGTGTTAAATTCCGTAACGAATGAGTTAGAGAAATACAGTATGGACCTATCAGGAGTTCAGGATTGCTTTAAATGTACATGCCCCAACCGACGAAACGGACGCCTATATAAAACAGCTTTTGCAAACAAATAGAACGCATATTTGACTATCTCCCGTGATACCATGTGAAAATCCTATTACGGGATTTTAATGTAAACGTAGGAAGATATGATATTTTCAACCTCGTTGTAGGTGAAGAAAGTCTGCGTAAGGAATGTAATAACAATGATGTTAGACTAGCGAAATTTGCAACACCCAAAAGCCTTGTAGTTAGGAGTACAAAATTCCTATATCGCGACGATCATAAATACACTTGGACCTTAAAACATACGGAAAAACATACATAAACAAATTGATCACGTTTTAATAGATAGAAGAATACAATCTAACATAATTGATTGTTTAGAGGGACTGATTGTGACGCTGATGACTACCTGTTATCAGCGATAATAAAGAAAAAAATGTTGCTGAATAAAGGGAATGTTGTGTGTCTAAAAATGAAGAGATTCAATTAAAAACATAAGAAGGAAGACAGGTATGAGATTATTGTCAGATTGAAGTTTCGAATAGATTCTCGGTTTTAGAAGATTCGTAGTGTACTAGTACTGAGGTCACTTGTATTGAAATTAGAGATAGCATTAAAATATAATTAAGAAAGATTGGGACACGCGGAAATACGTAGGAACAAATCATGGTTGGACCAGGAATCCACTACACCAGCAGAAAAGAGAAAAAAAGGCAAAATTACGTTGACTTGAAAAGCCGAATAAAATAACTACATTCATTTCATTTCGGGGGAAACTTCCATAATTTTTCAGAACGAACAAACATGAATTTGAAAGCTAAAAATAAAGAACTTGAAGATAATATAAAAATATAAGCATTAGTTACATGTATAATTGAATTTACAAATTTAAGAAAGCTATCAACATCATGCTTGATGTTAATGATAGCTGACGGATTATTTTTCACTGATACAAATGAGATACTAAATATATAGAAAGATTATTCTAACCACACCAAATAGAAGTACAAATCGCTGTAAAGAAATGAAATAAACAGAAATCTTCGAGTGCAGACGAAATTCCTTCTGGGATAATTTCAGGTAGAGACGAAAAGTCTTGGCACAAGATACACAAACTCATTCTCTTTGTCTGGAACAAGAAGGAATGGTCGCAACAGTGGAAAGAAATTATCATTTATTCCAATTCACAAGAAAGGCGATAGAATTGACTGCAATAATTACAGAGTCATTTCTCTTCTATAAACACCTTACCATTTCAAACATGATATTAGCATGCTTGACCCCTTACGCAGACGAAATTATGAGAGATTATCATTGCGGATTTAGGCGAAATCGATCAACTATCGACAAAATATTTACCATTTAGCAGATACTCGGGAAGAAGTTTGAATAAAACACCCCAATATATCAACTATTTATTGATTTTAGAAAAGATTACGATTCGGTTAGGGTAGGAACGTTGTCCAGCATTCCTACAAAAGTTGGAATACCGAAAAAGCTAATTAGGTTAATTAATATATGTATAAATTAGAAAGGCCTGAAACACAGAGATGCGTTTTTGATATTAGTATTCAAGTTTGTCCTGGAAAACGCTATAAGATATCAACGATAATCATGCCTGCTGTTTTGTATTGCTACGAAACATATTCACTTACTCTGAGGGAAGAAAATAGACTGAAAGTATTTGAGAACAAGATCCTGAGACGAATATTCGGACCCAAGAAGAACGGAAATGAGGAATGGCTGAAACTCCATAACGAGGAACTACATAATTTATATGGTTTACCCAACATTGTTAGGGTCATCAAATCTAGGAGGCTTAGGTGGGCGGGACATGTAGCTAGAATGGAAGAAAGTAGATACACTTTCAAAGTCTTGACTGGCAGACCAATCAGAAAAGAACATTAGGAAGACCTAGGTACAGATGGGAGGACAATATTGACATGGATTTCTAAGAGATTGGAATACAAAGTAGAAACTGGATGCAGTTAGCTAAGGATAGAAGTCAGTGGAGAGCTTTTGTGAACGCGGCATTGAAACTCCGGGTTCTATAGGCCATAGAGTTAGTTAGTTAGTTAGTTAATAGCCTTGGATATTAGTTAACCGGTACGTCAGTTTTGTTATATCCAATCGTAAAAATGGCCAATAGGAATTATTGGATTTAAATAAGCATTACATTGGTATAATGTAATTGCAATAAAACAATTTAAAAAATTGAAATTCCTAATTGTTTATGAGAAAATATAAGCATCCTTATTTATATAATATATACGCTTCAAAAACAGTTGGAGCCTATGGCGATGTTGACATAAAGGGATCATATTTACTATCATCTATTAATAAGCCTATTATCGATATTAAATCTGATAATATGTTGTAGAGTGAGTAATATTTGTTCACAATCCATGACTTGTAAAGTTTACCAATAAGAAGCAGTAAATTATTTTAACATTTGCTGATTTACTAAGTAAGCAAACATAAAAAATAAATTAATTCCTTTAAAGATTTCGTTAAATAATATATTTAAATTAATTAAAATCTGATTTGAGAAGTTGCAATTATTAATATCATCAATTTAGTTAAAAAGTTTTACAGTATTTTTATGGTGAATATAAATGAATATTTGAATAACTAAGATATGTGTTTTAACGCTTCTTGTGGTCCGTGTTAGATTACAGTCACGTAAAAGAAAATGGTATGTATAATTAAATACACAAACTACCACTTATATATATTTATTTTTCACTCGTAACTTTGTTAACAGTAATTATTATACTAATGAAAAACATACTAATATAAGTTGTTTATACAATTCAAATGCAGTGGTAAATCAAAGGTTATTTCAACATTAATTTATTTAAATGCAGCATTTTTCTCCTCCGGGACAGAATGCACGAGGCTCCTGAGCGCGTGGTTGACATTGCTCAGCTGGACGACATACTCCTCCAACTCGTCTGCAATGTGGGGGAAACATATGTGCTAGAATGATAAAACTACTTGTTAGAAGTCATGCATATATGAACAATAGGAACAATTGCTCCACAATTTTAAATTATTCATTAAAAATATGCAGAATGAATTTTGAAATATATGAAACGATAATCGTGATGTATGGCTTTGAAACATTGACGCTCACTCCTTAGGATGAAGGCAGACTTAAAATGTTTTGAGAATAAAATCCTAAAACGAATATTTGTCGCTAAGAGGAGTTAATGGGGAATAGCAGAAACTTCATAAACGGGAATGGAACAATTCACCGAACATAGTTAGAGTCATCAAATATAGGAGGTTCAGGTGAACAGTTCATCTGGAAAAAGGTAGGAATTTTTTAAAGTATAATCTGGAATTCCAAATGGAAAACGACGATTAAGACGACTTAGGATTAAGATAGGAAAACAACATTGAGATGGATCTCTCAAAAATAAGATATCAAATTGGAAATGGATCTATTGGCTGAGAATAAAAAACAATTTAAAGCTATTGTTAGCACGACAATTAAAACTTCGGGTTTCAAGGCAATTATATATGCATAATAAGGAATGGTAAAATAGTCGAGAAGTGTAATTAAATATTACACCAAAAGGCCAATTGTAATGCATCTAATATAAAACTGAAAGTAATTATGTATCTGATAAAATTGCAAGAAAACAATTGGACTAATTTTAAAATATTGAGCCAAGCTATTATCTACTTGGAACTGGGTTCTATCATGTGACTTTGATAAAATTCGTTTGTTAAGGGGGACATCGAGAGGTGGTCAAACTTTAGGTAAAAATTGTTTACTTATGCACATGTTAGCCGGTGAAGTTGGGAAGATTTTACTCGATATAAAAGTTCCTCACTAAAGTGATGTTGTATCATGTACGAACGTTATTAATAATTTATATTTTAAGCAAAAAGAAGAAATGCATTTTGTGTACTTTTGGTGCCTCGCTAAATATGATTGAGTTAGCAATTTTCTTTTTGCGAATCAGTATAATTCAGTGTTATTTACAATAAAATATGAAAGTCCTGCTCGAACCTGAGAAAGAATGTCTCATTACTTTTTAAACGTGTTTCCATTTAAGATCGTAAGTAAAATTTTCAGATTGACATTTATCAGGGTATTGGCAATAATTAAGAATTATTAATTTCTTAATCCTATATTCTCAGTAGGGTAGTGAGCGTTAGTTAAAACGGGAGTAGTCTTTAACACTGTTAAATTATACTCAATGTTAAGAGTTTCAAGGACAAGCTTGTCCTTCCCACATGCACATCTTGTAGAGAAGGAAACGTATGAGATTGTTAGTGGAAACCAGTTTTTCACAGTTGCAGTTAAGAAACTCTGTTCGTTTCAGGCCAGGTGAGTAATATTTGAGAGTTTATAGTAAAGGGACTGGCGACTAGTACACATAACTATTGTTAATTATGGTGTTATTAATGATACACATATACTTTCAGCTATGAAAGAATACCAGCCATGTTAACAACCAAATTCATGTTGAAGTTTTTTCTTCGTTTTGTTACGTAAAGCGTTAGAAAATGCTCCACTACACTCAGTGGGACTGTACGTTGAATTAAATTGACCAGGTGAATTGTTCCTGAGAATAACAATCAGTATTGAGAATGAGACAATATAAATTGTCCTGTCATTACATTGCAATTAGCATTCAAGTTTCTAAACAAACCATGCATACTTACCTACGTCAACGCGTAGAAAAATACGTCTAGAAAACACAAAACTTTGTCATTAATGGCTGTTTGAAGTTTATATGAATAGTAGTGTATATAATGATTTCATACACGATAAGTATATATAAACGTAATGCATATACTTTTTTCACAAGTCAACTAAGTAAATCACTAATATTGTGTTTCTCACTGAATTTAAATACGTTCAAAATCAGCTGTAAGTCACAGAAAACAGTTGGTATATAGTTTTCTTCTTCTATATTTTCCAAAGTGCACTTTTCTTTTCAAATTCACAAGTATCAATTCTTCTGCAGTCTTCATAGGAGATTTCATAACTTCGTTGGGAACTTCATTATGACAGTGAAGAAGGGATAAATGGTTAAGATGTTCTTGAGTCATACTACT
This sequence comes from Thermobia domestica, assembly GCF_964235325.1. Lineage (NCBI taxonomy): Eukaryota > Metazoa > Arthropoda > Insecta > Zygentoma > Lepismatidae > Thermobia > Thermobia domestica. Next base: position 53,465,285 of record NC_137454.1, on the reverse strand, counting down.
TCGGAGGTACGTTTTTGGTCTTCTTATAGCACAAAATGACCGCTCAGCTGTTGCTGATGTCATTGCTACTATTAGATATTGTTTAATTAATTTATGTACTTCTGACAGCATAGTTTTACTAATACCCTTTGATTTAGAAGCAGATATCTCAACAATTTCACTGATTGTTCCGTTATTCTTAGTCATGGAGGTAATTACAGAAAATGCCCGCAAAATGTCAAGCTTTTACTCTAGCATATTGCAAAATATGTCTTGTGAATATGTTTCGATTATTGCTAGAGGTATAGTCGTTGGTTTTAGGTAATACTGTTTTTTAGAACTCTCTCTATTTGTTGTATCAACCAATGGAGGACCATCAAATCTGCAGTTTAATAATGCTAACACTAATTCATACGCTTCGTAATATTGTGCACCAAAATAGTCGGTTAGCGATTGATGAATATGAGAGTTCTCTGATCTACTATCAAACTTCCAAGGAACGTTTTTCCTTCGAGAGAAAACTGGTTCAAGATTCAAATCAATTGCCCTTTCTGTTATTTTTAAATGAATCCACGAACACTTCACATTTCATCTGAAGAGCAGTCTTTGCTAATTTAACAGCTTTCTTTCTTCCTTCCCCATTTTAACAGACATTTTAAATTCCTTTGAGGAGAGTTCTGTAATAGAGAATATGCATTTCATATGCGAGACTCAATCTAAACTACACTGAGAATTTATCCATATGAGCCAGTAGGCCAGTAGCTTTAACTACAAGCTTGTTTCTTTGTAGGATATTTTACAAAATTTGTTTTGAAGCACCTCAAAATTGTCTGATCCTTCATTTGTTATTAATAGGCCAATAGGAAATGCGCTTCTTTCAATGTGGAGCCCGGAGGAGTTGGTAGTAGCACAAAGTTTCTTCCACTAACCCAGAAATTTAAATTGTTACCATGCTTCGCATTGCATATATAAAATGCTGATAAGTGAAACGAATAGTTTGTGTAACACTGATTGCTCTAATACAAAAGTAACATTAAATATCTTATAAATTTGGGCAGTTCTCTCAAGGGACTGGAATTTAAATTGTACTTAATACGTATCGCCTGTTTTCTGGTACTAAAGGAGAAATTCAATTTCGTAGAAAACTGTTTACAGACCCGTGATGGTAGGTTTTATTTAATATAGTTTGAGCGCAGTATTTGAAACTGTATTTTTATAGTACTATTCGTAAAAGCTATTTTGAGTGTCTGTGATATACATTTTGATGAAAATACATTCTATAGTCTCATTGTAAATATGTTTACTGACTACACTCATAAATTTTTGGTTGAACATGAACTTCTCTTCACTTTTCACAACCAATTAATGTTAGCAGCTAGGTATAATACCTTAAATATACGTAGAAGAGATTGTTGCAGAATACGCAACCAACTCACTTCGGACAAACGGCATCTGTTACCACTCCAGATAGCTCCTCATATGCCCAATGCGTGAAAAAAGTTGAGGCAAGTAGCACAGTTACCAAATCAAAAAAGTTATGTAAATTCACCTTTGGTCCTGTATTCTATTGATAACGGTAAACTTTCGTATCATTACTAATGAATAGCAATTGTAAAGGAGCAAATATATATATATATATATATATATATATATATATATATATATGTGTGTGTGTGTGTGTGTGTGTGTGTGTCTTCTTGACTGAAAGAGAGTTATTAGACCATTTCTTTTGTTACTTTAATTGAAATAGTTCCTATAACATATAGCGAGTTCAATCATAAAAATACGTAGTAATGCAAAGAGGGAATGATAACATTTATGTGAATGTGATGATGTTCTTACAAATAATAAATATTGGAATAATATGACGGATGTGATAATGTTAATAAATATTAGGTCAAACCTTTGCATGTTTGATATATACTTTTAGTAGTAACATTATGTCAGTAAGCTTTATTGTGAATCTCATATAACAATTTAGAAAGGAAAACTGTAAACTTGCGAATCATAGTTCTTGGAAATATTGGAATTACAGTTAATCGAATACTGCATATTAGTTCCGAATGGGATCTCAGCAGTTTTCTGGACTGTTGTATTTTATTGACTCTTAAAAGTTTTTGAGGGAGTGGGGAATTTCTCATTCCAAAGTTATGCTGTTATCTATATCTCAAATAATGTTTGTAGTGTACGAAGTAGTAAATCGAGCGATGTATAGTTATTTCCATCCAGTTGTATATGGGAATTCATCGCTCTTCTCTGTTTACTTATAGATGAAAAGGTTCGTGCAAGGAAAGAAACTTACAACCTAGGTTAATTGGGAACATCGTCTCGCCCTAGTACTTAAAATCATAGTTGTCAACAACAAGGTGTATTCTTGTATTCAGGATATTAAAATCCACTTATTACGATAACATAGATAATTTATATTTTTCTCCTTCTAGTTGATTGAGGATGTGATAATAAAGAACGGTAGTAATCTAGGATTAAATATGTCTTCTCAGAATGTTGCATTACATCTTATAGGCAAATCTGCAACGTATTGTCACTTGGCACTCGAAAGCACATAGTAGAACCTACCTTGGATTCAACAAATCGGGTTTAAACATATCTTACCATTTTAGATATAATACATGTCGACAGACTGACGAAGAAACGTAGTCTAATACATAGGTTTTCTATACGTCTCTGGATGCATATGTGTGGCATACATTGGCAGTCGAAAAAATGAGCTGTTTACGCGTTTTCATCACATGTGTTACTATTCGCTGTAGGTTAAATAATATTTCAGTAATAACAATGTCCAAAAAACATAAATATTTCAATGTGGTTTCACATAAAATATATTTGTGTTCTATGTAAAATTATTGTTGATGTACTATTTTGTTTATCTTAAAACGCAGTAATTTCGTTATTTATTAAAAATTATGCCCATTCTACATTCTTTTTGCTTTCTTGATAATCTTAACTTTAGTCTATATAGAAAAAGAAGTATTTCAATGCACTTAAAACTATTTGACCGACTATAGAATAATATATCGGTTATAATATAAAAGGACATAATGATGATATCATTTTAGTTTACTGTTTCTGTTTATCATTCTGTTCTATCTATAAGAGTTCGCTTGCTTGTGGCTGTCTGTAGTAGGTAGTCTGTGTCTTCAAATTTAACATGTTGAGTCCCAAAGAAAAAGATCATACTGAAAAACACGCAATCTGGTAATATCAATTACTTTTTGTGAGTAGATTGCTTTTAAAAACTGCATGTATATTTTTAAAAATTTCTTCCAGCGTCTACATATATTACAAACTGAGCCCGTTCCGGGCCCACCTTAGTCAACAAGTGTAGCGATCTTAGTTAACTGCGTACTTACCCAGCAATTATTTTTCAAATTATGTAAGCTGTGAACAGAAGTTTAGCACCACATACAAGAGCTTGCCTGTCGTTGGTATTAATTGAAAAATGTAATTATGGTTAACTTAGAGATGGCTTAACCAACTGATACAATATCACAGTAATGTACTATTGAATTCTGAGAAAATTCTCCCCACTGGTTTAGCAAGTAGAGTTTGTACTTTTGGTGTGCGTGGTCTCTTGTTCATTCCCTGGTGTGGAAGCACGAACGTGCTATTTTACAATAAATCTCTCGCGTATACTATCATTTTCTTTAGCATAAATTCCACAATCTTGGAATGTTAAAATCTTCCTAAATGGATAGTACAAAGAATAGTGATTATCTTGGTTCAGTAGGCATTCCAATAACACAATACTGTTCAGGTTTTAATCTTTAGAAGTTAATTCAGAACTATAAAGTATAGCGTTCTACAAGGAACCGTCTTAGAACCAGTTCTATAAATATGCATGCAACAATAAAAAATACGAAACCTAGAAATAACGAGAATAAACAAACTATACCTAATGATTCATCCATGGATGTTACTGGCACGACATGTAATGTAACAGTTTTGGATGCCGGATTGGAACAACTGAGAATAAGGTTATGGCTCAGCAATAATATGTTACACCTAAATTTGGATAAAATTATGAATTGGCGTTGCTACCCAGTTTGTTGGACAGCCATTGAATAAAACTCTAGCACTGACTAAATGTGAAAATACTACAAAGTGTCAAAATAAACGGTTTATTACTGAAGTAAATATAAAGTATTTCGGAATAAGCATTGAGACGCATTAATAAAGGAGTTACTATATTCAGTATGTTACTATGGTTGTATGACAATCGTCATAAATATTTTTTTTTCAACTTAAAAAAATTGTTTATTTTAGTAATTTTATGTTTAGTGTATTATACTCTTGTACATTAACCTAATAAAACCCAATAGATTAGGTTGGGAAATATTTACTCAAAGTTTTAATATCAACAAATCTATATGAAAATGATTAGGCGACAGATAAAATTTAGAATTTCTAAATATGAAGTATAAATTTTCTCTTTTAAAATGCTGTATTTCAAATTATGTTTTATTTACCTGAAAAATAGAGAAGAGTGGCAAGCAGTTAAGAGGCATATGAAACCAGAATTGTAACACCAGGACATAAATATATTCACAGTAAGAACAATAATACAATTATACAACAACAAAAATGATACGTTATTAATTCAGAAAAGATACAACATTAATATACAGTTATTGAGACGATTAATTTCACAATGTGCAGAATGCATGAATTAATATAACTGAAGTGATGTCCAACATAAATTAATATATTAATCAGCTGACCCCTCCGCAAGAAATGGCTCGCAAAAACATCAGTATATGTGATCCGATTTCTACACAAAAATTAAATATTAGGATTTATATGTTACAAGTTACACTTACCGGGACTGAAAGATGCCTCTTCTTGCATTGTGAACCCTATCAATTTTTTAATACCGAACACGTTAACCAGCATTAATGTGGGCAATCTAGAATTACGATTTCCTTTCGGAAAGTTGAAATACTTAAGGCTAATAGGAGAAATTTAGACTTAGCCAATTTACAGTCAGTAACTTCAACTTCCTTTCTTCTTTTTATATTATTTTGTGTTGTGTAAGTAATTGTAATAGAATAATTATTATCATATCAATATGTGTCTATACAGAAGAACTTGTCAATTAAAAATTGTCAACAATAATGGTCAATGCAGTATCAGAACGAATGTCACTGAAGTTTATATTAATTCTTTTAGAAACAAAGAGGTGGATGGCGTTTACAAAGTGCAATAGTGAGAAATAGAGAAAGACTAACCTGCAGGATTTGCCGTTACATGAACAATAGTTAACATAATGAAGACAATACACAGAGGCAAAATCTGCATTCTTAAATGTTTATTATGCTGCGTTTGAAGATATTTCTAATCCTTTGAATTATCTTCTAATGCAAAGAGTTATCAACGACTAAACAAAATTTGCAATTACATAAATACTAAACTTGGAACATAAACTGGAAGATAAAACGTTGCGTAAAACGGTTTCACAAGAACAAAGGACAAAAGACAATTCAAATTCATTTGTGTTTTATGATGAACTCAATTTCCTTTATCATAGAATGAAGAGTAATTTGACAATGTGTGATTATTTCGTCTTCGAGTCTTTCAGCACATAAGAACATAAGTACAATTAATCCAAATTAGATGGAATGAATGATTTCATTTCGCAATAGGTATGTTCATCTCTTCCACCAGAACACGATTTCATTAGATCAGTTACAGAAGACAATCCCAACGGTATCTTTGCTTTTTAATGAACATGTAGATACAGTTCAAATTCTATTTTAAAAGTTAATAAGACTGCTGGTCAAAAAGCTTTTCATATTATTACGTACATAGAAACTCACGCGTTTCCTACAAAATTGCGAAGTATCTTATCTATATACAGAAAAAGCCAAACTTTTTCTATATAAAATGTTTAGTTTGAATTTCTAATTAAGTATTAAAAGCCATTATGTGTCGTAACCAGACTTTTGAAACAACATTATTATCTGTTGTAACCTTTTCTCTAGAAAAAATATTCTTACTTGTTTTTTCAAGACATTTAGTTCATCACAATAATGCATTTGTATCTACTGAAATAACGCTTAACCTAAAGAGTATTTAAACACTGTACTACATCGAGTAGCAACTACAAAGCCCTATGTCGTAAGTATAAAATTTAAAATACATTGAAAGTTCTCTATGTCAATTTTCATCGTTTCCATTGGAAAATGAATAATTTAGATATATTGCCATGTTTGAAAAAGGAATCGTATTTTGAAGCAAAATCTGTAATAGATCGTAATGTAACAGCCTATAGTGAAATAACTATTATATACATTTATGTCTAAAATGATCTTCTTCTTCTAAGAATAAAATTTGATAATGATTTTTCAGGGTACTTTTAATACTGATACTGTGTGTATAATCGGAAAATGCGTATTATTGGTAAATTTAATAGGAAGATAATTATAAATACCAATTTTTAAAACAAAATGTTGCTAAATGGTAAGAAGGTTTTATTTTCTTTATATTGTTCTTATTTATTGCTCTTTATTGCTTATTTTCTTTGCTGACGTTTGCTACATACATATTTTAGTGGATTATACACATTCTAACATTGTAAGAAATACCGGGCGAATTCGTTATCAAATTATATTTCTGCATCTTATTTATAGACATGCAACAATAATTTCGGACATGAGTGTACATATTAATTTATGTAGGACTATCCATGTTTATAAGCTTTCTTTAATTTCGCTCGTGAAAAGCAATTTGAAAAACAAGTTTAAATTTTCATAACATTTTATAAATTTTGTATGACATCTTCGACGCCATTACAAATGATAAATCCGTCATGGATATGCTGTTAGCGTACACAACCTTAGAAGTGGAATACTCGGTTTCGATTCTTGATTGGACCTCACGTGGATCGGATTCCAAGTTAATCAGTAGGTCGAAGTATCATGTAGCCAAGTTGCTGGCAGAAACGTTAAATTAAACATCAACTCAATTCAACTCAAGCAATAGAAATTGAATATGTTTGTTACTTTATTTTTTTTTAAATTCCTGTAAAATTCATTGCGATCTTTCACATCTATTGAAAACAATATATGTATATATTTGAAGGAAGTACTTCAGGAAGCCGTTTCTTTGAATAAAAGTTTTCGACATATCCAATTTTTAATTCCTTGTAATTTTGTACGTGTTCATGTCAATCCATTCTATCACAATTTTAATATTATACTCCAAATTACTTTTATTGTACAATTGTCCCACCTACCAAATTTGCGTTGTTACTATTGTAGAGGCCACGAACACTTACATATGTGATGTAGTAACATCCTTGGATTGCAAAACTAAATAACAATGTAGCATTAGGATTATCCTTTCATATATATACGTTTTATATATGTAATGACCTGACGTAATGTTTTATGAGAAAATACAAGCTTATTTTAGTAAGCAACATTTGTTATTCTTATATTGTCTCAAAGTGTGCAAACCAATGCTCATGCGATGATATTTCCTTGATACAAACTCTTTAGCAATTTTTACCATTAAATTGGAAAGCACACTACTCCCTTTTCATAATTAATAAAAGACATGTATCCATGCAAAACAGTTTGCTGAACTTCTTGTCTAATATAAATACCACATTGAAATTAAAACATATAGTTCTCTTTCCACTGAGACAATTTTTGTGAGTATTCTTGCGTTCAATTAATTAACTTTGATAAGAGGTTTACAGTATTCGCGATTTGTCTGATTAATTTATAGAAGGTTTGCAAAACTATGTGACTCCAGTAGCTCCATAGAGTATTCCATTCATATTCAGTAATCTGTGGCAAATATTTATAGAATTTGCGTTCAAATTAATTTTGCTAGACCATGATGGGTTACTATTCGTTTGAATGTAGTGACTATTTCATGCCTTGTGATTTAATAATCTCCTTTACATGGCAAATAGTTACTGCATACGTTGAAAGAATGTTTGAGATGCTAATCCTGCTACTATAATAGAGAATTATTACATCAAATCCGAATTCCTGGTGTAATTCTAAGCTTCACTGAAACCTTGTGAATAATGGTCTTGTAGATCGTTCCATTAAGTGAAAATACATAATACACTTCTAAGTCTGTAAAGCATTCCATCCAGGTCCGGTATCTCGTCTGTACCTTGCTGTAGGCTGTATGCTGTCGGGATGAAATAATTCATCGGGTTAACGCCGCACAAATTTCTAGCATTGGAAGACTGAAAGTTGGATGTTACATCCTTCGGTCGTGGGTGCTACCTTTCATTTTTCATTCTTCCAATCTTTACTTCCTTTCTAATTTTTGCTGCAGGAGCATCTTTTTGTAATGTTTTCTGTTTGAAGAAATGGTTTCTTTACTGCAATGCTACCTCAAATCACAGACCTGAAGGCATTGACCTACCGTCTTATATGATGGCGAGTGCAAATGGCTCTTTTATAGTTCTATTGGGTCTCTTGGAGCGCTTAACATTTGGCATGTTTCCAATTAACTTTTTTTAAAGTGAAGTTGATATGTTTAGACTATCAGTGCCTTTCTGCGTAATATTAAAACCAAAATGTGACTATTTTCAGGAGCCCGATACACTGCATCTCTCTATTTCTGTGCAATTTTTCGCAGAGTATGACTATCATCTTTCAAAACAAGCAATTGAACACGTACTTTGATTCTTAGTTTACAGTTTGTCTTCCATATTTTATAGTATGTGCATGTCCTTCAGTCTATTCAACTACTTCACGTAAATGAAAATAAATCACATGTCACAGATTGGCATACAATTTTGTCTATATTATCTCACGATTGAACAGCGCATGCATAACTATAAAGACAGCAATACTGACAAGGACTCATACACATACCGTTAGGTGTTGTTGAAACGATGCATTATGAAACAAAGCGTGACGTCAGTTGTCTGTGCCTTAGTTATTTGTTTCCTTCCAAGAATGTTTGGTCAATAAAAATGTCGCGGGTCAACAAGATAATACATTTTCATATCTTTATAAGAACAAAGTTGTTTATTTTAACAAACGAATGCAATAAACGAACACTTGCAAGTTTTCCTTTGAAAGTTTAAAAAAATCAACAATGTGTTTAGATTTTGGTTGATCCAAATCGTACCTCTCATATAGTGGGTGAGAGAAAATATCATAATGTTAAATTATAGGTCAATGGCGAAGAGAAGAATAAGAGTCGAATGCTGAAACTTACATGATAAGTAGTTTAGTCTTTCTACCAGATCATGTGTGATGGTTAAGAAAGAAGTAGATACGGTGAGTGATAGAGGGGATGATAAGTAAACATCTCCCATTAGGCATCTTCTCTGCACTGTCCGTATGTGATGTCTCTTTCGTTTGGGTAAGATGTACACATTTTATGGCAATAAAAAGTGCAATAAACATTTGAACAATCAAAATCAGGAATGTTAAACCCTTAATAACTACAGACGATCAGAAGACTGTAACGTACAAACATTCATCTGCAAAGGTAAGGTGGTGCATTATTTGGAAACAAGTGTGGCACGAGCGCGACTATATCTGCTCGTTAACCTGTAAAACAAGTGGATTCTTAACTTCCATTGCGTGTACAATTAAAACAACTGGCGTACTTAATAGGATCTTCAAAACATGTACCATGAGATAATTTCCGACAAAAATGTACCTTATCCAATTCACTTTAGGACCATCTGGACCAAAATGAAACAACCCTCAAACACTGTAATAGTTATCCGATTGTGCAGCCCTTATACTTTCCCTTCTTTTCCTGGTGTTGGTAATTTTGTTGTAAAATTATTTCGTAGACGTGTTCTGAATACCCAAATCCAATACAGACGCCAGTTTTTACCTCGGACTTTTCTTGGTACGAGAACTGGTAGGGGCAAATATCAGTAAACTATACTTGTAGAAATGTTTGCTTTGCACCGGTCACCTCTAAATGGTCGGAAACTGGTTAGAAAAAGCAGAGGGTGTTGACGTATCTATAAGAGAAATTTGTTCAGGCAATGTCTTCCTAGACATTAGTGCTTTTTAAGTTCTTCATCCATCCTGAGGAAAGTGAGAAGGTTAGTGCTTCGGCTCTACTTCAGGATTAGAAGAGAAGAAGTAACTAACACGTCCTCTGTGTCTGAGCGTTACAGAAAATTCTGTCAGATATCGAGAAAACATCAGAAAGGAGTTACGGATTAAAAGGAAAATTTCCACATGCTTCAAACCCTGAGATATCGTACCCAATTCTTGCAGATTTCTGCCAAGCCTCCTCTAGAAACGATTCAAATTGCTTTCGGATCACCATTCGTCTAAGATGGCTTTGTATCCAATTTCACACTGCATTGCAACAAAACTATTGTTTCAACGGTTTAAAATGAGCGCGATGAAGAGGCTGACGCTGATAAATTGAGTCGCTCTGCAGCAAACTACTTGAATATTATGTTATGATGTTATACGGATCTTATATAGGTTTGTACGCTGTGAAGCGTTGTTGTAAGGAATTTGTAGCATTCCCGGTCAGCGCAGACTACGTGGAATGAAGTGCTGCTGTAACTAGGTCATTAAAATATTAGAATCGACATACACAGATTTCTGGTTCATTGTTATGGTTGCATCATTGTGCATAGAGTGCTCCCACTCCTGGTAGAATTATAATGTCTGAAATGCATTCATCTTTGATCTTCTCTTCATATTTGTTCCATAATAGTGCTCGTTGACACGTTCCTCGATGTATCCGTGGCATTACCTACAAAGGCAATGAGGGGCAAAAATAGTCATTGTGACAGAAGTGCAATCGTGTGCACCGAAAGAGAAAACCAACTCTTACATTACCTCTTTGCATTTGTATCAATCTGCAGGTATTCACACATTTCTTTTGCAATTTCGAAACTGTCCTGTGTATCTTACACTGCAGCATACAGGTCAGAAACCAAATTGGCATCTTCACAGCACCCTTCTTGGTATCTATGAAATTCAGTAGTACAAGGTTCCTTATACCTCTACATGCCATGTGCCTGGAACCGCACTTGGGTCATGTCAGCTCATGGCATAACATGACTTCATGTTTCCCGTCCAGTTTCAGAATAATAACTTTAATTGCTATCGATAAATCATGACTTATATGCAGTTATGGGCACCATTACTTAGGGTCAAATAGCACACTTTTCTCTTCTCTTCGCTTAAACACTACCTCAATCACTTTCTGGTTTAAGTGACGTAACAGACATACGTTTCTGTATGTGCTTCGTTTGCCAATTTATCGAGTACAATAAAAAGTTGATGATTTTGAATTGATAATAAGAGAAATACTCTGCTTTTAGTTGAAATTTATTTGTTTCCTCTATACAGTTTTTGTCTGTTAGTATTGACTCAATATATCTGAAAGTATTCACTTTTGAAATTATTATTTGATATTTTAAAATTTCTTTAGTCTTCAGTATTACGATATAGACGAGTGTTATCTTTGATTTCAACCAAACTATCCTGAACACTAGCGCACTCTTAACTTTCCAAGACTAAGAATCAATTCGAAACTTAAATTTGGTATTCCTCTCTCATAGCCGTCCTCATTATACATCATTTAAACAGAAAACTGTCGGAAGATAACAAATTCAGAAACGTTTCAAGAAGGATCTGGAGAAGATATTTGATCCAATGTTTTTAGCACTCGAAGTGAAGAAAATATAAATTTTGTAGTTTTATATATTAATGTAAGCATATTTACAATTAAGTACTACCCATATTTCTTGTAACGTTAGTACTACGCAGAGTCCCAGACGATCGTTGCTACATTTGTTTTATTTTCTACACTATTTTATTATTATATTTTTCTTTATTTGTACTATGTTTTTATTCTTTTGTACTATGTATTTTTCTTTATTTTCTACGCTGTCCGTTTCTGATTATGTATGAGTCTGAATATACATATTTAATAATGTTAGTGATTATAAGTATATTAATCATTTTTATAAAATCGTTTCTTTTCAAAAATGTGTAAGAAATATACGGTGCATATTTTCAACTTTAATTAAAATGTTCAACTCTGTTTCCTTGGTAGCGTTTAATACAAACTTTATGAGAACAATCGAGACAATGGGCACACCCCATTTTCTACAAAAATATCTCATTTTGTGTATGATGCGAGTGGGGCGAGGTGAGTCTCTAAGGTGACCACACATATCTCTAGGCTCGGCTTTTGAACCTGAAGATTTCACTGGGTACTGTGTTTGAAACATGTAGAAAGCCCTCCATTTTTCAGCCGTCTTTCCTTGTGAGGCGTTACAAGCGTCTTCGCAAAGCACTTCAAAACGTCCAGACGGTTTATACCAGGAGTTTTGTAATAAGACTGGTACAATATGAAGTAGTTGGCACCTTAATGTCAAAAAGATCAAAAAAGATGTCAGTGACAATCTTCTAGACTTTCTACTGCAGCTGTACACAGCCGCCTTTCTATCCAATGTGTCTACGCCTCCCTTGGTCATGTTTCAAAAAGCAAGTACTTCTTCTTTCTACGAATCAGGATATATTCCACTCTGGTGATGTATTTACTGGTAAGAAACAACGATGACAGCCTTTGACTTCTTCGGGACATGAAAGATAAACATTATGTTTTCAGTAAACTTGTGTATGAAAGAATATACTTGTCAATCTTTGTGAGGCAGGAATGAGATTGGTATTTCTTCTTTTCTATTTTTCTTCATTGTTCCTACACAGGCCAGGCTTCGTTTAGACAACTTGTTTGGAGTTTCAATTGCCATCAATAACATTTCTACTTGTTCTTGCAATTGGTGTTAAAATTGCTAGAGTTGGCACAGAAGGTTTGCATTCTTCATCAGTCAATTTATGGATATTGCTTCTTTTTTCGGAATAAATATAAGCATTGTAAAGGTACCTAGTGTGGACATCTGTTAAACATTGTATGTTTAAACTATATTTTGCTGGCTTTTCCGGCATATTGACAGCGAAAGACAAATGCCCACGAAAAGCTAATAACATCTCTTCCTCACAGATATAAATACCAAGGATGTAGCTATGCTTGCAGTTCTCAATAAACATGTTGAAAATGCTGGATAGAGCTGCGATACGGTTATCACATTTTTCTTCACTCTCATCACGATTACCAAAAAGGAATGCTGGAAAAAGGAATAGGTAGAGTTTCTTACTCATAGTAAATATGAAAATGTCGAATCCAGTTTCGTTTGTTTGATAGAATCTATGGAAACACTCTTTCCCAGATTTGAAATTTGATGTGTACTTCAAAACAATCAATATCAGTATCATGGATATACGAGTAACGATTTTCTCCTTCGCATTGCGCGTATCCCGAATTTTCCCAGTTTTAACGTACGTCCAAATAATAATTTTGTCAAGTATTTTCGATGTAAGAAGCAGACCAAAGACGTCCTCTCGTTGGGGATTAGTTCGAAGAGTCTTGACATATGGCTTAAAAGCAGATAATGGGTAACAATGTTATGTCTTAGGGTTCGAACGTTTGAAGGGGGCTGTTCTTTGTCTAACGGTATCATCGATGTTTTCTGTGAATGTACTTCCCTACCATTCCATGTCCACTCCATTAATAAACTCCATTAATAAACTCGCGGAGCATATGAACACACTGTAGGGAAGTATTCTTTCCCGTCTTCGTTCCCAGTGGCTTCTTCTTCTGTTCACTGTCATAGTCAGTATCTTCCATATAGTCTGGATCAATATCACTGTCATCATCGTCAAAATGTACGTCAGTCTCACGAAGTATATCATCCATCAAATTTCCGTCATAATTCGGTTGCTTGGCTTTCACGATAGAAAGACGAAGTAATGGAAAACACTTATTGTTTACATCCTTCTGTACATTACCATGGTTATTTTTCATTTCAGCTGGAACATTTTCACTATTCACATTGTCAATTTGACAATCAATTCTTTTCCCTAACCCCAGGCTGTGAGTACTGTCCTAAGCTCTTTCACATGCCTCCAAACAAATAAATATACTTTCATACAATGAAAGAAAATGTCGGTAAAACACTGTCGTAACTACTTAGCGCAGTGTGTCGGACTCCAAACAATGGCTTGGGGGCGCGGTGGCTCAGTGGTAGAGAACTCTGGTGCTTGGGGTCCCGGGTTCGATCCCAGCCCCCGCCAAGTGAACTTTGTGGTGGACAAACACCGAGTTCGTGGGTTTTCTCGGGGTTCTCCCGTTTCCTCCCAATTTATTCATTCCACCATTTCACTCATCTATCATCATCACCGTTTCCTTTAGTCTAACTGGCATAAGCGTGGGACGTAAAACTCAAAGATTTCATTTCATTTTTTCCAAACAATAGCTTGTAGAGAAACTAGCTACGTGACGTTAATTTTCGCGTTACTTGCATACACAATAAATAGAACCAAGATGTTAGAGAAAGCGACTATCCTGAGAGAACAGGAAGTTACTACGAAAATACATTTCCAATGGAGTCTGACAGACTCTGCTTAGTACTTACGGCTTCGTACGGGAAATGTTATCTAAATTCTATAATGAAAACAAGCATGTTAAAAATGAAATTCCTTCAATTGCGATATATATTATCCATTGTAAACAGAACTATGACTTGACAGATAATTTAGACAAAAAAAGTAAATGGAGATTGTAAGTGTAACATTTTGGTATTAGCCTGGACTAGTTTTTAAGGGGAGTAATCGAGTACACGAATTTAAACATTTGTTCTTGGTAATATGTAACAAACACTTTATACATAGAAGTATTTAATGAACTGTCCTCGTATCGAAAAATTTCATTGTGACCAGCGTTTTATTTTGATATACACGTTAAGACTACAATTCTTGTAGTTGCATAAATACTTAATTCTCACTTGAAAAAAAAATGGAATAAACTTTCTTTAATGTCTGTATTTCCTGTCAATTTTACGTTTAATTATAGTTTTGTTCATTAAGCATGAGAGGAAAAAGGCTTAATTGCAGTGAATCTTTTAACTAATGATGAGTATAAAGTGTTTTGTTTATTGCTGTAACAAAATGGGAGATTATTTTATTAATTAAAGAGTGAATACTTCAACATAGTAAACAAACCTATCTGAGGGACCTATATTTCACAATTGAATAACATTTGTTTAAACGCTGAATACAGAATTGCTTGAAGCGCTAATACTTGATAACCCTCCTGTATGGTAAGTATTAAATATACGTTGGATAATATTAGCATTATCAACAAAGTATGGATAAAAATTATAGTAGTAAAATAATACGAATCATTTTGGGACACTTGTATAATAATGTATGAAGTTACCTATATTTTGTCTTTAAAAATTATAATTTGTGAAGGCAAAAAATAAACGACAAAAGGAATTGTGAATGTAGTGTACCTTAAGTAAACCTTGTCATCGTGAATTATATCGATGAATATAAAATAAATATATAAAACGGCAATCATGCATGTTGTTCTGTATGGTTGCGAAATATATTCTCTTACTCTGAGTGAATAACGTAGGCTGAAAGTATTGATGAATAAGGTGGCGAGATGAATATTTTGACGCTATTGAAAAGGGGATAGCGGCGATAAATTATATTTTCGCTTCTGGTAATTACGTTTGAGTGAAAACGTTCCTTTAGCACGTTTTCGCGTGTGTTTGATTTGCATTGGACTGTTCCTCATATTTATTTATGTGATGTTATGTTTACTAATTGATGGTGAAACTCAATCCGTACTTTCTAACACATACTGAAATGGGATGATTATCTAGGTGTTTCGAAAAACAACTAAGAAGTTATAAGAAACGTGACAATAAAAGGCTCGCGTAGTAAATGGTGTGCGTTTAAAGTGCACAATCTATGAAACGAGAACGCCTAAAATTGTGTAAATAACTAAAAATAAGTTACAAAATATCAAAAACAAATCGAGCAGGTAGGAACGTCTAACCTTGGTAATCCAAAATCTACCTAAACCTAAGAATCGATGAGCTTTAATAAAATGATTGTATTCTTGAAATAATGTTACAAATTTTTCCACGATTATGGTGAGTTTGTAGGCCCTTTACACGCATTGAAGTAAAATAAAATACCTTACCGCTGAGGAAAAGGAGAATTAGCATAAAGCTTAAATAGGGATCATTAGCATAAACAATAGGATTATCTGTGCTGCTAGATGTTTTACTTTTTTTTAAAAAAAGTATTTTGTCTTTGTGTTTCAACTTTAACTATGACAGTATATCAATGATTATTGGCATAAATAATTTGAACACTGTATTCTACACCATTGCTACTGTACCTATAGTATCGCCTATCATTTTCAGAAAGTTCGTGTATCTGATTTACGATTAACACAACATTGTAAGGTGCACATTAACTCGGATCACCATGACTCTACAAATTTAATCTATACAATTCTCTAAACACACTTAATTCTTAGAAGACAATAAATTCTAGGAAGTTGCTGGACAGGTTTGTCAACATGATTACATGCTACATATTATTAATCTTATTAATTATTAATCTTATTTCTTTAAAAGCTTTGTCGAGCTAGGTATCTTCTGTCAATATCGGTAGTATTGTTCTTCGTAAAAGCCACAGGCAATACAGGGGTTGAAACTATTATGTAAAACAGTACGACAGGAGTGAAAGATTGGGGTGTAAATCTGTTGATAAGCTTTGAAGAAGAGCTGCAAGAAAACTAGAAGGGTATCAAGATTCTGACTTAGTGTGGAAGAATATGAACAGATGCGTTAATCTAATAGGGCTTTCTCGTAATCGGCTAATTATTATAGTAATATAGCTATAATTATAATTACATAACTTTGTTATTCAATTCCTTTCCTAAAAGAATCAATATTTTTATGAGAAATATTTTGACCCGTGTATCAATTTCTGTGTTTGAATTATAAAAAATTTACTCTGATTTGGCACATGTATTCATAAATGACTAAATTGTATTGTCTTGTTAAACAGTAATTGAGAGAATCTTGTTTCTGTATAATATTATTTTGCACTTTACACGTACTCAAACTAATCATTGACTAGTGTGTCTCGGTACTCCGGCAAAAAAGGAAACGCTATTATGAAGCCTGTTAGATATCAGGTGGGGAGGATTGCGTGCTACAGAGAAATTTTGAGCTACGTCGGAGTTAGTTCACTAACAAAATTTAGACCACTTCCGAAGTGGTCTAGAGTTGCTAGAAGATGAGTGTGCAGCGAGAAGGCAACAGTTCTCTAGTAGTCAGGTTGCCGCAAATCATATTCATTGATACGGAATCTTTGACATTATTCCTAGACATGGTTAGTTATCCTAACAGCTTGGAAACTGTGTGGTGGGCAGCAAGGTAAAATCATATAAAATCCATTTCCCCTACTTTGTGGACAGACCAAAAAGAAAATATGTGCAACACTTCTTTGTAAATAAAATTATATAGTCCTGGAGCAAGATTATTGAAATGGTTGTTGTCCGAAAGAGTTACTGCGTGATCGCTAAAAAAGAAGAGACAAGAAGCACAAAATTTAGATGAGGACGTGGGATGTACGTAAGACGCTACAGAGATGAAGTTATGAGATATTTATGAAGAAGTGATAGAAAATATACTGTACTTGGTTGGAATGTATCACGATAGATTCTATGGTAATGGGAGTTAAAGAGCGAAGGATTTACATTGTTTACTCATGTATTGAAGAGAAATCATACTGGTTTTGAAATAGATTTTGGTAACGGCTATGAGAGAAGTTTGTGAAAGTAAATTTCCTTAACGGCCGAGCAAAAATGCTAAAACTTACAGGGTAAAAAGAGGAGGTATTTGTGATACAGAAATATCCATGGACCACCTCCAATACTAACGAAAACGTATAGGGAAAAAATAAAATATAAAGCAATAAAGACAGTGGGAGAAGGAATGCATCCTTAAATTATGGAACGTATTAGTGCCAAACTACAAGAAGGAAAATGAAGTAATACCGTGAGAAAATGTAGTTTTCCCGAACGAAATGAAATCTGAAGCTATGTTTAATTTATGTAGACATAATTCAGTAGTAATATATATTAAAATCCACAATAGATGGCCAGATATATCACATATGCTATATTATTATTCAGGAGAGATATCAGAATTGTTTCATGAAAGCAAAGACACATAACATTTTACCCAACCAAAGCCTTATGCTTTCCGAAGTGGATATTGAACTGATATATATATATATATATATATATATATATATATATATATATATATATATATATATACGCAGATGAAAAGTAGACAATAAGAATGTCAATACTCACAGTTGAAAAACGAAGAAGTAAGAAGATATTTTGCTGAAAACTAATAATAGTGCTCAAGGGACGAAATTATATATGTAGCTTGAATCTTATTATCTTATCACACATCACGTTGTAGTATATGTACTCTAGCCAAGAGCCTATCTTTAATATTTATTTCAATTAATTTCCATTTTGATTAATTATTTTTGTGTTCTTGAAAAGTTAGAAATGATCAATTTAATTATTTTAGCAAAATGAGGTTAAGAAATATTAAACAACGAAAACATTTCACAAGCTACAAGTTGTGTAGTTAGATTTATGTAATGATTATATAACGTTGGCATCAAGGAAGACGTGTTGCGGCACATTATTGTAACTGGTGTGAAAGAGCAAAGAATCTGAAGTAGTCATTACTGAGAATTAAGGAAAGTTGATGTAACTAAATTTTGTAAATAATTGTTAACACAGACATAATTTTGGAAAACTTAAATCTGCCAGTATTGCGTACGTAGACATTCTGGGGATTTTTATCACTGATCAACAATGAGGAAACTGAGAAGCTTCCCGGAGAAAGAACATCACGCTCTGACATAATGATAATGAAGCGGAATCCAGAAGCAAGGAAACTCAAGAAAACCAGAGAGTTGCTGGATTCAAGAGGTAGTTGAGAGTTAGTCGTAGCACGAGGTAGTCAGGAGGTAGTCGAGACAGTAGTCGAAGTCCAGTTAAGATGCAGGAAAGAAAGTCGCAACAACGACGCGAGGCTTTCGTGACGAAGTCAGATATAACAAGCAAGTTCGAGCATTGAAGCATATGTTAACAGAGAGATACGAGATTGCACTGTTTCGAGAATACTAAAGTTCAGAATGGTCGCTTGTGTCTCCATAGATGAACCTCCTTGACGCAAGGAGGAGACCTTGCCCACTGACGTTCCAGAAGGTTGTATCTGCAGGTCCACAATGTCATCAGCACTCAAGGGAACTCCAAGAGACATTAGGTATGTGTTCCTTCTTTGAATCCGTTATCAGTGCTATAATGTCCAGCAATGTCACTATCATGATCTGGCAGGATTAACTTAACCTCTCTACACACATACACTTCACACAATTGAATATTTTGACATAAATGATAATACATGAACATAATTCATTTTAAATCTAATTTGTTATTTCAAGTATTTTACCTCCTACATGATTTAAGTAAGTTAGTTTAATTCCCGTTAATTCTAGATGGTGAACGTAAGGTCACTTCCTGTGTCATCATCTCCACATTTAGACACTGACATAGGAAAGTTCACAGTAGTTTATTTCTAAGTAAAAAACGCTTAAGAATGGAGAGTTAAATAACATACGTTGGAGATAATAATGCAAAATGCCATTGAAACAGGATGATACAGGAGAGGCGAACAAATATCTACAATAACTTGAATCACAAGGTAGAAGGGATAACAAAAACAACAGCTGAAATACTTTTCTACAAGAGAAGTTAATAACCTGAAAGGATTAGAAAGATTTGAAAAATATGAGGAAATGTACTGGGTTGTCAAATCTACGGGATAAATAATATATCTAGCGAATTCACTAAGAATTTATTAGACAGGATCTAGAACTAATTGTTCTTATCCTGCAGAGTAGCCCAAAGATTTCTTGAAGACAATCATGATACCGTTTGCAAAGAAATCCAACTGAAACTGATGTGAATATTATAAAACTATTACTTTCATACCGCATTAAGCAAAAATTATGTAATGAAGTGTTTGAGTGTTAGGTCCCAGAGCTATGTCGGTTAGTCTAAAGGAGACGGTGATAATGAGAAATAAATGAAATGGTATATAATGAAAGTGGGAGGAAATGGGAGAATCCTGAAGAAAACTAAGCTAAGGTGTTTATTCAAAGCAAAGTTCGCATGGCCGGGAACTGGGATTGAACCCGTGACTCCATGCACTAGATATTATTTCTGTAGCATCAAGCCATCGCGGAGCACATGCTGAAAGTGGGTTTACATAAATGAACAAATGAAAAAGGTAAGTAAAAAATTTTGGTATCTGGATATGTAGCGGGACAACACATGTAATGGGAGTCTTAAAGGGAAAAAGAAACCAGATAATATTTTTAATAAAACAAAATAACACGCTGAACTAACCATTGTGATAATAGGTAAAAAAAACACGACCACGTATCACTTTAAACACAATTAATGTATCTACATCAACGTGAGGAATGGAAGTCTAATGGAGACATAACACTTGCTTTGAAACTGTTGCGTGACTATGCTTATTACATATTATCACATAGCCTTGCTCATTGTTATTGTGTTTTAGTACCATATGGAAACAAGGCCTTATAGAATAGTTATGTTTATTTATTGATCTAGGAAAGGATTTGACCGCGTGAATTTGTTAGCATTATTAGGAGTTCTAAAGAATTTTGGTTATAATTAAAAAAAATAAAAAATCACAAGATACTTATATGTAAACCAACAGGCAAGTATCATAATACGGTAGTGAATCACAGAGAAGAGTGCAGTATGAAGGGAAGCCTGACAACGATACTATATCACAACATAATTAATTAATATATAGTAAATCTAGAAGAGAAACTGAAAAAGGACATAAATTATGAAAACTGCATTTCGGTAAGGCGTACAATGATTGGTTGTATACGTCTTGGAGACGGTATGGGAATTAATGCGGAATTGAAAATAAAAACAAAAGGATGTTAGAAACCTTGAAAAAGTTCTATAAGGAGTCTGGGATAGAATAAACGTTAGAACGACAAACGACATAGTGAACATAATGCAGTAGTCGGTATCAGATACATACGTAGAAGGGTGAAAATATACCAGTTGATTAGTTGCTGATACCCCGGTAGCTTAGTTAGGATATCAAGTGCGAACCTGAAAAAAACAAGAGTAGAAATGACGAAAAAAAATTTAAAAGAACAGCAAATCTATTTTCTTTCATGTTGATTAAAGAGTTAAGTAAAAGACACATTTCGTGAAGGATTATTATTTTGGAAAGACATTGAAAGTTACTATAAGCTCTCGAAATTTGATATAGAGGACGATCAGTTAATTAGATGTTTGAAGTAATTTAGAAGAAAATATCAATTTGAGGTGTTGCTGAAAAGAATAAGAGAAACTGATAATGACAATGTGTCGGAAAGAATATTATCCTGAATTATGTAGTAGAAAGTGTGATTGAAGGAGAAAGAGGGTTTGGCCAGGAAAATTGCCGTTGTCGAACAATATCAGAAGAAAAATCACGAATGAATATATTGCTATTAGCGGGAAAACCGTGGGGCACGATGTTTCTCAGTAGCAAGAAATGACATACCATGAGTACCGGATTTCCAGTGATGGTGATAAAGAATATCTTTCTCTTCGAAACTAAAATTGGTATAGAATATCAGTAGCGTAATACAAACCGCCTAAATTCGTTCAAGTTACCTACAAATAATATCGTTATAGCTTACAAGAATATACTTTGTGGGTATATAATTCTCCTACATGACTTTAGGTCTAACACTGCATCAGAGTTCAAGAAGTTATGACCCAAGTTGAGATAGAGGTTTACGACTGATGTCGGCTTACTTTTCGACTATTAATATTTAGTAGGCTATAAATATAGACTATTAAATAAGTAAATAGTATTTGATGAAGAATTTGAATATAAGTTAACTAAACTTGTAATTATACAGTAAATGATATAAAACTATAATAAGTAGGGATAAATTAGAACATTACCATTAAACTTTTTAAGTGTTACTTGGTTAATTAATATCCACGTATATTTCAGCCATGGATATCTTGAAGGATTTTATTTCTATAACTTCCTTTCATGGTTTAAGTTATATTACTAACAGAAACTCCAGTCGGATAGATAAGTAAGTGAAATGACATACATTGTGTTCTACGTGGTATTTAACAATTGTGTTTGAGTCTATATATACCATTGTCTATATATACAGAATACTTGCATACTGACTATATCTACTTCTATGTTTAATGGCTCTCTAGCTGGATTCAACATCTATCAATTCCTGAACAAGTAGATTATATAAATATTCCCTTCTTTCTAATTTTTAGTATAACTTATATTATTGTAAAACAAATTTATTATACCTTTGTCTCTAGTAAACTAAAAATAAATGAAATCTTTCGGTTTAATTCCAACGGTTATTCCGCTAAGGCTAAAATAGGAGATGATGTCAAATAAATGAAATGGTGGAATAAAGAAAGTGGACGGAGAAAGGAAACTCCCGAGAAAGCCCATGAGCAAGGTGCATATCCAACAAAAAGTCCACACGGCGCTAGCTGAAATCCAACTGTTGACACCAAGCATCGGAAGTGAAGGCTTTACCATTGAACCACCTCGCCTCTCCGAAATGACCCTACGGAATCCTCAGTCAACTAATATTTCCATCAGTTTTTTAGCTACTATCGTGGAACTTACGTTTTTGAAACGCTCCAAAACCACAAATCTGCTTTCATTATCCACTCCAATGAATACGAACTTAAATTCATTGGAATTCGTTAAGACACCCACTATGATACACATCGCATGCAATTGGATTTCATACTGAAGTTGGAAACTATATAGGCCTATATCACTTTCTTTTGGTTTTACACTTTAATCTTTTCACATGTATCACATGTGATTATCCCATTCTTCACGTTATTTTTAAATTCTTCTTAGGTACATTTTTTCATCAATTTAGACAACGTTCTTAACACCCTACCATGGCCTCCAACGTAATATTACTACATAGAACCTTCCTCAAATGTTTCGGGATGACAATCTTAATATGGATTCACAACTGGCTTTTTTTTAAAAGGTGCTTTTCTTTACAAGATACCCGGGAACATTCTTAGGCTATTCAATCCTTTTAATAACAACTATATATTGATCCTCATCCTGAAGCTTGTTTATGGGTTCTTTTACAAATCGAAAATTTTAGAAGTTGGAAATCTTCATGTTTTTCCTAAATGCTGCCATTCCTACCTTACCATCCAAAGTACTAAACTTAAAATGATCATATATCCTGGTCAAGAATTCCGTAACTAGCTTATCCTTGATTATATAAAGCGTATTTTGAAATTAAATTGGCAAAAAATGTCTGTACCAAGGGTCTATATTTCAGAAGTCCTTTACTCTTCTTCAGAATCCAACACAAGGCTGTATTGGCCATTGGAACTTCGAATTCGTTTAACAGGTAATGTCTATGGAGATATATTGTTTTTACGAGACTTTTAAATTATGTTTCATAAATACTTAGGTATTTATCCGTTTGAGACTACTTTTTGTTACAGAAACACATCGATTTGAGGGTCGCCATTCTCATTCTACACCGGCATTACTTCAGCTATGCTTTTCCACTACCATCTCCATGAACTATGAAGAATTTATTCAAACATGGGGTCAACATTATAAAAATAATTGTCAACTCCTCCAGAATTTCCTGGCGCTTTCGAATACAAACAAATTTATTCTTAGAAGAATAGAGGGAACTATGCGGAGCCATTAATTTCTGAGGCTCCGATGCAAACTTGAAATAATAAATAAACGTTTCTACAATTTTTAAAATCAACGTATAATACGCGGAAGCGTTATATTTCTAATACCAGAAACCGTGCTAAAATCGAAATCTATCTTCTCTCCTTCGACTTCGTAGCCTAAGTCATGAATACTTTTGTAAAACATAAAGCATTTATCAAGAGACACTCTCATATTCTTTATATCTCTGAAACGGCTTTTCCACCATTATCATGTGCTCTTCAGCCCAATCGGCAGCGATTAGATCGTCGTCAAAATACATTTAGCCAGTAGATCGTTTTGGTCTCCTAACCATTTCTCCGTCACCCTCGACAAAATTTTATTCCCAGTGTTTATTCCGACCAGCACTCGAGTATATTGAAAATATCCCTCAGGAGTAAAATGTGTCGTGATCTCACGTGAAGCTCATCAAGGCAGATTTGATTATATGTTCCTTTTAAATCGAATTTTGTGTACAATATCTTGTCTGCTGGGCTTGTGAGGCACGCTTTCAGATTCTTAGAAGGATAAATATAATTTACAATTAAAGTGCTAGCCTTATATAATTTCCAACAGTACGATAAGTATTGCTTTTATTCTTGACCATTACCATATTTCGTGTGCCCAAGATATTCCAAAACTCCGTCTTTAACTAGATGTTCAGTTTGTCAAAAAAATTTATGTCTTTGTTTTAGAAACAACAATTATATTGTTTAGAAACGTTTTGTTCCCCTTCAAACAATCGTACAACACACCCCTTAAAGCACCCAACTCTTTCGGAAATAACGCGGACGTATGTACTTTTCATCGAATCGAGGAAAGCGTCAATCTCAGGATTATCGAACTTCGAACAGTCCGTAACCGTATTATGGATTCCATGCCCGATTGGTTCATGTGCTGTGTTTTATTCTCAACAATTTTTTCTTCGACAACTCCTCTTCTTTTTCTTTCATTATTATTATGCTCGGATTCCTTCGATTTTCAATCCTTATTTCTAGAAGAATAGGCCAGATGTTGATCCAGCATGCGAAACGTTAATCATTTCCTGTGAAGAATTCGTATTAGCAGCCGACGTCCACCCAGGCTCCTCAATATATTATTATTATTATTATTATTATTATGCTCACTATTCTCAACTAAATTCATACTACTTATTTCATTTATAATCCGATCATCTTGGAACATTTCAATTGCTCAAACCGCTATCGTTGTTGAAAAATGATTCTTTAAGGTTGTCACTGTCGACACCTAACTTTCAAATTACAAAGGTACCCTTTCATTCCGTTTTCCTCTAGGACATTTTAATCGCAACATCAGATCTTCTATTCCATTGCGTTTGACCTGTACTGTAATCATATTCGGCCTTCGATGTCACCAAATTAAAAGTCCATGGAATAGGGACATTGGACATTTCATTCTCACCATCTAGCTTTCTATTGTATTGTGCATTGATTAAGTTTCCTTCAAATTGCGATGCCTGCGTCACTAAGTTCTTACTACTCCAGAACTGACCACTGGACCTTCTACTCGCAAACCAATTATTTTACTAAATAAATAGAAACACACTATGACGAAGGTCTCATTAAACGGGATCTGACTACAAAATATTAGATTCTCACCACCTATCCTATCCGAAGGACTTCGTGAATCATTATCTATTTTCGATGTTGATATTACTAACTTCTCATAGGATGACGTTTGGTTAAATGGCATTTTCTTCAGACACACACTTACTTATACTGTTCATCACTAAGACAACTGTCAACCATAGAAGGAAGAGCAATTGCAGTTCTTAGATCAGAATCAACTTCAGAGTCAATCGTCGCCCTCAGTTGATTCAGTTAGGTTAGCTGCAAAAATTTCCAAAATTTTAGACGCGCTATTTCTTAGGTCGTGTAGACGCACCCATCACGCCTCTCATAGTCGAAAAAAATTCATATAAAAATTAGAGTCATTTTATTCACGTCACGACTATAAAGACTGTGCACCATATACTGATCCTACTATAAATTTAGATTGGCCGGAACGAGGAACTGACCTTAATACTTTTGATTGAACACCACATTGCCGAACTGTTTTTTTAAAGCTCAGAGAAACTCTCTTTTGTTCCACCTGGAAGCACCAAGATATTCCTGGAATAGTCGATAACTGAATTCTTTGTACGCAAAAACGGAGTTTCAAGCAAATATTTACTCGATGAGTCGTCCACCACCTGAAAAGTTACTCTTTTGAAATAACCCGAAAAATTTACTGTCATAACTATTTTCCATTTATTGGAAAACCATTAACCGGAAGGATACATCACTATTTTTCCTCCGTTGTCTAATGTGCTTCTGTAAACCGCATGCTCGGATAAAATCCGTGCAAACAATATTGAAGCTTGATCCTCCATCAACACTAATGTCCATTAACTAATTATTCAACCTGCAGTATTTTCTATCTCTGCAGAGAATTGTTCCGATACTCATTTCGAATAACCTTGATACTCAGACAGAACTCGAATCTCTATATTCCCGAAAATCCCGGGAGCCAACTAACGATGGACTCAATTCATTTCCGGAATAAGTCTGAATAAGTTATTCTCTAATTTCGAAGAATTATTCAGAGATATTTCACCCTAGTTTAGCCCTCTAACCACAATCAAGCACATTAGAATTTTTTCCAGAATTACCTATTTCTCTCTCATAATCTAACTGGCTTTTGTAATTCAAAATATTTTTTTTGCTTTTTCCAAAAATTCCAATATAGAACCAATTATTCAATATCCAGTATACTTGATTTGGATTCATACCAATCTCAATAATATTCAACAGTTGCTATTTTGGACCTAAAAATCCTAATATTTCATTGCTATTATTACAGCTTTTACATAATTGTTAATTTGTTCAGACAACTTCTGTATACCATAAGCATATTCCTGAGGCATGTCGACTAACTGGAACATAATTACTTAATAAATTATACCGTAAATTATAGGAACTAACATTTTATTCAAGGTGAACAAAATTTCCATCAACAACGCCCTCAAACATTTAGCAACTAAAGCTGTCAGTATCATGCTGAGAGAATAATTAGTTTCAACCAAAGTTTCTTCAAATTTTGCGAACAATTCCGGAACCTGGTAACTGTTACTAATATCTGTTTTGCATCCTTAAACCGCAATTCATTATGCTCACCATTTCTTTTGAAGGCGTGTCATTACATCTTTAAATTATGCTCGATTGTTGACAAGTCATGACTGTTAACTCCTGCAATAGCACCTGAAACTACGTTACTTTGAAATTAATTTCTAGTATTTCTTTGAAAGCTTTTACAACTCAAAGGATCCTTCTGAGTAGAGTTCCTAATCTGCGAGACTTTTATGGCAGTCACACAAGTATATATTGGTATTATTACCTGAAGCGTTTCCAGTTATGCTAATATTTGATGAATCTTGATTCCTAAACTCAGTTTTTTTGGTTGCCTTAAGGGTTCATCAAAGGCAGCGAAATGTATTTCCCTCTGGGATTCATATATACTAGTCGTATTCAGCAGACTTCTGACTAACTGATTGCATGCTTGTACTATCTCTACCCCGCATCATATCTACTTCAGAGCTGCCTAATATGAAGGCTTCTCTGGGATGAAGAAGTTTATGACAAATTAAGATGTCCAAGGTCGGGCCATTAATCAGAATCTTATTAACCAGTTTTTCTCACTTGATGAATACGGAACACTCATCCTGTATATCAACGCTTACGAATTCTGATCAGTTAGCCATCATCCAAAAATGCAAAAAATAATTGTACTAGTTAAACAATAGATTTCAATATGTACATAGAGAGTAACTAAGGTAAGTAAGCTTACAATTAAAGTTACTATGGACTCTTAAACAACAGTGCTTTTACCAATGGTGATCAATCGTAGTTCCAGAATCAAGATTCCCAGACATCAAAAAGTAAACATTACAAACAAAATGAACTAACAGTAACTCCAATCTTTACTTATCATATTCATACCCGTAATTTAACATCGTCTTATACCAGCATTTTAAGAGAGCCGTTTTAATGAAAGTAAGAATTATTACATAGTGACCAAAAATAAAAATAGCATGAACTATTTTAGCGTTCCTTTCCACTATCGAAACGAGAGAAAATGGTGAGAAGCCAACACCTCAAGGGTACTAACGATCCATCGTAAAGTTAACTAGTGCACACCACTCTCATCCGACCGCAGAAGGATCTACAGGAGCAGGCGGAATCTTATTCTTTCCCTCGAAACAGTTTGATTGCAAGTTCAGCATATTACCAAATATATTAAAGACTAAAAATGGAAAAACATATAATTAATCAATAAGTTACACACAACAATTTCAAAAAGACTTTGTACTACAGCCATATACAACAATAAATATACATATTTACATATTCTATATGTGTTATATGGTATGCATAATATATATACATATTTTTGCATAAAACTGCATCCAATGTCGAAGTAATAACGAACAATAGACGTAGACAAATAAACATTTTAATTATTATTAATCTTATTTTCTCATACTTCAGTAAAATTAACTGATTCAATCAAGAAGCAACAATTGTGATTCAAATTTCTGCAAATTTATTTATTTCCTCAGTTTAAAACCAGAGTGACGAAGAGAATTAAATTGTTGAATCGTAGCTGTCAAAGATCTGTTACAAACGAAAGCGGTACTTTTTTCTTATTTTTGGGGAAAACCTCGAACTTGAAGAAATTAGAGTAATTAATTGACTACCAGGATATAAGCGAATTACGATTAATTCTTCCTGAAATCTCAATACTTATTTGGTGGCTGCTCCCCACTCGCGAAGCGCATCTATATGAACTGATCAACGAATTCAATTAAATGCAACTTCAATTTTTAACAAATAATGTAACTACCGTAATTAAATTCCGTCCTTCGACAGGATAAACTAATGTACTGCTGACAGAAAAACGCTTTGATTAAACTCAATTCATTATTCATGCAAAATTCATTTACCAAAAAGTAATGCTCAATTAGCAATAAATAATTCGCGAAATGTGAAAATGCAGAATAATCTATTGGAAACCAGTAGAATACAATTACACAATTACAGGATAAACTAATCTACTGCTGACAGAAAAAACGCTTTAATTAAACTTAAATCATTATTCATGCTTAAATTCATTTACCAAAAAGTAATGCTCAATTAGCAATACATAATTCGCGAAATGTGATAATGCAGAATAAACTATTGGAAACCAGTAGAATACAATTACACAAGACACAAAACACATAAACACAGACGCAGGACAACCAAACAAAATATAGTCAAATTGTAGCTACTCTACTTTACTCTACTTTATTAATTTGAATTTACGTTCGACACTCCTTCTCATCGGTCAGCATATCGACTCCGTGTATCACACCAAGAATAAAACTCACTGTTAGCAATTGCTTGTTTTCCCGTCTCTAGAAGTAGGGTACAAGTGATATCCTTTCTTTACATTTCTTCAGGCCTTGGTGGTTTATCGCTTTCAATCTTGATACCACATTTTAAGAAATTCTCTCTTTAAACCTTTTCAAAGTAGAAGATTCAGCTCTTCTCAACGTTAGGGGTGTAATCAAATCATAAGGTAGGTCCTTGATGAAAATCCTTCGCTTATGCTCCTTTTGGATATCCCAATTCTATTATGATATTTGAAAACAAGAAAAGAGTTTAATACTGTAAATCTAACAAATTTATGAATAAAGGCAAAAGCCATCGCCAAATATTCTCGCAATTTTGAGCCATAAAATCTACGCCTCCTTTGTTTTTATTGTAGTAGTTGATGATTTCCGGCTTCCTTTTTTGTTGATGATCATCGATCATCATGCATGCTGCTGATGAGAATCAAACTTTTGTTCTTTTTAGGAACATAACTTACCATTGTTACATAATTACAAAAAACAAATTCGGAAGAGTCTTTTATGATTAAACCTCATGATGGGAGGGATGCTCCTGTTGTTATTCCTAACCGTTCCAACCATTGTTATTTTTCTTGTGAGATGGCATTCGGCTAAAGAAACGCTTGTGAAGTAGTTGTTTGTTGTTATGTTATGTCCTTGATATTGACTGAGGGAAGACATCAAACGTTTGACAACTTCTACTGATAGACCGTTTTGGACTGGTTCACAATTTTTTTTCTATCACAATAGAAATATCCGTCAAAAGCATAGCCAGATTTAGCATCGCACCTCCAAAACACTTTCAATCCATATTTTGCGGGCTTTTTAGACATGTATTGAGTAAAAGGACATCTTCCCCTAAATGGAATCAACTGTTCGTCAATTCTTAGTTATTCGCTAGAGATAAAAACTGTTGTACACTTTCTTAAGAAACAATTCCACACATAGGACACATGTACAACTTTTTCAGTCTTTTTACGAAACTCTCATGTTCTCTTATCATCCAGGCGCAAACAGCTTAAAATACATTTAAATCTGTTGACAGACATTGTAGCGTTGTATTGCGGGTTTGAATCGGAACTTTGAAACAGTTCTCTGACTGATACAGTCCTTGTCTAGTTCTCTCCATTTCTTACGAACCTTAGTTGCTGCTCGTCTTCCTTGCAAATTTGAACACAACACATTTTCTACCAATGTCGTGTGTAATGAACAAACCAAACGCAGCACGAGGAGAATCAGTAAATGTTCCTTGCCTTGGTACAGGAGCTGGACGTATAATATTGTGAGATCTAGTCTGAGATTTTATTCCAGGAGAACTTAACCAAGAACGTCCGTCTTTTGAACGCAATTCTGCACTTACAATATTCGATGTTCTGTTACTTGCCTCTGCATCAGTCACTCTCATTGACACTTTCACTTGTATTATTTTCACAAAGACTACCAGTTGTATCTGAGTACTCGCTATTTCCTATGTGAGTATCATTACCTACATACGAATCCTCAGAATCACTGTCTTCAATTCTGCTCAACCAGACACTAGTATTGCTTTCGTTCTCCTCTTCAAACATCTGTTTAATACTTTCACTTTCCGATACACTAGCCATACTTATAGATCACAGTAACGACAAACACTTATTGAATAGACCTACACCAACCTTATGCAGTAAAACTACACTTAGAAAGAGGTAACCCTTTTATATTCCAAAAAAACTACTCAGAATTTCATCGGAAAATATTCTTAAAATCTTTGCAAGACCTATCTTCTAACACATAAATAAATAAACTAATACATTCCTACATAAATAAAAGTAATGTATTTACTTCGTAAATGTTAGAGCATTATAATATCAAACAATAACTTTCTTTATCAACAAATTGTGAAAGAAATGCGATGCCATCTAGTAGTTAGAAGTAAACTTATGATTTATTATATTTACTTCAACAATTTGAAGGAAATGAGGAAGAAAAGCAGTTCATGTACACAAAATAATGAATAATTTGAGTTCGGGGCTACAAGGCCCGGGTTGTGCAAAAGCGGGGCATATAAGGAAAATACGTTAAAGTTCAAAAAGTTAAATGTACAAAACGGAAACGTTATCAGCGTAACAGCTTTGAATATTCAACTGATGATGTCAAAAAGACTTAGCCTCATACATATATATTTATGAAACATTGAGCCGAAAATAATATCTTACGCCCCTCCCATGCCCGAATTGTACCAATACAGTCAATCTACAATCACCCGGAACTTTCCACAATCAATCTCTTTATGTTTCCCTTCTTTTCAATTCATTTTTAAAAAATGCAACAGCTTGAACTTCATTCCTGTTTCGTGCCATACCTTCTTATAACTCCGCCACTTCCAAATTATCGAAGATCAAACGAAATTTAGAAACAGCAACTGAAACACGAATCCATTATACGGTATGCGAAAGCAGAATTGGGAACAGCTGCATCAATGAAATTCAAGCTAGGATTCACGTCCCAGAAGGAGGTAATTCGAATCGAAGGCAACCTGCGCTCCACTCGCCACAAACTAACGTCTCGAGGAGAGCAAACATCTGAACTTCAAATCGAAGTAAAGTAATTTATTTCTCTCTGTGTTTCTCTTTCACTCCTTTTCACTCTCTCTAGAAAACAAAGCACACTGCGTCTTTTTTCTCAGAAAAGCTTCTATTAATTCGTAGAAAAGTTAATGTAATACTTTGTTTTGTTGTTTTATTTCTTTCTTACAAAGTCTTGTTTTAATACCTTATTACGTTCATGTGTATTATTAGGAATGGAAAGTATAGATAGATTTGCTATAGTAATGGGACAGTTACACACTCCGTAGGAAACGAATATTTAAAGTAGTTCATTTAATAATTTTCTGGGCAGGAAAGTTTTTCAAATTTCATTTTTAACCATGAAGTTATTCAGCATTCTTCAGACAAAATTTTAGTTGAACATTTTTTTTAAATGTAATCTTATATATCACTGCCATACACAGAATAACGCTTAGTTATAAAAGACGTTGAGAAGAAAAATGCTAATAGGTTAAGTGTTAGAAGGTACTATGATTTTCCCAACTTTTATGGTTAGATGTACGTAATTTTCTTATTACAGTGAATAGGTCTAGAATTTTTACTTCGCTGTCCGTGTTTGTGTTAGCTAACATATTCATTTATAATACTCTTATATACGTATATGGATTAATGGCAACTTCATATAATATGTGTTTAGCGCACCAGCATTCGGAGAAATTATCTTCCCTATCGAATTTTATATGGTTTGGGTACCACGTTAAGCTGTAAGTCTCATACAGCATTAGCCTTCAAAGGACTTAAACTTGAATTGATGTAACAATGTAATTAATATATCATAAATTCTGTAAAGAAAAATCAATATATATTAAGCATATTGTAGTTTGAAAAATCGGAGTATTGCTTTTTTAATTTTTGATATAATTTATTTTCTCCACCACTTTCAAACTATAGCAATGTAGGACAAAATACACTCTTTTAGTGACTGTACAATGTTAATTGTTAAACCATCTGGACCTATGTATATACTATTTAATTTGTTTTCACCTTAAATATTTAATACCTTTATTTTTTATATACGTATAACAAATATAAATTGTTTGATAACTATTCTAGAGTGATAGGTATTTTTTTAAAAAAGTATTGGAACTAATGTTACTTCTTAAAAAGTTTTAGTGTTGACATTTTTAAAGAAGTAAACATGATTCAAAAGTAACGTATTCTATAGAAGCAAAATTTGTGGAAGACGTAAGATGTCAAGAAAGCAAATTTTCTAAATAAATTTAAGGAAATTTAATTTCTTGGTCACAGAAGTTATATTTCTTCCACATTAAACATAAGCTTATTTTTGCAGAATATGGTGGGCAGTGTCATTTATGTTTTGCCTAATTACGAGTCTGAGCCTGATTCTGTCTTCTTGGAATGCATTTGTAAATGACCCAACTTACGTTTCTGTTAAACGAACATCTGGAGATGAAAAATTACCTTTTCCTTCATTAGCAATATGTCATATTGTGCATGAGAGTCAAATAGCAGAGGTCGAGAAAATGTAAGTACGAAAGTATATGCTTAAGGGCAGAATATTATTTACTTGGTAATTCAAGAGAGTGTAATTCATGGACTATTATTCTACCAGACATATACTCATCCTTAAGAGAAGCTTAGCATGACAAGGGTAGCTTATGTTTTACAACTTCGCCTTAGCGTGCACGAAGTGATAAAGTTGAAATGGTTCTACAGTGAATAGAAGTTTTCAGTGTCTTGAATTCTGATCTCAGTAGCACGTCAGATACGGTGTAATGAGAGTGGTGTTAAAGGACTGAGTTTCAGAGAAGACAGACATGATGCTAATTATGTCAGCAAAGGTTATATAGTGTCTTCTGAGTGTGCCATAAGGAACTAGTTTTGATTATAACGTTCTACGGATTTCATCGAAAACACCAGTGCAAAGTAATAATATACAGAATATAATTTTCATTGACACGGATCGACGGCCTTGAACTAATGTTGTGGGAAACTGAAATTCGATCATAATCCAAAATAGCATATTCAGAGTAGTGCGGTACCACAGTTATAATATACTGGACGCGATTGTAAATCTTGAATTGAGTATAAATAGTGCCGATAACATACAAATGAATAGTCAGTGATTGTAAATGTTTCTTATATCCGATGTATCATTTCCGCCGGTCAAATGAGTCCCCTTAAACATTATGGAGAAAGACGTACTTATATATAATGAATTCTACAGATTACACTCCTCAACATTTTTAACAATTTATTTTTTATAGAAAGGAACGTAACCATTCTTCATTTATATTGACCACAGAACGAAAACTTTGCACTTAATATTCTCTCCTGGCTCATGTTTTTGAGTACTTTAGCGCTTTATATTTTGCATATAACGCTATGGGACATTTCATGAATTGAAATTATTGTTTTACACGGTACAAAGTTTCGTTCTTCACATGTATTTGATGCAATTCGACATGGCAACGTTGTTTGTTATCAACCGTCAGTGGAAGCGTCTCATGGGACATGTGAGACAATGGTGGCAAGTTGCATCTAGTTCCAATTAACGTATCTATTCATATTCGTGGGTGTTTCAGGGCAGTAGTTAGGAAGACACTTTGTGTTACAGTTAAACCAGCAGTTTGAAGGTAATGAGTTAGGACATTATCGCTGTTGTGCATATTGGTTTCATGCAGTAATGTCCAGCGTTTTAAAAATTCGGTGGAAAGTGTGTATTACATCTGTGCCGTAATTATTTGTGGTTTCAGGAATTGGCCATTGCTTGCTGCAGTGCGAAGAGCATATTAATTATACTTTGGGTGTCGTGTTGGAGACCAGGATAAATCATGAGTTCCCCATGTTTGTTGTACGAGCAGTTCCTTCACTCTCAATGTCTGGATGCATGAAAAGAATGTTTTCATGAGCTTTGCTGTACCCATCATTTGGCGTGAACCAACAAACTATGGTACATACTGCTGCTTATGCATGTTACTCTGCTTGAAGAAAGGTATAAATAGGAAAAAGAGGAAGATCAAATATCCGGTGATACATTCTATCATTCTTCAGTGGACCATGGAGAAAATATGCCTGTTCCCGAATCACGGGCTACCATTAGGACAGAAAGTGTTACAGAGTATGAAGATGAAGGTGAACCTGCTCGACATAGCTTCACTCGAGCCAAAAAACTATCCCCAAACACACTGACTCACAGCAGAGCTTCATGACCTGATTAGTGATTTGGAACTGCCAAAGAGTAAAGGAGCGCTCTTAGCATCTAAGTTACAGCAGTGGAACCTTGTGGAAGATACAGTTAGGATTTCAACTCTACGCGATCGCCAAAAAAGATCTTGCAAAATATTTTTTATGCACCGAGGAGTTAGTACTTTGCAATGATGTTCCAAGTTTGATGCAAAAACTGAAGATTCCGTACAAGATAGAATATTAGAGACTGCGTATAAACGCTTCCAAACAAACGTTAATGTTGTGCTCTTGTACAACAATAAGCAGATATCAGCATCAATTCCGGCTGGTCATGCACCCTAGGTAAAGAAAGTTATCCCATATTGTATCGGGTTCTGGATCTTATAAAATATCGTGAGAACAAGTGGCTAGTTTGTGGTAATTTTAAAGTGATAACAAATTTGCTTAGTCTACAGTTCTTACGTATGTAAGTGGGACAGTCATGCATTACCCTCAAAAGTAATGGCCGAGACGAACAGATTTGTTGCACGGCGTTTCCGCGTTTATGTATAGAAAAAATAAGCAGGGAGTCTTTATACGTCCGCAAATACGCAAGTTATTGGAACACTAGGTGTTTGAATATATTTTCAGTGCTGATGAGTTCATGCGTTGCGTTGATTCCGTAATGTCTGTACCGAATTTTTGGGCAACCACTGAGCCAAAAATTACAAAGAATTGCTATCTGCGTACGAGAAACTTCAGTGAAATATGCCACTCGAACTGCATTTTCCACATTATCACCTTGAAATATTTCAAGAAAATTGTGGTTATTTCACTGATGAGCAAGTAGAACAATTTGACCAAAACAATTCTGAGATGGAACACCATTACAAAGGAAAGTGGTCAGTTTCAATGTTAGAGGATTTCTGCTGGATTATTCCAAGAGATGCTCCAGATGTTCCATACAAGAAACAAGCAAAGAGATGGTGTTGTAAAATAGACATTTTAGATAACTTTCACTAATACAGTTCTTTCCGAATATGCAAAATGTTAAGGGTACTATTACACCAATAGTGTTCCAGGAGGACATAATATTTTTATATTCAAATTCAACATCCAAACATTTATAGGAGAGCTATTTTTATTTCCGTAATTATGTTAATATTTGTTACTTTTACCTTTACAGTTTAATTATTATAACGTTATATCAAAAATTTAAATCGTGAAATTAGTACTAAACCTGAATTCGGAACACGTATTTATTGTTCTTTTCGAGTTCAGTGCCCCAAAAATTATAAGGAACAGACATTTCTATTTACGTAATGATTTCAAAGTATGGTGAATTTACCGTTAAATTTTCATTTTATTAACGTTATATGCAAAAGGTAATTTACGCAATTACCATCAAAACTGAGCTAGGAGCATATTATTATTACCATTTTATTGTTCAGCGTCCAAGAAATTATAAGGAATAGCTAATTTTATATCCGTAATCATTTCAATGTTTTGTGACTTATGCCTTTATAGCATATGTTTATAGCATATTATATGTAACGTGTAAATTGTGTAATTGTAAGTAAATTTTAGCCAGCAGCACATTTTTATTGTCCGTTCGTGTTCATCGCCCAAATATGACCATTTATATTTCTGTAAAAAAATGTCACTGTTGCACAGTATCATTTTTCTCCGTCTCTTCATGCCATGGAACATGACGTAGCTATATGATGTACTGGGAAATATTGCACCATTATGTATTTCTATTAATCTCACTTTTTTCTAAATCAAAACCATCTAACACATCTTATTATATTTAAAGGAAGAAAAAGACATCTGCATATTTCTCCCGATTGCTAAGATTGGCTTGGAGATTCGAACCAGGATATTGGGTTTACTGTTTTGTAAAGATATCAAATTACTGTTGTCTCAAGACAGAAAAAAAAGAATGCGGCCATCCTTTATGGAACAGCGCATTCCTGTACTTTATGAAAGGGAATGGGCATTTAACTATATAAGTTAATTAGATCTCATCAAAAAATTTAAATTAGGGCGCAATTTCTCACAAATTTATATCTTTGACAATTTTTACTCATAAAGGGAACGTACTGGACCACCTGAGCCTAGAGAAATAAATATGCCGGTCGTACGTTACCATACAGAATCGTTAAATTTGACAATTATTACAAATATACGGGTTGGTTCTATGTTCCCTGCCAAATTTGAGAGACCTCTTATGGTGTCACATTACGTGATCAGGTCATGTGACGTCCCTCAGCCAATCCGAACCGTGTGAGGCCATTTAGGAGGACTACTACTAAAATGTAGCATTACTATGAAATTTTGCTTATATTAGTTTTTTTCAGTCTACTTGTAAAATGAAGAATTTTCTTTGCTAATTCAACTCAAATGAGTATGTAACAAGGCTGAGAGAAACGGCTCTAATGATGTGCTAGATAATGATGGATTAAAGAAAGTTGGAGAAACAGGAGAACCGCAACAACACAGACCAGAGACAGTAATAATACAGATTCAAAGGCTTAAAATTTCTTCTCATGTTGTATATTTATTTTGCGCACTAAATATCTTATTACATCCCGAATTATAGTCTAAAGAATAAGTGAGAAAGGTCTTTATCTATTTTCTCAAAATCCCTAACACTTTTATATGTCTGTTTACTCTAAACCACCTATGCCAAAGACAGGTCGAATGGATAAAATGTTATACAATAACATATGTTATGAGATATTCTTCCTTTTGATCTCGTAACTTGAATTATGTATACCAGACCTTATTTTTGGTTCATGGCAGGTAACTGGTGAAAGATATGTTTCTGGGATACTCGAATTGCCAGTGCAACATATAGTAAATCGTTTGAAGCAGATGTTTGGTCATTGCACAGTGTATGTATTTACATTTTCCCTATTTTCGTCGTAGATTTATTGTTTCTAGATTTAAAATATATAAATATTACATTTGCGGACATAAAAGAGTCTTCTCTAGTAAGATTGTGAAATCGACCCTTGATCCAAATTGGGTCTCTATATACCAAAAAAGATTACCCTTGAGCTAGAACTACCTCAAACATTTTTTGACCGCTTCCCCCTCCCCTTTCCGAATTGTCGTATCAAACAATCTGAAAATTGAACCTTTTTTCTTAAATTTTTGGTCGGGTTTGTAACGTCTCACTTGGTAAGTTTGAACGTCTCACATACTGTAGATACTATCTAGATGCAAGTGTAAATTTTTTTCAAAACTATCGACTAATATTTTGTTTATTTTTTGCGTTTGAAAATTTAAAAAAAAAATAGAAAAGCTTTGGGGGGATACGTTCGTGATCTTTTGGTTAAAAATTTTGCTATACCCTTATGTAAAACGAACATTTTTTGGGGCCCGAAAGTTATGACCACAGTGTCAAAAATAAATAAAACTGAAAACAAACATGTTTTATGCACAGTGTTTCCACCGTTTTAGGCCTCTCAAGGTGAGAACCAAAGTTCACAATTTTCCTTTCTCTTGCGTCCGTTCTGCTTCTGTCGTTTTTCGGCTGCTTCGATTATGTTCATATCGAAATATAAACATCTAATATATCTCCGCAAAAGTGCTTCCACTTCACCTGACTCCTGCACAAGAAAGTTACGCACAGCTCGCGGTAGAGAACCCTACCAATAGAGAGCGCCATTGTGAGCGACCACTGAGGCAAGCACTGATTGATACTAGGAACCTACAAGGGTTTTTTTTTTAAATTTGCAAGAGTCGGTTGAAGTGGAAGCACTGTAACAGAGATATATTTGGTGTTTTTATTCCGAAATGGACAGAACGATGCAGCCAATGAACGACATAAGCAGAAGGGACGCACGAGAAAGCAAAATTTTGAACTTTGGCAAAGAATTGTTTGAAGAGGCTTTCGCCCTCAGGGCCTTAAAATGGTGGAACAATTGTCCTAAAAACACGTTTCTCTTCAGGTTTATTTCTTTTTGACAATGTTGCCATCACTTTCAGACCTCGAAAAACATATATGTTGTACACCAATGTATTACAATTTTTTAACCAGAAAATCAGGAATGTGCCCAAACCCCAATTTGTTTCTGCGATTTATTAAAATTTTCAACATACAAAAAATAAATAAAATATTAATCGATAGATTTGAAAAAAGTTCATTTTTAAACATGTATTATACGATAATTTGGAAAGGGGAGGGGGTAGGGGATCAAAAATTGTTTTCGGGTAGTTTCGGGTCAAAGGTGACCGTTTGTTTGAATAGCCTTCCGATTTGGATAAAGGGCCGGTTTCACATTCTCACTAGGAAAGTCCCTTTCCATCGTTATCCGTATTTTTGATGTTTTGTGAACCTAGAATGAAATTGTCATATACACACTGTTACATCATTCATGACTTCTACTCCTGGTTAAGGCAATTATAAAGTAATAAAGGCAATAATACAGGAATAGCTAACGAAAGTACTGATAACATTGATTTTAAAACACATTATTAACTAGTGATGTTTAATACTTCATCTTTCCATCTCGTATGAATACAGTAACTAGTACATATATTTCTAACCCTATTGCGGATTCTATTGAGCATTATTTTACAATGAACATGATGCCATTATATGCTTTGTTGTAAAGACCGTACAATAAATACCGTATATTTTAAATCCTAAATATTAATATAATTAATTAATAAGGAGATACACACCTTAGAATATATTTTAAAAAATACTTTAAAAATAATATTTCGTTTATTTCCGTAGTATGGTGGCAATGGGACGTAACACCACTACAGAAAACACTAATCAATGGATGACATACTACTTGTTTTCTTACTACGACCTCTATATTTATGAAACTTTAGCAGATGTAGACGACAATTTTACAGCTGCCATCCGACAGGTAAGAACATGTAATATAGAAGACCAAATGTACTTATTATATTTATATTGCAAAATAAACAAACGAAAGAAGAAAGGACAGATAGATGGAATAAAAAAATCGCAATAGATGAATGTAAATAAATTTAGATAAAACAGTCTTCGTCTTTCCTCCATCCGTCTTATTTGTCTTCCGCGTTTGTTCTTTAAGAGATAAATCAGTATCAATCCAGGTCACCATTTACGTTGTAAGGCTCGGACATATAACCTTGATGTCCCCGTCCCCATTATACTGGCATACAATCAACCAAAGAACCATTTACAAAGCTTAACTATATTACAAAAGTAACTCAAAATCAATGCTTGCAATCGAAGAAATTACCTTTATAGTGACAGTATCATATCCTATCCACTTAGCTATACAGATTGTAAGAGACATGTTGTTAAATCAGGGATTAAACTACAACCATCTGCGAGCTACCCGGGGTTCGATTTGAAGTATTAATTTTATTTACTGAAATTAAGCACCTGTAGCTCAGCATCACGTAATTCCATAAATGCATTAGAACTGTAGATCAAGATCTCAAGATCAAGCACAAATTAACAATATTAATAACTTACTGTTGCAGCAAATTAAATAGCTGATTATTATAGGTTTGAAAGTGTGATTTAATAAATATACGAAAAAAGTCTTAGTGCTGGTAAAGATAAGCCTGTAGTGCCTGCTCGAATGGCATTTTCTACGAATCGCATATGTAGTACAAATGAAACTTGGCATAACTTTGGCTGTTATATTCACATCGCGAAGAGGCGAAATTGTTTCTGATAGCGTCGGATCCGGTCATTTAGTTCATTAATTATGAACAAATTTGAACCTATAGAAATATATTTTGAAAGCAAATCTCGTACCCGGACTGATTCTCTCTACCAACCGTCACATTACTAACTTATCTACTGCGTAGCATGCAAACCGCAATTTCCGAACGTTATCAATACTACATTTGTGTTACCCAACAATACTACGAGAGTTATTCTGGAATGGATCCCTGGTGCTTACTGTCTTTCAAGAACCATGGCTCGCTTCCTAAATGCACTTTTTAACCTTCAATTAATCTGGCATGTCAGCTTGTGCAAAGGCAAGTGATGAATATTTTAAATTAGTTCTTGCTTGATCTTCATCTACAAACCAAAGCATTTATTAAATCAACAGAGCCTGAGTCGTAGACGCCTAAAACTCTAAATATATTTCAAATAAACCGGAGTACCTTGCTGACAATTACAGTTAATGAAAGATTTAACAACACACCTATGTTGTGTGTCGTAGCTAAGTGAACTGAATGTAAAATAGAGATTCATCCCGTTAAAGATCAAGTCACAGTTATTGGCTATGGTGAAAAGATCTAGAATGGTTATCCTTAAGCTATAAAATTTTATTTATTTCCAGGTCCCATCACCTTCAAAGCCTCTTCTGTCTCCGCATAATGCATATTATTATTTTTAGTTTCCTCACATTAATACCCGTCCCTTTGCAATTGATGCGAAAGGAATTCCTACATATTTGTCTCGTAGTTCTTCTCCTAAATAATGGTTAAGTACCAATCCGTTCTTGTTCAAAATGAAGGAAAGGCCTGGAGTAAAATTACATACGAGTATATTCTGTTATAATGCTTGGTAAACTTATATGCATACACTTACTATCTACAACTTCCAGTTAATTCTATGCCTCAGTGTACAATAAGTAATGGATTTACAAATTATATAACCACAACGAAAGTATTCTCAGTATTCAAACTTTAACCCCTTGTTCCTTCAGAAACAGTTTTATCTGAACATTAGAAAATTTTAATCTGTGTTGGTGTTTATTACATTAATTCATGCATATGTAATTACCCTTTATATGTACTTCGTTTGCTTATAATCAATATCTTTAAAATAAGTGAACTATATATTTTACCATAAACTCCTGTAAATATAATTGGTCCCTGGGAATCAGCAAGGTGAGTTCCGCGTAGTTCCACGTTTCGGGAACCGAAAAGTCATTTTCGTCTTCAGGATGAGACCCTTTTAACATGTTCCTCCTGAAAGAAATTTAGTATGAATGTGTTTAGGCTACTGGAAAATTACAGTGAAGGAAGCAATATGAATACTGGAAGAAAGCAGCATTGACAACAGCAATACAGTCGTAAGCTCAGCAAAAAATGGCTTTCCCTTATTGGAAGAAGACGAATACAAAACAACCAATCTGGGCTTTCTTTACGACCGAATCATCCAGCCAATCACAACTGAATGCTCGGCGATGCTCGGCGATTGACGATCGTTTGGCTTCGTCATTGACCAATGGTACTCCGACCATTACCCTTTGTACCAACACCTATATAATAAAAACATTTGTTTTTGGTGACTCTCAGTTCACTCTAAAGGCGAGAACAATTTTCTCAATTCTAGAAACAATGGACAACTTAGAATTTACCTGGATTAGTGCTCGAAAACAATGTCATTTTCCACGAATCAGGAAAGCTGTAGCTCTTATTTCAGCCACTGTGAATTAAAAATTAAGTGCCTAAAAATAAAGATGCAAAAACTGAATCAATAGTTTCCTACTCTCTAAACAGAGGACAATATTGTGTACAAAGGTATAACAGGAAAAAACAAAAGTAACCACCTATGGCTAAAGGTTACTTTGATATTTGTTTGTGCCCATGCTTACGTATCTAAATGTTATGCGAAATTACTACAACTATAGAATTGATTGCACTGTTTGAATTACCATATCCTTACCTTATGCTCACACCTAGAAATCGTGCTAATTAACACATATTCAGATTATTAATTTCGATTCTTGCAAAATTTAAGGTTTGTGTTGATTAATCTTATATGTTCTTCATCTTCATATGTTCTCATTTATCATTATGTTAATTGGTAAAAGAGACTGTAATTGAGGGTTTATTTACTTGATGTAAATTATATTCTGGCTCCGATAGATCTTCATTGCAGGACGTCAATTATTAACCAATTATTCGTATTCTTTCCTAGGTTGATAAGTTTGTAATAAAGCATGAAGGTGTTATTCAAAGTTCTGAGAGGAAAGGTGACTATCCTAATATTCTAATACGACTTGATGGAACATCTTGTTATAGTTTCAATACTGAAAAACTTCTGAAACAAGCCAGGTAAATTTGGCACTGCAAAGCCAATGAGTTGTTGAATTCTAAATTGCAACAATTGATTTATTTTTAAATTCTCGATTTCATATATAATTGTATATGAAATTTTATTGGTTTGTTTTTAAATACATCTGCTTTCTATTGGTCAATCAGTTTTTGGCATTAACGGCTAGTTTTCTCTGTAACAAGAAGCGTTTTATTCGAATTGCTTCATCATACCAACA
This sequence comes from Thermobia domestica, assembly GCF_964235325.1. Lineage (NCBI taxonomy): Eukaryota > Metazoa > Arthropoda > Insecta > Zygentoma > Lepismatidae > Thermobia > Thermobia domestica. Next base: position 53,422,154 of record NC_137454.1, on the reverse strand, counting down.
CAAAGTGTATGCACTTGACTAACTTTTTCAGAAGCATATGCCAGCAATAAGAGCCTCCTGATGTTCGTATCAATGACAATGCTATTAGGCATATTTAAACTTAATCTCTGTACAATCATCTCCATGTAGAAGTAAAAGAGAACAGTAGCATACACTTATTTAAGTTACGGACCAACATTAAATACCTATGTATTATAGTTCGAATATTAATTGTCGTATACAGAGAAAATATATGTTCAAGATAAAATTGATTACGATAAGATCATCATGAGAGGAATGATCTTCTGTTTCCATAAATTCTTCGAGAACGATTGGTTTTACAATTTGACCGCAGTTATTTCAATATTAAAATTATGTTTTGCTATCCACGAATTGCACTTTAGTATAAAGTTGACCATGTATTGGATGAATGACAATATGGAAGGAATTGTCGAAGTCTCGAGAAATCTAACACACTATGCTGTTCACAACAAACGTATATCGAATGGCATCTAACCACTACAAGTTGAATAGAAGGTAAGTACCACAACATTAAATAACCTTGTTCCCTAACCATGTGAAGTAAAACGTGGGTGTATTAAGACTGGAATTTACCGTTAGTGTGCTTTGGAAGTAAAATATTACTTAGATATTATTAAAAATATTAACAAAGCTCTCGAAAGCTATAACTAAGAAATTGGTTTATTTCCCTGTTTGAATTCTAAATTGTCACTTTCACAATACGGGCACGCTTGATGCAATAGCAGACTATTGACAAATATATGAGTTTTTTTAATGTACCATTGCAACTACGTATTGTAGTCTCCACTCGAAGGGCCTCACTAATTTTATCACGCACTGTACAATGGAAATGTTTTCCAAAATGTTTGATTTATAAATGATATTCAATTTATTATAATTATACTTGCAATGAATGTGGAAACTCGGGATAATTTAGTAGCAACTACATTTCGTGGAATAATATTCGTACGTTATTTCATGATAATATTTAGCATATGGGTATTTCAAATAGGGAAACATTCAAACCATCATTTTAATGCTGTACAAAAAAACTAGGCCTGCTATTGGACAGGAATTGCAATCTAAATTTTGTCAGAATAATTTGGACCCACTCCCGCCCTTCTTGAGATGCCCATAACCTTTCTGAATTCCAGTATGATCCAGATTTTACCATTTCCTATTCGTCTCCTATTCTTTGCCGCCAAAACTCTTTGCTGTGATTGGGACTATTTCCGGAACTATTGTATTAAGGCGCGAGAACCTTCATTCTAGACCCGGCGTTGATCAAGGGCGCACCCTATAATATCGTTCAGCAAAAATTTGGTGTAATTGAAGGATTTCAGGAAAAAACAGGTAAAATTAGTTCATTTTCAACTGAAGTCGTTGGAAGCGCCTGGGAGTCTAATATTATTAAATTGTTGAAGCGAAAATAGGCTGAAAATACAAATAACAGAATGTTGCAATATAGACGCCATGTTTCCGTTTGAACAGTAATAGTGAATGCAATAGTTCAAAAGTGTTGGAATTTTAGTGCCTAAAATCCTTAACTGAAGTCAGTGATTTATAACAGTTTAAATTTCCTTCTCACCCCTCATAAACACTAATCCGGTTAGGATTATATATAGTCCTGTCGTAGCATAGTTTGAATGTGCATTTAATATAAGTTAAATTTTGTTTTTTACTGACATAGCGGTGCGGTAATTTGTAAAGTAGTTAGGGTACTCTATATGATGTCATTGTATACAAAAGCTAAGGGGCTCCCATCTACTCCTGATTTGAACATCGTACCAGTAAACATGGGTTGAACAAATTTTGGGGGGATTATTTCCCTTACAGGAAGAAGGTCCCCTTTTCCATTGATAGCTGCACAGTTCATTACTCGGATAGTTAACTAAAGAACCATGGGTAAATTTGTAACAGGGTCATTTGAGACCTGATTTATTACTACAACTCCCATCCCAATATAAAGAGCCGATTAATAACATGGCATAAACTGGGTATTGTTTAATGTACGATTAAATCGCGTAGCAGTGTTGGTTAACATGTGTAATAGCATCTATTAATATTTGTATTTTACATTATGTGGAATGTAGTGGCATGTATATATGTGTAATGTAGTATTCTGACATTGGAAGTAGTGTGTGTGTGTGAGAGTATAACTTGTTTAACTAGGGACAGTGTATCATTTTTTAAATGATTTTTCATACTTTGTTCGTCGTGAAAAGTGTTAAAATTCACTTGAAATCCATAGAAATATCATATAGTGATTTGGTGTACAAGGGCACATTCGATCGTGCATAGGTTATTTAGATACAACTAACGCCATCTCCGCTGCATTCAAGAACTAGTGGTATGTTGCTCCAAACAGTAACGATTTAGTCAACACTAAAATTACCCTTTTTTCCAAATAAATTATGTAAAATATTATTTCTGGACTATCTAAACGAACAGTTAGATAAAATGTTTCCAAATTGACATTTCCTTAATATTACAACGCTCTGTATGGACCAGTAATTACAATATCAACAATATAAACTGTGCGTTCGTCATTAAGCAGAAGCTATGATATATGATGTAATTTTTTCGTTCTTAGATTACGATGCTAAATTTTTCTTCTTTCTTTTATTCGTGCTGTAGTATAAACCGCATTGTTGCCATCAGCATAGAAACGTATTCAATTAATATTATCTTTCTGGATATTGCTGTTCTTTGAACCTATATGCATTTCTAAAGAGTGAAGTGGTATATAGTTTGGGTTAGATTGAAAAAGGGCCGGGTTAGTGACATGTTTCTGTGTATTGGTCCGTGCGCGATAATTTTGTAGTGGTGTATATGTCGTAAATATATGATATGACTGCTTAGTATTTTTAAAGTATAGGATGTTCACTAGTGAATCTTCGTAACAGAGTGTTATAAAAATAAATTATATATATATATATATATATATATATATATATATATATATATATATATATATTAATAAATGTGAATGAATAATAGGAAATCCGTGAATTATGTGCTTAACGTATTTATTTGCCACGTGGTGAAATAATGAGTATTTATGTATATTGATAAATATTTCGAGCACTGACCCTTTCACTACAACTTCGCACGAGGATGTAGGTGTGATTTAGTGAACGGACTATGTTAGCACTTCGCAGTTTGGCGTTCAGGGATAATAGTATCTATTCATCGAGAACCAAGTCTAGCGGGTTGAATAACATCATATAACAAACCATTCGAGATGTTTTATAATTAATTGCGGAAATATAATAGTTGTCTAAAAACATGGTTCCGTTGAATTATATGCATTTGTTTTGACGTTAACCTGCGACGTTATTTTTTTTCAAATCACCTATTTCGACTAAGTTTCCCTTGTTAGTAGAGGTGTCGGAATGGATATGGTAAAACAATTTCATAAATTAATTACAATAAACTTTTGTACTTTCGTACCCAGATGTTGATTCTCTATCCCCTGAAAATATTTTTCATTTTTTCACTTACCTTTAAATTAGATAGCTATTGAAGTTAATAGACTCCTCAAGTGTTGGCGTTCTTGCGAATGTGAGATTTGGTAAGTAAATCACCAATACAAAATTATATTTTATTTAACTTTTTTAATTTTGGCAAATCCGTAGTTAGGATTTTTCTATTTTATCGACTTTACTCTAGTTTTCCATACGGTCTTCGAAATTCTCAGTATCTGACGGGTAGGATATTTTTTTAAAAATCCTAAATTAAAGACCACACTGACACTTCCGACTAGACCGGCTGTAATCTGAGCGAATTGTACCGGAAACAGGTAATATTCAATCGTTCCACTAGATTTATTCCTTGTGAGATGGTTGCCTAGAAGGCACGGTCTCGTACTTAGGCACTCAGTGACCCGGTTTGGGCCTCGCATTTGTGTAGGCCGCTTTTTCGGCGTATGTAAGTATATTTGGCTATGTCTAAATTTCGATTGTTCTATGTATAAATTAGTGAGTGCATGGTCGCTATGTCCTATTGGAAGCGACGGCCGACCAGGCTGCGAGCAAGCAACTTCATGATGAGAACAAAATATCAGGCACACTAAAACCGTGAATACGAAGAGAAAAACTAGCAAGACTCTAGGAGCCGAAGAAGGCATTCGACTGAGCCTCTATGACGCCCTCTTGGTAAAAAAAAACATGTCCTGAGTAATCGAAAATACGATTCCTGGCGCGTAAACTACAACATTGTCAGCAAAATTATTAGCGCGCCAAAGGTCATGTAAATCGTCCACTAAGTACAAACGGGGTCGCAGAAGGAAGAAAGGAAAGAGGTAAACTCCTGCTGAATGTCATTGTTTCAGATGACAATCCGTAATCCGGAAAACGAAATACGAAGAAAATTCGAAAAACTAAAAATTTTTAGAAAACCGAAAAACATCGAAACAAAAGGACAAAGTTTGGAGATGGAACACGAAGGGACGAAACGAAACTGAAGAAAAATTTGAAGTTGCGAAAGAGCAGCATTTCCTTCGCTGCCTGGTTTGATTGAAGTTATAAACAAAAGAAAAGAAACGCATCATTACATACAGATAAGCTTTACTCCTGGAATGAAATTGAATAATATCTTATTTCGCTGATGCAGCGTGTTCTCATCGTAATATCTATTTGAGACTGCTTTTAGCTAGCTATCTCGTACTAGCCTCTGCTGATACGATACGTGGTTTCATAGTCGCTGTGACTGCATATTTTGGTAACAATAAAATATTGCTGTTTAGAGAAAGGACACGTGTCTTACGATATCAATACTTTTGATATATTTATTGGCCTAGAGGGAAAAACATTAGTTCGTTACGAGGAATAACCAACCGACGTTCATTATATCAGTTACCAACGCAGAACTTGTTTCGAACTATATAAGAGAACTGCAAAAAGATATATTTTGAGGAAATATTTACAATAGAATAGTCGATTTTATGGGAACATTTCACTCGTGAAAAGGCTGATGTTTCTTCAAAATGAAATTACTGTCGAAGTGTTATCCATTATCGAAATTCAATGACTGGCTTCTGGTACCATTTAAGATCAAGACACGCCGGTGTTATACAGGAAACATGAAGACAGCAGTCACTGGAACAGATTATTGAGGCCAATGGTGATCCAGAGATGGATCCACAAAAGAAACATATGTAAGTGATTGTATATACACATATCTATTGGTGTCATTTGAAGCTTCTACCCTCCTCCCCTAGTGAGGTAGAAAAGATTTATTTAGGGGACACTCGTGTTTAACACACTTAGGGTAAAATGAAAAGTAACGTGATACGAACATACTTACTGGACTGTATATCTTTACTTTCTTGCAACTTTTAGAATAACATAAAAAGGCTGAAATTTTGTTACAAACTAAGGAGGCTACAGTATCAAGAACATTGTCAGTTATCCAAACATTTTAGGCTTCTATAACAGTAATTAATAACATGGACGGGGCATGTACATCCACAGTACATAGTGTTACAAACTATGATCATGATATAATTTATTTCAATTGTCATCATAGGTATTCTGCCATTATTGCCAAGTCACTTGCCGCAACTAGAAGCTTCCATGCTCCTTAGTCATCACGTAAGGGATTGAATTATTTTTTCGAAAGATTTTATTTCGATAACTGCTTGGATGAGTATCTTATCCAACAACATGGAAGGTTTTCAACGGACGTAAAGGTCATAATGCAGTTTACAGCAATTTCATATCTCAAACGGATCTAGAAATATAATACACATTGGTAAAGTTTGCAGCACTGGTTAAAATTATGTAATTGCGATGTATGTAATGTAATTTGTATGTGATTAATTTTAATTACAAGTACCAAAGAGGATCAAGATACATTACAGAAAAATCCCCAAACACCTCATTTTTAGGAGTATCGCTATCAGTATGCACGTTTTTCATACCTCGTGAACGATTAGAGATATCAAATTGCTATAACGGCTCCGAGAAGTTTACGTCTTCTGAGATTCACCTACGTGATTAGAAGTTCTATTTATGTAAGAAAGTTTTCGAATAAAAGTCTTAACTTTCAATTTCTTGTATTTACTCGAAATAAGCCATGGTCATGGTATTCGACACTAAGGTATTTTGGGTTTGCATTTCACTGTCGGTCTCACTTCTATTCATAGACAGATCAAGGAGGAAAGATCATTCACCTCCCTGAGTTTCACAATCACCAGTGCTGCAGAAGTCGTTGGGACAGAAAACATAATCCTCCACTACCTTCTTTTCTCAACGTTTGGTTCGTCTCGAATCCGCCTCTGCTTTTATTAATACCATTATCTGTTTTTTTGAAATTTAGATGCTTGTCATATTGCAGCGTCTTTAATATACAACACTGGATAACAAATATGTGTTCTAAGTTTTCGTTTAATATTTAGATTTGAGATATATAATAACATGGCATAGTCCAGATAAAAATATAACTTTATATTATGTTGTCAACACTATGATTTTTTGGTAGCTTATTAGACAGAGTTCACTTGTCGTTATTTGCATCTTACAAAATTCCAGCCATTTTTATCAATTGGCTTTAAAATTACATGGGAGTATCAACATAATTGGTCCATCTCAAATTTTTATACTATAAAGTGGAGAAGTTCTATTATATATAATATAAGCCTAATTAATCATTTTTTTTTCTTAAAATGTAAAACCTCAAATGATTCTTGCGTTTCCTTCTTTTAAAGAGACCAAAGACATTTTACAAGTGAAAGGGAAACATATAAATAGAAGAATCGTAATCTAGTTCTTATTTTAAGCTTAATGCCTTGCACATGTGTTCCGATGATGATGAGGATATTGGTTTTAGTTTAGCGTCCTACTCAGCTATAGAGACGTGAACTCAGCGTATCATGACATACAAACCACTTTAGCTCCAGCCTGGTATCAAACCCGGTCTCCCGAGCCGAAGACACATACGGTAAACATATAGTCACGGGGGACCTCGAATGAGGGTGCGTAACTAAAGGAGATGCTACTGTGCAAAATAATGGAATCAACAAATTTTGAGGAAAGGGAAAAACCCGGGAAATCCCACATGCACGGTGTCCATAGAGCAAAAATCTATACAATTAGCGACGACGCCAAAGAGGGGAATTGGGTCGTTCTTTGATGCAACGCTACGCCCCAGCTGCCGCCAACGGACCTATTGTAATGTTGGCTAAACAATATCAGGATTATTTGATAGTCCCAAATTCATCTGTGCCTGAATGGTTGATGGAAGATAAGATACCCCAAAACACAGTTTCAAAATAAATAGAAATTGAAAGCTAATTGTGAATATTTTTAACGTTTATTTGTGAATGAATAAACATTTAAAATATAACTTTGAACACTCTCGATTTAAGTTAAAAGCACTTATTATTTCCTATTTTATTTTCTCGCAAACAGATGTAAGCAAATATTTTTTTCCTAATTCTGTACCGAAACGTCGCTTCTCCCTCAAAACCTCTGGCCCGATGTTGTATAGAATTATCATTTCATCAGCATTTCCATTCTTCTGAAGACATGATTACATATAGAATATCTTCACAGGAAATTAGCAGGGGCTCTGGATAATATTTTGTGTAAACGTTTGTGTCAGTCTTCTACTGCCTTATTTGGATTTTCCAGCCATTGCTCCGTAAAATAAACATTGAAGACTACGACTCTTTGTCTAATCGGACAGCCTCCATGTTGATCAACAAACCATCAGAAATATACTCTAAGGTACAAGTGCCAGTGTTGCACACATCCGGACGTGACTGTGGATCTCTTTAATGTTGAGATAGCCATCGACTAATCCTAGACTTTTTAGTTTCCGCCAGATGTTTTGGTTGAATCAGGCACGTAGCCAAGGGGTGGGTCCGGGGGGTCCGGACCCCCCCCTTCGAGACCAGAAATAAAAAAAATTCAGGAAGGGTGAAACAAAAAGAAACAAATAATAGGAAGAATAAGCGTTAAAAATAAAAAAGCTAAAAATAAAAATAATTTTTCATCATCACTTCTCTGCAGTATCAAACATGTTATTTGAGAAACAGTTTTCTGCTCCTTTAACTTGTCATTTGGAACAAACAGCAGTTGACGAAATAATAAAAAAAAGTTATGTGGAAAAAAAGTTCTAGTAACATTTGACTCAACAGAGAAAGGAACCCAGATATAATAAAATATTTTACAAGATATTATTGGATACGTACTTTTTTTTTAATAGCTGAGGTCATAATGAAAGGAAAATTGTTATATTTGGATGAACAGAAGAAGGAACGTAAATATTGTAAAATCTTTTTTTTTAATCTCTCCCTTTTTTATTTTGGCGCGGTGGCTCAGTGGTAGAGCGTTCACCTCCGGTGCTTGGGGTCACTGGTTCGGTAGCAGTACGCGCCGTGTGGACTTCGTGGTGGACAAACACTGTGCTAGTGGGTTTTCCCGGGGTTGTCCCGTTACCTCCCACTTTCTTCATTCCACCCTTTCACTCATCTCTCATCATCACCGTCTCCTTTAGCCTGACCGGCATAGACGTGGTGGTCTCACGAAGTTTCACGGAGAAGAAGGTTGCGGAGCGCTGCTCAATATTACGTGCGTCCAATGTTGTGACTGGGGTCAAACACACGACGGCACTTTTCAGCCTCTACGGTGTCACGTGCTGTACTACTGGAGTAGGCTCGACACACACTGGCGGCAGTTTCAGTCTGCAGGTTGCCAGCATCAGTTAAAAGAAGACATTCTTACTACTTTATTGTCGGACCTCGTATTATCAACATTTATAGAACCTGCTATGAAAACGCATGAGCTTTGGGATTAAACGTATTACTAAAAACTATGAAACACATGTGTCAGTTAGAATTTTTTAAAATCAGATTATTTTCCTTTCTACTTTTGAGTTCCGAGTTAAGAAAACTTGGTTATTAAAATAATCAACAGCTTTACATGTTTTATGTTCCCTGCATACTACAAAACTGAAATTCAGATGTCTATCCGTTCGGCATCTGTCCCGGCCTGGTGTATTTAGAGTCGCCTAGAGCCCATACCGTTAATCTTATCTCAATCAAGAGTATTTCTTTAAAGATTCTCTAGGGAGATTTTGATCTATCTACTCTAAAAAAAGTAGTATACTTAAGGGTAAGAAAAATGTATAGGGCCGAGGTGGCTCAGTGGTAGACGGCTCACCTATAGATTATGGGATCTTTGGTTAGACCCTAGTTCGTGCCAAATGGGATCTTTGGTTAGACCCTAGTTGTGCCAAGTGAGATTTCTAGTGTACAAACACCATGTGCATGGATGTTCTCAGAATTTTCCTACTTCGCCCAGTTTCTTCATTCTACTGTTTTGTTTATTATCATCATCACCAAAATTTTCCTTACCCTCTGGAAGTAACCGAGGGACGTTTAACTTAAAAGAGGCGAATTTCTCAAAAACGGTTGTAACGATATCGTTTTTATTTCGTACATCAATATTGCATTAACAACCTTATAATACAGTAACAATATTTTTTTCTAGAAAAATCCAGAAGAGATAATTTATTCTTGGTGTAAGTTTTTTTTTTCTCGATCGATATTCTTGAAACTACTTAAGCGATTCGATTATACTTCATAAATACACATTGCATTAACAATCCTATAAAATCTGATTTAATTTGAGAAAGTTCACAATGGTGCCGATTTCTGTGTAACTTATGCGGAGACCCATTCAGGTATGCCAAATTTCTTCTAACAAAACGCTGATGAGAATTGTAATACATTCCCATTTCTATATTTGTTGCATAAAATGTATGTGCACGTAACGCAAGAAGGTAAAACATGTAAATTTATATTGAGTCCATATTAATTTTTAAGCTTCTTATTAGTTTGTATCAAAGGCTCTCGAATTACTTCGATAGGTACATACTTTTAGAGCTACAATAGATCAAATTAATAACAATACTGGTATTTGCGACGTTCGTATGAGCTTATTTCTGTTCATTCATTCCAAGTATTTCACTAGTGATTTTTGTATAAAATTAACACCATATATATATATTTAAATCAATTTATATTTTAGTACTTAATAATACTGGGAAATATGCCAAGAATAAGTTGAATTTCAATACTTTTTATTTCTATAATCCTGATTCTTGATATTCTTAAACAATGAGTTCGATTACGCAATTTACTTGGGCTTTGAATATTGCAAAGAGAATTAAGAATACTTTAATATTACAAAACAAACCAATTATATCTTACTGTCTACAAAACGTCATGAAATTAGGGATTGCCATATTTTTTCGAAAACGAATTTTTTTTTCAAAAACGCAAAACGAAAACCTTTCTGAAAAATGAAATTGTTCTTCGAAAAAAAAACGAAAAATTTTTCGGAAACGAAAAACGAAAAAGCGAAAAATGAAATTTCAGAAAATCGAAAACCAGATTTTTGGAAAAAATGCCTCCCTAGTTCGAATGTCAGCTATCATCCGGATTTAGATTTTCCAGCGTATTCCTCATGAATTGATTTTACTTCTTTGAATCAAGCAAAAATTAATACCAACTGATAAACAATGTTTTGAACTTTGATTACTGATCTCCGTATTATCAACCTTTTGTAACCAATGAACCAAAATATTGTTTAAAATATGGGACAAAAATTACTCTTTCAGTATTATATAATGAACGTTGCCTAGTATGAAAACTGTGGGATTTAGTACAAGTCGTTCAAGGAAATACACAGAAACTTATACGCCATATATATATATATATATATATATATATATATATATATATATATATATATATATATATATATATATATATATATATCAGTTTTGACAATTATCTGATGCCGCACATTAAATGCGTAAAGGCGTTTTGGGTACGTGGACACAATCTTTAAGTACTGACTACATACTCTTTCCACTGGTACTGAAATTTTTAAGCATGTATTTTCAGATGGAGAGTACATTTTTTCCTATAGAATTCCTTGAACCGATTACAACAGATCCCATAATTTTAGAACGAGAACTTTTAGAACCTTTATTATTTGCATTTTGATTTATTTATATATCTGAAAATATGTGTCTTCGGAATAATTTTCATTACATCTTTATTTTACATTTTATAAGGATTCACTTTACGGCTTTTGATAACGTAATTTCTAAACGCACTCCGTATTTAAACAGAAGAAATACAGCACACTTCTATAACAAACATCACACTCCAAACTCATTATAACTTCTTTAGTGATCACTCAAGTGTTTGTAATATTCGGGATCCTTCCTGGTTGCTATTGCATTAATAATAGTTTGCAAACATTGATATCGCAAAATATTTATCCATCTGTACCACATTTTCAATAATTTCATTAGTAGCAAAATAGGCATGACTGAGAAGGAGAGCAGTTGTAGGAAAGAACCAGATTATTTGTGAAACAAACATCGTCAAACTCCCCTACAACTCTGCCATTGTATTTCAAGGAATACCTGACAATTTCAATCTGACAATATTGGTAAAGTACAAATTATTAATGTTTGATTTATAGCCTTCAATTGTTACAAGAATTATTCAACATACATTTTATTCCTACATATTAGAAAAGGAAGAAACCTACAAGTAATAAGTACTATATTAAAGAGGAAAAACTTTTAAGATAGAAGAAATGTGGGGCGCCTAGTATCAAAATCCGCCACATTCATTTCTCTTAGTTTCTAGTAAACTCGGAAAACGGGCATTGAAGCTCTATATATATGCCCGCAATATCCCATATTTGAACTTTCCTCAGTATGGAATATTAAGCATTTAATCAAAATTCTGTTTCCATGGAATCACTTTAGACCAAACATATAAAAAGCAATGTATAACTGAATTTCAGTAAATAAAATGAATATCGCGGCTTTTGATACTAGGCGCCTCATATATTATTGAAGATTATTAATCGTATATCTCCTATGTTTCTTTGGTCTATTAACGTTTGTAAAATATATACTTTACTATACGGGTATAGACAGATAACAAGTGTGCTTCCGTGAGCTTTAGCATCTTTCTACTTGAACAGTATGTAACTTTATTCAGTTCCAGTAATTCAGTGCTACTTTTCTGCATTGAAATCTTTCTATATCTATTTCGGTATTCTTTTCGTCTTCTATTTTTATAAATGATAAAAATAACTTGCAGTTAATTGTTTTGGTTAAGATATTAAAACATTAACATGAGTATATATAAAGTAATTCTCAAACAAGATTTTATGACAAAGGATTTGTGCTTTTCACTATCATAAATTTTACAGCCATGAATTACAGGACAAAATGGTATAAGTGAATCTCTGTTCTGAATCTAAAATCGACGACTTTGCATTGGCATCTTAACGGGAAATTGACCGATAATAATCAACTAATTACACCGAGCTCGAAAGCAACTCAGTACCAGGATGTAAGTATTTTATGTCAAACTGACACTAAGTTACTACAGAACTAACATGGCACAAACTCGGATCAAACCAAGTACTCCATGTTCACTCACGTCCGAAATAGTTGTCGTTTGTCTATAAATATGTTGTAGGAGGAATATAATTTGATAAGGAATTCCGCCGGTATTTCTTATAATGTTATTAATATATGTGTAATCGGCAAAGGCATGTATTTGGCATATTTCATGTCAAAAGAGAAATAAATATGAACAATAAATCGAAAGAAAATATTTCTTGTTCATTTAGCAAAATGTTGTTTTACTTATTGTAATGTTCATATTTATAATTATTTTTCATGAAATTTACCACACATATACATTTCCCGATTACACACATAGTATCAGTATTAAAAGTACCCTGCAAAATCATTATCAAATTATATTCTTACAAGAAGACAGTTATAGATATGCGACAATCATTTCGGACATGAGTGTACCAGAGGTGAACGCCCTACAACTGACCCACAGCGGCCCGGGAGATTAAGGAAAGTAAAGAATTGGTGGAATAAGAAAGTGGAAGGAAACATACTGTAGGTACTCCGACTCACGATGTTTCACATCTCAAACATATCTGGACGAGTATCTAACCAGGGACCCCACTAACTAGAGTTAAATGCTCTTCCACTGAGCTACCGTGTCCTTCAAAAATTTGTATGATACAGCAGGTAAACGTACAGAATATACAAACTGGATAAAATAGGACGAAAATATTATTGTTGCTGGAAGTTTGTGTATTCTCTTGCAGGACTATTGATCGACTATACAGAATACTTTTTCGTTGGGATACGTGGGTATGAAACGGGAAACTAAAGTGTAAGTTTGCGTCAGAGAAGATAAAACTTCTTCAAAATGGAATGTTCATAATTAGGTCTGTAGTGTAGTACTACCTAGTTAAAATATATACTAAACACAAAGATAACACTTTGCAAATACTATTGAGATTAACTGATACGGCCAATAAAGCAAAAGGGCAGTGCAAGACAATAAGGAAAAATAAACCTTACGAAACTAGGATGTATAGTATGAGATACTTTATGTTCTCTTCCATGTTCTGCTCTACTTTCTGCGTTTACATTGTTCCAAATATTATGTTCCTAGTGCTTTTGAGAAAGAGTTGTGATTTTAGCCAGTTTTTAATGTGAGTAAAGCAAGGTGCAGCTTCAGAGTAAGTATGAAATCATAGCTATAGATTGCAGAGCAGTCACCTGGTCGTGCCAAACGTCGTAGTTTGCGATGCTTCTACAGGTGGCGCTTTGCACACAGAAATACGGTCCATTATGATAATAATTATGGCGAAGTGGAAATTAACTCAGTGTCATGATGTCACTATTTTATATTAAAATTCCACTAAGACATATTTCTTCATATTTTATTTTAAAAACGTAGCTTCTGGCACAAAGTGGATGTACAAAGTAGACAAATAAGGTTGATAATATTATTCATAATGGATATTGCAACCTGTCGAGCGATGTCCAAAAATAGCATATACTGGACGTGATTTTCGACTAAAATATTTTAGGGTAATATAAAAGTTAACGGATAATATATTATTTTGTATTTTAATTTCAACTAATGTGCTATCAAGATAGTTTAGTAAGATAAAATATGTTTTAGAACTCTTAAAATTTCAGTATTTTTCCTCCCAACCCACCAAAATATATTGTATAGTGTATAGCATAAAATTTAAATATCGCTTATTACTTATCGCTTATTTCAGGGTTTGCTCTCTCTGAAAATCTTAATGAGCCTTTTTAGATCTCGCATTGCAAAGATGGTTGAAACGATGTGAAGAAATAAGTATGCTTTTTTAACTTATCATTTTAACTTATCAAATCTATAATTTTGATCAAATAGTATAAATCTATTATAGGGTTGATTCTGCAGAAAACTTGTTTCAAAATTATTCAGGCCATCAACTGAGATCTTACAAAGAAAATTATATATCTATCACTGGATTTGTAAGGGAAAAAAATGCATACACAATAAATGGAATTCATTTTCCGAAAAGGGTAAGATGTAATTTTAAATATTAAAGCTGCAAATAAGCTCAATGTTAGCGTATGGCGCTCCTGAATTATAAGATGTTAGTATTCCAAAAGCTTCTCAAATTCAATTTTACTTTTATATTTTGGAATAATATCCTTAATGTCCTTTAATTTCTTTTTTTAAATGTCAAATATTTCTAAGCACAGTACATTAGTCTATCTATCTATCTATGTATCTGTCTCTCTCTCTCTCTCTCTCTCTCTCTCTCTCTCTATATATATATATATATATATATATATATATATATATATATATATATATATATATATATTTATATATATATGTGTGTGTGTGTGTGTAAAGAAAAAGAGAGAGATGTTACATGTAGTTTCATAGTAAGGTGTCTGAAAGGCATAAGCTCATGATTTAGGACGATATTAACTTGATGTATTTTACTATAGGATTCGAGTTTCCTTACAATGCTTTTAAATTTTATCTTGACTACCTATCATGAATTAGGAATTATTTTCCTTACGAAATTAATTTAAATATATAATTGTCTGTATTCCACAAATATGGTTATTCTCTAACTTTCTACATATAATTTTATTGGTTAGAATTATTATATAAGGTTAGTTCCTTCATATTAAGCATACTAACTGTTATGAAGGGATATTCAACATTGTTTTGTGGCAACATTATAGTTGCTATGTGAGAAAATAATTGCATACAGTAATATTGAGTAAAAGTATTGTGCAGTCTTGGATTGATATAACAAAAACCTGAATAGCATTATCAGTGAATATCTATATTATTTTAAATGCATAATGGTTTTGAATGTGCATATTATGATTAATGTAAAGATTCATACATTTTAAACAGTATTAAAAGCAAAATAAACAATTATTTGATGCATTAAAATAGTTCCTTATCTGTAAAAAGGCCTTAGTTAAAGTTAGTACGAATTGTAGGCTAGTTTCCTATTTTTGAAACTTTAGTTATAAAGTGTGACGTTTGAGAAGCTAATACAAATGAATATACTATTTTACAATACCTGCTGTTTCGACTTTCAATAAAGCTTTGAAGGGAATGAAAACGAACAATGAAGTTCTTTCAGAAAAGTTTTTCTTCGCTCATTTGCCGCACTGCAGGATGAATATTTAAAGTAATTTCTCATGTGCATTGGTAACAATATCAACCTATTAAGTTATATTATTACGCTCCTTTAAAGATGTAACTAATGCATTGTGTTTACTCTTTACGTTAGTTGAACTATGCTAATTTTATACTATTCACTTAGTTTGAATATTACTACTTCAATTTAAATTTTCGTAATATATACGAATTATTATGCTATTCGCATTCATTGTTCTTGTTCATGATATTTTAATGTGTTTCTCTCTCTGATTAACATGTGGTATTAATATGTTAATAAACGTGTTAACATAATTGCAAGTTTATTTACTCTAATAAATTTCAGTTTAATAATTTAATGTTTTTGCATATTTAGTAAGTGAATATAATGTTTTCTAATAGTAATGATGAGTAAATAACATTTACTTTTTTTAAAAAAAATAAATTAGATTTATCGGTGAGTACTGATTTTATTTAGCATAATGCGCGATAGTTCAAATATTACACTGTACAACAACGAAATTGTAAATTGAACTAAATCAGCTAATTCTTATTGATTTTGTGGTGCTGATCACGAATTTGAAAGTTATTTTCGAATATTAGCTCTACTTTTTGTTTTACAGGCATGTCTAATAATAACGCTTTAAAAATAAATATATTCGCTTCATTTGGGGTAAAATGTTACACTGATCCGGCAACACTGAAGAAACTATATGAACGCTTGGTTTCATTGTGTTCCTGATCTCAGTAGTGTTCTGCTATTGTTAGAAAAGACAAATTTATTGCAGTTATCAGCGTTTTGGGTGTGACGTTTGTGTAGAGCAGGACATAAAAATACGGGTCTAGGTCAAAACCCCCACAGCCAAAACCCCCACACTCAAGAAATGTCAAAACACCCACACAAACGGTCATAACCCCTACACAAATGGACAAATCTCCCAAACGCACGAACGGTCAAAACCCCCACAGCCAAAACCCCCACAGCCAAAACCCCCACACTCAAGAAATGTCAAAACGCCCACACGATCGGTCATAACCCCCACACAAATGGACAAATCTCCCAAACGCACGAACGGTCAAAACCCCCACAGCCAAAACCCCCACACTCAAGAAATGTCAAAACGCCCACACAATCGGTCAAAACCCCCACACAAATGGACAAAACAGCCACACATAGCAACGGTCATAATCCCCACATAAATGGACAAAACTCCCACAAAATCGTACAAATCCCCCACACTCTGAAATGATCGCCATTTCACGTCTTTGTTGCGGCTCTTTATGACGCCCAAGAAGAATAGTTGCAACATCAGTTTAAGTGGAATAAAAGATGTTATTAAAAAGTACAAGGGCAATACATGAGTATGGGGTTTTGTCAATTTGTGTGGCAGTTATGATTATTTCTGCATGTGGGAGTTTTGTCCATTTGTGTGGGAGTTATGACCGTTGGAGGTTATGACCGACTACCAGTGTGGGGGTTTTGGCTGTGGGGGTTATGACCGTTCGTGTATTTGGGAGATTTGTCCATTTGTGTGGGGGTTATGACCGATCGTGTGGGCGTTTTGATATTTCTTGAGTGTGGCGGTTTTGGCAGTGGGGGTTTTGACCGTTCTTGCGTTTGGGAGATGTGTCCATTTGTGTGGGGGTTATGACCGTTTGTGTGGGCGTTTTGACATTTCTTGAGTGTGGGGGTTTTGGCTGTGGGGGTTTTGGCTGTGGGGGTTTTGACCGATTCCCAAAAATACAACTACAAGTACGCAAAAATACTGGCATTTCGAATGTGTATTTTTAAATAGTTGTCGAACTATTTCAAGTGACATTTTGATGATTTCAATATACAAAAATGCCGCAAAATTGTGTAAACAGTGCGGAAAGCTTCTGCTACGTGTGTGGGGATGTGACATTTTCCTCACAAAACCAAACTATAATACCACTAATAAGAAAAGCCTATCAATATTACTTTGGTTGTAAAATTGGAGACCAAGATAAATATTGGGCATCCCACATTGTGTGTAACACTTGTGCCAGCAATCAAACATATTGGATTAATGGGAAGGGGCGTTCAATGCCTTTTGCAGTGCCCATGATTTGGAGGGAGCCAAGTGACCACATCAGAGACTGTTATTTTTGTATGGTTCCTTCCGTCAAGAAGGGAATTTCCACGAAGAAGAAGCGGGCCATTATCTATCCTAACATTCCTTCTGCAATGCGCCCTGTTCCACATGGAGAAGGACTACCTGTTCCTGACCCATCTAAAGAATACGATCTTTTTTCTGTTGATGATAAAGAAGTTGAAGCTCCTGAATCAAGTACTTCGAAGGACCCTACGTTTATTGTAGAAGAACCTCCATGTGAAGCATATAGACTTACTCAAGAGGAACTAAGTGATCGAGAGACTTGGACCTCTCGAAAAGCAAAGCCGAAATTTTAGAATCACGCTTAAAGCAATGGAATTTATTGCAGAAAAAGTAAATATTTCAGTGTATCGGAATAGGGAGAAGATGTTCACTTCATTTTTTACTATGGAAGACACTGGTGGAATTACATATGTAAATGGTCTCATGAGGGCACTTAAAATTAATGGCGAACCTACGGAGTGGAGACTCTTTATAGATTCGTCCAAGGTGAGTTTAAAGGCAGTGATTTTACATATTGGAAATGAACTTCCTTCAATTCCTGTAGGTTTCGCAGTTCATATGAAGGAATCTTATGAAAACTTGAAAAGTTTACTTCAAGCCATTAAATATTACGATTTTCAGTGGCTCATTTGCTGTGACCTTAAAGTAATAGCACTGTTGCTATGTATGCAGTTAGGGTATACAAAATATTGTTGCTTTATATGTGAATGGGAC
Source organism: Thermobia domestica (assembly GCF_964235325.1). Taxonomy (NCBI): domain Eukaryota; kingdom Metazoa; phylum Arthropoda; class Insecta; order Zygentoma; family Lepismatidae; genus Thermobia; species Thermobia domestica. The sequence continues at coordinate 53,403,752 of NC_137454.1, read as the reverse complement.
AGTAGAGATCGTGGATCTCATTACCGCAAAAGTAATTGGAGTACCAGAGAAACACTTGAGCCGGGAGTGAAAAATGTGCAGCATGAACCACTGGTAGATCGTAACCGAATTTTGCTTCCCCCTCTACATATGAAATTTGGTCTTATGAAAAGTTTTTTTAAGAGCATGCACCAAGAGGATGAAGCCTATAAGTACCTAAGAGGACAATTCCCTCGATTAAGTGATGCCAAAGTTGAAGAGGGTGTTTTCATAGGGCCACAGATTAGGCAACTATTCAAGGATCACAAGTTCGACGAAATTCTCCAAGGTGAAGAGAAAGCTGCGTGGGAAAGCTTGAAGAGTATATGTTCACAGTTCTTGGGAAGACACCGAGCAACAAATTACAAACAACTGGTAGAAAAGTTGTTATTGTGCTACAAAAATCTTGGTTGCAATATGTCTCTGAAACTCCACTTTCTTCATTCACATCTAGACTTCTTTATCGAAGATTGTGGAGCAGTAAGTGACGAACATGGTGAACGTTTCCATCAAGATATTTCAGCCATGGAGAAGAGATATGATGGAAAGTGGAGTTCTAACATATTGGCCGACTACTGTTGGACTACTGCAAAGGACTGCACTACAAAAGGCAAGCCAAGTGAAGACGCTCAAAATAAAATAAACATAATCCTGTACAAGGGGTCACTTGAAACGTTTGTCTTCATTGCAGTGTAGTTCTTGCACAAAAAGGTATTTGTACATATTTTTCATATTTTGATGTTAATACTGATTTTCATTACGGAATTGTTAATGTTTAACTTGACCACGGTTACTTTATTTTCTGTGTCGCTGTGAAACTGGTATTTGTACAATTTTGAAAAAGGAAGTACAAGGGTATAGAAAGCTATAGGTTAGGATACTTCTTAACTCCCCAGCTTATCACATCACAGTGAAATAGATAAAAAGGTGAAATGTATGTTTTTACAAGGATTTTGCTTAAATGTTCTATAAATATTAATACATTTGTATATATACAGCTACTGTTGTACAAGGTTTTTTTTTACAACCTGAGCTAAGAAAATTCTTTTGTTATCATTTCTTTTCATATTATGCTTAAATAAATGCAAAAATCGCAATTTCAAATAATTTGCATACTTTCGATCAAAATTTGTTCAACAGTGTTATAAGTACAATTGGTAATTTAGTGTGCAAACTTCTACATTACTTTGTTTTATTTGACAATGCTGTGGATTTCGTTTTTTGAATGAAGGATTCACGGTGGAACGTAACGTAAAATCTATGAGTTTAAATAGTAATATTGATTATATTGCATCATACTAAAGAAGCAGATATATATTTACTTAGCTAAATAAAATGTTTGATTTCTAATACAGTGGAATAGCAGCGACAAATGGGAGCAAAATAATTACATTATTAGTACTTGTGTAGAAGATTTTTCCTTTTGGGTAGAAGGCATGCATAATATTTATCATTCATTACCGTAAAATGTGATATCAAGTTCTCAGTGGTCATCATCTATCAGTGCGTATCATTTCCATAATTTGTTTTTGTGTATTAAAGTTATCATAATACAAACAACCCACATACCGCAAGTATATCCGCGGGACGTCCGAGAGAAAACCCGCACTGGATATCCCGGAACATCCCGGGATCATGAGATTTTGCTCCTGAGACATCCACAGGATTGCCGCAGGAGATCCAGATGTACGCGAATATTCCGGGAAGCGGGATATTCAACGAGTACAATTAAAAGGGAAATGTACTGGTAAATCGTAGGATATTACTGGGATGGCAATCAACTATTCCTATTGCACAAGGACTTCTCCTGGTCTTCTGTGACTGATCCTGCAATGGACAACGGGATATCCCGGCATAACCCGAATTTGCTCCCGCCATATTCAATGGGCAATCAAAAGGATGTACATTATTAATTGTGGGACAATAATGGAATGTCGATCGACTATGACAGGATGACTATGATAGGATGTAATAGGGTCCAACTGGATTATTCATGGCAGGTTAACTGGATAAAGTTCTCTACCCTTTGAAGCTTCAAATTTAGCACCAGCAATGTCCTTGGGATGTTCGCGAAACGACCATATCTACGTATCTCCCGCAATCGGGCTGACTGTGGAATTATCAACGGGATGTCCGTGGGATATTTTATTTTTGAAAATTGTGTGTAAATAAAAAAAAAGTTGTTTCGGATGTAGGCCGTATAATGGTCATAGATCTCTACGATCTAAACTAAGAAACGTTTAAATAACTCAGTTGTATTGAGATGCTTAATAGGTTACAAATGATAACGTCATAGGCTCCGACAACAAATATCTCAACTACAAATAAGTTATAAAAAACTCAAGTTCACATTAGAGAGTTCCATATATATATATATATATATATATAGGTAGAGAGAGAGAGAGAAAGAGAGACTTTGAAAGAAATTATGGGTGCCATTTTATACCAAATCACCACCACATTTGTTTTTGTATTAACGTACGTAGCTAATCTCGAATCGAAATCCTCTTTACTACAGAAAAACGTTTTAGTTCCTGTAATAACATTTCTGTCAAATAAAAAGAAGCTAAATGTATGAACAACTTAATATAGCACGCCTATGGACGCAGTAGGTTCATTGCCGCGTTTACAAAAGCTCTCCATTGATTTCTGTCCTTAGAAAACTGAACCCAGTTTCTATTTTATATTTCAATCTCTACGAGAACCATGCGCACCTCGGTCTTACTAACGGTCATTTTCCTATTTGGATTTCCAGTTACAACTTCGAAAGCATTTCTAATTTCTTCCATTCTGGCTACATAAAATAACCATTTGAGCCTCCTAGACTTGATGACACTAACAATGTTTGGTAAACGGTATAAAATTATGCAGTTCCTCCTTATGAAGTTTCCGCCTTTCCCCATTCCCGTTTATTTTGGAGTTCGAATATTGGTTTAAGAATCTTGTTTTCAAATACTTTCAGTCTGCGATTTTTCCTCAGAGTCAGTGACCATGTTTCGCAACCATACAGCACAACAGGCATGATTATCATTTTATGTTTTGAGCTACAAATTCCTCAACAGAATTAGCGACAACAAAAGATTTTTAACTGAATAACAGCACGAAATCCCTGGTTTCAGTTTACATCAAAGCTTTTTGTGATTATGGTTTTGGTCTGTTAATAGTGTTCGTAGATATTTGAAAAAATCCACTTTGTCGAAAGAAAATATTATTTGGTATTTTAATGCATCAATAAAATGCAGTATTACGATCCCGACAAACTTCCATTTATTCAGTTTTCTCTGCATTTACTTCTAAGCCTATATCCCTGCAAGCGTTAATTAGGATTTCCTCATTCCTTTCTATTATTCTGTCATTACTTATTAAATTTACATCATCAGCATACGCCATAACCTGGCAAATACAATTCAGTCCTAGGACCTGATTGCTGTCTTTGATTTTCCTTATCATGTTCTCCAGAACAAAGTTAAATAATAATGACGACAACGCATCTCCTTGTTTCAGGTCATTCTCAACGTGAAAGCTCGTCAACAAGAATTTCTCTACTCGAACCTTACTTTGGGATTCATTTAAGCATATCTTAATTAATCTACCATTTTAGGTATTGCAAATTCTGTAAGCATGTTGTACAATGTTTCCCTCCTATCAGAGTCTAAAGTCAATAATTGATGTACCAGGATGTATTCTCTCATTTCTTTTCAAGTATTAGTCGAATGGTAAATATCTGGTCGATATTTGATCGATTTTACCTAAACTCGTTCTGATAATCTCCAATAATTTCATCTGCGTGTGGAGTCAATCTTGCTAATACAATGTTTAAGAATATTTATTGGATGTTGACAGAAGAGTTCTGATCTGGAACAATGATTGATTCTCCTCAATCTTGTGGTAATTCCTTCTTGTTCCAGATAAAGAGTTTGGGTATCTTGCTCTACAATTTTTCCCCTCGAGCTAAAATTAAGTCAACCAGAATTTCGTCTACACCCGGAGATGTGAGTTTATTTATTTTAATAGGGATTTATATTTCTGTCTGGTTAAGTTCTGGAATATACGGTTATGCTGCATGCATTTCACTTTCTCCACGCGCATTAGTTTTTGGCTATGTGTTAAGCACTTCGTCAAAGAAATCTTTCCATGTATTTAAGATGCTTACAAAAAAAATATAAAGTTTTATAGCTATAAAATCAGTGTGATACATCAAGAATAGTTCGGATAATCAAACGTACGATGTATTTATGTAATACTATATTGACACTAGTCTCTAATTTACTATTTTGTACGGCATCGAAGCTTTCACAGATCTTAATATGCATCCATACATCCGAGCATATTCATTTTTCCTGTGTTTTAAAGCAGTGTTCGGATAATCAGTACCTGTTGTATTTCTGAAATATAGCTGTATTCATTTCCGTAAAATGTGGTCTTTCTGTCACCACGGCACGGCGCGTCCTCAGGTTATGGATCGAGGAGAAGGCCTCTGGGATATAGAGGTTAGCTGCGAATATACTGAGTAAGCAGCCACGGACAAACAAGAAGTGATAATGCAGCTTGAGAATTTGGTGTGAGGCTAACAACCTCATCCTGTAAAAAAAAAAGGATTGTTCAGATAAGTTCGCAGAATCCTCGGATCAGAACTGATAACTTGGCACGTAAAATCGACATAAGATTGGAACATGAAATGTAAGAACTCTCTATAGGTCAGGCGCGTTAAAAGTTGTAAAAAAATGAGTTTAGAAATAGAGGTTGGACCTAGTGGGATATCAGGGAGTTAGATGAGAAGGAAATGGAGGAGTCAAGTCGGTAAATTTTACGTTCTTTTACGGGGAACTAATTAAAAATTACCAACTAGAAACGGGGCTTTTCGTTCACAAACGAATACGTAATATCAGCAATTCCATAGGTTGGATTTGTTAATGATATATTTTCTTTTACTTCTCTTACGGTTCGGTGGTGTAATATTATTTTAAATGCACATGCCCTAACAGAAAATAAGGATGGCGATTAAAAAAATACAGTTTTTTCGAAAGAATAGTACGAGTATTTGATCATCTCCCGCAATACCATATGAAAATTCTGTTAGGCGGTTTCAATCGAAGGTAGGACGAGATGATATTTTCAAACCGATTATAGGGAATAAATGTTTGCATAAAGAAAGTTGTGACAATGGCGTTAGACTCGTGAACTGTACAATATCCAGAAACTTTATCATGAAGATTACAAAATTCGAACATCGCGACATTCATAAATATACTTGGACTTCATCAAATGGAAAAACACATATTCAAACTGATCATGTTTTAGTAGACAGAAAAGAACAGTCTAGCACAACTGATGTTCGGTCGTTCAGAGGAGTTGATTGTGATAGTAAAAGAGAGACTATTGTTGAATAAAGGAAATATTCCATATCTGAAAGCGAAGTGGTTGATTTTTTTAATGAAGGAGAGTTACGTGAGAGGGGAGTCAGATTGAAATGTCGAATAGATTCTGGGTTTTAGAAGGTTCGGAGTGCACTAGTGTTCACGAAACTTGGTTGAAATTAGATAAAACATTAAAATTTCAGCAAAAGAAATATTTGAGCACGCAGAAATGCGTAGCATGCATCCACGGTTCAACCAGGAATGTACTAAAGTAGCAGAGAAGAGAAAACAAAAGAAACTGCGTTGGCTACAAAATTCGAACGAAATGACTACATAAAATTTCATTGTCATCTGGCAGTGACTTCTAAAACTTCTAAAACTTTTAGAACAAAGAAACGCGACTTTTGAAAGTTAAAATTAATTAACTTAAAGATGATAGTGAAAACAAAATCTCGGGACATGTATAAATGCATCAACGAACTTAAGATAGGCTATCAACTTCGTGCTTATATATTAAAGAAACCTAAAGGAACAGTTCTCACCGAAAATCGTGCACAATGTTACATCTAACACGTCACCTTGAGATATGTGTCAGTCACGAACGAGTATTTCAAAGTGAATGACTTTAGATTCAGCCCGAAGTTGGGTGTTGCAATCTTAATTCATTTTTCACTAAGTGTTATGGAATTCAGGAAACAACATATATAGTGCGAGAGAAACAGAAAACAATGAAACTTATCTCCTCCCCCCCTCTCTCTCTCTCTCTCACACACACACACACACAGAGGAATCAGGTCAGCTTAAACTTTCTATATTATATAATCTCAAATTTAAAGTTCATATCCACAACCTTCTTCATATCCATTGTTGAAGAACGTTCGATTAACACTTTTAAGCCTACTTATAGAATATGAAATGAATAAATAAAATAAATGTTTTGTGTTATCTTTGATGTGGATAGGCATACGATACCATCCTGAATTTTGACAGAAGGGACTGAGGAAATGTAGGGAAAACACGTAAGAATAGCCAGCTGGAGCACGGTATGTTTCTATCCTCAAACCAACCCCCTTAATAGTGTAAGCATTGTATATATAATGTGATATTCATTGTAGGAATTATACGAGCTATATAAATATGTTTCAATCTCGGAAAAAAAAGAGAAAACGGTACAGCCAGAAGTAGGCATTTAAATTATTGAAGCTTTTTTTTAATAAAAATGGAAAAGAAAAGAGTCCTTGTCAAATACAAACATTTGTCGAGACAATAAGAAAGCGTTCCTCAATATACTTTGATACATTCTGGAAAGCTGTCACTGTGTGTGTGTTCTAGAACATATCAGCATTATATTTATCTGTTCAAATTCTTACATTTCGGATACCAAGAAATCAAAAATTTTCATAAGATACAAAGTAGACGGTTTCGTGACAGGCCGACAAGGGCTGTTTTGAAAGAAGCTCTTCAATTATACTTTCAATTTGTTTTGTTTATCTTGTGTTAAAATGTTTACCATTCAGGTTTACAACAGTGATGCTTCCCTAAAGCAGAAACAGAACAACTTGTGGAGTGTGTTGTGTGAGTGAAGAAAGTGAAACCTGAGATAAGCTAGTATCATCATCACCTATCATCACTTGTGAATAAACTTTATAATTATGGCACCCCTTAACGCGTTTTATGAATATTTTAAGGGTTCACTGGAGCAGAAGGTTCTACAAAATAGAACATTTATAGGTAAGACTAAACTGCCGCAGAAGGCGGGGCCGGATAAAAGCTACACTAACCTGTTTACAACGTAGAACTTATCTGTTATTACTTTCATGTAACTTACCTCCAATTTCTAGCCTTCACTATTAACTATTAATCACAAATATATCTCATTTTCATGCTTTCTTTGCCCTTTTCTACATCCGTATACATAAATTATTACTTCTCAAAATTAGTACCGTGAAACTATTAAGCGTTGCAAACCATACACTACTCATTAATTAAATACCATGTTTTCCCAAAGGATGATGTTAAATTTATTTAGAAGTTGCCCCACCCGAGGACGGAATAATGTAACTTCGTATTTAGTCAACTTTTCACATGCAATATCATCGTTAAAAGAGTGTTTTATTTATGTTTCGAAACAGCCTAGCAAGTGATAGTTGTTAGAAGCCCCACAGGACTGTTTTGATTCCAGCTCGATACCCATGGTAATACAGCAGCATACACATTCTGTTACTTAATAACACAGTGGTTTTGAAGCACTGTCTCGTAATGCTCTACTGCCACCTTACCTCATATCGCCTCAAAGTGCGAACACATACATTTGATAATTTAACTTACGTTTTATCCCTTACTAATCATCCTACACTGATGCCCTTTCTAGTGATCGTAACTCTCATTATTACATTTAGTCTGATTCCGTTCATTTCTCAGTACATTTTGTTTTTCGGGAGCACAACCTGTGGCAATTAACCCAGGTAGCATAAGATGTAAAACATTTTTCGTGAAGAAATGGCAGTGCAAATTCCAGTAATTACTGTCAATCCACAGCATATTGAAATCACTTTTGAGTGATATAGTATGTAAGTGTGTTCTTCTTCCTTGCTCGTTTACTGTATGCCCTTGTCATTAACGCGCTTGCTCCTTACGGACGCAGTGTTCAGGCCACCCTACTGCGATCCTGCTCCGATTCGGTTAGATAGTATTAGTGATTTCAGTAGCCATCTAGCAAAGTCGGTTGGTGTTTTATGCACTAGATTTTATGACATGCATATACACTTTATTTATACTTATCCCTCCCGATGTCAAACTGCAAATAGTAATGTAACTCTTCATTTAGTAAACCCTATGCTAAAACAAATGCAAAGCTATAAAATAACCTGAATATGTAAATAACCTTAATATGTATCTATGAAAATTTGGTAGATCCTCCAGTAATGCGTATTTAAAAACACTTATACAGATCTAGTACAATAAAGGGCACATAGATCAGTTTCACTTAAGTAGATAGTCAACCTAACTACTAGCACATTTCCCCCTCCACCCCCTAACTATCAAAAAAATTATGAACCCACCACTAACCATTACACTTTAACACAGAAGGATAGCGCAAAGTGAGATTGAGAAATTGCACTACACATAGGCTTTTATGACATTTAAAACCATAAAAACTTACATCTAATATCATATAATTTATGGCGCTGTCTTTAATTTAACAGATACTTTTTGTTTGATTAAAATCGATTCACAAATTCCCGAGTAATAAGAAGATGAACTTTAGACTGTATATAAGTATTGAATAAATGCACAACCAAACAGTATATATATATATATATATATATATATATATATATATATATATATATATATATATATATATATTTTCATTCATCTAAGTCACTAATACATGCACACAGACACACACAACCAGTTTGCTTGGTGAGAATAAAAAAATAAATTGAACTAAAACCAAGGTTGTCTACTTCCATTGTATATGAGAATGATTCCACATGCAAGTTGCGTACGTGACTTCCATATGAACATAGCTGTAGTAGAAGTCAGAAGTTGCATTCCTTCAGGCAGTCACACATGTTCTTTTCTTTCTTTTTAGAGTCTAGCAGTATATGGAAGTGTAGTAATAACAATACCAATTCTGTCACGTTATTCCGTCACGTTATCTAGTTACAATTTTCTCTCTCTTCACAATCGAAAAAGTTTTAAACTTCTTAGTTTGAACGTGATGTTTTTTACCTTCACGTGACAAACAGGGTTGGAAACTAACATTTTTAAACATGTTTTTCCAGAATTATTAAAATTATGAATTAAGCTCTGAAACTATTGCAAATGAACTAGTACTAAATAAGGTAAATATGATAATTTTTTTGAAGCGATAATCAACCCTGACATCAATGGCGGCTCATGAGGGAAAATATTTCCAGCTCGTTATAACTTCGTTGTTTATTAACCGATTTTCAAAATTCAAACGACAATGGATAAATAAAAAAAATGCAAATTTTTATTACATTGCAGGTTGCATAACTCTAAGGATACTATTTCGAATTTGCTGTAACTTCATCAAATATTAACCGATTTTCAAAATTCAAACGACATTAAATAGAGAAATAAATTGTCTATCTATTGATTGTTTTATAAATTGCATAACTCTAAGGATATAATTACAAAAACTCAAATAAATCTCTTATTTATACATATATCTTTAAAATTTTAATGACATTATGTTCTGTATATCCAAAGGTCTTAGTTTTTTATAGTCTGATACTATAAAAAAAACTTATACATTTAAAATTGCAAGTTTGGATATTGATAATGAAACTATAAAAACACCTATATACTTAAAACATACTTAAAATTACAAGTTTTATTTTTTGGATTCATTTCTAAAGAAAAACTTATGTATTTTATAACCATTATCTAAATCTTTCAAACCTTCATACTTAAAAAACAGCTTATATTTTTTCAAATCTTTCAATACTTGCTCAGTTTCATCATTATATCTTTGTGGTAATAACGTCTTATATTTCTCAACTAAAAGTACTAAAACTCTTTGATCATAACGCTGTGTTTGAATCAATTTCCATAATGTTATCTCGTACGCTTTACCTTTTCCTAACTCATGTATGCGAAGGAATCTCAATGCTTTTACGTCATTTTTTTATTCAAATAAGTAGCCATAGCTTATTTATTATAAGGAAAATGCTCGTTTTATGAGAAATTCATAAAACCGATTCTCATTTACATACAGAAAATTTACGTAAAATTTACATAAAGAACTCAACAGTTGGATAATTATCTTTTAAACCAGTGTATTTGATTTTTATTCCATATTTAACGATCTCATCAATCATTTTATCTGTTAAGTGTTTTGTAAATCTAGGTGGAAGAAAGACCTTAAACTCCTCGTACTCAACTAAAATGCTCTTTCCAAACTTAGTTTTAATCTTTTCCATTTTCACAATTTTATATTCTGTATTTAATTCTAATTCTCTTAATCCAATAACTTGTTTTTGTTCAAGACTTCCAAGTTTATTTAAAAGCTCAATATGACTCGACATCATATTTATTATATAGAAAATCAATGAACACTCTTCAATTTTTATCTTCACAAAAAATATTTAATCATTTTTATCAATTTCGTTTATGGAAAAACTTCCATAAAACAATACAAACATACATTTAACTATCTAAAACTCTTCTACTATTTTTTCATTCTTGGGATCATATGTGAAGTTCTTTTGTCCCAATTAAAATCGCATAGCATATAGTATCAGCAGCCACAGCTTCTGCAAAGTCTACAACTATCTTTATGTTTGTTCTCTCATTTACCGATACACTCTTCTTCTTACTACAATTAATCACATACATTCGTCTGTTATCTATAAACTCTTTAGGGTCATAGTACATTTCGGTGATACCACATGTTATTCTCTTAAATGCAGTATAGTCTTCGTACATCTTAAATCAATCCTTGTTAGCAATATCTAAGTTTCTTGATTCTTTTGGAAATACCTCATTCCTTCCCTCCAACTGATGCACCAATAACTTCAAAAGTCATATGACGATCTGCTTTGTGTGGTGTATGAACCCACCCCCCACATCGAAATCGAACTCAATATCTTTGTTAGCTTCATTCAAATTATTAAATGTTCTTGTGTTAGCCTTAAAGCTCTGTAACTCGTAACTCTCAACACTATCCATTTATTATAAAGAAAATCTTGAAACAACGCTATTATGGGATATACCCATAAGAGAATCATACATAATAACAATTAAAAAACTTATAATCCCCATCCCAACTTAACCTTAGCATTCATAGCAGTACCAACCCCAAAAGCAGCTAATCGTTCACCAATTGGTGCATCACTACTACACGGAAAGATAACAACATAAAGTACGTGTTCGATTCTTATGGTGGTGTTCCTCCTAAACAACTAGTACAATATCTTGGTACCGAAAACTTATTCTACAATGACGAATGAATACAAGACTTTAATTCAGTTATATGTGGTCATCTTTGTTTTAAGGTTTTAAATCTTCTAAATCAAGGGTATTCTTTTAGTGATGTTATGTATATGATTAAAAATGATTAAATATTATTAAGTTTAAGTACTTTTATGGCTTATATCCATAAAAGTTTTGTTTTAAGATAAATATGGAAGCTATACACAATAGATTTTTAGATTATTTTGAGAAGCATGAGGATGAACTAGATGCACTAGATAGATATAATTTTATCGGTATTTTCAATATGTTAGTAGACTTAAAAGATAAAAACAATGTATATGATGTTATTGATTTTTGGAGAACGTTAATACCAAAATTTTTGTACACGGAAGAAGAGTTGAAAAAGTTACGTCCAATAATTACCTTAAAGGAGTTGTTGTCAAATGATAGCTCTAGACTATTAAAATGCAGTAATTGTGGTTGTAAGTCATTAACAAAAGGTAGGAGTACACATATTTGCGATAATTGTTTTGTAGCGAATGGTTTTGTTTACAGTACTAATGAAGGAATGAGAGCTTGCGTAAGAAAACCATGGTATGATACTATAAAAAGATTTAAGTTGCAGTTATCTCGTTTGCAAGCTTTACAGGAAAGAATTATTCCTGAAGATGTGTTCAAGGTGTTAAATGATGAATTTAGAGATATATCAAAAGATTTAATATCAACAAAAGATGTTCTAGAAGTACTAAAGAAAAACATACACAAAATATTATGATGATGTCTATTTAATACACCATCACCTTACGGATCAAAAACCATTAAACTTACGACATATGGAAGAAACACTTATAGACGACTTCGAAAACTTATACAAAACCTTTAAAGAACTGTATCCGAAAAGAGTATTGTTTATTAACTTGAAATGTGTATTGTACCATCTGTTGAAAAAGCACGATGTTCATGTTGATATTGATTTTAAACACTCATCTAAACAAATAGAGATGCTAAAGAAATGTTTTGAAAAATTAGGATGGACATTCTATATATAATAAATGAGTATGGATATATTTGGTAATGTTAAAGATAGAAAAGATAATGTTGATATTAGTGAAGAAAAATTAAAATTGTTGGAGAATTTAAATGATGTTGTTAGCGTAAGTCAACTTAGGTCAATAGAAGCTCAATTAGAGAACGATAGAAAACGATTTGAAGATGCATTAGAAACGTTACAAGACACATACGTCAAGAAAGAAGATTTTCAAAAGGTTAGGATGGATACTACTAAATTGGTTATGCAGAAAGAGACTATACCTTTACTATATCGATTGAGAACTAAGAATGTTAAGGAGCCAATCTTTAAAATATTCAATCTTTCTAATGGTTACACATTTCTCTATATTGGGAAAATAATGCACATGGATTTAAGTTTGGACAAATACTTTTTAGACATATATTTAGGCGATACTTTGATTGAAAATATACCTTTTGGTTTTAAGAAGAACGATATAATTACGATTAAACCAACTAAAAATTTTGCTATGGAAGAAGGGCAATTATTGTTTGTTGTAATGTACATAAAAGAGAACTTTCCTAAAGACGTATAATTTTAGGTATTTCATCTACTATAACAATAGGAGATGAAATTATCAAAACAATAACAGGAGGTAAGGGTGAAACATGGAACGAAATAAGAGGAACGTATGTATGTAAAGAGTTGATTTTCTATACAATAAATAATGATGATGTATTGTGTTAAGTGTAAGAAATTGACAGATACGGAGAAAGATACCATTGGAATAGAACAAGCAAACATGGAAGATATCTAAAGAAAGGTATTTGTTCTGTATGTGGTGTTACTAAAACTCAATTCGTTAAAAAGCCCGATTGACTAGAAGAAGGTAAAGGTGTTAGAGAAGACATTATAGAAGAAATTCACAAACCATCTAGAAAAAACTTTGAAAGATTAAGTGTAGTTATAAAAGGTATCGATGATCTTTGGCAAGGTGATCTTGTAGAAATAGATAGTGGAGTATTAAAAGGTGTTTCCAAATTAAATAAAGGTTATAAGTATTTGCTAACGATTATAGATGTGTTTTCGAAATATGCGTTTGCTGTTCCTGTTAAAGATAAGAGTGGGAAGAATGTTACAGAAGCATTCAAATCCATATTAAGAACGAGAAAACCTAGTAACTTACAAACTGATCAAGGGAAAGAGTTTTACAATAAAGAGTTTAAGAAGTTGATGGAGGAAAATAAGATTAATCATTACTCAACCTATAGTGGTAAGAAAGCTTCTGTTGTAGAGAGATATAATCGAACACTTAAATAAAACATGTGGAAAAGGTTCACAACACAAGGGAATTACAAATCGATAGAGATATTACCAACACTAGCTAAAGAGTATAATCATCAAATTCATAAAACATTTGGTTTAAAACCTATAGAAGTTAATAAGAAGAATGAGCAAACAATATTGGAGAAAGTGTATAAGAAAGAATATAAGCATGTAAAACCCAAATACAAATTAGGTGATTATGTTCGTATAAGTAAGTCGAAAGGGTTATTTAAGACAGGTCAACAGAAGTATTTGTTATTAGTGAAGTTATTCCATCTAATCCGCCTACATATAGAATTAAAGATTTAAAAGAAGAGGATGCGGAAGGTAGATTTTACGAACCAGAACTATTAAAGACGAAACATAAAGATGAATACTTGGTAGAAAAGGTGTTAAGAAAGAAAGGTGACAAAGTATACGTTAAATGGCTAGGGTTTGATGATTCGCATAATAGTTGGATAGATAAGAGTAATGTTGTAGTGTAAATATAAATGTTGTCTTTTATGGAATAATAACCATAAAAGGATAGTTTAAATGACCAAAAAATTAGCTAGTCTTAATATAGGCCAGCAAAGATTCAGACCACTTCAGAAACTCATCTTACACAGTAAAACTAGCTGGTAACGAAAATGAAGTTAAAAATAAAGGTTTTATATATAATAAATATGAGTACTATGAATAATTCTCTTAGTTTAAATGATATTTGCTATGAAAAGATCAAAGATAACTATTGGTATGGTATCTTTGGTGATTTCAAGTTGATTATAGATAAGAGTACAGGATAATTCAATGCTACTAAGTTGTGTGCTATGGGCGGTAGAAGATTTAAAAAATGGTTGGAAAATAAAGAATCACAGGAAATATTAGAATACTACAATAACAAACTAAGTGGACCGAATTCGGGCCACTTTGAAAACTCATCTTACACAGTAAAACTAGCTGGTAACGAAATAAGCAATCTAATATCAGGAACATATTTGTATAAAAAGATATTTCTCGCTATTGCTTTATGGGTATCACAAGACTTCTATGACAAATGCTATGATATTATCGAAGACTATTTCGTTTCTAATTTTAAGCAGATTCAGGAAAACCAAGAAGGGTTGCAATCAAGAGTAGAAGAGATAGAAGAAACAATGGAGAGATTAAAGATTCAAAACAAGGGCTTAAAAGAAATCGCAGCACCATATACAAACGATAATTTAAAAGATAATTATCTAATCATATACAAGAAGAACAAACCTAATGATCCTTTCCCTTATTATGCTATTCGTTGTCAGAAGAGAAGTCTATATAAGCCTCTTAATGAAGCAGAAGAAACATATCCGAATCATGTAATAATATACGAAAAGTTTAGAGATCCTAACAGTATTAAGCTATTCAACCTAATGCAGCAAGAACTAGATATTCGTAAAGGTAAGGGTAATGAGTTTTGGACTCCACTATCACAAGAAGAATTGATTAAAGATATTGATTGTTTATATAATAGGTTATTATCTGATAATTAAGGTTAATATTAAATAATTAAAGTTACAAGTTTTATGATATAATAATCATAAAAGATAATTAAGGTTAATATCTAATAATTAAGGTTACGACTTTTATGATATAATAGTCATAAAAGATAATTAAGGTTAATATTAGATAATTAAGGTTACGACTTTTATGATATAATAATCATAAAAGTTAATTAGTTAAACATTAAACAAACCATCTGTTGTAACATCGAATGCTAACTTCAATATACCACCTAAATCAGGATTATTATGGTATTTTCTTATTATAACTGTCCAATCTACGTAATGTCTAAATAAATATATAAACTCTACAGAGAGGTGTTGATAAATTGAAATGTTATGCCAATGAACTCTGTCTTTGAACTCTGCAATAAATCCTTGTATTAAATTTTGAAATATTGAAATTATTTCCCAATCTACTTTGTCAGCGTAATCTCTTATAAGGTTTTCTGATAATTGTTGAGTTCCAGATAAGCGCCCCCAAGAAACATTATCTGCATGTTCTCGTATAAAGGCTTCAGAGAGTTTGTTTCCATAAGATATAGCATCAAAATCAACTTTGTCTATAAACTCATTAATAAATTCTTCAGATAGGTTTTGATTATACGATACTTCTTTCCAATCAACTCTATCTGCAAATTCTCTTATAAAGTCTTCTGATAAATCTTGGCTTCCTGAAATAATCTCCCAATCAACTTTATCAGCTAATTCTCTTATAAACTCTTCCGATAACTTTTTCCATAAACATATTTCACTCAAATTAACTTTTTGCAGATATTTGCGTATGAAATCTTCTGTAATGTGATCATAGTTATATTCCCCCTCATAATCATCATAACCCATAGATAACCATTGTTCATCAGTCAGTGAATCTAATATTTCATCAGACAAATTCATAACGTTTGCATAGATAATGTTTTGTATAAGAAATGAGTTGTTTTCTTTAGTGGCCTTCTTGAACAAATGATCTAACATACCTATTGAGATGCTAAAGTTTATTTTGTCTTTATCGTTATAACCACCAATATCTAAATATTTACATACAAAATCAAATATGGGTTTGTAAGATAATATTTCCTTAGCAGTAGTCATGTTCGTTTTTTATTCTTAGTTTTTTAAATTTATATCATTTTTTGTTGGTTTTGTATATAATAAATATGGAGAAAGATTTTGATTTATTACATGATGAACTTAAACTAATTCATAAAGATCTTAAACTCTTAGCAGCACTACTAGAGAAGCAAATACTGTTAAAGGAAAAGAATTATTAACAATGCAACAAAAAACATTTGATTTCAGTAGTGATGATGAATATAAATATGGTAGTGATGATTATGATGATGATGATGATGAGTAAGTTTACAAAAGTGATTTAATTTTAATATGTGTATATGTGACTTTGATGGGTTATTCCCATGAAAGTCGTGTTTAATATAACGCGTAATATGTAGACAATGGCAGGAGTGTACATGTTAAGCGTTGTATTAGGATATATGGGAGTAAAAATAGTATGAAAATGAACTGAAATAATCCGGCGAAGATAAAAATTAGGTTATAATAAGATTTTCTATAGAATAAATGATGAGTAATTATAATAGATTTACCGTAATAGAGTTAAGACGACAATGTAAGGAGAAAGGGATCAGAAGATATTCCCGATTAAGAAAAGCAGAACTGATAGACCTTCTTAGACAATATGATGATGAACAAAGCAGAAGACAGATTAGAGACATATTCCCATTTAAACAAGAAGTATTTGAAGAACCAAGAATCAAAGTTGTATCAGTACCAATTGATGTAAAACTCAAAGAAACGACAATGAAATCAAGATTAGAAACATGGGAATTTACAACAGATTACAAACCACAAGATCCACTCTAACAATATATTACTGCAACATCTAAAGCTATATTAAACAGATTACAAATTAGCTAAAGTAAACATAGTTCATTAAAAGCTAATCTTTATATAAGTTGCACATATAAAAAGGGTGAAGAAACTCAAAACTTCTATTTTAACACTGAAAACCAAGAAATATATCAATCAAGTAATTTAAAAGAAGAAATAACTAAAATAAAACAAAGATTAAGAACAAGAACGGATGAGTTCCAAGCTAGAGGTTCTGGCTGGGCTCTTATAAACCTTAACTTTTTACAACTAGCAATCGTCAAATATACACCATATAGAGGATCAACATATATAGAATTACCTAAACAAATTCAAAACAAAAAGGCAGTAATTAATGTAAAGAATGAAGATGAAAAATGTTTCTTATATTCAATTTGTTCTGCACTATACCCAGTTAATAAAGATCCACAACGACCTTCGAAGTACAAGCAAGCTGTTAAATACTTAGAAGAAAAATTAAAAATATTCATTTTCCTTTAAAACTATGTGATATTCCAAGAGCTGAAAAATTACTTAATATTTCTATAAATGTTTATGCATATGATAAAGATTATTCAATCTATATACTACATCACACACAAAACAAGCAAGAAAATCATGTCAATTTATTATATATAAAAGAACAAAATGAAGATCATGTTAAAACACACTACTGTTGGATTAAGGATTTAAGCAGACTAGTATGTGCACAGTTAACTAAATGGAGAGCTCGAAAATATTTATGTGATAGATGTTTGTTATACTTTTACTCACAAGACGCTTTAAATAAACATGTACAAGTGACAAGCAAACTAAAAAAGAATGTACAAGTGACTTCTGTAGCTTTGGAAGATGTAGTAGATGTGAAAATTATGGATATGATTATATTTGTAAATGCGTAGAATAATTTACTTGTAGTTTTAATTGTAAGTTTTTAGATGTAAGTTTTTATGATTTTAAATGTCATAAAAGCCTATGTGTAGTGCAATTACTCAAGCTCACTTTGCGCTATCCTTCTGTGTTAAAGTGTAATGGTTAGTGGTGGGTTCATAATTCTTTTGATAGTTAGGGGGTGGAGGGGGAAATGCGCTAGTAGTTAGGTTGACTATCTACTCACTCCATTTTTGACACACGGTGCTAATTTCATATAGTCTAGTGCCCCTTTCACCAATTTTCACATCTGCCACATAAAGGGCATAATTTCATAATAATTATGAGGAAAATTCTTATATTCATCCAAATTGCAAAATATCACATCTTCTTAATAGTTCGTTAAACTCTGTACTAACAACATTCAGCTCATACTGTGTAAAGTATGTTTCACCAATTTTTTGGGGGGGAGGGGGCAACGAACACACCCTTCTAATCACACGAAGCAATGTTTCACTCATACCGAATATTGACTTTTCATATTCTCTTAAAGACACACACAAATCTAGTAACCAAAACACTACATCACGTTCTATTCGAAAGCAAATGACACCTGAACGATGATGTATTGTCATATTAGTTGCCATGCACGTCACCTACTGAATGAACTGTATATTCTCTGTGGATAATATTCGTATATGATATTTACCACAGTCTACGCTTCGGGTAAATGGTTAGCGACGATTTAAAATATATATGAAGATATTACGTGTAATAATTCTATATGTCAATAAATTAGAATTGTCTACCTAATATTTACGTATAACACATGTACTGTGTTGTGTGGATTCGGTTTTCAATTGTTGCCACTGATTGTCTGAGGAAGTTGCCAGCTACAAACCTATGCTACCGATAAATAAAAAAATAAAATAAGCTTCGTAAATCGTAATCTTTAATGTAAATGACAATTTTTAATGTTACACCTATGGGGACAAGTTTTGTACCGCTATTGCCCCATATTGCGAAAATTTTGTCGCTGTAGGAGTCGTATCTGTGGTCCTAGGAATGTCCGGCGTAGGATTTTCCTTGCACCTCCAGTTCCATCCGCGACGTCCCGTGGACATCCTTCATGGGAATCATTTTGGACGTCACATGCAGCAGGACGGCACATGCATGCGTTGTGTTCTCATTGTCCCGATAATCCCGTGAACTGTATTTGTTGATTGGGATTAAAACGAGATATCCCAAGGACGTTAATTGCTATGTGGGAATTATAGCAAAGCATAGTAACATATGTGAGTGTGTCCTAAGTCTGCACCTGAAGGTATAAAACATCACTGCAGGGTAAAAACGAAATAATAAAATATAAATATTTACTAACATTTGATTAAGGAACTAATACAATATTAATCATTAAGTTTGCATTGGCCCCATTTCATTTCTGATTGATTCGTGATTTCAGAAATGTTCTGAAATGAATACCTATAATGGAAATAAGTCTATTGAATTTAGAAAGCGATACAATTCATTTAGAGTAATATTATAATTTTAAGAATTTGTATCTGTCTTTAGTACAAAAATCCGTTTCCATTGCGATTTACAAGTATTCGTTTTCAATTAATTTTAAACACAAAGAACATCAATCAGACGAATGAATTATTCGACTCGTCTTTAAAAGTGTCCCTAAGAAGAAAATGATGTAATAAATCAACTTTCGCAGAATATGTGCAGTATCGATGGATAAACAATTGATCCTCTGGATACAATCGTGTTGTAGGTGCAGATGCGTGGGGTATGACATCCATGGACATCAAAATGAGCTGGCCAAGGAGCAACAGTTCAGTGGTAGGCGAAGGCAGACATAATTTAATTGTGAGCACATGTTTAAAAGTTGCCCCGTCATTGATTGCGTTAGTCTTCTAAATAGCTATATAATTTTGAAAGCGGACAAATCGTACGGTGTTTCGATCCACGATCTGGTGTCAGTAATAGATATAATCGGATCTTATACCTTTTATCATCGGTTTCTCCATCCCCACAAGATAGAATGTAAATTTTACTTCATGAATAACGAAATATGGTACGTAACTTACTAACAATAGAAATTAGGCGGTTATTTCAATTTTACGCTTAATGACGTAGATGAAGAGTAATGAGCTTTTTCCAGTAACATTTAAATGGATTATGTATTGAAGGTTGTGTGTTCCAATTTGATCTTCGCGAATAGATGTCATGCTAACAAGCATCGATTGTCCTTCCCCTTTTAAGTCATTTTCCAATAGCTGTGGTAGAACGCCGTGAGGTGTCAGCCTCATACCTTTCCTTTTTTTCGTTTCTGCAGAGCGGACAAAAGATTTTCTTAAAAGTCACAAATTAAGAACACGACAATTTGAAGAACACGACACGAATATTTACTTCTTGTGATTTCCTGCTGTATGATGTATACTGCGAAAGCAACAATCGGGTATAGAACGCCAATTTCTTCTTTACTAATAACAATAGTTAAATAATTATTGCTAGCCACTAATTTGTTATTAGTAAGTTCCAACTGTTTGTAATAACACTGCCTCAACAGTAGAAAATAGGAGCGGTATATAGTTTGGAGAGCAGGATCAACAATTTGGTTCAGATCGTGGTTGAAATTTAGCTTTCCTTTCCAGATTACAGCATTAAGTTTATATGAGACATTTGCATGAATACGAACTACATAATTCTCTGAAGTAACTGGGATTTGAAATTCGTGGCTGGTAGTTACTTCTACTTTCGGGCTACATTAGCAATTTAAATAATTTTCTGGAAGTAATCAAAAATCAACCTTACTTCAAGATCCATTCAACATGAACGATGGATTGAACACCTTGAACAAACTTTCCCGTGAATAAACATACTAAGTAACATTCCAAAAATACAGCAATCCTTCCCGTTCGTCTGTTTAATGGCTAACTCCCGCATCTTAAGATCAGGAGTCTCGGATTACGAGCAAAATGCTATTTTGTAAAATATTTATGAACTAAGTTTTACATATTACCTTATGGAGATTTTAAAGCCTCCATTGATGGGGACAAATCCCCATAATGAGTCCACGGTAATGCGCATATGGACACAGTGTATCTAGGGAGGGTTCCGCGCAGCGAAACCCAATTACCTTGCCATGTCACGGACCGATGGAAAGGAAAACACTTTCTGCATATTACTCTGGCTGATGGAATAGCAACGTCCGCAAACTGCTACAAGCACTTTTGCAAAACGACAAGTATTTTTGCTTGTATCTCTAATTACTCTTTCAGAATAATTGTTCCCATCTATGTGTCTTCCGATAACTGCACAATGTAGCTATATGATATTACAATGATGTTATGAACGTTCCGTATTTAGACACACATTACGAGAACACCGTCGTTTAAGTTTTCAGTTAGTAACAATATTTTAAAAACAAGGTACTTTTTAATAAGTATAGGAATATTAAGATTATATTTTTTGTGTGTTGAATAACAATAGTTTTCAAAGAATTAAATGCGGTCTTAAGAACAATTAGAGGTCGCAAGATATATTCTGAATCACTTTATATTGCTGTTGTTAGTATTTTGCACGAATGAAATCACAAATTAAAATTTCTTTTATTTTCTATTTTGCCATATAAATGATTTCTACATTATTGTCCCAAGAGGAAGTTTACACATCAAAGTTATAAAACTTATCGATCTTGCAGCACATCATAAAACGAAAATTAATATATATATATATATATATATATATATATATATATATATATATATATATATATATATATATAATAATAGGTAGTTTTCGTAACACTAAACTATTTATTTTCTGAAAATCTTATTCTTTTCTCCATTTTCTAGTTGACAATTTACTCGCCATATGATGTTCCAGGGAGGTTTTACAGTTTTCAAATTACTTCTGAAATGGAGGCAAAAATGCGGTTCGAGATGTTTTCTATAGTCACTACTAGCGCTGTTAGAAGCTTGTTTGGCTGGCAAAGGAGGTGCATGTTTCCTAATGAACTACAGTTAGAACTATCTAAAGATTATACATTTAATTTATGTATGATGGAATGTGTAATGAGGTCAGCTCAAAGGCTTTGTAATTGTACTCCTCATGTCTATCGAAATACAGGTAGTGTATTCAGATACGTAAGACGCTTGTATGTAATTATGATATAAAGTGTTAGAAATAAAGATAAGAGAAGAAGATATAGAATATGGATTTCGCCATATATTTGCAAACTGTACAGATAAGGAGTTTAGTATAGGATTAATAGTAAATATCTAAGCATCACTGCCTTGGTTAGGGCTTGACGACACAGTAACTCAAGCAAATCAAATAGAAAAGTACAAAAGTAGACATGTAATATTGTCATATGATGACTTCGCGAGTTGAAACAATCATTTTGTTGTAAAATACCGTAACAAAATTCAGAAAGCTTTTTTCAATTCACATTAGATAGCCTTATACAATGATAGTCATCGTGTTGGACCAATGCAGGCAGAGCGTTGTGGATTAAGAATCAATTGTTGCAGGGACGAAATACACCGCAACAAGGAGGAAATCAAGAAAAACTACAACTAATATGATACATTTGCAGGCATAGTTATTGCGGATCAGGAATCCTTATAGAGACGGAAATCTTAACTGACGTTATCCAGCATTGATGCGTAACGACCAATATTGACAGTGGATTGATACTTTGCAGATAATGTTGTTAATGCTAACTTTTTAATCTTTCCGTCACAGTCATGGCATTTCTGATAAAATTCACAACTTGTGTTTGTTTCACGTTACAACGGAGTAATGAAGCATAGGAAACACGCAATGTTTGAGTACTCAGAACGAAGTGACGAGCTTGGGTTACCTCCGTACTACCTTATACTTTTTCGGGACGAATTCCCGGATAAAGTTGAGTTGCGGTGGCTAAATATTAGAACGTCCACTTCTGGTAAATGAAGTACAAAGATTCATTTCAACTCTTGCCAAGATTATTCTCGAGTCTATCTCGTTTCCTTCCGATGATGTTACCGCTTCATTTATTCTGATTACCCTTAGCCTACACAACATAATCGTGTCACGCAAAACTAATACCATTTCATTTCATTTTTCTCGAAGAGCTGTTTTCGTGGCGCAAACACAATTGCAATTAGCAGATGCTACAATTCCATTCACTACAAACATGTTCCTTGCTAAACTGCCGTTCTCACCCTCTATATGATGCAAGTTGTGTATGATGCTTTGATAAATGAACGCTTGTGGCAAAACAAATAAACTCTTCTGGGAACATAGGGGTTTCTTCTTGCACTGAAATGAAATTTGGTTCTCTTTTGTTTACCTTGTGGTGAGATGCCACTTCCATTATCGTTTGAATATTGCGCAAATTATAACACCAACAATTGATGACGATGATTTATTTGTTGATGTATGTGTACTAGTAAATTGTAAGTCTATAAATACTTTCAAATTTGTTTGGGTAATTTAGTTCAACCTCGGAATTACAATCACTAAACACAAGATCTGAAAATCTAAGTTTTTTCTTCACGAATATAATATTTATCTTTCAAGTTTCCAGAAATGAAATCATCAATGCTGCTTTGAAGACTAAATGAGATGCTTTCTTCGTAAGCAAAATCTCTGTAATTTAGACGTTTCAGACCTTCTATGGTTTCAAGGCCAAGATCATTATATATAACACCTATCTGTCGTGTATGGTAGTGAATTAACATTAATTACAGAAATGTAGTCTGTATTTCTGACTCTACATTAATTAAATTAATATTATTGATAAACATTTAATATTTCTTTCTCTTTATTATGATTATTTTCTTAATCTATTTACTAGATCTTAGTCATTTTAATAGGTTATGTCTTTACAGTTTTGATGATAGTGAGGGACAGTATCCTCCAGTGAGAGGTAACACATCCTTTAACCCGACAAATCATATTATTATATGTATGGTCACTATGGCCGTTTTGCCTATCTGTAGAGTGGTAAGACTTATATTTTGCTTTACAACAGTTTTAGTATAACACGCAATTCGTTTCAACTAGACCGCTGCATGTACTTATTTGCATATAATCCAATAGTATAGGCCTAGTGGTTGCCATGTCACCTAACATTGAATTCATAAAGTGAAGAAAGTAGAGCTGAAACGGCAGGATTATATCATTAATTTGTTCAACGTTACATATTCGTGTACTTTGGCTATAATTGCAGTTTCAAGTATAGGTGAAAGAACTCCAAGTATGTGTCTTCTTCTCCTGAGGTGAATGTATACAATTTCTTCTTGCGTTAAGTTTAAATAGAAAGGTTATTTAGTTTTCTTGGAAGTAAGTTTAAGAAGTAAAATCTATCTATGCATCTTTCTTTCATATATATGGACATATTTGAAGCCAAGTAGTGTAATGAAAATGAAAGTTTTGCATGAGAATGTTTTGAACTTTCAAATGTCATGAAACTAACAACAAAAAATACTATTCAGTATTAACATTAGGAAAGATACTGCAGAAAAATGAATAAATACTGTAAGATATAAATATTATTTTTCTTATAAGATATTTAACTTGGAATTTTTCTCCTGAATAAAATCCATCTTATGAAAGCAGGAATACATCATTGCATGAAACATTCTGTACTTGGATTTAAGTCTCCTATTTTCATCAATTCAAATCTACGGTAGATATGAACACTTTCTTGGTTGACCTGTTCTCGGATTCGATTAAGTAGTGTTTTGCACATTCATTGCATTGATGTATCTTATTTGTAACAACTTTATTGCAATTCATTCCTCCATGCTGTTCAGATAATTTAGTGGTCTGCTACAAATATTGCACTGTGCAGTTTCATTCTCCTCTTTTCTCGAAAAAGTAATTCTTTAATTTTTAATTTCTCTATCATATAAACATTGGATATAGTTTCGTTTTCGCTCAGTTTTCTTCCCTGGCAGCAACATTTTTTTCTTTGGCCGATTGTAAGTGTTGTATCTGTTTTCTGTCAGGATTCTGACTTTTTCCATTACGGTTATGGCGATCCGAGTGACATATTTTGTATTTTGTCGTGGTGTATTTCATGTGTTTCTGTGTATAAGCGTGGACAAAACATAATAGCACGTATTATTCCAAATACGAGAATGTGTAGAGCTGGTGGTTCATAACACTTCGAACTTCCCACCCAATCATTCCATATTTATTCTTTTCTACTTTATAATCACATTTAAGTGGGAGCGTACTTGCATATTCTATAACGAACACGTCATTAAATTATGCCCAGTAAATAATAATTCACAAACGCACTATACCCTAAGTAACCATGCGCTTTTGAATTGCGTATTCATGACGTGGTTTAGGCTGGTATATACCGCCACTGCACAGATTTTTGAAGTCGAAATAACGGGTGTTAAATTTTACTTCTCCACAATTTTCAAATAGCATTGGCAAAGAAACTGTACACATTTCCGTACATATATATAACCTTAATAAACAACAGCATTTTATTTTGGTTTTGTGCTATTGAGGGTTAAGGATTTCCTTAAATCATATTTGTATTCCTTATTTTCACGCTTTTGTTTTTGGTAAATTTGTTGACTAGGAGTATGATACGATATTAAAATTGGCATTCACTTTAACCAAGGCATATCTTGCCGAGTGCTCTTTGAAGATGTTCTTGCATTACCGAAGAGAGACTGAAAACAGTGGAATTAAAAGGTGGTGAATTAGAGTCCTTTGTCCTTCAGGATCTAGTCAAAATTATGTACTCCCAACTTTTCTTTTAAATCTTATTCGCTCTTTATCAAAATGCCTTTAGTGAAACTTCGTCCGCACAGACTATAAAATCTTTCCTTTCCATATGTGTATGGTCCACAATCTACGAACGTTATCAGTTTTTATGATGTAAGTCTAATTGAATACGATAAACCTCTTTCCTTGCGAATCCAAATGAGATTCGATAAGTACGAAGTAAAGTGGCTAAGAACGAGTTAGTGACGGACAAAAATGTAAACCAGATTTATTCTATGGACCGTGTCACATTTAAGTACTTGATACTCCTAGTCAACAAATTACACGAAACATATCATTCAACACTTTCGCGTGTAACATTAAACGAGCACCCTTCCTTTGTGATTTCCTCAACATGAATCCATTTCTGATTTTTGCTACACGATGTTTTTATAGATGATGACCCTCATATTAAACGACACTTTATCTATTTCTTTTTACGAGAAGCATACGTGGAGAATTTTGCTTTCCCAATCAATTTACATTCTGCAGCATTTCAATTTATTTTAGCAACACGACATTCTAGAAGCCACAAGCTTAGACACTACTAAGACAACAACTCTCATTTCATATGTTTGGTGCAGCTATACTAGGTCACAGCATCGTTGACAAATCTATCAGCCTTAACCGTTATCCGGGCAAGACATTTTTGTAACGTAAACGGGAAACCGGGGCCTGTGAGGCCCAGTATATATTTTAAGTGCAGAATACACAAAATCAATAACTATTTTCACTTACTGTTTAGACTAGTCTAGAATGTAACGGTATATATTTTTGTCAAGTAGCGAAACTTCGTGTCAAGCTTTTGTAAGCCAAGCAGAATAGCAAATCTGGTCCAGACATTTTTATAACGTAAACGGGCAACTGGGGCCTGTCAGACCAAGTATATATTTTAAGTGCAGAACACTCAAAATTCAATGTCTGTTGACGCATACTGTTCCGACCAAAGGTTACAATAGTCACGTGTTTAATATATAATTATGTGACAATTTTATCTAATATTTGACAGGAATTTCACTAAAGTTATACGGGGCCTCCTAGGCCCCGGTTGCCCGGTTACGTCAGGAAAAGATTTAAAATTAAAAAAAGAACATTAGCTTTACCAACTCGATATGTCGACAAATTTAACTTCGATGAAAGATAGAAGAATTCAGTATTTTATGTCTTCGAAATGTGTATGGTTATTGAGAAATTTTAGAAAAATGAAGCTACTGGGCCTGAGAGGCCCCGGTTGCCCGGATAAGGGTTAAATAGGTAAATATTATATATACAAGATATTTATGCTTAAGAATCGTAACAAAAGTAAGCACGTAATTATTCCTGCTGTATAATTGGCTCTCATCCCCGAGAGAGAAATATGGAAATGTACATATGGTCGATTCACCAAAACAGAGTATAGTAATGCATGAGGCAACTAAAGATGAAATCGGCATTATGTTGTTGACGCCTTAGATATATCCTAACAGAGGAATATCCTCGACATGTTTAACCTGATTCGATATGATCATCGTTTACTTCCGTGTCTCCGCCCGGTTAGAACACAATCTCTGTTGATATGTTTTCGAGTTTCCATTACAGACCAAGAGTAAATTTCTTCTCCAATATTAGGTAAGCTTTAATCTTGAGCAATTAATAAAGTGTCATATCTGTCATAATTACTCTCCATTATACCGTAGCTTATGATGAAATTAGACAAAACTCAGTAAATTAACTCAGTAAACTTAGACTCAGTAAATTAATTTCCATAAGCCAGTATAGCATATGGAAATATGTAAAAATAAATATATGTGTTTCAGGTTCTTATAAAATCTGCGGTCTCAGTGGATTGCGATGTCTTTACAATAAGAGAGGTGAGTTTATCTAAGAAATATATAATAAGGAATATGATTTACTGACTTAGGTAGGGAAATATTAACCTAAACAGAATGTATGAAAACATGACAGAATGTATGAAAACTACTCTTTCTTGTGGATAAAATTCTAAAATTAATATTTTTAACTAACGCTTGTCGTGGCTTAGACGAACATAACAAGTTACACAGATACCTTTTTATTTGTATTCTAAAACGTATGATAAAACCAGTTACTACCAGTTACTACGTATTTGAAATAGTACGCACTTACTTTTCTAATGAGTATTCTGTTCTATTTTTCAAGTTTAATATATATATATATATATATATATATATATATATATATATATATATATATATATATATATATATATATATATATGTATATATATATGTATATATATATATATATATATATATATATATATATATATATATACATATATATATATATATATATATATATATATATATATATATATCAATTTCATAGACAAGAAGAGTTAGAAAACCCATGTAATAATGTATTACGTTCTCGTATGACAAGCAGTTTCATTATGCTTATTATCACATTACTCATTGTGTTGTGATAATTATTACTGAGTTCTAATCTTCGGAAACCAAAAGGAAACGAAGTGGCGGATACGGATGAAATATTCATACTATGAAAATAAGGAAACCATTAAATGAGCAGGCTTGTTTTAATAATCCAAGAATTAAAGACTTTTTTGGTCGTTACTTATTGACAATGTGTTAGAAAAGAGTACACTTTTCTGTGCGTTCATATTTGAGAACCACAATTCCGAAAATATTTATACAAGAAGTTGTATTAAGACTATTTCATTATACGTAATAGTGTATAAGTTTCTAGACAATATTATACATATTTAATCCATAACAAGTATGCACTTTCACTACGAAAACATTAACCAAATAACGTACTATAAGCAGGAGAGATAGTAGCTAACATGAATCGTGTATTCTATTTCTTTGTCAACTTCTAGAAATGTGTTGTTTCCGATTAATTTTTCGAATGATTTTCAGTTTCTCTATTACAAAAAAGAAGAATGAATCCTTTAAGTTTTAAGTCTCTCACTTATGCCACCTAGCATATTGGAGATGGAGATTATAAGAAATGAATGAAACTGTGGACAGAAAGAACTGGGACGGAACGAGAAAACCGAGAGGTAACTTGCGCGGTAGAACGAAAGAACTGGAAGAAAACGAGAAAACCCTCAGGTAACTTTCGCACACGGTGTGGGTCACCACAATGTTCACTTCACGTGAGCTGGTATCGAACCAGGATCCCATGCACCAGAGTATAACGCTCTACCACTGAGCAACCGCGTCCCCATTTCTCAGAAACTCCAATATTCAACGGTCCAAAATCATTATATCCAAAAATATCAGATGCACTTGGAATAATGTAGTTCTGTTTCTCTCTCCTCTTAAATTAGTTTCAAGGAGGTAATTCGTCCTAGATCTCAACGAATAAATTGTATACACAACGTATTTGTTGTTTAAAATAAGATCTAGTCAGAAATATTAAAGCTTTCTTAGTAAGCTCGTATATGTATTCTTATAAAGGAATATATTAAGGGAAACATTCACATAGACTTATAAATGGGCAGAATTGCTTACTCTGTCTTCCAAATATACCAAAAATTATAATCAAATTAAAGAACGAAATCTGACATGAAGTTTACAAAAGATCATTTCTTGAAGCTAAACTTGTTTATTTTACAACAATAAACGGTACATGTTGTTCCATACAGTAAATATGAAATTCGTTATGAAATAAACTGACCCAATTTCCGGGATCATTTTAGTTTTATACGTATTATTTATATTGTTATTATTATTCGCAGAAGGACATGAAAATTACGGTAAGTAATAATTTTAGAACTGGAAATTATTATTATTATGTAGATTGTTGCCATTCACCCTTCATAATCATATATTTGACAGCACTGAAAAGCGTATGCGCAATATATGAATCAAACGAGAAATTATGATATCACAGATTTATAATCGTGTTTCCACATAAAGTAGTATTTTTGAAATTGCAGGACGGTATATTATTATTAATTAATATTCCTCTTAGCTTGAATAAAATATTCACTACATATACTTCAGTGATTTTGGGAAATTCAACATTTTCACTCCTCCAGATTTCTGAAGCTCTGAGGCGTGTATTCCTGTACACTTAATTAAGAATTTATGTACCGAATTTCTATCTCTATCCCTAAAGCCATGTTACGTTCCTCTTATAAGTAACAATCTTCATTCTTGATAATGTCCAACTCTTATCATTCACAAATATAAATAAAATCTTCCATTTCGAGTACTTTTTATCACCACCCCATTAAATTATTGTGAAACGTCATTTTTTAATTTTTAAGTAGTCCCTAGCATGACTACAATTTATCCTTAGCTCTAACGAAGTTTTACACTAATTTATTTTAACACTTACCACTCATCTTTAACAATTATTTGTATATAACACTCTCTATCTTTGTAGAGCACTTAGGTAATTCTCAAGAAGAAGAAACTAGCAATCCTATAGCATGCACGCACCAATATAAAAATTTAAGTTAATGAAACTTATTACTTACTAGACCTCGGTGGTGACCCACATATCGCAAAAAATTAAGTTCTCTGAATGAACAAGGTGACAAGACTGTTCTCCGTTTCTTCAAAGTGAAACATTTTTATTTTCACATATAGATGGCATGAAAGTGCACGGCGACATGCAACTATGGCGAATTTTACGCACTTATAAGGTGATAACCTGTAGTTAATTCACAGAAGTAAAATTTTTCTGAAGTATGGGGTATCACCTTCTACACCCGAGGCCCTTTTAAAATATCAATGGGAAAAAATTGAACTTTATATCAATCACAACCTAACATTGTTAAAACATATTAAATATGTAAAACTACCTTAATTTCTGTCTGTTTTAGTTTATCATGAAATCAATATTGAATATATTTGAAATGTTTATATACATTTAAGAGTTGCATAAACTTTAACAGAATAGAATCCTTATATCACGCTATTAACATCTACCTCCACATCTTATAACTCACATCAAAGAAATCACAAGGGTCAGGTATCCCACAAAGAAACTGACAATAAATCCATACATAAAAAAGTATTTAAAATATTCAGATAGGTATTGCAAACACATTCCCCACTGCTAGTATACGAAACAGGCGTAGTTTCAAAAATCCATCATCGTACTCCATAATGTATGGTAGATTTTCTACGTTCCTCATTGCCAAACTCGACAAACAATCCCTTAACCTACTAATGGCCAGTCATTACCTTTTTTCAACAGTATAAGCCTTTCCACTAAGAAATTATAGCTTGTGGTTAAAACCCGTAAATGGAATCGAAAGTCATTAGGTACAAAGGCGTCTGTCCCATTGAGAAGGTTTGCTTGAAGGTTTTGATACAGCCCCCTCTCAACCTCACCACTGTGGAACAGATATATGTCTCATATTTGGACTTAGTAGAATTCGGGAGACAACATAGGTTATTTATTTAGTCTTATTTTACAGAACGAAGTTACCGCTTATCATGGCTTGTCTATCACTTGACCATGCAATGATTAGAGTTAATATAATGATAACAAGTATTTATAAATTAATAATGAAAAATATACATACAATCACAAACACACACACACACACACACACACACACACACATATATATATATATATATATATATATATATATATATATATATATATATATATATATATATATATATATATATATGCCGCTTTTTCACTAACAACATCGTCGAACTTCTGACAACGTTATGAAAGACCATGAACTCCATCGCGGTAGAATTTGGTAGACACGTTTAGCGAAGAGGGTATCAAGAACATTTTGAACCTCTACTAGGAATTTGAACTGGCACCCTCTAAGGTGATTGTCCAAGGAATGGAACAGGTGATAATCGAGCTCTGGAATATCTGAAGAATATGCGGACTCTACAATGTTTCCCATCCAAGGTGTAGAATAGTGCCCCGGGTCATCATAGGCACGTACGGCTTGTGTTTGCATTCGAGCAGGAGAACCCCTTTGCGATTCAGAAATGAGGTTCCAGAACATCTAGTTTTTTCTTGAACATAGCTCAACTGCTGAAAGTACAAGTTGCGTTTATTTTCTGACCAGTTTGTAGCAGTTCCCGGCGCGCGGTGCTGCGAGCACTCCGCCAAACACACAGGAGGACCTCCTTCTGGTGCTGTGCTGGTTTTGGTTGTTTCGGAATCGGTTCACGGGATGCTAAGCAATGATTACTGTGCCGAGGACTTCGTACAGGACTCACTTCACAAAACATGCCAACAACTGAAATATGAAATCTGAAGTCCTGAAGTGCTTAAATATCTCCTTATTCGTAAGAGACAGCAAATAAACACAGGGTTCTGCTAGCCTGACTTTCTGTACCGGAATAAATTAGTGTGGGACCCACCAAACCAACTTGTATTGCTTCCCAGCTTAATGAAGGTGCTGCCGAATGGTTGCTCAGTTCGACTGAATTGTAATTAAAATTCCTTATGTTTGGCTACTGTTAGAATCAATTGCTGTCTGAAGATCTTCATTTTGTACATGTGTTGGTCGCCCGACACCTGGTATGTCATCGAGTTTTTCGTTACCGCCCTTAAGCTTGTTAAGCTGCCGTTGCACTGTCCACGTAATTACGATAACCTCAACAACTTACTGGCATCCTCCTCTCTGCTGCTGCTCTGTTTGACTCCAGTTTGAACTGGTACAGCATACACGATCTTATGACGCTCTTCACTCTGTTCTTGTGTAGCTGAACTGCTACAACGAGGTGGTATATTCGATATACCCACAACAACGACTAATCTTTGCCTTATCTCGATTCGCATTCAACTCATGATGTGATTGTCAATGGAATACTGACCTATACACAAAGCGACAAAATTTTCTTTGTCACCTTTATAGTATCTTGGCTATAATCTTCAATATACCACGGTTTCTTACTTTTCTCGTTAAAATGGAATTTCCAATCTTGGTTTACACACGTGAGGACATTAACGCGAAGTTACAGTAAACACAGTATTTATATCACAAACTAAATTCCTTCAAATCGAAACGTCAGCCTGAAACATTAATTAAGCGAACGATACATTGCGAGTGATTGCAGTACTGCAGATGTAGACTGTTTGTGTTACGGATAAAATTCAGAAGCACTACACGCCCACTGTTGGTACAAGAAAAAAGATCCTCTTATCAATTGGTCACTAATCAGCTTCAAACTTCAAAATATGTAATGTAGGCTTTTGGTATATTAATTGTTACCAATAGCGCCAGAATATATATATATATATATATATATATATATATATATATATATATATATATAACATGATAAAAGTTATAAGCGACATTTAAGCAAGAAATAATTTACAAGGAACTAATACTATATACTGAATTACTATGTAGGAGTGCTAAAAAGGTATATCCAATATTAGTGCTGAACATGGACTTACAATAGTTCAAAACTGCCATCAATTAAGTAGCAACCACGGAAAGTTATGAACAGACCCTAATATTCGTCAACTTCGTTGATTTTAACCACTACGTCAATCTCCATGTGTGCAGATGGGAGCATAAGTGGAAACGGAAGTGGCGCCATTTATCTGCGAAACACAGAAAACTATGGATTTCCAATAATATTGATCGTTTTAATATATCTGTACCTCCTTCCACTAACCGTAGGTATGGTACAGAGTCTTAGCGGTTAGTAATCCTTTTCTGACTTCGAAGCAATTAGTGCAAGAATGTCGGTTAAAATTATTCCATACATGCCAGATTCATGTAGAAACACGCACACACCCACATACATCAATCTATTTAGCTGGATAGATAGATAGATAGATAGATAGATAGATAGATAGATAGATAGATAGATAGATAGATAGATAGATAGATAGATAGATAGATAGATAGATAGATAGATAGATAGATAGATAGGTAGGTAGGTAGGTAGGTAGATAGATAGATAGATGGATGGATATATATATAAATAGATATATATATGAATATGTAGGGGACAAGGGTCGACAAAAGCTTCATCACTCTCACTTACAGAAGCATCTTAGATTATTGAACTGAAAACATGTAAGAAAGTTTCGTTCTCCCTTTCTTGTAAAAGCACAATTGATTCTCTTGAAGTCGCCTTTTAGGATCGCGCATATGTAGTGAAAGTTTGTGATTAGGGAGCTTTTTCTCCGGAACGACGATCCGATTTTGGATATACTCTGTTTATAACCTCATGTTCTCTCTACGTCTCTATGTATATTACAAGGTCATAACTCATATGCTCTCAGGAGAATATTTTGCAGTAACCATGGATGACGAATAATTCCAGATAAATACAGCGAATATATATATATATATATATATATATATATATATATATATATATATATATATATATATATATATATTGCTATTACAAGATTTTTTTCATTTATATTTCATATTCATATGTAATATACCGACATTCTGACAATACCTACCACATCTAACAGGCGAACATTCCGATTTGGTGAATTCAATTGCTAAAAGTGATTGCTAGCAAAGGATTCGGCACCAAAAGAAACAGCAAAAAATAGGGCGTTGAGTGGCAGATCGTATACAGCGTGAGAGATAAGTGAAGGCAAAGTACGAAGATTGAAAGTAGAAAATGTCTATGTATGTCATGTTAACTTTGAAACGAGAAGAGGGACTGAGATCAAATGTTTGATATGGAAAATGCATGTTGAGCTCCATTGAGTAAGCTTAATGCGAATTATGGGAGACTTCTGGAAAGCCGCCATGTTGGAACTAGCGCAAGAAGAATATACTAGAAATGAATCACATGATATATGTCTCTTGACGCACACAGTCAAAATCAATAATGGAAAATACGGTTTGAGACCTATGTTTAATTTCAACTGTAATCGACCTTTAAAATGATAATGTGCTTGATACAAGCATGAAGACAACTGTGATCAAATTTGAAAAACAATAAAGATGGACAGCCGGTTCGTCTAAACTTTCTCCGGTATTGAAATTGAAGCAATGGTTAACACATGTCATGAATGTGCCAATTGCTGTTTCCAAATATTCAGTGTTGTAGAATGAATTATACAAAAATGAAATGACATGTTTAAGATTTGCGTCCCACGTTTATGCCCGGTAGAATAAAGGATTCGGTGGTGATGAGAGATAAGTGAAGTGGTGGACGGAAGAAAGTGGAAGAAAACGGGAGAGCAACGAGAAAATCCACGAGCACTGTGTTTGTCCACTTCAAAGTCCACTCGACGCGAGCTGGGATCGAACCAGGGACCCCAAGCAACGTAGGTGAACGCTCTACCACTGAGCCACTGCGGGCCCAGAAAGAATTTTTGAATAACTTTGAACCTTGGTGCTGTAACTGGAAGTGGGTGAGTTATTGCAAGGTAATGGAGTTGTTCTGCTGTCGTATTTTGAAGTCAGATCACAGAAAAACGCTACCTTTTATATATAGTTTACGAAATTCTGGTATTGGTGGAAGAAGAACATATCGAAAGTTTGTATGAGTGACGTGCAATTATCAGGGAGAGGATGTCGTGTAATTCCACGATTACACGGTTTCTGCAACAACTCTTCATCCTTTTGGTTTTCTATGAATCAACGAGGAGCAGCAGTATTATCTACTCTATAGGAGAACAGAAATAATCAGTCATGAACTCTTTCAGGTTGTCAGGTTTTCCTTTATCATATTTGCACTTTACCAGAACGTGAACAAGGAAGCCGAGTATTCAGATTGGGACGTACAATTGCGAAGTGAACATGGCAATCAATTGGTTAAGTTAATGGTTATTGGTTAAGGTAACTTTCTTCAGCATAAAGGCACATGGAAAGTGGGATCACATTGTAAATACAGATTCATACCTTCTGCAATGCGTTCAGGGCTGTCTCATCGGAAACAAGCTCAGAATCTAGTGTGACATAGACACGATTTTGAAGATAGTCTTGATAAATATGTTAAATTTGCTTTCTAATTACTGAAAGATTAGTTGACTTATTCTTCATAATTTTATACCAAATTAAATGTACATTGACCCGAAATAAGTAAAATGGTGAAGTTGACAGTATGAGTTACCTACTGTTGCTAGGCTAGTGGAGCAAAAGCTTACAACATTACACAAACTCTTTATGAAATACAACCATTATTATCACTTCATTTATACTTACTTCTTCTTATAACAACTCCATCGATTTCTAAATGTACCGTTTTCGTAATCAAATTCAAATTATAGATATTTGAGTCTTATATAGCATACATTCTGTCTCATGATATAACGTATAAAAGAAGTAAACGCTTGATGTAAATCAATAAAAAAGTAAAATATTTCTGATTATTGTAATTGCGCTTTAATTCAAATTTAAGTAGCAGGTGTTTTCTATATGATTATATAAATCGGTTTGTAAATCCAGATTATAAATTACACTAACTTTCTGTAATAAAGAATACAAGCATTATGTATATGAACTGTATGCTCTTCGCAGCAA
The DNA here is from genome assembly GCF_964235325.1 of Thermobia domestica. NCBI lineage: Eukaryota > Metazoa > Arthropoda > Insecta > Zygentoma > Lepismatidae > Thermobia > Thermobia domestica. The sequence continues at coordinate 53,367,599 of NC_137454.1, read as the reverse complement.
TGGATTTTTTCTGTTCTTTATATTTTTCATGTTTGTGAGTATTCCTAATACCTGTGAACTGTGACTAGATATTTTCTCTCAAATTTCCCCCGGAATATTATTCGCATAATTATTTTATAATAACGAAGGGTTTCTTTTGCTTATAATTTCCTTATTTTTCTTTATTATTTCTCAAATCAAAAAAAAAAAATATTCATTACTACAATGCTTTGTAAGGAAAAGTAGAGAGAGGAAAGAGTATGTCAAGAGAACTGAGTATTAATGAACATGTGAGTTAGAGCCCACATGAACTTTTTCTCTCGGATGACGGTACCTTTTGTAACTTCATAAAGAAATCATTGAATGTTAATATTCTGATGAGGCAATAATCGGCTTTTCTTGTGAGAAAGGCAATAAAATAAGAATAATATACTGAAAAGATAAAGTATTGGAGAAAAAGTTATAAATTATTATTTATGTATAAAGATGTTACAAATTCTGAAAGTGGATTTTTGAAATATAATTCTACAAAATTTGATAAAAACTATTTACAGATTCGTTTGGATATAAGCTTATGAAGGAGAATGGTAACTGCTATTGCCCTCCTAATTGTGATGAGATTAACTACATTCTCCTAGAAGATCAGAGCAGTTACAGGTAAGATGTACACCATTATCACCATTATCTGATACATTTTCAACATAAATTAGTCAATTTCATTTTCTAGAAATAAACGAGATAGGTGAGGGTATAACATAGTGTGGTTTTATTTTTTAAGTTTTATATTTAAAATTATAGTCTTTCCTGTGACTTAAATAGTATAACTTTGTGACAAAGTTCTCAACTGCTGACACGTTTTTGAAATTAGTTAAAATATTTTTCAATACTAACTGACAACTACTGTTGTTTTTCATACAATACACCTCTTAGTATATCCATATATCACTTTAATTGTCCGGAATCCGAATTTGCTATCTTTGTCCGTAGTTTATAATATATGCAAATAAATTAGCTACGTAGAATTTACTACTATATTTATAAGGTTTAGGTGCGCACGAATTTACTGGTATCCCGTTTTGTTTAGGTTGAATGGAGATTAGGGCGTCTTAAGTCACTATATTAGTAAGAAGAGAAACTGCTCTGTTAAGAAACCCAGCCCAGAAGACTCTAGATATTCCTTATACTACATGATGCTACGTGTTTCTTAGCTAGGAAATAATAAGGAGAATCCTTTCTTTAAAAATCGAAGAATATGTAGAAAATGTTAAGGAGAAGGTTACAAAATTTGAAACTTGAATTAATGTTTCGTCTTGAAAGAGTTTGTTTTATGTATGGATGATAAAGTTATGTATTTTAAAGTTCATTTACTAAAAATACCCATTTCGTTCTGAAAAAAATGATATTCTTTTCATGAAGTTTTCGACTAACCACAGAGCTTTGCATATGATACTATTGATAACCATGTTTCTCAAGACAGGAAAAAATGAAATGAAATCTTGCGTTTTACGTCCCACGATTATGCCGGTTAGGCTAAAGGAGGCGGTGATGATGACTAATGAATGAAATGGTGAAATGAAGAAAGTGGGAGGAAACGGGAGAACTTCAAGAAAACCCACGCACACGGAGTTTGTCCACCACAAAGTTCACTTGGCGAGGGCTGGCATCGAACCCGGGACCCCAAGCACCAGAGGTAAACGCTCTACCACTGAGCATACAAGACATTAATTGGGTTTTTTGTAACAAGTCAGATGCTAGCATTCTATTTCAAATATACAAGAAACTTAGAATAAAAGAATTCTGATTCTTACAAGCCCTTCGTGCATATTTTCTTGAGCATACGTTAATATGTATTCACATTCTAGTAATAGGATTGCTCACAATGTTTTTAGTTACAGTCCACGAGGAAACTTTAGCTTGTTTCGTAGGATTAATTCAGATACTACTATTGTTAGAACTCTTACTTTTTGCTCATATCGACTTCTTTTATTGAATTGATTTATGTAAAATTCTTAAGATTCTTCAAAAATGTACGTGTAAAATTTTGTTCTACGTTGGCAGTAATTGACTACCAAAACTACTAAAGATAATCTTCATTTAAATTCTAATTAATTTTGTTCATGAGATAAATTGTTCTTATATGCTAATATGATTCATTATAATTGATAGTGAGTTCTTGTCTTTTCCGTTTTTTTCACTTGTCACTAATATTATGTTAACTTTGTCCTTAATAATTTTTTTTCTTCAATCCTCGTTAAATAAAAAAAACGTTTTTGATTATATATTTTAAAATTTTATCTCTGAACATACTAGTTTCGAGTCAAACTTTTCCCCCAATCGTTAGTTGCTTTTTCTCTTAATTTAGTTGTTTAAACGTTTTGTTATACGTATGATCCCGTAATATATTGTTGTTCCTTCGCAACAGGTTAACTTTCTTTATACACATTAAACAAATAATAAACTTCTCGATGAATAACAAATGCTGTATGAACTTCAATTAAATCAATCAAATTTAACTTGTAAGCCTTCTTTGACAAAGGAATGGTACTAGTCCATCTGAATGGTACTGGTCCATCCGAACATATAATAATCTAACACATACTACAAAGTACCCCGAAATACAACAATAATGTACCTAGAAATAAATGGTAGTATTATGTTAGATTTTGCTAGGGAAGGGTTTAGATTTCTTGGTGCATAAGTAAAATTTAATGTTATTCATTAATTTTCTATTACCTATTGATTTTAAATATTTTGATAAATTAAAGCTAACTTATAAACTAAACAAAAGCAGTAAATAATATATAGATCAGAGAAGAGAGGGGAATTGGATGTTGCAATATTCAAATGACATGTTTGAAATACGACTTGAATTACGAAAGTAAACTCTTTCGATTTTTATTGCGAATCAAAATTAAGAGGGACCTGAAAAAACAAAATACTATGATCTATTTGGTAGTAGAAAATAAGCACTATTTTTCAATTTAAAATTAAATCTTTGTCGTGGAGCCACTTAGGAAGGCATACGATCATTACAGACTCATTAAAGAATAAGACTTTGTATACTGAATCCACAGTACTAGAATGACTGTATGTTGGCATATTAATGAATTCCTCTTAAGCTCTTTTCATACATGAGACCATAAAAGAGTGTTTTGATCATTGCATTCAAATTTAATAGTAGAATTAGTGCGTCTATTTGAATCATACTTTTTAAAAATAAGAACAGTCAATGATTGTTCATAAATTTTCACATTAATATAAATAATGGTTGAATATATATCTATCATCACTTTCTTAAGATTTTAGGCGAACAAAATACAAAGAACACTTCAAAGTTGAGTTACTTTATAGCCATCTCAATTCAAGAACTATTTAAAGTAAGTTTTACAACATTTATTTTATTTATTTATTTATTTATTTATCTTTTTTTTTTTGTGGTGGTGTGGTAAATCTTAAAATCGCGACTAAAACTAACCAGCTAATGTATTGGAGACTTAGCACTAGTACAGCGAATGATGTGCACTTTAAATATATTATTGTTTAACACTATATTAGAATGTTGTAGTATTATCTAGGTATTTGTGTTCAATCTTCTTCTTAGTGCCACTATGTTCGAAATTTGATTTTAATTACACGAAGCAATTTTGCCGAAGTAATTATATATTAAACTTTTGACAAGTCAGCAATTTTTCTTATTTCTTGACAAAACAGAAGGACTGCATGTATCTTGCAAATACTTTATGTTGTAGATACGTTATTTAAACAAAAGTAACGTTCATTGATAGAAACTATTCTTAATATTATGTGTGTTTCCAAACTTCCAGTTTTCGTTCTGGGTGGATGTTGGGTACTTGTGCACTAAAACAAAATTAGATGTCCCTTATCCATCAACAACCGACTAGCTGCGTTTCGGACTGTAATTAATTATCCTTCACAGTACATGGTTCCTCCTTGCGATTAACACTCTTACGTCAAAACGTTGAATGTTTTTTTAAACCTTATACACCGCCAGCAGTTTTGTTCGCAATTCTCTTTACACTTATAAAAAGCTGTACAGCGTGTGGTTTCATTTTCAACCGATAAATTTTCAGTGCAAAATCACGTGTCTTTCGTCAACACAAGACGAGTTTCCTGAATAAAAAAAACTTCTGTGTGTCATCCATATAGATTTACAACCATTATAAACTCTCAACGAGAACAACCGTTCACAAGGTTTCTGGTTGAAGAGCCGCATGTGTGTTTACCCAATTTGTGTGTTTGGGCAGAGATCTTGAAGAGAAGTCTTAATTTGACAATGGTGTGGAGGATCATTGGTTGGTTAGGATACAAAAACGTTTAAGTGATATTTGGAAATTTTCTTGAAGCTTTAGTTATTTTCTTTCTTTTGTTAGCAAATTTAGATGTGAGTCGGGTCCAGCAAATGCATGCAAGAAAGACAAAAAATAAATATGCAGAGTTAATGTGACAGAATTTGAAACTCTCTTTGTTTTTACAAATAGTATCGACGGTTTAAAACTTAAGATCCTCTAACCAAATTATAAAGTAGCTAATACTCCAACCGCCTATTTACTTTTATACTACGTGAAATTGTCAGAAAATGCTTATTATGAGTTTAAGTTTTATATATGAAAAATCAAAACAGTATCCATAAACACTATAATGTTAAGTAATTACAAGCTAGGGTCATGTCGGGACATTTCGACAAGTTAAGAAACAACTTGATACTACTCTTAAAGTTACGCTGATTTTATTGTGCAAAAATGATGATATTTCACAATAATCCTTGGTCTAGCTATAAAACTCAAAATCTCGCCCGTAACTCCACTATTTGCAAATGCAAGAACACTTAAGTGGATCAGTAGATTTTGAAAGTCTTGCGCAATAACCCGACAATTACTATGGAAGATGCCGGCACTACATAAACAATGAAACTTTTCACGTCTTTGAAAGCACTGTCATTTACAAAAGACATAAAAGCAATGAAATACTAGGTATAAGGACTATACTATCTACATATGACTTATTTTCAAAGGTTGCTGCAATTCATTAGAGCTAAGTTGAAATACAATAGCACTGAAACATTGAGGGCTGGTTAATAAAAAACTTTGTATTCAATCTGTTTTACAACGTATTACATTTCAATATTTCACTACGCCTATTAATCAATAATCGAAGTTCACAATTTAACAAATTCCTTTTTCCAACCAATATGGAAATAATCCAACAGAGGATGATTTCTTCCAACTTAAACTAACTTTCTCATAGTCTTCTCATACATTTTGCCAGAGTTCCTTGAAACAAAGTGCCCGTAAGATAAGTGGAGTAGAAGCACTGTGTAGTGGAAGCATTACATTCTTCCTTTATTTTTCACACCGAAAATTGTGTAAACAAAAAGTGAAAAAATGTTTTAAAAGAAAGTCCATATACAAATTTTAACTTGTCTAATCGTAAGGATTTTGAAGCTACCAACAATTTATTATAACAATTGAAAAGCATACCTCTTCGTATAATAATTCAATTCCTTAAAATATTTCCATCTTAAGTCAGAAAAGGCATTCACTATCCGAACTTAACGTTTCTTGCTTGACGAGTTTTGCCTAGGCATTGGTCAAAAACTCAGGACATGTTTTGTAGCCTATGTATAGATTTATCACACAATCTGTTCTCTTATGTAAAAGGTTAAAAAAGACTAATTATTCTAAATTAGAAGTCTACAAAGAAAATTGCACTTCTCATTTTCTTCCATTTTACTTCAAATACCAATTTTTGTTGATATAGTTCTAAACATACTACATGAAAAGTCTAAATATAAAATTTCATGTTTCAATCCGCAGCACATTGCAAGATATGGACATCTTGTTATAATAGTATTATCTCATGTTCCTTCCTAATTTTCTTCCCTTCTACTTCAAATATCAAAATGTTGAATTGTGTTTATAATTATATTAAGGAGACAATACAAGTACAAATTTCCATGTTTCTAACCTTCAAAAACAAACATTATATATATAACAATTCCCACCATTACTTCCCTCTTTTCTGCTATTCCCAAATGCTCTTTTTAAATTCTACCATACTTATTCTTGTGTGTTGCAAACTAAAGGCAATACAATATTACATATTCTTACTTCCCTAGAAATGTTATGATGCAACTGGAAGGAATTGGGCAATGCATATCGAAAATATTTTAGTATAATGTTTTATTGATATTACATTAGATATGAGTTTAAAAAAAGGCTGCTAAGAATCGTAATTTTGCCTTTTTGAAAGACTTAATTTCAGACACTTGTCAGCTAAGTATAACTTCTACTCATGCAAATGGAATTACATAGACATAAATATCATAATACGTTTAGAGCACTTTAAAGTCTCAAATCATTATATAGCTAACAATCATGTAAAGAATATTTTAATATATAGAATGCCATATTCGGTAAATGTTTTCAAACGATGTTTCCGATCGAATATTACTGGTTCTAACTATAATAAGTTATATCGATTTTATCGCTCTAAGTAGCATTGCAAAATTTACCAATGATTACCAAATTTCGAGAATGATTTGAAATACCCAATAATATTTAAGTATTTAGTTAATCATTCAGAGTCGTGTGTGTGGAATTTATTTAAACACGTTTATGAAATAAAATCCTTTGAAAACTTTCCGATGTTCTACTCCTTTCCAAATTATAAATTTCAGATATATCATGTTTTGGTTATAACATTCGACACTAGTGTACTGCAAAATGCATTAACCCTATCGGTCTCATTCGTGTTATTATTACTGTAAAGATAAGGAATGTCCGGTGTTACGTTGATGTTTGTAATACTGTAGCGTAATTATTTTACATCGCTGAAAAATAAGTGTGATACTATATTTTTTCTGTATTACGTAGATTTAAAACGTGTAAAAATCTACCGTAGTGGCAATTTACAATACTTATCGGTTACTAACATGTTAGTTTAGTTATATTAAGGAATATGTCAAGTAATGTACGTCCGGGCTTTATTTGGATGGTAAAAAGTTCCAGTTATTTTACTAACATGTTTAAAAGTTACGAAAGTGCTTCAAGATTAATAATGTGCCTTATATATATATATATATATATATATATATATATATATATATATATATATATATATATATATATATATATAAGAGAGAGAGAGAGAGAGAGAGAGAGAGAGAGAAGCAATCCGTTCTTCTGCAAATGAACTACCCTTGTCCAAATTAATGTATTCTATGATATTTTCTGCTGTCGCTTTGATTTAAGCATTAATATATTGCAGCTCTTGAAATAGACGAGAGTTTTAACGAGATGCTAGTCATTCTACAAGTCTGCATCGCGTTTGTTTACTATCGACGAATACTGACTGTGGTACGATAATTACCAATATGACAATACCTTCAACACGAAGCTATTAAAATGGAGAGAAAAAAATATACTTCTTATTTCGTTCGCAGCTGGTATCGAAAACACAAAGCGCAGAGTACTTAAACGTACTGCATGAAATGTAAGGTATCAAATTTGCTGTAGAAATGTTACAATGCTTAGTTATCTATTTTACTCGCACGTACACGTGCGAGTACAAAATCTTCAATAACACATATAGGAGCTTATCCTTGTCAACTGTACTAATTGTCGTTCTGATAGTATTTTTTTTTTTTTTTTTTTTGGATGAATCAACATTAACTGGGTAGGATCATTTGCGTAGCAGTTTTCACATTGTCCACTATGATATAAAAATCTATCTCCAATCCTAGCGGTAGGATTCCAGAAATCAATTCTCCCAAGGTATCTGAAACGAAACATACTGATTATTTGCTTCAATGTTCTAAGATGCAGTACTCTTCGCGCAACACTATACTACTATACCGAAAATAGGTGCGATTTTCCGTGTAAATATACTTCCACGATATGACTGTCAAATTATCTCGGTATTAACAATTTCATGTTCCTCCTTTGTTTTTAATTTATCATAGTTATCTCGACCTTTGATGTGATACTAGTTGTGAACTCGATATTGTTTTTATTGTTCTTATCCTTACAGAGTCTTCAATTACTTTTTAGCGAAAAGTGGCTACATTTCATGAATACGAGTAGGGAGGTTTATCCCGTTAATTCTCTGTATTACTCTTCCTATATACATTGTCGGAGCATTAATTACGTTAAAAGATCTTAGCAACGAGACGATGAAAGAGGATGACGAGATGAAAGACAAAACCCGATGCAGATTCTATATTATTTAGTGATACTTGCATTTGCAAGTTACGTTTATCACCTAGTTTACTTCGATATTACTGAAGTAATACATTAGATCTATAATTCATGGGGGAGACCAGAAAGTAATTCATGGGGACACAGAGTGCAGAGAGAGAGAGAGGAAGAAGGGAGCACTCGATCATGTGCCTGTACATAACGTTGGTTGCTTACAGGCTTTCCTTCCGTACATTTTAAATGTAATTCCTCAATTGAGTAAGCTTCCTACCCGCCCAATTACTTACAGATAGGTGGGTATGTAGGGATGAAATTTGTCATTTCATTAAAGAGAAAACGTCAATTCTGACATTTTTAAGGGAAAGCATTTAAGAAAGCACTTTGAGAACAATAATGCTCTCTAGATATACAATAAAATTTAGCAGAAGACAAATTCAAGAAGCTACCATATTTGAGAAAAGTAAACAGAACGTTTCTACTGATATTTGCAAGATGAGAAGCGATAATGGACATACAGTAGCGAACTGTAAACGGGAGAAGTGTGCTGCTGTTTATGATATTATCATTAGTCATTAACCATGTCGAGGGACAGGAAAAGGAAAAAATGCAGTTTATTCTTTTAAGTAGGGTGGAATTCGATATTAATATATTTGACCAAATGGTTCTCAAGTGTAAATTACTAGCACCAAGCAGAGCATTAAGCCTGTGCATGTGTTGAATAATATGCTGGACTCAGCATATCTGAATGTATGGATTTTATAAAAGGAACTATTGAAAAAGTTAGAAGCAGAAAATTACTCCAAAATTTATCGATGTGGCTATTAAAGTAAGCGATAGCCGCACTAATATAGAATATCACCTGCACCCGTGCAACAAACAATAGCAGTGACACAAGTTAAGCTTTGCAAAACGAAGATAATAAGTTATAATTGTATACTAACTCACACCCGCACACACACTTATATATCCTCACTGCGTTCTGAAGGCTTTACATTTGTAAATTACATTTATTGTGACCACCGGGTGCTTCTGGCTGCTGTCCGAGTGCCTCCCTTGTTCTTCTCCCTCAGAGTCATTCGAAAACCTAAAAGCGTACTATGTATACAAACAGTTTATGGTTGTGAACTCACAAACCCTTGTACTTCTGCTTGTCAGAGTCACAAAATGGGAGAAGCAAGCATGTGTCGAATGTACTGTATAAAGGTCTTAGGTCCAGCGGTGTAGATGACGACCGAAACTATGTTGTCAGCACTGACTGGTATAAGACAATGCTGTGCTGCATTTGTCTCCTTTCTTCTCTTCTTTGTTATTCATTTTTTATCCTTTGTCGTTTCTGAGGCGCAAAACCTCCTGTTCTCCTTGTTACATGAGCTGAAGTAAGAAGCGGCTATATGTACTTATTAACGAAAGAAAAATGATAAGTATCTTTAATTATAATACAGTATCAAATTGATTAACTGTTGAAAAAATTAGAAAATAAAGCTGTACTTGTAAATGTATATTAATCGTGTCATAACTATTACACATTTCCTATTGGAGGAATCTCGTTACGCTAGAGGTGAAAAGCAGTATTGCGAAATCGCTGGTAATGCACATTGAGCACATTGAGCAGGTAATTTTCACTTCTGATTTTCCCCGGGAGGAGGGTGGGAATTAAATAAACAATTGGTGAATATAGTTCAGCCTAAATCATGATAACCAGATTGGGCACACTCGGAAAAAGTCCCTTGAGGGAATTTCAAACCTCTGGGCCGAGATCAATGACTGACTGTCACTTTAATTGCGTTTTATGGTCTTATGACCTTGTCGGCATTCTTCTCCCACCTTCCAACTGGTCACTGGCACTTTTCTCTATGCCCAGGTTTTGTGCTAGTTTTGTGCAGAACCTCTGAATTTTATGCTCTCACAGTTTTCGAGTTAGTTAGCAAGACGGGGTTTACTGCAAATAATTAATCATCCGAAGAATATAATTTTGTCCTTAATCCGATCTCTATGCCTAATTATCTTCTAACACTGTATAGGTTTAAATTCACTATCAGTTCCGATTTCTTTATTAATGGAGAAAATATTGAGTTTACCTAATTAGTGTCTCCACCCGAATTTATTCAATACTAGCCTTCAGGTATCTGATGAGTTTGCCATCAAATCCCCGAATTTGTTCTGTCTGATTCTCTGCATCTCAAACCTAGAATAATCTTTGCTCGGCCTACGGCCTTGCTCCTCAGATAACTATAAGTATAGTGAACTTCTGTTCAAATACCTGGGGTCTTCGCTCCTAGGCCACTGCTTTTGGTCGGCCTATAGACTAGGACTTTATACATTCAAGGTCCATGAACTTTCAGTTCAAATACCACGTTTCATGTCTCCAACTTTACGGGATGCTGAGATATGAACATATTAGTATAATAATAATTGTACTCTACACCTCTTATCTCTTCCAAACACTTTTCCTTTTTTCTAGAGTACAATAAAAAAAACTGAAATAAATATCTAGTCATTAGGATTACGCAGTAAGATTTATAATAATACGAGGGCAAGTCAAGAAAAACTTGGACTGATTTTTTCCCGGCAGTTCTGTTAAGGCTGGAACTTCATAGTTTGGCATACAAATAGGGTGGGTCTTGCTATGCACATATATAAAATGTTGTGAAGGAATCATTGCATGTTTGGTAAATACGACTTTTTATTGCAGGTGATGTTCTGCGCCGCCTGTAGAAGAAATGGAGTCATTACGAGATGAACAATTTGCAGCTATACGGTTCTGCTATCGCCTGGGGAAAGGTGCAACAGAAACTCTAGGAATGTTGAGAGCAGCTTACAAAGATGACGCTCTGCCACGAAGTACCGTGTTCTGGTGGTTCAAAGAGTTTAAAGAGGGCCGAATGACAATCACGAAAGCTGGTGGATCAGGTGTATCAGCGTCAGCTGTTACTGAGGTGAACATTAACACGGCAGCAGTCATTGTTAGAGAAGATCGCCGCATCAGTATCGACGATCTGGCAGCCGCACTACGCATATCTCATCTGGTCCACCAGCAGAGCGTCATCAGCAGAGCGTCATCAGCAGAGCGTCATCTTTGTAGGCTGCTCTCAACATTCCTAGAGTTTCTGTTGCACTTTTCCCCAGGCGATAGCAGAACCGTATAGCTGCAAATTGTTCATCTCGTAATGACTCCATTACTTCTACAGACGGCGCAGAACATCACCTGCAATAAAAAATCGTGGTTACCAAACATGCAATGATTCCTTAACAACATTTTATATATGTGCACAGCAAGACCCACCCTACTTGTATGCCAAACTATGAAGCTCAAGCGTTAACAGAACTGCCGGGAAAAAAATCAGTCCAAGTCTTTCTTGACTTGCCCTCGTAGTTTATAGTTAGTCATTCCGTCCATTACTGCGCACGATAACTCTTGAACGAAACCGAATTTTTAAATTCTGTTTTTGGAATTGATAGCTTGAGCAATTATCTAGATAGAGTACGTTAATCGAGGTGAATCATTAACCAGGAGTAGTAGAAATTAACCATCTTTGTTTTAACATTGATCACTGTAGATAAAAAATGGTATTATATAGCAAGTCAATTAACCATCCCAATAATACCTTTCATCTCCATCCTTAACACCGAATTAAAACTGTAAGTGTTAGAAATAGACTACTTACCGATTTAACGAACAAAAACAGTAATATATAGAGATAAGCAGTTTGTGAAAATCGACTAAAAATCCCATAAACACCTTTCATTTCTATCCTTAACACTTTGATAATACCAGAAGTGGTTTAAATCAACTATTTTCGTTTTATGTTTCATTAGTCTACAGGAAAAAAATATAGTAGATAGCATGAATCTGTTTTCAACAATCGACTGTCCACCTCAAGAATATATTTCGTCTATCCTTAGCATTCTATTAAAATCAGAAATGACAGTAATCAACTATGACTCCCGGTTTCAATTTAATCTACATAGAAGAAATCCTGTAAGAGATACCAAGAAGAAAATATGTTTGAGTTAGCGTTCCTAGAATAGGTACCATCTCTTCTTTAACCCTGTAACCTAAACTTAACCATGATAATTCAACTACTTCCCGTTTTAACGTTAATCGTTGTGAAATCTTGTTGAAGAAATCTTGATCACCCACCCTGCTTTCAAAGATCATGTTATTTCAGATCAATAGGAAATTAAAATTATGTGGCTCTAAATAAACGTCTTAATCTACCAATTAAATTACGCATTTTTTAAAATTCTAACTGTAGTTACACTACACAACTTTTCAAAAAGAGGTGGGTGCGAAAGTTTTTTCAACAAGACTGTCCATGACATACGGTAATAGCTAGCGCGGCACAGTTTTTGTATTCGATTAAGTGTCCCTAGAATATATTCCATCTGCACTCTAATTGCTATACTAGAACACTAAGTGGTAGATGTCTAATGCAATTTCTAGTTTTAATTTAAATTGAGAAAATATGAGCTGGTTGTATTTACTTGCTATTCTCACCTTTTTCCTTCCCGTTTATTACTAAGAGTTAAAAGAATGCCGAAACACGTTTGAAGTTATTTCAAATTAGAAATCTAGATACCAAATGTCAAGTTCCCAGCCCTATAGGCTTCGGAGATAAGGGTCTCTTATTAAAATAACTTCCATCCTAATTCCCCCTCTCTTCGTAAATTTTCAAAAATCTTTTCTTAGTGGTACCCCAAAATCACAAATCCTATGTACGTCTAAATTAATAGTTTCTATATAGTCCCCAGAAATTGGTTCCCAATCTGTGGGCGCGAGCTTCTGACAGAACTAAAATCAAAATTACAAATATTACGAATGTTGTAACAAACATGAAATTAATTAGGAGTTAAACACAAAAATACCTATTGAGTAAGAACTACTGTTTCATTAATAACAAAACTAGAAAAATAATAATATTGCCTTGCACTAAAATGCAGTGCATGAATCTAGCTGGAAACAAATATAAGTTCGTGAGAATATGGCTTTAATTATTTACTGTTATTATATGCAAAACCGATTTCGTACAGGTAGAATGGGTTTATGGGAAATATTTGAAAGTTATATTTCATCACCCTTCCCCCGTTACGCAATTTATTTGAGCAAAAGAGAAATAAAATCCTCAGCTCGACCTATCTATAAAAATGTGTTTCATAGGATGCAGTATTAATTTTTGCGAGAAATATAAATTCTCTTCTGCTTTTACGATTCTTTTTTTTTCTAAAGGGAGTTGATAAAAACAGAAATGTCCCACATGATATATATGTTTAAACATTCATTTCAGACATACAAAACATTTTGGCATGTCGGTCATTTTATGAATACACAAAGGCAAGTAAAAATTTAGAAATGACCCTGTATCCTCTTTCGGAAGCAGAATTTTCGAACACACTGGGGCATATCCACATGGCGACCTGGTTAAGTAAAAATTTTATATACAGAATTTCATCTCCCTGGCTGGTTAATTTCAGCGTATATGTTAACTTCTGCTCATTAGTGAATTCTAGAGGAAGTGACATGTTTGAAACCCAGCATCAGTCAGGTGGTATGTTCATTTGAAATAATCATTTACCATTATGATGAGACAGAAGTGGAATTTCCGAAAACGCTGGGTCGTGTGTACTTGTTTTTTATATCAAGCTAATTTTCATAATGTGAGAGACTTGTAAGATTGTTTGTGTTTAGTAAATATTTTAGACCTTGGCCCCCTATTCCTTAGGATACGCATTTCAGTGAAAGTGACATGATGGACCCCTGCTCTGGAATATTTCTAAATATGTTTAGTAGTTCTGGAACAGTTCAGTCCTCGGAACATTCTATGATGATAAGACAGGCAACGTCGATTTGAAATTCGAGAAATAAATAAATAAAAAGCCTCCTCCTTTTGTTTAGGAGAATTTTGAAAGTTCTAAAATAAGTATTTCATTTTTTTAGTTCAGAATTTATATACCAAATTTTAAATTAGAAATTTCAACGAATTTCACATTTCATGACATTTTCTGAATAAATAGTGGTATATTTCAATATTGTAGAAATCAACTCTATTCTACCTCTGTAAATGAGGAATTTCCGGAAACATACATTCAACTATTTTTAGGTAAGAAGACAAATTTCAAATTTCACATAACAAACTTCAGCAAATTCTTACATTCGGAATTTTCTGAGAAAATAGTGCAAACATTTTAATAGCACTAAACTATTGCCCATTCTCTTCTTAGGGGCAGAATCATCTCAATTCTTACGTTTCGCATTTTATAAAAATAAATAAAATAAAATAAAAGTTGGAAAATTTAGTATTACATAAATTGCGTCTTCAGTATTTAACTACGGAATTTTCGTAAACGGAGAGAAATATGTTCACTTAAGTGATTGTAAGTTATATGCGGAGTTTCATCTTCTATACTTTAGGAGTTTATGAGATACGCGATCCTTTAGAAACGATATTTACTCCCCTAATGATACACATTTCCAAAAACCCTTCATAATCCCTTGCTTTCGTGAAAAAGAGTATTCTTGCTAAATATAGTATTATGGTTTAATCAATAATGAGTAACTCACTTCTACTGTCTTACAGACAGTATAGATTATTAATATTATTCTTATTATTTTATTACTATTATTGATGATTTGTGAGTACAATGATGCACCTGAAATCGCAGAATGAGTCAGACAAAGTAAATAAATGATTACCATTCGCGAAAAATGGAGCGAGGAGAAGCATGTAGGATTTATGAATTAGGTAAAACAGGTTGAAATCTCTGCCCTAGAGGGTCCCAAAACTTTCATTCAGAAAACACAAGGTGTCTTGTATCATTCCCTAATTTGTACCAATACAAGGAATAATCTATAAAACATTATACTTCTGCTAAATTACCTTGCTGAGCACTATTAATGATCACCGAAGGATAACATGAAGTGGACGTTCCACAGAACCAGATCCGCTTCTTAATTAGTTAAGCATCATTAACCCGAGAAAAGTAAACTACGTAAATTTTACGTGTACGAGTTGGAAACACTGATGTGACGTAGCAGGAACTGTGCGTAGAAATACAAACCTCTAGATATGCTATCACGGGTTAGTTGGCTTGATGCAGCGTTGCCAGATCTAGCATAATGATGCTAGATCTAGCATAATTTGTATGTCTTTAGCATCTAGCATCTTGCTTTTAGCATCCTCCCCAAATCTAGCATAATTTCAGCAAGTTTATCAAAAAGTCGTAAAACCTGGGGATGAGAAAGAAGTTGGTCGTGGGGAGAAATAGAACGGCAGAAATGTATCCTCTTCCATTGATTCATATAGTCGGTAAACCATACAGGGAGTCTTATTTTCAGAAGTAAGTAAGAAACGGCATTTTTTTTGTGTGTGTGGATCCACCAAGGGTTTTCTAATCCTTTAACTGCGAGGCATGGGCGGAGCTATGGGGACCATTCTCCACTCAATTTTTTGACAACTTCACCATCTTTATTTCTGACTTCATTACCATCTTTATTCCTGAAATTAAAGGTCCGAGACCGACCAAAAATCTGCCCCCCCAGGCAGACAATTCCCAAGTCCGCTTATGCTGCGAGGTAATTTTCTTTCAAAATATGTAAACAAACACATTGCATTCATTTATACGATATATATGCCATTAAGTCCGGCAACGACTGCACTAGTTTAGTTGAGTTAAAGCTTTGGTGCATGAAGTATTGAGTTATATCCACGCATTCTTGCGCTCTGCATATTTTAAGTTACGTTATCGTATCTCAGCTTCGTTTTTTTTAAACTCCTGAATTAGCAATTATGAGGATCTAGCATAATTTGACCGAATCTAGCATAATTTCGATCAGGTTTTGGAATAATTCTGAGCTGTGAGTTTGGCAACGCTGGCTTGATGTTCCGACGTTAACTACTTCTATAGATGTTATGTTCTCTGTGCCAAACGATTGAGTGTAGAACCTTATACGTAAATTTGGCGTATGTTTACCTTTTAACGTAAATTCTTACACGTAAGTTTAGCGTGTGTTTACCTTTAACGTTAGTTTTCTTGCACGCATTTTGTACTATGTTTACCACCAATGGACCATTGTCATTCGTAAAGAATTAATTATTACTACAAAAATGGACGAGGGTGAAGCAATAAATAGAAAGAAGCTATTTTAGGAATATTAGAGAAGACCTCAGATTCAGAAATGTAGGAAGATAACGTTGAATTTTATGTTAGATCAGAAGAAGAAGCAGATGACTCCGACAAAGATCCATATTACTATCCCACTGAAATTGATATTGAACAACATTTTGTGGCAGCAATTTAAACTGTTGAATGTGAAACTACAAATCCAACCAAAGAAGCGGAAAGTTTCCAAATGTTGTAAAAGCGAAAATAGCAGTCTCGCCACGCATTCAAGAGAAGAATCTGCATAAAATTAGACAGAGAGGGCAGTATAGTTTTCAGATGAGAGGGCAAATGAACTTCCATTTAACGAAAGGCAAGTAAAAGTTAGTGGTGTTACTGAATTGCTAGGAAAGAATGGTTTTCCTTGGAAGACAAATCCAATGACCGATTGAAGTGGGGAGATCCCAAGAAGGAACACTGCCGTAACTGCAATAAGCCAGTAGGCCCATGTGGTGAACATCAGATAAAAATGTGCCCTAACTGTGTATGATTTAGGAACCAAACTCACATGTAATGTGAAAGAACAATTCAATATTTCCTAGTAACAAAAATAATCAGTGATATATCTTGACTTTCTCAGAAGTTTGTTCTTAAGTGTTAATAAGATTTATTTTGCTCTTCTATGTACTTCTAAAAGATTTAAGATAATAGCTACACCGTAACCTATGATATTTTTCCTGGGGGGAAAGCATTAATACGCGTATTTGCTTCCCTAGAAAATGTTGTTTTTTCTAATTCTTGGGCCCCCTCTCTTTCCATTTTCTCTTAGTCTTTATGAGCCCCTCAAAGCCTGTGGGCGCTCCCACACGGCAAGATCTGCGGCGCGGTAACTTACGCCCCTGGGCCCGTTCCATACATGACTAATTATTTAAGGGGATAATATTGACAAATCTCAAAGCCATACGAATAAATATTATTTCTAGGGCCCTTAATTGTAGATCTTTATTTTACTAAAATGGGCTCACGACTCATGTTTGTTTTATATACCTTTTGTATAGTGTTTCGTTTATGTAATGTAGGGAACCTGTTTGATGCTTCCTTTATAATTTCATGTTCGTATCCTATATGGAGTAAGAACTTTTTTTCTTAAAATGGGACCGTTCGAACAGCGGGGAGCTTCTCTAGGTTGCAGTTATCCCCCTGCCCCCACAAATTACGGCCCTCGATAATAGTTGTGCTGTCATACTATCTAAACAATAAAACTTCAATTTTGGAACCTTGAGCAAAGCAAGAATATTAGTTTCTATATGAATCGTATATTTATAGATCGTTATTTAGTGTGTACGTAAATATTACGTATGTTTACCTTTAATGGGTTGATAGTGAAGTTTGCCTTTCAGTTCCAAATACCATTATACATCTAGTTGAGTGTAAAATTGTGGACCTTTCCCCTAAGAGCTAAAGGAGTAATAGAACCTGGAAGCAATAATAATAATAATTCAATTTCTAAAGAATAGTTTTTAGCAAAACAGAGTGACAAAAAATAACCCCTACAAATGTTTACCGTATCCTGCCAGGAATGTAGTGTCCTGTAGCTAATTAAGTGTTATTTTGTTGGGTTATTCTGTAAACGTACATGTTATTTTCGTCTTCCTCACGAGGAATTTCCTTTTTGTTCGAGAATGGCAAGCAAAAGCAGGGAAAATTTGGAACTGTTTTGTCAAGGAAAGCGTCAATGTGATGTTGTACGTTTGCTTGTTGCTTCAAAAACGACGGTCTCAGACACAATTCATGATTCTAGTTGATCGGTGATGAAAGTGTCCGTCCCGGTGTCTGACGAAAGCTCACCGTCAACACGTCCAAGAACCTTAAGATCATCATAAAGCGAGTGGAATGAAATCCGAGGGTGTCCGATAGAAAAATGATTCGTGGGACCGGGATCAACCGCTGATCGCTGCGGCAAACGGCAAAATGAAGCTCAACCTCAAGACGTACACGCACCAAACGTTCAGCTTCTAACGGATAAAAACAAGAACGTGCCACTCGAACAATACGACCGTCTCAAACATCGAGACAACTACCAAAATGACAGCATTTGGTCCGCAGAGGCTTCCGGCCTCTCAACCATCGTCAAACAATGCCAAAATCTGAGGTCTTAGGGTGAAATTTGTGCAAGCTGCAAGACGCCTGAGGTTTCCCGGATCAAGAGATAAAGATCAACCAAGAGATGTACGGTTACGACATTTTCGAGAGTGTGGTACTTCAAGAGTAAAAACGGCACTTCGGCGATACGAATTAAACTTTCCACTCCGATTCACAGGACAAACGGACGAAAGAATGGTGCAGAACCCATTTTGCAGACTTCTTCTTCTCTTAGGAATGGCTATTCTACTCACCGGATCTCAAACCCATGGACTACAGTGTATGGTCGATTTTGGATGTTAGGGCATGCCCTACACGCCAAAAAAGTTTGGAGTCGCTGACACAATCCTTGCTTTGTGAGTGGAACTGTTTGTCACTCGAGTACTTGAGGCTCATCGCCGAACATTTGAAAACAGGATTGGACCTCTGCATCGCTGCCAAGCGATGTAATTACCAAACCGATTACGTACTGTATTGCGAAATTTTTCCCGCTTAATAAATGTAAGGTAACAAACATTCGTCCGTGTTATTTTTGTCACCCTCTAGATAGAGAAACCTGAAATCTGGCAAAAACTATAAGGAAAATGTGTAAATATTATTAGCCCCTTTGCAACCCTCTGAGGAAGGAAGAAGTCAAAAGAAAGATGTGGATGATAAGACAGGAATAGGAAGAAGACTACAGATGGCCGATGATTTGAAAGCTGAAGAAGTTGGGAACCAAAAGAGGAAGCTGAAGATCGAGATCCGAACCTAAGAAAACATACACTCACACCTCTTATTAGTCTCAGGACCTGCCAACAGATAGAATACTTAATAATAATAATAATAATAATAATAATAATAATAATAATAATAATAATAATAATAATAATAATAATAATAATAATAATAATAATAATAGTCAAACCATCCCTTACTGAGTACGATAGCTCTTGAACGAAAGCAAATTTTAAAATTCATTTTCTTTTTTTGCAAATTATGGGTAGATTAATTATTTTGGAGGGTGAAGTTGATTGAGATGATCCAAAAATCGTAAGTGGTAGAAATCAAGGATTTCCAAGTTTTAACGATAATCATTGTATAACAAACGCAGTTTTTCGCGATCGACGAAGTATTCCAAGAATGCCTTTTATATCCTCTCGTTACCAATCGAAAGAGGTAGAAATAAATCATATCGAGTTTTACGTTGATAACTAGAGAGTAAAACAGCGATGAGCGATTTTCTGTGATGATAATTCCTTTAGATTAGATCTGGAAAGAGATTACCAAAAAAAAATGAAGTACCGTACTAAAATCGAGAACAGAAGTTGGCCGAGCTCGGCCAGGAAATATAGCGATCTTAATTAGATTCAGATCTGCCTACCACCGAATTTAGTTCTAATTCGACCAGTAGTGGTAAAGGAAAAGAAACAAATACAAGCCGAGCTCGGCCACCAGTGATAACAATCATTATTTCTTTAATGATGTGTTACTCGATCACAAAATTTGGTTTAGATGGGGCGGGTAGTTATCTACAAATAAAGTATCACATACAAGCCGAGCTGAGCCAAGCTGAGCTAGTAACTCTCCGTAGTCGAACATCAAGTGCTGCGATCTTTTACGATATGGTACGGGCTAATTAAATAGGTATCGAGAAACAAGGTATCAAGTACAACCTGAGTCGAAGGTGTTCTCAGAGCTTGATCTTATAATAAATCAGCATTTATTCCTTAGGCAATGGGCTACTAGCTAACCAAGAATGAAAAAAAATCAAGCCATTATTTATTCAAAACTAAACTCTAGTAAAAACCGTAAAGAAGGTCACGTAGTATGTTCTCAATTAATACGGAAACGGAATTTGAAGTATATTTATTCCAATTATTGATTGAATAGAGAGACTGGTACCCATTCTATAACACTCAATGTTATAACCCGAAGTGATTGATTTCTGCCACTTCCAGTTTTAGTATAAAGGTTAGAGTCGACATAAAACATATTCTTGGAACTCTTAATTGATTACAGAAAACAACGTTTCCCTTTCTATTATCGTTTCTAATTTATTGCGATCAACACTAAAACCGTAAGCAGTTGGGTTTTGCAACTTCCAATTTTATTAGGAGTTAAGAGAGGAGATGGTACTTATTAATACATTTCCACTACCTTCATTTATGAACTCCCCCGAAATAATCTCTCTATTTATTTCTTTCGAAAACATAATTTAAAAAAATCACATTCGTCCAAAAATATTGTGTGGAGTAACGGCAGCAAATACCTATGTACTAGTATATGATAAGTTCCACCTCGCGATCCCAATAAACACTTCATTTAACGCCACACACACACACTACATATGTGCATATGGAAGTATATCTGGTACTTCCTACATGCTTACGCCGGGTGCTAGAAACAGAGAGAGAGAGAGAGAATCGTATTGTATCTTTATACTGAACGTATGATGTATATGGGTTTCTTAATGGTAGTGTAATAAAATGCCGTCATATAGACCAGAAAATAAAAAGTTAAATTTATCCATAAGTTTTGCAAAATTGAAGTCGATGGGCATTATCGTAACAGTGTTCAATGAGAATATATGCAAATATACTCCACGCTTTTCAGTGGCTGCAACAAGGCTTCGGATGATATTTGGCTTCAAAAACGCATATATACGGATATATAAAATTTCTTGTTGACAACAAACTGGCGTGAGTGAATGTGATCGCGTTACTACATACTTTTACGTTTCATGTTTTGTGACGAATGATGTACATATTTGTCATCAGAAACGAAACACACACACAAAAAAGACCAGAATGTCCCTTACGCTTTTATAAAGTATTAACAATATGTATAGAACCACTTGGTACTTGGTAGGTGATAGGTGGATGAAAGCTTACGTCCTTCCACTGTTGCTTTTCAAAATCATAACAAAATAGATAATTGTAATAGAACTGGAAGTACAGAATTCAGACGGAATTCGACTACATATTCTAATTGAGTCCTCTTAGCAACAATTTAATGGTGCTCTAAAGAGTAACATATGCTCAAAATTCCTCCTTGAATCTGTAGGTACCACTTGGTTGTGCCACAAATTTATTACTATATATATAGTTGTAAGTGATAAGGAGTGATAAAATAGTGTTAGTTACATTTCAGTCAATTATGTGGAATTCGACTTAATACTTTTGTAAAACTAATTAGTTTCCTTTACCCATGTATCATTGACACCACAAATTATAATTTGGTATTAACTCACTACATAGTAATAATCAATTGTTAGTTGCAGTCAGTACATAGGTAATGCACACATACTGCGGATACGCTATAGAAAATGTTTATAATAATTTAAAATTTTCTCTCTACACTATATTTTAATAATGCACGTCAAATACTAGAAAAGTCTAACTTTTGATAATGATATTAAATTAACACGATTTAGACAAGACAATAAATTCAAACTAAAAGTTATAACTTTCATTTGTTCGAGTACTGTGATACTGAAACATTAGCCGAAACAAACTGTTAATTAAAGATAGTTTTTATGAAAGAAGTTCGGCAATTTGACAGAAAGAAATGAGGCTTCTCTTAAAGGAGAGTTTTTACATCATGAAACAAAAGTCTTCCAAATTTTCTTATAATCGGAGCTCACTAACACTATATTTGAATATTTTTCGAATTTTGTCATATATCCATATGTATATTTCACGAACACTTTTCATAAGTTGACATAAAAAATAGCGAGTTCTGATTATATAAAGATTTTAATTGTATTAAAGATGTGTAATATAAAAGAGTTTTATCTAATAAAATACTTTAGTTTCAGGGATGGAAGTCACCTTCCAGCGTACTTTGACTTTTACGTAGGTATAGATTTTCCTTCCAAGTTATATGAACGAGATGTAATATATGGATGGAAGGATTTGTTGGGTAAGTCATACTGTACATCTAGAAAATTTTCAACTATATTCTTCATTCTAAGTTTTTTACAGTTTTAATATATTACAATGAATTTCTAATATTGAAACTGAAAGCTATATTTCGAAGTATTACATCATAATAGAGGTTCTATAGTAATTTATGTTCTGTCAAGCTCATATATAATAAACGTGCGATTCATTATGTACAGCATATGCTGCATGCAATTTGACATTTTTAATGTTTTCAGAACTGAAAATCATACTCTTGATATTTTAATTTGGAATTTTGAAGTACATTTCTCTATAAATAATTATAGAAGTATATTGCGTTTCAAAGTAACATTGCCCTTTTTTTCAAAGCTTCATTTGGTGGAACTGCAAGTTTCTTCCTTGGTTGCAGTCTGATAACAGGTGTGGAATTGTTTTACATTTTGTTCATTCGTCTGTCTTTGGAATGCGAAAATTGGAAGAAGTTGACTCAGAAAAAGAGAGTAACATCAGTAGAGAATATGGAACAGACTAAAATTCAAGAAAATGTTAATAAACAGCAATACATAAATTTGAATGCTGCGCAAAAAATACCTACAAAAGGAAGAAATATGAGGTAACTGGAAATAAAAGAAGAAAACGAATGTAACAATTTTAGATAATATTAGGAAATGTACAGCATATATATGAAACGAAATGTTTAAGTGTTACGTCCCATGGATATATTCTTAAGATTTTATAATAATTTACTATAGAACTTTACAAATTTATCGATGTTTCACCAGCACATACCTCTCAGACGAGTACAATTCATACTCTAAAATTATGTTCCAATATAATGTGTATTTCAAAACCTTTGTTAGTATACGTTGACCCCAACAGTGACGAAGACGACTAACATGTTTTTGTGTTGATCAAAATTAGCTTTATACATCTTGCTTATGTATGTCATTTTCTGTGCAGAAGATTTGACATTTTTAGTATAAAAACTAAAGAAAAGTTTTCGGGAAAGTAAATGAAATCAAAAATTTTTTCCTAACAACCTAAAACATAATTGTAATGTCTTTGAAATATTAATATTCAAGATTGTACTGTCAATACCCTAATTGAAAACTAAATAGAGCTAAGATATTGCTTGTAACTATAAACAATAATATTAGTTACGTATCAAAATTTTGTTAACAGAACATTATCTGAAAGGGAAATGACGAGATCAATAAAATCACAGTTTTCAAAATTTGTTGGGACTATTGCAATGGAGTATTTAAGAAACACCACATTCCATGGACTGCATTTTATAGCAAGAACGGTAAACAAATGTGAAAGGTAAGATTATATTGAAATTACTACAATGTAAACATATTGTACTTTCATATTATACATAGTTTGCAATACTACTCATATGATAATTATTTTTCTCAGCGAAGTTCGATATATGGCAATTTTACTACCCAGAAATAAACTGTAATATGCTCAAATAAACTCGTTGCTATATACTGAAATCTAACTCACACCTACTATCATTTAATACATTTAACCCATTAGTGCACAGCGTCCTATAAATCGCACGCTTGCTTTTATTCATGTTTATGTATGTGTTTATCCTTTTAACTGTATGTTGTTTATCCCGAAGTTTGTGCTTAGTAGTTTGTGATTTTACTATCTATTCTTTCTACGTTTTCTGTGGTTGACTCGATAACATTGATTGTCTGTACTTCATTTGTCGAAGAATAAACCATGGCGGCGAGACAATGTGCTGTTTCACGGATGACTTTACTATTTACATATAAATAAATATACAGGTGTTCAAGAAGCTTTAAATTTTGTATAAAAAATAAAGTATAGATATCAACATTTATTACTAACGACATATTTAGTAATGATTTATATTAGCACGAGATAGGTGAGATGTAAATTCTAGCGTCCGATTTATCGGACGCTGTTCATGAGGGACATTTGGAATTCACTACAAGCTAAATATTTGACTAGGTAGTACATATTGTTTATTTTAAATTTTGCTTGTTTGAGTCTGTGGTTAATTTCAGAATCACTTTACATTATATGGGTTGTATTTTGTTAATGAATATCTACAATTACGTACGAATAACGCAATTACTTCTAATTCTTAAATGTTTATGTAACGTAATATAAAGTGTAACTTCATTTGGACAACGATGCCCAAGAGTCGCTGATGCAGATCCTTTATACAAGCTGCAACCATATGTAGGCAAGCTTTCGTCTTACAGTTCCAAAAACATTGCGGTCTTGAGAAAACAATTTGAATTGACGAAAGTAAGATACTTATACAAAACAATTTATAAGAGGAAAGCCACACAGTTAGGGTACAAAAACTGAATCATGTAGCAGTTCAAGTCATATGATGTGTTTCCAATTGAATACAGAAAAAGAAACAGAGGACTGTCGTGTTATCTTTGCTAACTTCATCAAGTAGTCCACGTAATGGTAGGTATAAAATATTCTTCGTCAATTACTTTACTTCAATAGATCTCATGACTCATCGTAGTAATATGGGTATTCGTGCACAAGGTACAATTCAGCAAGGAAGAATCCTCGACGGCCCACTAAGGGAAATCAAAGAAAT
The DNA here is from genome assembly GCF_964235325.1 of Thermobia domestica. NCBI lineage: Eukaryota > Metazoa > Arthropoda > Insecta > Zygentoma > Lepismatidae > Thermobia > Thermobia domestica. Next base: position 53,342,682 of record NC_137454.1, on the reverse strand, counting down.
GAATTAATAACCAGGAGTTGCACAAAGAAAAGGTCAACCTAGCAACTAAAAAGCCAACCTTGATAGGTTGAACGATAGCAATGCAGTTGCGGTGGTAACGAGCTACGATAAAATTTCGTTGGGTTCAACAATACGGTGGTCTGTCGAAAAGATATCGATCATAAGTGTGGAACAGCCTGACAATATAGTCAGCTACAATAAAGGAATTGAAGGAGTAGATTTACTAGATCAGTGTGGTATCATACTGAACAAGAAGAAGGAAGCGAAAATGATACTGGCGAATATTTGCATATTTCCAACTTGTTTCAGTTGTGAATTCTTCGATATTAGCAAAGAAGATTCAACCGAAGAAATACATTGCTTCACTTCTCAGTTTTAAAAGGCTTTTTCATTATTGACGAAGTACGGACCAGTGTTTCGACAAAGAAAATCAATAAACAAGGCCTTTCAAGATGAGCGCAATGATCAGAATGATCATTGGGCAATAGCAAGCAAATCTGAACGAAAATGTGCTTATAATAAATGCTCAGGAAAATCTAAGTTCATACGTGCCTTACAGGAGCTCATCCTAAATATTTCCATGCGTATCATCAGTAAAATAATAATGTAATGTAAGAATAAATCATGTATATGAATTGGGAACAGTCCTCTAAAACTCTAAATTGTATATACATTTTCTTTTCTTTTTCTTTCTTTCTAATTATATATATATATATATATATATATATATATATATATATATATATATATATATATAATATCAATGTGTTCTTCGTTATTCAAAATTATGTATATTACCGTCTTTCGTTGTTACCTAACATCCTATTATGACGCAACATATATATATATCTTGATCAAAATCTGTTCATAGCAGTCCCCTGCATAAGGTACAACCAAATGATATAACATAGCTAATAAACTTTGTGCAGTAATGGGTTAAAATTGTATAGAAGTCTGTGTTTATGTATTATTGTAACTTGTGTATTTTCATAATAATACCCGCACCCACCTCGGATCATAAGTTCTACCACTACACTCACAAGAAACAAAGAGTTGTGTTGCTTGGTTGTTTCGTTAGTTCATTCAACACATCTTTTATATTATTTTACATACAATCGGAAATGCGGCCGAAATTTTCTATACACATAGAAGAGAAAATAGAAACTACTTTTTGACAATTTTAATCCCCCAGGGCTAAGTACAAAAGACTAGCCTCACCAAATAAATATAGAGAGTGCTACGGGCAATACTGTGCTACAGTAAATTGCATTTGAAGGATATTCACCACCAAAGCGAATATAAGAGTAAGAGAAAAAAGGGAAAACGGTACATAACACTTTGCATTTTTTTTACTTTAGAGACAACAAAAATCCAAAACACCAAAACGAAATAAATAGTACCTTCCGTCTCATAAATTTAGGGAAACCCACCTGGAAAATGGGTATAAAAATAGATACACCATACCTAACTTACGCTACTATTTAACTCATGGACATTTATGTATAAATAACACTCTATGCGTCATTCCGTATTTAAATCTATGCCCTTACACTCATGTAAATAATCTTTAGAATGATGTCTTTCAAAGAGAAAGCTACAACAAAAGGAATGAATTAACAAGTTAATATCAATCTCCTACATTTCAGTGATAATGATTACAATTACTGGAAGAAAATACATATTTTTGTTTAAAATTTTTTAGATAGTATTATGATTCTTTTTTAATTTTTACATAGTACTGCTGCTTGATGAATTTCAAAAAATCATTTTGACTACTCTCATGTACCTGAAGTTGAGTCAGAACAGCGGCACACAATTTTCCGGTATGCATGATGATAAATGCTAATGTATACCATAATAAATATTTTCAGGAATCTGTAGCTAATTACGGATAGTATTCTTATGTCACTTTAGCGTAATATGGGAATACTCTTCAATAGCTACACATAAGACCTTTTCTATGGTCAAGTTGTTTTGAAATGAACATCCTATATTTTGTAACCAAAGTACTAGAACACTGCTAAAATTACGAAGTTATAATCGTGAAGACCATAGAAGCAAACTAAATATTTTAAAATAAATTAAGTATTGCTACGACGTGACCTAATTAATTGACGCGTCTTATATATATGGCCAGTCAGAAACTTTGACACTTTTCTTCCTCTATTTCTGGCTATTGTACTTCTCTTATTTGTAACATTAACACCTTAAACGTGAAAGATGTCCCAAAATTTATTTACAAAACATCTGATTTCGCTTGTAAGATGGAACCTGTTCTTCATACGCTGAATCTTTACAAAACAGTTTCCTCGATCTATTACAATAGGTAACTGTTTCGGAAGTTATATAACATTCTGAAGCTTCGTGTTTTCCTATAAAAATAAGCACGGAAATAGAACTTATTTCTACGATTCTGAGTCCACACATCAAGCCTGTTCTAATTCGAATTGATCTGTTGCCATGTAAAAGGTAGTGACTTCTGTTTAACATGTACCCAATACTATTATGTACTGTTATGGAGTGGATGCTATTATTATTATTATTATTATTATTAGTAGTAGTAGTAGTACTAGTAGTAGTAGTAGTAGTAGTAGTAGTAGTAGTACTATTATTATTATTAGTGTCCCCTTCTAAACTTAGCACAAAAGCAATCGTGGTAGTTACAGATTCCCACCTACATCGTTGATTCTACAATTCAATTTTGCTCCAAAACCCGCAGATAGAATAGACTCGTAACTTGTCATGACCAAGGAACATGAAAAGGAAAAATAGCTGTTATTGGGTGTCTCTACTAAGATGAAATCACATAAAAACAATGATATATATGTGATAATCGTTGGAGAACCATGGAAGTTGTAATACTACTGTGAAATTTGAGTTGCTGATTTCTGAATGTCAGACTTTAATTGTTAATGAAATTCGCTGCAATTCACCTTCAATAATACTGACCCATAAAACGTTGGTATTATTCAAGGCATACAGCTGTGTTCAAATTATGAGACTCAACATTCAATTTCTGAATATTTCACTGTGCTTACATTATTCCTCAGAAAAAGCGGTTGGACTTACTCATAATTACGAACTTAGGTCTAATTTCTTTCGGTCATGGCACATGCTTTCCAACAACAATTAAACAAATGACATTTAAATAATTAGAAACAGTTTGTGTATCTAATTTGGAAACCAAAAATGAATTAGAATACTTAGAAGAATATGATATGTCTTTCAAAGATTTCTAGTTCGTAAGAAATCCGTTAATATTTAGTAAGTCTTTTATCCTTTGTGGCATGCTATATACGAGTTTAGCACTTTTTGACTTCAATTAAGCACCATGATAGCACAAATTGTTGACCTCCTAGATGAATAGATGCTTGGTTGTAGTACGCTCCTTCTTTAACATTTCCTTGATGAAACTCCAGGGCTCTTCAATCGGGTTCATATCAGGACTCTTGCGCGGCTACAGAAGAACAGTAATTACGTTGTTCTCGAAGAATTGTTTCACAGTTTTGCTCCTGTGGCATGGAGCTTCATCATGCATAAAGATGAAGTGTGCGTCATCAAACCAGATTGCAGTCTGTGGTACCAGTTCTTCTTGAAGAACTTGTAGGTATTGGTCGTTGTTCATTGTTTCCTTTTTTATATGCAGTTTCCCAGGAGCGAAGACAAACGTCACACCGAAAACCATGACTGAAATAGGCTGCTTCACTGTTTGTTGGAGTCATTCCAACTTGAATTCCTCCACAGATCGACGTTGCACATATTGTGAACATTAATCACACACAAGAGACATGATTAATCAATGAAACGTCTATTCTCCAATCAGCAGCATCCCAATGTTCTATGCCTCGTGCTCGTTTCAGGCGCTTATTGGAGTATTTTTTGCTTTTCTTCTTGGCCTCAATGCTTTTATTCGGTCAGCACAAAGAATCCTTAGAACATTTTAAGGCGAAATGTCTATACCATAGTTAGTATTTTTATGCTTAAGTCTCTAGAAGTTGCGTTTCTGTTACCCAGAGCCAATATTTCTATTTTTTAATAGCTCTTAGCGATAGCTTTGGATTTCGCCCACACTTTCCAAGCCTATTTTGCTGATGCATTTGCTACTTGTTACTAGCAATTTGTCGTTGTGCATATCTTCCTTCCGCCAAAAGTGTTTAGACAACTTCCACTTTACTCGAAGAAAGATATGTGGCTTTTCAAATTATGCCGCGATTAGGACTCCATAGAATAAAAGATCAATACACGAAACACGTTAAGTTTACTCATTCAAACTGTTAAACGCTTTGAATGTCGTAACTGGTTACGATTCCAACCACAATACTTCAGATTGTAACTTGTTGTTAGAAACCCAATAGTTTTTACAACTGAAATACGGCCTTCAGAACTCTCTCCCCTCTACTAATGCCATCTGCTGTTCAACTATGACATCATTGGTTCTCGTATACAGTAAACAAATGAGGTATCATATACTAGTTTTGAACACATCATTTATCTTTATAAAGAGAAACAACACCTGTTTTAGGCAAAAAATCATAATTCAATGTAAAGGTTACATCCATTACTTAGTTGTGATCTCAACTGGTTAGGTTCTAACCCTGAGACTCCGCCTCAGCTCGAGCTCCGGCTTGACTCCGCTCGGCTTACCTGATCCAACAGCAGTACCGGGCTAGATGGGAAAGAGTCATTGGCTCGGTTCGGCTGGCCTCAGGTGAGCCATCGGCTTGGGACGACTTGATTGTGATGAGCTACCTGTGAGTTGGGGTTCGGCTCAGATGAGCTATTGGCTGGAGTCGGCTCGGTTGAGGTGTAGCATCGAATCGGAATAGGTGATATATGATTGGTATTTCTGAGTTCGGCTCTCTACTGAACAAGCCGTGAGCCTACCCATTTAATCCAATTGCACCATTAGAGTCGGCACATTCCATTCAGTGCATTTATATGGATCGATTCTGGTCGCTAGAGCTTAAATCGGATGTCGTTTTTATGGACGTTACTGTATATCAGGCTTAGTGAGTCTTCTTTTATCTGATCTCTCCTTAAAGAAATCTTTAGGGAGAGGACTGTTATTAAACAAAGTTTTTGTAAAGGCAGGTGTAAATTTCCGACTCAATAAATTTCTTGTATAGTTACCTTGAAGAATGAATGGATTTAATCTGTGTTTAGTAGTTTCCATCCTTTCAAGTGAGTAGGGCCGTGGTTTTCATTGGACATTTGAGAAAAAACACTAAAAAGAACGATGTTTTTGTCTTTGAAAGTAAAACTTCACATGTTTTGTTTACAGCACCAAACTTTCGCACCCATACTGCACCACAGGATTTTCATTTGAACAAAAATATGTTCAACTGGCCAGTAACCACACTTTCTTCATTGCAAATGCCCTCTGCTTTTCTGATGGAGATATCAGTAAACGTGTTTAATAGTATCAATTTGAGCAACAACGAACGCTTATGTTCTCTCAGGACTGAAAGCTTAAGCGTGAAGACTCATGAGTTTTGGGAAGTGAATATTCTAAATGATAGTCCAAAGTCATAAATATGCATAATGTAATTTTGAATAGGCCTAATATGCTCACATTAAAAGCAAGATTATAAAATATTTCATTAGTATATATATATATAATGACAGCAGCGTGAACTATTTTATTTACAGTTCAATCTGTTGACTAAGTTTCATTTGAGATGTAATGCACTACTCCGTCATCAACTTTTTCTTATGTATAACATATGGCACAAGTTATACTAGGTGATCGTTGTTACTAGTATAACTCATACTCGTTTCGAAAGCAGTGCACTATTTTTAGAGAAAATACAATAACTACCAACAGATTTTGTAGCTCTATCTGTAGCGGCGCTACAAGTCTAAAACTATAGCTTGTGTCTCAGTTACATATTTTTATTGGTTGTAGCGAATTTTGCACTACAGCTACAAATAACTCTTTTTCCAGAACGCAAAAAATATTTTGTAACTCCAACATTTATATCATGTAACGAAATATAACACGATTTCAAGACAATTACCTTTATATCCATTAGAAGCGCTCTTTTTGTTGTAATTTGTCTTTTATTTTACTACGCAGGCGATGTTTTTATTCGATTTCTTTCACCAATTCATCTTTTATATATTGAATGGCCCATTTACGTATCTAAATGATCTTTCACGTATGGGAAGCTAAATGAAAAACAAGCACGTGCCGACATTAATTCAAGTTTTCGAAATATTGTATCATTAAAAATTTCAATCTATGTTGTTTTTTTTTCCTACACTTGGTAACAAGTCTTATTATGTTAAAAGGAAGAAAAACACATCTGCACATTTCTTTGCGATTGCAAAGGTTGGCTTGTTGGTCCAAACCTGGTTTACTTTTTTCCGAAGATACCCGAAGTTGGACTTGCCTCAAACAGCAATAAAGAGTGTGATTGTCTCTTGAAAAAATGAAAACAATGCTTGCGCAGAATTATTTGGAAAGGTCTCTGAATGCAGCTCGCCAAAGAAGAAAGTTGAAGCAAAAGTCAACTTCGGTGCCAACTGATACGACTTCAAAGTCAAAGATTGGATTAGGAGTAACTACAACTTTTGGTGGTACATCGGAAGAGTCCGATACCGTTACACCGCGGTCTGATTTTGAACTACGAGCCTACACTGGCGGTTAAAAGACAACACAAACCAGGATTCGTCTTTCAGAAACATCTTCTTTAGCTCACAGAACAGGTGTTTGAGAGGCAATTGGCTCTCATTCCTCCAGCTGCTCTTCAGTTCGCAGGAGTTATCTGAGAAGAGTCTCCCCACAGCTTTATAGATAGATTGAAAATTACAAGAGAAAGAAACACAGCTCTGTAGTACAACAGGATGAAGATATATCTTGTCAGGTTGTTAGAGGCCTGTATTTCGATGGCCGAAAGGACAGAAATATTGTGCAAGAAAAATGATGGAACAAATACCATCGCAGTATAGAAAAAGAGTACCACGTCACCATTGGTGAAGAACTTGATTCTGTTTCCACTATTAGGTACATAACATGACACCGCGACAGGTAAAATCGACATTCTGGAGGCGAAACAAGGGGACTTAACAAAAATGGTTGTAAAAGTTTGCGATGGAACTGCAAGCTACTCTGGTAAACACATTCGTAGCCTTGTCAGTATCGAGAAACGACTTCAATGGGAATTCTGTGACTAGTATGTCTTCTCCATTGTAACGAGCTTCCACTGCGCCACTTGCTTCAACATTTGGAGGAGAAACCACTGGTCCAAAGGATTACTCATGTAAAATAGGGCAGAAATTAAATTAGTGTGAGAGTAAGCTAATAAGATCTTACCAGGCAGTACCGCTTGATTGACTGGACGATTATGACAAAGTAAAAGATGATCATGGCACTGACCAAAATTACTTTATGAAACTGTGCAGAGCTGTGTCGACGAAAATTCGATCGCCAAGTGTATGTGACCTGAAGCCCGGCCCCGTGAATCATTCAGCAGAAGACAGCAGATCGCATCCTGCGCCTTTACATAAGCGAGGAGTCACCTAGTCCTTCTTTAGTTTGGCTTGTCAAATTCATTGTGAAGATCTAAACACCGATGTGTTTCGCGATTCGACGGGTATCCTTCTTGCTGTGACGAGACTCTGCACCTGTGGAAGATGGGCCAGCTTTCTTCGGAAATGTTACCGGATAACTTGAAGAAAATAATATTTTCAGTGCTCCAAACAAATGGCTTTTTCGCATATCTTGAAAATATGATACTAGCGATGACCACCGACTCTTCTCCAGTTATTCCGACTCTTGCATAGATATAAATAAAAAGGCCGGCTCTATGGAACCCAAGAATTCCCTCTGCTATTTGTCGTGCCTGACATTAACATTGAAACTGAAAACTCTTGATATGATAAGCTAGTCTTCCGTCAAAGTTACCGAACCGCCCTTGACTAAAACATACCGAAAGAAGTAGAAGAAAGCATTAACAATTCAGCAGTCACGTCTAAGTCGATAACGGAATTTCAATTTCATACCGAGCAGAGGAAAAGATAGTACGAGAAGTTTCTCTAGCGTCAAAGAAGAAATGTGGATTTCAAGAAAGAGATGTCTATTTCGAACAAGACTGCTGTAAAGGAAAAATATTTCTGAGGAAAGGAGATATAAACATGAGGAAAAGTGTTATGAAAATGTTTTAATTGCATTGCCAAACAACAGATACGTTATTATATGAACAAAAAATGGAAGGTCTTATTCTGTGCAAGGGCACAACAAAGAAAATATATCAAATGATATGAAACATAAACACATACAAACTTGTATTGTGGCAAACGTTAAGATCGACAGTGTGTAGTTGTGGGACGCTCATTAAAACGCGAAGTTTGATTCAATAAACAACAATAATATATTTCACTTAAAAAACGAAAACATGTACGCCTTATGTACTGTATATAACATACAGTTCAAAACCGATTAATAATTCAAGAACTTATAGCTGTTTGTAGTTTGGACGGTCACCATTTTCTATGTGTTTCATCATATTTTACTTATAATGCTTTTATTCGATTCAATATACCAAGAAAAGTACACATAGATATTTTACACGCCTATTTCAGGCAACTATGGAACTCCGGTATTTTCGCCCTCCCCCTCCACAATGCTTCCTCTAAAATTTTTATGGACTATTCGGTTTTGTAACCCTCATCTCTGAGGCGACGTATTATTAGAGGTGACGTGCACGAAGGAATTCTACTTTTTAAAAATTATCTTTTACAAGTACTATCGCTCATATCCGAAATTCTCAAAATATTGGATTAGCAGCCTTACCCATATTTCTCTATATATCCGGAACTTTGTTTGCACATGAACTGGTAAACAATTCGTGCCACACTCGAATCGGTTTCCATGTAAGTGATATATAAATATATTTGTGTGGTAAAGATAATTATGTAATTTTCATACTTATCAAGTTACGTGCTTATTGGCGTTTATTTCAGTCTAATTTCTCACCAGTCTAAATTGCACTGTTAATGGTAGAGATTTTGAACCGAAAGGACTTACAAGTATTTGTTTTAGAACTAAAATTAACCCATTACCTCTAAACAGCAACAATAATTGCATCCAAGTTGAAAACATATTACAAAGAAATATATATATATATATATATATATATATATATATATATATATATATATATATATATATATATATATATATTACACTTTAAAATTTAACTATAAAAATACTGTAATGTTTTGGTAGAGTCAAATGATAGACCGGATGTCTTTTCCCCTTCACCAACTTTTTTTTACAAAATATAATAAATACAGGTGTCTCTAATTCAATGTCTCTTCCTCAATGACCAAGTGAAGGAATACTAAAATGTTTTGCCGGGTGTCCCTTCCACTCACGGCAGTTTCCAAAACACTTTGGCAGGTTGTAGGTTAGAATCGGGTTATAAGTTTAAGATGGAATCCCTAGTCCACTGCGACATAGAGTAAGGAAGAGGTGCTCGTAGTTCACACGACGTAGGAAGGTAAAGATTAGGCGATCAGTTGGTCGACTGATGCTGTGCCCCTCTGTGGTCCTCCTTTTATTTCTTCTCATCGGGTCCTTCCGTGAGGTCCGTCTGCTTTCGGTGTTCCTTGGTGTCTTCCGTGTCCGCTTGTTGTCTGTTAGGTTGTTAATAATCATTAACACTGTTTTGAGGTGCCAAGCGCGTCTGTTGGGATGTGGGGATCCTTGCACCCCACACTGGAAAAAAGTAATCTGGAAGATTATTTTGAGAAAATACACAAATGTAATTAGTAAAAGGTAACTGCACCGCGATGCTGACACACTTGAGATACTGCTTAGACACAAGAAAACACTATAAACACTATGATATACCCAGATCACTATGGAAAACTTGTTGTTAAATATACAAGTAATGGTAATAACTCTGTAGTTCCGTCCCAACTAAGCAGGATCATAAACAGTTTATCATTTTCCTCAAAGTGCTTAGATGTGATATCCCTGTGATTAATAAATATATCAGTTCATTAAGAATCAGTCACACCCGATATGGGTAATCTATATCGGTGGAAACTCTTTCGTTGTATTAGTAGGCGCCAGTGAATTGAGTCTTCGTAATGGTGAAGACATCTTTAGCCAATTGGTTAAATTTTGTTTTGTAACGGGACTTACCACAGACTAAGCATATTTAATTATTACTAGAATGAGTGAAAATAGAGGAACCAAGTTTGGAATTTAATAGCTTCTTTTCTTAAAAGAATAAAAATAAAGAATGCGAATTTTCGGTCACTGTAAAATGGAATCAATAGCCTGATTTTATGAACATCCTATATAAGGAGAAGTGTCGTAATAAGCATCCATGTATTCGTATTGAAGAAGTGATGTTGCAGACAAGAAAGTATTGTATTTCGACCCTACAAGGATTAATGACCTTTGAAACTAAAAACAAAGAAAAATATTGATCATGCATTTTCCAACCAGAACGGGAATATAAATGTAACGAGGTTGGTTAACTGTATGAGATATAGTTTATACTTGAAATAAAGAAATGCGAACTTATGTCAGTGAATCTTGTTTCTTTTTTTCCGTTGTTGGAACCTCTTCTTTACCCGGTAAGTACGTGTATTTTGTTAAATTCTTCTTTCTGGATTTGTGCCTATTTCTCCTTAATTTTGTCTTCCCTCTTTTTGGTCCTCTTAAAATGGTTTTAAACGGTCCATCTCAATTTCTAGAATTCTGTCCTTGAATTTAGACGGTAATTTTACTCGAAATAAATTTGAATTAATGTTCTCCAGGTTGCGTGCCGGGCCCTCGTAGTGAACTGTGAACTGTTCGGGTAAACCTACTTTACTTGTGGAATAATATACCAAAACAAGGTTCCCTGGATTATAAGTTGTCTGTCTATGGCGCTTATCGTAAAACTGCTTTTGTGTTTTATGGGCCTGTTTGCAGATTGTTTCGTACTATCTTCCTAATGGCGGTTAGTTTCTCTGTCAATTTGTATATATTGTCTTGATTCTAGCGTATATTCTGGCTGGGTCCTGGGTTTGTAACCAGTTTCACTTACACTTACTCTTAAACCTCACTTGTTCATTCACGCTTACTAGTTGTGTCGCACCTTTTTCACTCATTAATGGAATTTATCATAATAATTAGTATGATATCCAACATTTCGCTTCTTACATTTTAGATTATTTTTCTGACATTTGTCTCACCGCACATTTTGCACTTTTAACAGGCACGTCTCTAAGTTCGTCCAGTTTAACGTTATTGATATGCAGAGAAAAATCCGTTCTCCGGACAGCGGTATATTGTACAAATATACGGTATCCTCTTGCTTACTATAGAAATCTGTACGGAGCATACGTTATCCGTATGACATATAGGCACCGGACTTAGATGTTACATCATGCATTTACAGGATGTCTGGCATCTAACAATTTTCCGTGTATCACATGCATATACTTATGTTACCTTCGTCAGCTATATGTTATATATATGTCCATTTATATGTGCGATCCTGACCGCCTACATTGTTTCATACAGAAAATACGTATAGATGGTACACTTATACAGAAAGCATTATGAAACAAGCGTTCTCAGTTATACGTCTGGTGTACCTTAAGTCCAAAACCTACAGTAGTTACGCATTTAACCTATATTTTTAGGTACGCCACCTACATTTTTTTTCAGTGTACTTCGTTCCTTCTGGGACTCTGGTGATGTCTTCGGATCATTGTTCTTCTGTACATTGTGTACAGGTGCTGAAAATGTATCTTGTAAAAGCAAAAATAATCGATTTGCCTTCTTTACCGTTCAGTGTCAAACGATGTAACAACAATGCATAATTTAAGAATGCATTTATACAGAATTCAAATGTACTATTTCATTCTCCGGCATCGAGGTCACTAACACCAGCACATTTCTCCAGTACTTTTGGTTGTGATATCGCTGGTGCTCTTAACTGCTTGCCACTTATATGATATATATCGGACATTTCGATTTCTGCGCTGTCTTCATCAGATACAGGGTTATTATTTGACAGGTGGATATAAATATCTGCATCTAATAGAGGTGCTTCTTCGTCTTCTTTACGAATCGTCAGTCTATCATGTACAGAGATCTGTAAACAAAAACATAAGTATTATATTAACAGTATATCCTACATGAGTTCATGGAACAAATCAGAAGAATGTGCAATATATTTTCATTGTTGGCACATATATGTCGTTCAGTATGTATGATTGAGTGCATGAGTGATAATTTGTATTTTGTATGCATGCTTGTGTTCGCATTTAATGTCCTATACCAATATGTACTATAAACACATTATGCGTTTGTTTGCGCTTTATGTTTATATCTAGAATAACCAATTTTCGCAATTTAGAATTAGTTAGAATTGTATGCGCTTTTATAGAGCCATGAACATAAATAAGTAGAGATGGATCCATAAGCAATTAAGACTTGTACTTCTTCTTACTTATGTTCATAATTGTACAGTACATACTGTACAAGCGGATTTTTTGTATGTCGAAGCATGTTTCGGCACAGTAATGTAAAGACATTGCATGAGCAAGAGACACCCATGTGTCAATTGCCGTACTTGCACTCCTACGCTTTAAGATTTTTACCACATGTGTGTTCTAATGATATTTCTGATATTATAATCCTTACATTGACTAAATAACAGCCTATAACCACCACCAGGTTTTATAAGTATTTTTTTATGAAGGCTTAGTATATTTTCGAGGGACAGAAACTATTCCTTGATTTATTCTTTATTTTGATACACAAAAAATTCTTTTCTTCGATGGGAACTCCTAATAACTCAATTAATCTCCTACGAATTACAACAATGGACTCTTTCGTCGTTCACCAGTAAATAAATGTGAAACGTTGTTTCACAGTGAAAACATTTCAGTGAGCAACAAAGACGCTATTTAATCCCTGGACTATGTATATGAAAAAATATTTTTATTACTTGGATATTTCAGTAGTTCTTCCTTACTTATTAATACGAAAAGACTACGTTCTGTAGTTATTTCAAACTTAATTAAGTCATTTCTTCAATTACTTATGGACATACTAGATAACAGATTGCAGGTTGCAGACTGCCCCTAGGAATATTGTGAAGCAGGTTTTTATGTTGAAGTTCTCACTATCAAGTTGTCCTCTGTTCCTCTACACTGTAGCCACCTTGCAGAACCATCCAGTTTCTTTAACTTGATCACAATTTAAAAATGAACTGCCAACTTCATACTTAGGGCACCTCAACTCTAAGAGTGTTCTCCGTGTGTCGATAGAACCAACATGTTAGTTTAATTCGCTATAGAATTAAGGAAATGACATAAGGCAACTGGAAGCCCAAGGAGTTGCACAGCGACCAGCAGCCATTTAGTAAAGTCCCTGATTCTCTGATGCTATGCGAAACAGTAAATTGTTTCCAGTAACATATTGCTTGATAAACGGTGCCGATAGACACTAATTCCGTAGGTACAAAACGTTCAATTTTTGATGAATTCTCAGCATAGCCACAAGGGACTTACGTGGAGGGATACCCCCACAACGTTAAACTCAATGTACGTTATTTAGTGGTGTGAGAAAAGGGCTTACATGACCTCGAAAATCTAAAGTTTCATTTGAATAATATGTGATACGAATTTTAAAGGGACTTTAGATTTTGAAACGAGAAGCGTAATTATCTCTTTATTGAAATAGTCAATTGTCCACATTTATATAGTGTTTAATGTTGTGATTCTTTTTCTTCCATATACCTTCCACACACAGTGCATTTAACAAATAAGCATAGTATTATTTTAATGCATTTTGATGCATGTGTGATAAGTATTTTTGTATGTCGCTGTCTGAGCAAGCATTTGTATTACTATGAGGATTTCGAGACGAGACATCCGAACCTCTCGGTGCTCTATGCTCATTTCATTACTTAGACCTGAGACCAATACGGGATATGTTCTGTAATCCCTTCTAGGAATGGATCTTTAACGTCCAAACCAGGTAAGTTCCGATTTCTTAAAAACAAACTTTGGTTTCACGGCAGAATCATATAAGGGAAGCGGTTACAGGATAAACAGCGTGGGAACAAGGACTCGAAAGGAAACCGTTGGTGCCGAACAGATATGGGTTATGCTCACCGAAATAATGACACCAAATAACAACAACCTGAGTCGAGATCTTTGGTGCTCGAACGGTTACCATAACAGAAGATACGTAACCCTAAAATGGGAACTCCAATCGAGATCGGTTGTGCTCGAATAGTCATACGATTAATGTTCTAATACACAATTTCTCTTTTCAGTTTAGAACCAAAAATTTAAAAAGATTCTCTTCCAAGCAAATTTGGTCATATGTTTTAGCCGTAATTTATTTTATTTTGTTTAAGATTGCACACCAGGAAGTAGATTTGGCTACTAGTATAGATTTACTTTTCCAACAGAACTGTGCTAAATTGAATCAATCAAAAAGAGACAATAAAGAGTATTTGTTAATTTTATAGTGAATTTTATTAGATTTGAAAACAAAAATGAAGAAAATTTTGCAAGATTAGAAAAAAAACAAAACGAAGAGAGTTTAGTTAGATTCACGAATAAATTACGTCAGAAGTTAGATGCCATAAAGAAGAAATGTCGAGGAAATAACCAGGAAATAGAAAGTGCTGAAAATAGAAAACAGTAATCTGAACCTCAATTTGAAACAGACAATCCTATTGAAACTTGAATACATGAATTTCAATCTCAATTACAGATTGATATTTTTAGAGAAATTAAGTTCATGATTCCAGATAAGATAGGCATCCCTAAGGAACCTTGAAATATTCCGGATAACGATTCTGGATATTCAGAACCAAAGAGAAGCATTAGTAGTAATAGAAGTAATGAAAATTATGATGTGAAGGCCGGATACGACATAAGTCGTAAGCACACTATCCACAAATCGTAGAGAGAAATGCTATTTACGTAATAGCTATATTAATAATAAAAAAATTCAGTATCAGTGTGTAAATAACACTACGCTTAAGAAAAGTCATAACCAAGACTCCACACTATTAAAAATAACAGAAACGTAAGGAGTCGTAAATTAGTACCACGTATTCAAAGCTATAAGAAACAATACTGGAATCTCAACTTGTCTGAAATCCCTAAGAATATATCTGTACATACAAGTAAATAGTTTAATAATAAACAAAACTATCAAAATAGATATAGTAAAAAATAAAAAATGTAACAGACTTTCATAGAAGCATAACCATTCCAAATGTATTAGCAAAAGTGCTACATGTTATTGAGGACCTTCTTTAAAGATCGACGTGACCAAAGATCTCTCAGCACGATTCTTCAGGTTTCAGCCATAAAAAAGAATGGATGATCTCATTCATAAATCGACATGGCCGACGATATTTGAGTGTGAGTCTTCAGATTTTGGCAAGACCACAAGGGACGGAGGACTTTCTTCAAATTCGAAATGGTCCACTAGTTATTTGTGAGGTTTCAGCCGTTACAAAGAGATATTGAAATAGATTATTGTTCCAGAAAAGCGACGTAATTTATTTATTTTCAAAATGAATTGTGGTAACAAACTACAAAACAAATGATAAGTGAAGTTCATTTTATTTTCAGCTACAGACGACGAAGACCAACGAAAAAAAAATATACGTTTTCTAAAGCTTTCTTTTCGCTTCCAGACTTTTAACTGTTAGGTGATAAACATGTATTTTTAAATATTATATTTTTTCCCTTTTGTTTTGATAGGTCCACACTGGCTGGCCATCTGTGTTTGGGTCTACGAAAATTATTCATCCTATTCCTGCTTTTGGTTTTGTTTCCTTTTTGTACTTCACTCATTTACCTGACCAAGGAAGGGTCCGAATGGGGCACGCGAGTTGCCATATGATATGTATCAGACATGAAAAAGGCTGAGAAATTATGTACGTATGCACATTTATAACGGCTGAGGGTAATATGGAATAGCATGAGAGCCGGAAGGAATATGGCCGAATATAGGGCAACAACACAGAAGGCTAAGGAATCACTCCTTCTAAACGTGAATTGCCACAGAAATTAAGGTCAAATATATAAAAGTAGATGCATGATAAGATCTGTCAAATGTAATTAACATGAAGGTCGTATTTTGAGTGGCTATCTTGAATGTGGATTCACAATGCCAAAATGACAGTAAATACATGCCCGAAAACATAACATGCCAGGATATTTCTCCACTTGGAGGAAAAAGTATTACTATCTGAGAGCATCACTAAGAGAAACAACCACAAGATAAGTCTGTAGAAATTTTATTCACGTTAATGCCAAAAAAAAAAAAAAACGCAAAGAACATTACGCATCATTCAGAGACCGAAAAAGTATGGAAAGCTAAACAAAATGAGAAAAGATGAAAGAGGGAAAGGAAAGACAAAAGACATGAGAATAAGTTTAATTTTAACACTTAAAGATAAACAGACTCCGTCTTTCCCTCTGCCCCCTGTATCTGTCTTGGCTTTTTTCCCTTTATAGGATAAATCCCTTTCAGTATCAAACGCGAAAACCACTTAAAGTGTTTTATTCCTTAAAAAAGTAGCTTTTCGTAGGCTGAGACTCGAACACAGACCCCTTAGGATGACAGTCGCATACGCTGTCCACGTAGCTACAGAGGCCATTTGAAGTTCGTTCTGAAATCAGTCATTACAACCGCTATTATCAAATGTGTTGTTAAATACTATATATCGTCTGAAAGCTCTTGCCAAAATACGTACGAAACCGTTTTCAAATCACGGGCAAACCCACAACCCAAGCCTATAAGGGGACAGTTTTTTGGTGTTTGTGACCCTATGTATTGCATATTCCACGTAAGTAAAAACGAATCTTACGATCCATTACGCGTAAACACCTGAGCCCATCATGTTCCTTTTCGGCCCATTGCTAGAACGTAACTCGGGCAAGGGTTTGATAATATCGCTTTCCACTGTAACGTATATTAGCGTTTCCGTCGAAGAAAGAAAAAAAAAGAGAATTTTGATGGAATAAAAATATTGTATATTGAATGTAAAGGTAGGAGTTAAGTAATACGGCTTCTACTCACTAGATGCCCTTCCACTTCAGTTGTAAGTGCTAGTTACGAGGAGTTCCCTCGAATCTCAAGAGATGGCAGCACTTGTAGGCTGTAGCTGCTGTGTGGGAATGCTCAGCAACTCGGTCACTTGAAGTTTGGAATGGTGAGGGTTAGGTTTAAAAGTTTAGTGGAATTAAGTTAAATTCAATTTGGCATGACTTAACATTAAAATTCCCTTTCGGATAACCAGGTTTGGAATTACGTTATGTCTGGCTTAATACTTCATGAATAATATTGCTTGAATAGTGTGTTGAAAGAATATCTTAAAAATAGCGTATGTATAGAGATTTCTTGTTGTTTTTGGTAAGTAGAGTGCTATTTTCTACGTAATTGAAGAATTGGGCTAGAACTTAGTACTGTCCTGGGGAATGAAGGGAGAACGAATTATTTAACCTCTTTTGGCTGTAGAAGGAGATTCGAAATTTATTCGTCCTCTCATTATTTTTCAGAGCAGTGCACGGGAGTCCCAATTCTTGGGTTTGGATCCCATTATATTTGGTTCGGATCGCGCACGCTGGGTTCGGATCCCAATAATCATATATTATGCCAACTCTAAAACTATTACTGGGAGAATTTTTAAGTGGAATTATTTATAAATGAATAAACGAGTTAAGACCGGAGTGGACGTATTACTGGTAATTCCTAACCTAACGGAGAATTATTGTAAGTTTTGGGGAAAGAAATCAAAACATTTAACACTTGAATCCGGATTGTCACTGAGTACCGAAAAGAAATTTAACTTCAGTAAATGGGAACAGTAAATGTGTATACGGGAATTATTGTATCTTATGGAATTAAGTATACCATTCGGGTTGATTAATGTACAAGGAAATTGGATATTTTCGTAAAACTTTGGTAATTTAATGTTAATCTTTTGTGTTATTATTTGTTGGAAAGTTTTTGAAGAAGTTGAAGTATTTAAAGTATTTTCTTCGGTGTTTGGGCATTTATTGTTATTGTTATATATATATTTTGTTTGTAATAAATTGTTCTAGTTGAAACTTGAGAGTTTACCTATATCTCCTAGTCTAAATAAGCTTGATTGCTACCAGAAAAAAAATATTTTTCAGT
The DNA here is from genome assembly GCF_964235325.1 of Thermobia domestica. Lineage (NCBI taxonomy): Eukaryota > Metazoa > Arthropoda > Insecta > Zygentoma > Lepismatidae > Thermobia > Thermobia domestica. Next base: position 53,324,510 of record NC_137454.1, on the reverse strand, counting down.
GTTTTTTTTACTCTGCAATTGCCAAAACAAGAATCGGGGAAATCTAACTCGACTAGTGTGCTTGTGATTGATTTGTATCAAGGTGGAGGAAGGAATTGTGTCTAGTTATTGGGCCAGGTTTGACTTCTACCTGTGGACAAGTTAATCACGGGACCACGGTTGTATGTGTGAACATACAACGTTACAACTTTCAAAACTTCAAGTCGTACTTGTTTTTGCCATATACTTGTTTAAAATAGAATGTAATGTTAGAAGTAAAAGCGCAGAGTAATAAACAGGAGATGTATGGGAAGAAAAGAAATTTGTGTGAGGAGAAATTTTGAGGGTGCACCTAGCACAAGTTGGCACGAGTTGTTGCGTATTTATTTCTTGTTTGTAAAAGGAGAAGAATTTATGGATAAATTTGAATTCTGGCTACAGGAAAGATGGATAAGAGGCAGAATTATGAAAATATTGATAATTTTGAACGTAGCAGTTCAAGTAGTGAAGAAGGATTTGTAGGTTATGTAGCTTTTGAAAATCCTTGTTTTCGAAATGTTGAGACAAATTTTGATAGTAACTTTGTTGAACCCAATCGTGGGAGGCCACGGATACGTTCTTCCTCTGTTCCAGGCTTAGATAGACGAAATGTATACAGACATAATATGCGTACTGAGCATTTAAATTTTGATTTTAATAAATTAGCAACCGAAGGGGTGTATAAATTGTTATTAGCCGAGACTAATCAATTACCTTTGGTAGATGGTACAAATACAGAATTATCATTCCAATTCATTTTGAAACTTGACAAAATTATGCGTAGTAAAGATTTACCGTGTGATGTAATTTTAATAGCTAGTTTAGCGCGTACAAAAGGGGAATTTAATTACCTTTTACAGTCAATGATTGGTACAGGTTCAGTTTGGGGAGACATTTGTAGACAACTTGTCATTAAATTCATCTCACATTTGGCTAGAACACAGTTTATGCGCTTAGAGTTTTACCGAGTTATGAGAGAAAATCAAACCTTGTATGACTTTGTGGAAGAGAAATTAGCATTAATACATGTTTTGGATATGAATTTCGAAGAACCAGTTATTTGTAACTTAATTTGTAATATGGTTAGTCCAATGGTTCATAAATGTTTCAACTGTAGGGGGGTACCGATGACTTTTGAACAACTTGAGGACGCAGCTTTACATTTTGATAATATGTATAGATACAGTAGTGATTATTACAAACTGAGAAATGCTGTCGGACCGGTAATGGGTAGTGTAAATAAAAATCCCCATAAGGGAATAACGAATAAAACGGCTATTTGTAATGTAATTAGTCAACCTGGTATAAATTGTAAACCGGTAAATTTGGTAGATGGTAGATGTTTAGACGGAAATCCTGAACAAAATCAAAATGTAATAGTTTCTAGTAACAAAACTCATACGTCATCGAGTAATGAACAATTTCAAGGTAAAACAGGTGCCACTAGGAAAAATATTGTGACTAGTTCTTCGGGTTCAAACAAACATTTTCGAAAAAGGAACAGTGCTGTTAGCAGAAACTCTGAACATAGGTCATTGGTGGATGAATCTGGTTTCCAAACTGTAAATTCTTCACAATATAATAAAAAGAATAGAGATCTTCTGGTCGTGCCTGCATATATAAAAGGGAAATTAGTGAATACCATCCTAGATACAGGGAGTGAGTCCTTTTGTGAGTGAAACATTCTTTAGAAATCTGCAAAAACAGTGTAAAATCAGAGAAGTAGATGTTAGTTTACAAGTTGTAGGTCTTGGAGATCAACAAGTGACAGTTAAATCACGAGTTCGCTTATATTTTCGGATGGGTTTTCAACAGTTTTCTGAAAACTTTTATATAGTTCCATCTTCAGAGTTTGATCTCTTATTGGGAAATAGTTTCCATCGAAAATATCAAGCAGTGATAGATGTGTCAAACAGACTTTACAAAATTGAAGCTAGGAAGTTAATAATTCCTATTAATCTCCCATCTAACCTGCAACAGTCTACTCCTCGGACAAACTTTTTATCTTCTAGGGATAGCGTAGTACATCCCACTCCAGCATGCTCGAATGGGGCTGAGGAGGCTGCTCGATTCCCTAGAACTTTACAAAATCAGACATGCAGATCAGAACAGCAGGCGTTTGGAGAACATCAATTGGCTGCTGAATTGGAAACCTATGTGGATCATGAGGTGCTTCAGGTTACTGATTCTGGACAGAATGCAGCACCTTCAGAAGGTAATTATAAGGTTTCTTCGGAACTTTTAGTTAAAGATCCTGAATTACAAAATTATGTAAATAATCTAGTAACTTCTTTTTCAGATGTTATTACCAATCGTTTAGGATGTGTGAAGGATTTCTATTATCAAATTGAATTAATTGATAAAACTCCAGTTAAGTTACAACCATATAGTGTACCAAACTATAAACAAAAAGAATTAGATAATTTTATTCAAGATTTTGTAAAAGAGGGGGTGGTAGAAAAGATTAATGCTTCTCCATTTTCCAGGCCGTGCTTTTTGGTTGAGAATAAAGACCATAGTAAGAGATTGGTCGTGGCTTATGGCTCTGTGAATAAGAGAATAATTACACGTAATTTTCCGTCACCTAATCTTGAAAATGTTATCTCTAGCATATCAAATAACCATATATTTTCAAAAATTGACCTCAAGAAAAGTTTTTACCAGTGCTTGCTCACTGAGGATAGTAAACAGGTAACCGCTTTTGTAACTAAAAATAAGATGTATCAATTTCGAAGTCTGCCAATGGGGTTATCAACCTCACCGCATGTTTTGAGTTATTTGATGTCAAAAATATTAGACGGCTTAATTGCGGATAACTTAGAGATATTTTATGATGACGTGTTAATATTTACACCTGATTTAGAATCACATAAAAAACTGGTTGAGAAAGTTCTAAGTAGGTTCAGGGAAGCTGGATTAACTGTATCACCTTCCAAAACTCTTTTGTTTCAAACTAGATTAAAATATCTAGGGTTTCAATTTGAACGTGGAACGATGACCATAGATGAGGACCGACTTGAAACTATTAAAAATCTACCAAAGCCTAAGAATAGGAAGGGCTTGAATAGGGTGTGTGCATTTTTTCAATTGTTTTCTAAATTTGTACATAACTTTGCTGAACTCATTGCACCTTTACAGGAGATGCGTTCCGCAAAGGTTCCATTTAAATGGACTAAAGAACACGATGATGCTTTTCAAAAACTTAAAGATGCGTTTTGTGACGAGGTAATCCTTAAGGTCCCGGATATGAATTCAAGTTTTGTTATTCATTGTGATTCTTCTTTGAAAAACTACAGTGCTATATTATCTCAATATAATAAAGACGGCGAATTAATGCCGGTACACATGTTTTCAAAGGCCATACCACCATCAGATTGGAGCATGAATGTATACGAGTTGGAGGCGAAGGCTTTATCTTTGGCGTTAGAACGTTTTGAATATTATTTGCATAATTTCTTTGTAGTTTACACTGATTCGAAGGCTTTATCTTGGTTATTACATAATCATAAACGGCAAAGGAAGTATGGTACCTTAATGGAAAAAAATTCCCAGTTTAAATTCAAAATTCTCCATATTAGGACGAGTTCTAACATAGCTGCAGATTTTCTGTCACGAATTTTATACTACAATTTGTACAATTTTATACTAATGAACCTAATACAGCTGAGGTTATAAAAGATAATGGTAGAAATGTCAACTTAAGTTTTGTAAATTTTTGGAAATTGACGTTCTTAAACGAACCCTTAAAAACACATCAACAATCAGATAAAGATCTACAAGAAATCATTGGTAAATTAAAAAAGAAAGAAAGAGTAGACTCATATATTTTAAGAGATGGTATCTTGTTAAAGAAAACGAAGAGCCAGATTGGGGATGGTTATAGAGTAGTAGTTCCACAAAGTTTAGTTCCAACTATACTAGACTTTTTCCATTCTCAATTGATAAGTGGTGCTCATAGAGGGGTAAGAAAGACAACTGCCGCCATAGCTAGACGTATGACATGGCCAAATATGTTTAAGGATATCAATGAATTTGTGAGATCGTGTCCTAAATGTCAAAGGATTCGCGATAGGAACACTTTGCCACAGGGAAATTATTATACGGGACAAGTAAAAGCTCCAAATAACACGTTTTTAGTGATATTGCCGGGAAATGGCCTAGTAGTCAGGGATATGAATATGTATTAGTTGTAGTAGATGCCTGTAGTAAATTTGTATTTCTAGAGCCTTTAAGGAAACTCTCGAGTCAAGCTATATGTAAGAAATTGATGGATATATTTTTAAGAACTGGGTTTGTCTCTAAGGTGGTTCATGATTGCGCGACATACTTCGTATCAGGGTACTTTACACATTTTCTGTATAGCCTAGGGATACAGGACATAAAAACCTCGCCGTGTAACCCATCACCGAACATTTGTGAGAGAACTATACGTAGTTTGAAAGGGATTCTGAAGGCGTACATTGATAAGAATAAAAGAAATTGGGCCCAATTATTATCTAAAATTGCTTTCTCTATCAATGTGAGTCTTAATGAAACTACGGGTCTCTCTCCATGTGATATCTACTATGGAAGAACCACGTATAGCCCGCTTGATGTCAAGTGGCTAGTAGATTTGGGTATATTAGACGACGAAGCAGACAAGAATACGAAATATGAAATCATAAAAAGAAATTTAGAGAACGCCTGGAAAAGATGTGAAAAAACCTACTCTAAGAGGCATTTGCCAGTTGACTTTAAAGTTGGTGATCAAGTTTTGACCAAAAAATTCATGAAAGTATCATTGGAGAAACACTTTAACCCTAAACTTGCTGAAATTTGGGAGGGTCCTTATTTTGTAGTTGGTCAACCGACTATGAATACCTTGTGGTTGGAGAAGGTGGACAACCCCCAGGTCAAAATAAAAAGACATGTTCAGCATTGTAAACGATATATTCTGCCAAGAAATGCGCAACCCGTGAACCAAGTTAGAGATCAGTAGGTTAAGGTGTAAGGTAACAGAAAAAAAATATTTTTGTAAGGAAGATTATTTTATCTTATATAAATATGTGACATGTTTGTGTGAATTGTTTGTGTCGCTTAATTTTTGTATCCTGCAGGAGCTGTCCATGGTCTTGGTCCTAATGTGTTTTGTGGTTATGTCCGTATGAATGAGGGAAGACGACCTTCCAGTATTTACCCGAATTTGGATACACATATGTACGCGGATCTGTCTCACCATTGTAATAAAGCACGTCCTCAAGGTATAGATGGATGGAAACTGTAAGTTGTAAAATTTTTGTATAAGCATGCAATACATGGAAATTGTAATTATAATTAAGATCATGATTCTTCTCCTTAAACGTATATACTTTTGAAGGATGTAATTAAAATTTTTGGGCAGACGGATCTATATGTAACGTATATTAGCGTTTCCGTCGAAGAAAGAAAAAAAAAGAGAATTTTGATGGAATAAAAATATTGTATATTGAATGTAAAGGTAGGAGTTAAGTAATACGGCTTCTACTCACTAGATGCCCTTCCACTTCAGTTGTAAGTGCTAGTTACAAGGAGTTCCCTCGAATCTCAAGAGATGGCAGCACTTGTAGGCTGTAGCTGCTGTGTGGGAATGCTCAGCAACTCGGTCACTTGAAGTTTGGAATGGTGAGGGTTAGGTTTAAAAGTTTAGTGGAATTAAATTAAATTCAATTTGGCATGACTTAACATTAAAATTCCCTTTCGGATAACCAGGTTTGGAATTACTGGTTACTATTGGTTGGCTTAATACTTCATGAATAATATTGCTTGAATAGTGTGTTGAAAGAATATCTTGAAAATAGCGTATGTATAGAGATTTCTTGTTGTTTTTGGTAAGTAGAGTGCTATTTTCTACGTAATTGAAGAATTGGGCTAGAACTTAGTACTGTCCTGGGGAATGAAGAGAGGACGAATTATTTAACCTCTTTTGGCTGTAGAAGGAGATTCGAAATTTATTCGTCCTCTCATTATTTTTCAGAGCAGTGCACGGGACTCTCAAAACTTGGGTTTGGATCCCATTATATTTGGGTCGGATCGCGCACGCTGGGTTCGGATCCCAATAATCATATATTATGCCAACTCTAAAACTATTACTGGGAGAATTTTTAAGTGGAATTATTTATAAATGAATAAACGAGTTAAGACCGGAGTGGACGTATTACAGGTAATTCCTAACCTAACGGAGAATTATTGTAAGTTTTGGGGAAAGAAATCAAAACATTTAACACTTGGATCCGGATTGTCACTGAGTACCGAAAAGAAATTTAACTTCAGTAAATGGGAACAGTAAATGTGTATACGGGAATTATTGTATCTTATGGAATTAAGTATACCATTCGGGTTGATTAATGTACAAGGGAATTGGATATTTTCGTAAAACTTTGGAAATTTAATGTTAATCTTTTGTGTTATTATTTGTTGGAAAGTTTTTGAAGAAGTTGAAGTATTTAAAGTATTTTCTTCGGTGTTTGGGCATTTATTGTTATTGTTATATATATATTTTGTTTGTAATAAATTGTTCTAGTTGAAACTTGAGAGTTTACCTATATCTCCTAGTCTAAATAAGCTTGATTGCTACCAGAAAAAAATATTTTTCAGTGTTTTTTTTACTCTGCAATTGCCAAAACAAGAATCGGGGAAATCTAACCCGACTAGTGTGCTTGTGATTGATTTGTATGCAGGTGGAGGAAGGAATTGTGTCTGGTTATTGGGCCAGGTTTGACTTCTACCTGTGGACAAGTTAATCACGGGACCACGGTTGTATGTGTGAACATACAACGTTACACCACCCAGAGGTACCCATTTGATCAGTGTTGCCAACCAATTGTAAATACAATGTGGCAGATGATTTCTGTACCACTGGATGTATATCCATGAAACGTGGCATAACCATCATTCGTTACTAGGAAAAACATACTGTGAACGTGTTCCTCTTACTTGGAGTCCAGTTTCTCAGTGTAACCAACCAACTGTAAAAATGAGGTGGTGTAAAGCAGGTTTCGTACTACTCGAAGTTTATGCACCAAGAACGGTTGAAACATCATACGATTTTATAGCAAAAATATGTTGAGTGTGACCGTATTTCAACCTTTCTAAATTGTCATTTTTGCTAACCAAATGTAAACATCACAATGTTGCAAATGGGGTGCGTGCCATTGAACGAATATTGAAAAAATGTGACACAAGCAGCATCATCGGACAATGGAAAATGTAGTGTGAGTGTGCCCAAGCACAAGAATTTGACAGTGTCCTCAAACATTCAAAAATATATTTTCTCGAAAGGTTGTCTGATGATTGCATGCAAAGAGACAAAAGTTGGCATAAAGATCATTCGACACAACAGCAAACATTCTCTGGTTTTACCATTCCCCAAACACCGCAGTATGTCAGTTTTGCTAACGTTTTCAAAATGCAAGTTCTTCAAATAGTATTATACTACCTTTGTAATATTTATTTGGTCTAGAAATTAATTCGTGCGGTTGGTACTCACACATTGAAGCTGTAGTACAAATACCTTAAGAAAAATATTGTCCATCGCTAGCCACCAGTTTCGCCCATCTGTCAGGCAATCTACGGATTCCGTGGCGAAAGAAGTCCTCATCCTTGGAAGCGATCCACTCAGAGACCCATGTTTCGATATCTTCTGAAGAAGTAAACCGCTGTCCAATCAAATCGTTGTTCATGCAATCGAACAAGTAGTAGTCCGAAGGAGCAACGTCTGGTGAATACGGCGGGTGGGGTAAAACTTCCCATCCGACATTTTCTAAATAGGTTTTGACCAGTTTTGCGACATGTGGGCGAGCGTTATCATGTTGAACAATAAGTTTATCATGTCTGTTCTCCAATTCTGGTCGTGTTCTGGCCAGAGCTTGCTTCAAACGCATTAATTGTCGTCGATAACGTTCTCCATTCATAGTTTCACCCGGTTGCAGCAGTTCATAGTGCACCACACCTTTCATATCCCACCATATGCACAGCATAACCTTTGCACAGTGAATATCTCGTTTTGGTTGTGATGGACCTGGTTCACCTGGTTTCACCCAGGCTTTTTTTCGTTTAGGGTTCTCGTAATGGATCCACTTCTCATCACCCGTAATAATTCGATGCAGAAACCCCTTTCTGCTCTGTCGTTGAAGCAGCAATTCGCAAATGGTTTTTCGTCTTTCAACGTCTCTGTCTTTCAATTCATGTGGAACCCAATGTGACATCTTTTGAATCATTCCCATGGCTTTCAAGCGTTTGGAGACTGTTGTTTGATCAACGAATAATGCTGCTGCAAGTTGTTCCTGCGTTTGACACGAATCCTGCTCGAGCAATGCTGTCAATTCTTTGTCTTGAAATTTTTTTGGCTCTCCAGCTCGCTCTTGGTCTGCCAAGCCGAAATCACCACTTCTAAACCGTGCAAACCACTTCTGACACGTTCGCTCAGCTAGAGCATGGTCACCATACACTTCCACCAAAATACGATGACTTTCAGTCGCACTTTTCTGCATGTTAAAGTAATGCCGCAGGACACCCCTCAAAAACACTTTATCAGGCACAAATTGCGCCATGTTCACTTAACGACAAACTGGTGTTGTTGACGCTTTAATCCACTGCCCTATACTACGAACGATACGCGATGACAGGGGTTTGCAACACATGTGTGGATACACGGAACTGTGGGACGCTCCGTTCGTTGCGCCATCTCTTGTCCACCCGCACGAATTAATTCCTAGACCAAATATATATTGTCTAATGGTATGAATGGTATTTCGTGTGATGTTTCTGCCAATCTTCGTCCATAAACGTCTCATCGTACGAAACCTGTTTTACATCTCATGTTTACAATTGGTAGGTAACACTTTCAAACTGGGGTCCTTGGAGAAGGAATACGTCCACAGTATGTTTTTTCAGTGACGAATGATGTTTATGGCAAGTTTCATGGATATACATCCAGTAGTACAGAAATTATATGCCACATTGTATTTACAATTGGTTGGCAACACTGACCAAATGAGTATGTCTGGGTGCAAAGCAATATTATGAAACCCTTGCAGGAGTTACGTTCTAGCAATGGGCCAACAACAACTTAATGGGCTCAGGTGCTTACGCATGATGGATTGTAACATTCATTTTTACTTATGTCGAATATGCAATACGCAGGGTCACAAACACTAAAAAACTGTCCACTTATAGGGTCAGGTTTGGGTTTGCCGGTGACTTCAAAACGGTTTCGTACTTCTTTTGGCAAGAGCTTTCAGGCGATATATAAGTTTCCACAGGTACTTGGTCCCTGAATGGAATCATCCCTAGTAAAAGGGTCTCATAGGGACGTTTTTCGGAACCGGCCTAGGGACCAGACAAGTTGACCAAGTGTAACTAAATTTTGGTCACGGGTACCTTCTTCCAGGTTCCACATCAAGGAAAAGCGCATTTTGACAAAATTCGAACCAGGGGTCTCAGAGGGACGTTTCCCGGGACATGGAAAAGTAGTAGAAAATGACCGAGATTAGTGTCGATTTCATAGCTTTCGCGGTTGCTGAGATCAATGGTGACACTACCATTAGCGTTGACTTTCAAATCCATCCACTGTTGTCTGTGGGCCTTAGGTCACTAGAGGGGAAAATTCCGAAATTAATGTAAAAATAATCGAAAATGACCGATATTAATGTCAAATTCATAGCTTTCGGGGTCGCTGAGCTCAATGGTGAAACTCAGGACCGCGTTTACTTTCACATTTAGCTCCCATTAGCTAAAGAACGGAGGTATTATAAACGAGATCAAGAGACATGTAAAAATAATCCACAATGACCAATATTTGTGTCAAATGCATAGTTTTCGCCATGGCTGACATCAATTGTGATACTTTCATTACCCGTGAATTTCAAATTTAGCCACCATTGTATGCGGGCCGGGAGTCACCGGGGGTGGAGAATTGCGAGACATGTAAAATTAATGGAAATGGTCAAAATTAATGTCAAATCCATAGTTTTCGCTGTCGCCGAGATACATAATACTTCCAGAGGTGTTGAGTTCTAAATGCAGCCTCCGTCGGGTGCGGGCCAAAGGCGTTGTTTTTTGAAAACTTTAACCAGGGGATCATAGGGGCTTTTTACCGGGATATGTAAAAAAATAGTAGGAAATGGCAGATGTCGGTGTCATATTCATAGTTTTCGCGCTATCGGATGGGGGGCAGAGGAGATTTTTATCACAATTCGAACCAAAAGGAGCTGAGGGGGCTTTCACCGGGACATGTAAAGGTAGTAGAAAATGACCAATATTTGTGTCGAATCCATTATATATATGGAGGATGCTCAGATGTATAGTAACACCCCCGATAGTGTTTACGTTCAAATTCTGCCCCCATCGGCCTTCCCAATGAAAACACATGTTCGTTGTTGGATATATATTCGCACAAAATATATCCAATTTTAGAAATGTTTCTTAATTGTTCTCCCGTTGTTCATTTTGTTTACATTGATATTTTATCTGATCCGCGCGAAGAACGGGCATAACAACTATTACGAAATAGTAAAGTGTTTGTCATGGACCAAATTACAATGAATTCAATTATATAGATAATTATTATTATTATCATTGATAATTATTTCCTTGTTGAATTATAGATACTTTTCAGTTGGAAAAAGAATAAAATTTGAAAGTCCCAAATCAACGTAAAGCAGACCAACGTAAAGGAAAAACGTATAAAATTTTCCATATAATTAAGCGTACCGTACAAACTGAAAATGTCCTTTTTTGTGTCGTTTTGTGAGCATATTTTCACGTTTTTTGCGTCACCGGAAATGGGTCAATGTTATCCTACAAATATGGCGGAACAAGCGGAACTGTTCCGTCAGGGATGATTTCGAGATCGTTTCTTTCACATCGTCTTGTCGTATTTTCTACCGTTTTCTAAGCATATTTCCACTTTTTGTGAATGACTGGTAGTGGGTCACAATTGACATTCAATGTGGGGAGAAAAATGACACACTCTCCCACCAGTATCGAATTTCGACGTCGCGTTTTTCGCATTGTTTAGAGCATGTTTTGTACCTTTCCTGCACATATTTTCACGTTTTGTGCACCACCGAAAGTGGGTCAAAGAGGAACTACAATTATGGCAGAAAAAGACATATTCAATCATCAATATTATTCATCCCACATTCAAGGACCATTTTGACATACTTCCACTGATGCACAAAGCTACACGAATCATGCATAAAAATGTGAAGGAAACGGCCTCAACATTCGATAATGACGGACCAGCCTTAAGTTATTCCGCTATACTTGTAGGCCATTTTGACCCATTTTTGTTGTCGCATTAAAGTGGAAATAAGAGCACAAACCGGTACGAAACAGGCACTATACGAAGCGAAAGAAGCGACCTCCAAATTCTATAGTGGAGAAACAATGGCTCTTTTTCCTTGATGGACCATTCTGACACATTTCTGGTGATGCTCAAAACGTGGAAGTAGGCGAACGGAACGGTACAAAATACACACTAAACGATGTGAAGGAATCGTCCTCCAAATTCGTTGGTGGCGGAACAGCATTAACTTGTTTCGTTATATTGATAGGTCCATTTTGACCCACTTCCGGTGTCGCACAAAACGTACAAAACAGGCACTAAACGATGCGAAAGAAACAACCCCGAAATTCGATAGTGGCGGAACAATGAACCATTTAACTCCCACTTTTAAAGGCCCCTTTAACTCACCTCGGGTGATTCAGAAGTCTAGAAATACATGCAGCAAACTTTTTAAAAAAAGGTACTAAGCAATGCGAACGAAACGATCTAGAAAGTCGATAGTGGCGGACCAGTATGTCATTTTCGTCAAACCTTGGAGGCTAATCTTGACACACTTCTGGTGACGCACAAAACGTGGAAATGGGACACAAAACGGCACAAAACAGGCACAAGTCAATGCGAAAGAAGGACCTCGAAATTTTGTAGTGGTGGAGCAGAGTCATTTAACTCCCACTTTGAAGGCCCGTTTAACTCACTTCCGGTGACTCACAACAGGCACGTAGCCAGGATTTCGTGAAGGGGGTCCGGAACATGAAATACTGTGGTCACCACACGAGGGGCTCGACCATTTTAAATTATTTCACTGGAACATATATTGCTTCTTTCAGCCAAGATTTCGTATCGGGGGGAGGCGTGAATGAAATTCTAAAGGTCGAGGAGCTAGATCAATATAAACTACATTACTTGCCACATATATTGGTTTGTTAGGACAATAAAATGAGGATATGTTGGTAAGTATTTTAATAAGAAACAATGAAGAAATCTTGAGTGAAAGAATATATAAACGTATTGGAAAAGATTTTACAATATTTTAGTTGCTCATCTGTTCATTCAAATATGATAATTTTCCTCTCATTATGACCTCAGCTATTATGAAAAGTACATACTTAATAATGGCTTGTAAAATATTTTACATCTGCGTCACTTTCTGTGTTGAATCAAATGTTATCAGAACTTTCTTTCAACATATTTTTTTTTGTTTTTATTATCCCGTCAAGTACTGTGTCTTCCAAATTACAGGTTAATAAAGGAGCAGTCCAAAATTGTATTTCAAATAGCATGTTTAATACTGCAAGGATGCGATAAAGAAAAATTACTACAAAAAATGTCCACGCTGTTACACAACGGCACTATGCTTTCGGACGCTTGAAATCTTCCTGACTAGCAGCAGAAATTCTGAGAATTCTGTAAATTTTCAAGAAATTTCAAATTCCCTGACTCTTCCAGGATATCTAGCTCACCTCGCCACCGTATATTTGAAATAATACAAATCTCCTCATAAGAAAGAGTAACCAAAAGCTTCCTGTATTTTTTAAAAATAACTTTTTAACGCTGCTCTTCCTTTTTTCATTACATTTTGTTTCATCCTTCATTCATTTTCTTCATTTCTGGTCTCGAAGTGGGGTCCGGACCCCCTGGCTACGTAGCTGCTCACAAGACGAGAAAGTAGGAACAGAAAACTTTTTAAAAAAATATTCTCTAAACGATGCGAAAGGAACGACCGAAAAATTCGATAGTGGCTGAACAGTGGATCATTTTTGTCACACTTTGGAGGCCCATTTTGACACACTTTTTGTGACGCACAAAACGTGGAATCAGGGGCACGAAATATTCACTAATCGGTGCGAAAAGAAGGACCTGAAAATTCGGTAGTGGCGGAGCAGTGATCCATTTTCGTCCCACATTGGGGACTCATTTTAACCCACTTACCATGACGCACAAAACGTGGAAGTAGACACACAAAACGGAAGAAAACAATTTGATCGCAACGACCTCGAAATTCATTGGTGGCGGAACAGCAATAACTTACTCCGCCATATTGACCCACTTCCGGTGACGCACAAAATGTGGGAATATGCTCAAAAAGTACCTCGAAATTCGTTGGTGGCGGAACAAGTTAATGACGCCGTGAGCACCAATATAAGTATATACTATAGTTCTTACCATTAAGGCTGAGAACTACACGGACTAATTTTTTTAGCCAAAGTAGAAGCCCAACCGGGATAGTGATGTCAACCGCCTCGGCTCAGTTGAACTGAGCGAACAGCTTGAGTTGGCTTGGTTGAGATGACCCATCGATTGGGATCAATTGAACCGATGGCTTGAGCCGGCTCGGCAGGGACGAGCTATCGACACGGCTTGATTGGAGCCAATGTCTCAAACCAGCTCCGTTGAAACGAATTCATAGGCTGGGTTCGAATGAGCTCAACTGAGCCGATGGCTCGAACCGGCTCGGTTGGGGTAAGCAATCAGCTCAGTTAGGTTCAGCTCGTATGAGCCACCAGCTTGAGCTGGATCGGTTGGATGAGCTGTTGGCTCGCCTCACTTCTCTGTTCGGCTCGATAAATTAATGAGCTGTGTTAGAGCCGCTTGAGTCGTTAACAACTCTAAACTCGGGTCGAGCAGTTTTGGCCATGTTTGGGTGGAGTCCTAAACTTTTAACAATTTTTGGCTCGAGCCCGAATACTTGCTTCTCCACAACTCAAACCTAGAACCTCGTGACCGATGTTCTTGCCTCCTGAAGATTTCTTGACGACCGAGATCGACAGTCAACTAATTTTTAGTATTTAGATACAAACCGCCTATATTCCGTGTTTATACACGGTGTTACAATAATAATTAGTTATAGTAGTAGTATCATGGATAATTATATTGTCTACGTAGGATACTTGTAGAGAGTAGTACTTGGAACTTCACAAATGAATTAGGTCGAATTGGCTCGTTTTGCTCAACTCGAATGGAAACTCGATCCGAATTGGGTCTATTTCGGGGGAATTTTTCGAGCCGAGTTCTCGAGTCGAGCTCAAAGATGTCTGCTTCGAGTCGAGTCGAGTTTGAAAGAAAACTCGCTCGAACTCGCTCGTGGCCATCCATATTGTATGCATGACGGGCATATAGAATTCTTTCGAGGGGGATAGAATCATAAACATAATATATTAAAAAATGCTTAGTCTCACGGCTTTCTTCTCAGGGGGGAATTGATGGTAGTTATCCAACATTTCTTATAACAAGTGAACAACACAATATACACATATCTTCAGTTTTAATTGCTGATTTCAATTGCAATTAACAATTACAAGTTTCAATTGTCAATTGCAATTAACAATTAAATGTTTCAATTGCACTCTTTGTGATTGACAATTAACAACTACAAGTTTCAATTGCCTGGTGACCAATTAAAAATTAACAAATGACGAAAAATTAATTGCAGATGTTATGATTGAATTCAATTGAAATTGAAACTAATTGTCGATTACAAATTGGAATTAATTGCAATTGATTTTCAGAGCAATTACTTTCAATTAATTCATCAATTGCAATTGATTTCAATTGATTTTGCCGAACAGTGCTTTATACGTAGTAACAAAGAAATAGAAGATAATGTAATGCAACTAAAGCAAGGTTATGGAAGGATATTATTACATTATGGAACAACTGGTTTCCATATTGTTTACGCAGAAACTTTAAGAGGTCTTGTTATTGTGAACGATTAACAACATATTTAACTATTTTTAAATAGCCCTTAGGTGAGAAACAATTAAACTTTTGAGCACTGAACCTATTCGCTCTACATATTACAGTGTTGACAGCTAACTGATTATATTTTAGGAAGAAACATAATATATACCAATTTTCTTTTAACGACAGTAGTTCTCGACCTGTACTTCGTGTGCACTTAACAGGTTGTTCTTCTTCGAAAGCCACATTATATAAACGTCACAAGGTTATATGCGTAATATTGAAGGGTTTTCTGTATATTTTTGAAAGACAGGAACCATTCTCCGATTTATACTTTATTTTTGCGACTCAAACAATTTAACTTCTTTCATGGGAACTGCTAATAATTCAATTTCTCTCCCACGAGTTAAAACAATGGAGCCTTTCATCTTTCACAATACATATGTGAAATGCTGTTTAAGAATGAGAAGATTTCAGTGATGAACAAAGACGCTATTCATTTCCTGATCTGAGCACCATCGAGGTCAAATGTTTGGCGTACGTGGGAGACCCGGGTTTGATTCTCAACGGGAGATCGTGTGTCTCTGATTCAAAGTTAACCATTAGGTCAACGTCCTGAATAGCCTCGCTAGTGAGTGGGACGTTACGCTCAAAATTAACTCAACCAACTCACTTCCTGAACTATATGATTCAAAATTGTATTTCTATTACTTCGATATTTAGCAGTTTCTTCCTTATTAATATGCAAAGACTACGTTCTATAGTTATTTGGAACTGAATAAAGTGATTGCTTCAATTACTTATAGAAATACTATGTCACATATGAGAGGTATTCAAAATCTCGCCTAGCAATATTGTTCAGGTAGATTTATCTTGAAGTTCTCACAATCGAAATATCGTCTTCTTTACATTCATCTTTTACAACTGTGAATAAATAAAAATTCTTTCAGCATCTGAATTTCATATACATACAGGTTGTTGAAGGTGATCACATTTTAAATAAACGTTGGTTGGACGGCAAGAGCACATTTGTAAAGTGGGTTCAAACCGATTACCCTGCACCTGAAGTAATGCTCTAAATTGTTTTCTCTAAAGATATACGTTATAATCGTTAGATAAACTTATAATATCATTCCTACTCCCTATGTAATCAAACCGTACTCAAAAGAAATCTCCTGTCCATTTATTCCTAGTGACCCTTTTCGTTTGGTTACCTTACAATTAAGTAATAAACTTATGGATACCTGGAAACTGATTAGCTGGAAAGAACATTCTGATGGCAGAAGGACGGCTAACAATATATAATACAGCATAAATAAATGCCAATATATTTATGTTATTTAAAACTACACTTAACCGACATTGCGTCGAAAAAACGGCCAATTGACTCGAACATTCATTTCAAGAAAATAATTTCATGAAAAATAATATATGCACCCACAATTTGTGGACGGTGTTAATAAATGGGTTAAAACGATTAGCTAGTCTTAACTTGAAGAAAGTTTTGCGATACTTCTCTCATTGAAGAAAGTCCATAGAACTTGTTATTGATTTTTAAAAAAAGGAAATAATAATGCATTTTGCACTCAGAAAGGAACGTCTAGTTATGACAGCATTATTATCTTGTGTATGGTTTTAATTATAAGATTTTAACTAGCTAATATTTTGTATGTAAATAGAAGTGGCTCTGTGGGTAAGTAGTTAGAGCATTGAATTTCTATTCGGGAGACGTGGGTTCGAATCCCCGTCAAGGTCAAACTTTCTGAAATATTTCAATATAAATTTCGATGTATATTTAGAGTGCCGAGCAAGATGGTGTCCCCAGAAGAAAAATATGTTGGAAAGAATAGAATTGGTGGTCTGAACAGGGAGGCAATGATTTATAAATTCATTTTCTCCAGGTATTCTAGGTTTGATATTTTCATCTAGTTTCAAACACTATCTCATTGATGCGTGGTTAGTGTTTTTATTTCTTGAATATGCAGTAATATGATATAATAGAATTCATAAACAGTAATGTAGAGATGAATACATGGTATTTATTACACAATTCGATCAGAACCATCGAGATTCATCTCAGAATGGAGAACGGATTCATTAGCCAACTACTCTACAAAATTAAATTCATAAAAAACCTGGCACCGTGCTATCAACTTCTTTCTGTTCAATGTAAAGTTTCGTGTAAATTGTGTTTCATGTCTCCAGGCTTTGCTGCAACTGCAAAAGTGTTGGACGCCTAGGAATGTGTTTACGGTATTCGGTGGAACATACTGCATAACTTATACGACTGATTTCAAACGTACCTTATGTATTCATGTACTTCACTTGGAATTGGGCTCTTTTTTTTCTTTACTAGAAGTTACATATAATCTTACAATCGTCATACCAATATATATTTTTTGTATAGCTAAAAGCTAAGTTCAATAATGTCGCTTTTTTAAAATGGATGTTTCAGGAAAGAGTAAAAAGCATAATGTGTGTCATCATCTACGTCATGGCGCATACTTATAAAAATGAATTTCTCTGTTTGTTTATCTCCCAGTTGAAGAAAGGAAAAAATTATAGTTAATTTTGTTATTTTCCGAAAGAAGGTAAACATTATAATTCTATGCCAGGGTAAAATGATTTAATGCAAAATATTTTAGGACTGTCTCTGTGTAGAAAAGCATTGAGATGGCATGCTTTTCAATAGATTTGTCATGATTTCGAAACAGAAGACCGGCGATTTAGACTGTGCTCCTTGCACGACTCTTCTACTCTTAGTTGAATGAAGATTTTATAGCTATGGCTGCCTTTCTTGATAATTTGGGTAAAGCGTTTTATCAGTAAGATTTCCAATCCCCTGTTACATTGCTCCTGTTTAATCGTAATGATTTATATTATGATAAAGCTACTTGAAACTGAAATACTTTCGATTGCCACTACCGTTTAAGTCGCATTATTATTGTTGAAGATTAACTTAAATTTGGACTCGTAATGATGGAGCAGCTGTACTTTTAGTACTTTTAGTGAAGGAGAATGAACGTGATATTGTCAATTTTACTTTCAATATGAAATAATCTGAAATACCATTTGAAACTAATGAAACTGCATTGAAGGTTGTCAACACATTTTAAATAATTGCACTGTCGGTTACATACGTAGATGGTTACTAATTGATTAGGCAGTTGATGATTCACATATACTGTATGAGTAGCAACAATTTTGTTATATTTCGATATTTCAGTTTTTCTACTCCTTAATGCATATTCGAATCCAGTCGTTTCTTGAAGTCAACATACGTGTATAGTAGTCTAGTGTAACGTATCAATGGACTCCGTTTTGGGAATCAGTCATAAATCAACCAAGATCCAAGAAGTTTTGTAATTTGCAGATTATCACCTCAATTTTATCAATTTGATCAAGTTCGGTGTTGCTCAATTTTATCTTATGAAACCTCGATCTTATTTCTACACCATTTTATGTTAGCTATTTATTTCATTTATTTTGTATTTATTTTATCCCCATTTTGAATTTGTTGTATTCCGTTGATGTAATTGCAATCTCACAATTCTGAACCGGCCATTTATGGTTGAGATGATTTTTTTGTAATTATTGAGAATAAAATGTATAAATGTGGAGTTTCAGTGATATTTTTATTGTGTCAAAGTTATCCTGGATACGTACATATTTATTTATTCGTATATATTTTTATTTTCTAATTTACGATAGGTATTTTTCCATTATTCGCATTGTATATTATTATTCTTTATTGCCCCTTTTATTAATGCATTATTTTTATTCCTCTTCCACTTATTTACTATTTTCATTTATCTTTGATTCTATTTAATTTGCATTTTTATCTGTTCCTTTTTGCATAAGTTTTTATTAACTCTCAACTTTCAATTTCATTACTATTTTAGTTTGTTCATAACATTATACGTTATTACTTATTAGGAACGTCTTTACTGATTCCATTTAAGCATTCTTTTGAATTCCGTTCGCTATTTTGAAACGTCAAGTCAATTTAAATTTTAATTTTCTGGACCTTTAGCTTCTCTCAGTGTTTAAATAATTATTGTTTTATTTTTTATTTGTATTTGGAAAATTATAATTTAATTCTCGTCTTTTTTATTTTATATAATTGTTTACTTTTCTTAATTATGTTCACTCAGATGCTGATTCCATTTTGGGTATCCTGTATACATACACACACACACACACACACACACATATATATATATATATATATATATATATATATATATATATATATATATATAAAGCGTTTGCACTATTTATTCCCCTTTATGCCTCTATAAGTAAGTCTCTTTTAGTATTATGCTATCGTATTGATTATATCTTAGCCAGTGAGTTGAGCACTGCTTTTATTCTCAACCGAACTTCCACCGAAGTATTTCCCCTACCATGAAGAAATGCGAGGTTGTTCTTCTCGTTTTCAAGAAATAATTACCTTTACCACTGTTCTGTCTTGTCCCATATTTATTCTTCTAGGTAGACCAAGTTATTCTTCCAGTACCTTCTTTGATAGCAATGAGAATCCAGTTTCTTTCTATTCCAATAATTTCGATTTTATAGTTTCTTTGTTTTGTAAATTTTGTTTTTTAGCTACCTTTATTTCTTTCGGTTCTTCCGTTTGTGTTCTACTTTTCTCTACATTTTCTAGATACCGATGGATTTCCCGATCTACTTTCGTGGACGTATAGAGTGGTCCATTCGATTTCATAAGATATTGGTGCACCTTTTAGAAAATTGGGAGGGGTACCTTGGCCCACCCTTTAAATTTTGGAAATTGTCATTATTTAAACATTTGGTATTATAGTACTGGACGCTAATATGCATTATGATAAATTTGGGTGGTCCACCTTCCCTTTTACGGCTACAAAAATTGCAAATATATAAACGCAAGCAATATGTTGTAAAAAGTGTTTGGTTTTCGACCTAATTTATCTCCTTGAATGAGGTCGTATTAACTTATATAGTTATATGGTCATGTATAGGAATTCATTCCCTACCACAAGACATAGGTACATTTGTGCACACCTTTAAATTTTTGGGAGTGGTACCTTAGCCCAGCCTTTTAGTTTTGGAAATTACCCAATTTAAACATTTGGTATTATAGTATAGGACCCTAATATAGATCACTATAAATTTGGGTTGTCCACCTCGTTCCCTTTTAGGAGTACCAAATTGCCAAATTTTAGTACTGCCATGTGTTTGGTTTTTGGCCCAATTTCTCCCCCATTTGATAAGATTCTATTACCTTATGTGGTAATATGGTCATACATATTGGTCCATTTCTCATCATAAGACATTGCTATATTGATGCACCCCTTTAAATTTTTGGGAGTGGTACCATGACCTACCCCTTACATTTTGGAAATTTTCCAATTTAAACATGTACAAGACCTCAGGATGTTTCATGATAAATTTGGGTGGTCCACCTTGTTCCATTTCATGGGTAAAAAATTGCCAAAATATAAACATAACCAATATGTAGTACCACGTGTTGGGTATTTGTCCCAATTTATCCCCTTTGATGCCGTCTGTATAATGGTCATGTATATTGGTTCATTTTCTATCATAAGACGTGGGTACATTGAGGCACGCTTGAAAATTTTAGGAGGGGTATATTGGCTCCTTAACTCGGTTTTAGAAATTGGATAATATAAGCATTTCTTACCATAATACAGGACTTTAATATGTACCACTATCAATCTGGATGGTCCACATCGTTCCCTTTAATGATAATTACCAGAAATCAAATTTGGAGATAATTGACCCTTTGATAAAAATTTAGTACGTTATGTGGGTATGTACAGATCTTTATTACCCCTATATGTTTATGTTCCCTTTTAAATTTGGCAACTATGAATTAACAAAATTCGGTAAACCTTTTCTAGGACCCATTATAAATATGCGTGTCTCTCTTATGACCAACTATTCACATGTAAAGGTTATTGACCCATCTTATCTTTTTTCATACGGCTTTATTGTTGAATGAGTACAGGATTTATTAGTTTTATCACTTAACCATACTATTATTTGTAAATGATTTACCCAAAGAAAGCGATACCATCCGATTCTAAGAATAATTATTAATTTAACAATAAGAAATGTACCCCTCCTAAAATTTAAGATTGGAACTTAAATACACCCGTGTCTTATGAAAAAGTAATAAATCCTTTACTCATTCAATAATAAAGCCTTATCGAAAAAGATAAAATAGGTCAATAACCTTTACTTGTGAATAGTTGGCCATAAGAGGGACACCCACATTTACAATGTTTACCGACTTTTTTTATTTAATAATTCCCACGTTTAAAGAGAACATAAACATACAAAGGTAATAATCGTCTGTACATACACATATAACGTACTAAATCTTTATCAAAGGGCTCAATAACCTCCAAATTTGATTTTTGGTATTCTTTACCCATGAAAGGGAACGATGTGCACCATCCAAATTTATAGTGGTACATATTGAAGTCACGTACTATGATACCAAATGCTTATATAAAAACAAATTCTAAAACCCAGTGGAGGAGCCAAGATACACCTCCCAAAATGTTAAAGGGTGCATCAACGTACCCATATCTTATGATAGAAAATAAATCCTTATACATGACCATATAACCATATAAGGTACTAAGACCGCGTCAAAGGGGATAAATTGGGCCAAAAATGAAATACCAGGCACAACATATTGGTTATGTTTACATTTTGGCCATTTTTTACCCATGAAAGGGAACAAGGTGGATCACTCAAATTTATCATGATACATGTTGAGGTCATGTGCATGTTTAAATTGGAAAATTTCAAAAAATTTAGGGGGTTGGCCATGGTACCACTCCCAAAAATTTAAAGGGTGATTCAATGTACCTATTTTTATGATAGGAAATGGACCCCTATACATGATCATATAACCTTATAATGTAATAGGACCTCATCTAAGGGGATACGTTGGGCCAAAACCAAACACTGGTCCAACGTCTTGCTTACGTTTATATTTTGGCAATGTTGTTCCCTAACGGGAACGAGGTGGACCACTAAAATTTATGGTGATCTATATTAGAGTTCTATACTACAATACCAAATTTTTAAGTTGGACAATTTCCAAACTTTAGGGGATGGGCCAAGATACCCCTCCCAAAAATTTGAAGGGTTGCCTCAATGTTCCTATGTTTTATGATAGGGAATAGGCCCCTATACATGACCATTTAACCATATAAGGTAATAGGACCTCTTTAAAGGGGATAAATTGGGCCAAAAACCGAACACTTGGTTGTACTAAAATTTGGCAATTTTCTACCCCTAATGGGATCGAGGTGGACCACCCACATTTTTAGAGATCTATGTTACAGTCATATACTATAATACCAAATGTTTAAAATGTTCAATTTCCAAAATTAAAGGGGTGGGTAAAAGTCTTATCATAGGGAATTGACCAATATGCATGACAATATAACCATAAAAGGTAATAGTACCTCATCAAAGGAAAAAATTGGGAAAAAATCAAACAAGTGGTTGTACTAAAATTTCGCAATTTTGTACTGCTAAAAGGAAACGAGGTGGACCATCCAAATTTACAGTGATCTATATTAGGGTCCAATACTATAATACCATATCTTTAAAATGGGCTATTTCCATATTTAAAGTGGTGCACCAATGTACCTATGTTTTATGATAGGGAATGAACACCTATGCATCATCATATATAAGGTAATAGGACCTCATGCAAGGATTTAAATTAGATCGATAACCAAACACGTGGATGTACTAAAATTTGACAATTTTGTGCCCCTAAAACGGAGGAATGTGGACCACCCAAATTTATTGTAATCTATATAAAAAGGTCCTATATTAAAATGCCTAATGTTTAAATTGGGCAATTTCCAATATTTAAGGGGTGGGCCAATGTACCATTCCGAAGTTTTTAAAGGGGTGCATCAAATACCCATACCTTATGTAACGGAATGGACACCTATACATGACCATGTAACCATATAAGGTAATAAGACCTCATCAAAGGAGATAAATTATGTCAAAAACAAACACGTGATACAACGTATTGTTTACGTTTATATTTTTTCAATTTGGTACCCCTAAAAGGGAACGAGGTGGACCACCCAAATTTATCGTAATACATATTAGGGTCCACTACTATAATACCAAATGTTTAAATTGGGCAATTTCCAAAATTTAAGGGGTAGGCCAAGGTATCCTCCCAAATTTTTAAAGGGTGCACCAATATACCCAAATCTTATGAAAGGGAATGGACACCTGTATACGCCCACATAACTATATAGAGTAATAACACCTCATCAAAGAGAATAAATTAGGTCAAAAAAACCCGAAAGTTGACTTTTGGCAGTTTTTGCCCATGAAAGTGAACTAGATGGACCCCCAATACTGATAGAAGTACATACCCTGGTCCTATGCTACCTTACAAAATTTTCATATTTTGCAATTTCCAAAATTAAAGAGGGGTAGTCCTATGTAAACCTGCCAAAATTTAAGGGGTGGACCAAGGTACCTTGGCCAAAATTTATAGGGGGTCTTCCTAAGTACTCCTAGGTCATTGTCTCCAGGCCAAGGGCATTGACCTTTGACCTATGCCGTCACTGTGTCTCATTCGGGCAAATGGGTCCCTACTACTATAAGTGATTGTAATTCATATATAGGCCGTATTGTTGGTAAGCTGTGTGAACGCATACTGTGTCGACAAAGTGTAAGAGTTGGCCACTTACAGTGCGTTTTGGAATGATTATCGCTGCAGGCATAAATGCTCTTGTCATTTTTAAAAGTAACATTGGAGTGAAAATAGGCATAAGGATAAGTGTTTGCAGCTTTGCAGGACCCATATTGCATCTAGGTTATATCTACATTTCTTTCCCTTTATCTGAAAGCAGCAATTAAGCGCGTTACTACTCATGTGGCCAAACCTAAGAAGGGGAACAAAAGATAATTTCTGGACGGTGTGAAATATGCCGCACCAAAAGGGAGGAAAAAACCACTCTTCATGCTACAATTGCAACGAATTTATCTGTAGGAAGTACAGCCTTGTGTATTGTAAAGAATGTGATCCCGATCAAGACCTTGCTCTTCCACTTGATGCGAAAGTGAAATGGCAGTAAATGTGTAATACGGTTAAAAAAAAATATAATTTCTATTTTCATGCCATATTATATTATTCTATTTTCGTCGTAAACGATATTAGAGAACTGTTTTTATATTTATTTAGTGAAGAAAGTTCAAGTGCATGTTATTTTGAATATCGTAAGTAATGAATATTTAATGATTTTTTTCTGAACGACGTTTGAAATGAATATATATAAAAACACATGGAATTATTTAATTTATTTGTCCTCTTAAGAGATATAAGCACTAGAAGCACTCACTAAAACTTTAAACACATATAATGAAATCTTTTATAACAACATATAAAAATTGTAACATAAAATTAGGTTACTTTTTTTCTTTAAGAAAAGGATGTAGTAAAAAGTCTACTAGAAAAAATAACTACGTCTCATAGAAAACGACAAATTTACATACTTTTAATGTTTCATTTCAAATTAATAAAATATATTTTATTTAAAAAAAATATATAATAGTTGCGGTGTAAAACACCCCGCGCTTGTGTTTAAGTCCTAAAATTTAACGCGTGTGTATGAGGGTTAAGTCTTACACTACCTGGTATATTGAATGTATCAGCCAACGTTTCCCAACTCTTTACAGTATAATTATTTTTCTGACGGTTTATATTTTTAGCCAAATTGGAGTTTTTTTCTGTATGCGAGTGATTGGTACATGAGTAATATAAAATTAGTAACGTAATGTAAGTGTATGTGTAATGTAAGAAATATTTAATTCATGTATTTGTTAAGAACGACTAATAATAAATGTATAATTACTTACAGGTCATTTTGGATTTTAGTTTTCGCACTCTACATATCATTGACATCATTTATTTCTAAGTGGTTATATGAGGACTACGTTTCTACACCTACTAATATTGAAACATATATAACATCAGACCCTCTGGGTGACAATAGTCCTGCTATTTTCGTTTGTCCTGTGTTCTCGCCTCTGCCATTCCAGAAATTCATACGATCAAATATTACAGAGTAAGTGGTTTAAGGTAATGATGGTATTGCATATCAATTCACAAAGACACCGAAACTACAAAGATTATTTCCTTATAATAATAAAGGAGCTACTAATCGCTGACTGTACTAATAACACTAGTATCAACAACATGCTTATATCGTATAGGGTTGTTGTGTGAAGGAAAGCAAATACAACATTACGTATGTGATAAAATATGATTGCCAACTTACACAGATATGTAATACTCTAGAACAGCATTTACCACCCGTTGTGTCACGGCATACTAGTGTACCGCGAATAGGCTACTGGTGGGCCGGAAGGAACTAGTAACAAAATTATTAATACTGTAGCTACCAAATTGCAAGGTAGGAAAATTATAAATGAAAAATTAAAAACTGTATATATTATGTTTGTATTTCACATTACTTTGAACCTCTACAATGAAGGAAAAGTACTGCAATTCTAATTACTGTATATTATTGTATATGCATTTAGTACTGTGTAGCTAATAAGAAAACTAATTCTTGTCACTGTTATGACCGTCATTGTTTTTTATTGTTGCAGACTATTTTGTAACTTGAAAATATAAAATATGAATCCATCCTTTCGACAAACACACATGCATACAAATTACTTGCATTTTTGTTTTATAAGTGCAATATATTTGTTTGCTCGTTCTTTCATTATTTAGTGATCATCCTTCATAGTAAAAGCTCTGATACAGTTTTCGGAAAAAGTATACAGTTTTCGAAGTTTTAAAAGCCTGAGTTCTATACTTCATTGCAATTGCTTACTGGTCTTAAATTAGAACAAAAATAAGCATAATGGTTTACCACGGGGTTAAACCGCGATCGAGCTTCCATCTGCATGAGGACGAGATAAGTTATACCACAAAGAAAGTACCACAGTATTTTATATTTACAAATTATAATAATAATATATACCAGTGTTCCGCGAAAATTCAAGTTACACCCGTAGTAAGCCGTAAGTTGAAAAAGGTTGTAAAACGCTTCTCTACAAGATTTATTTATAAATTAATCGTTGAGAACTAACCACATAGACCATACATTTACAAATAAATTGTAATTTACATTATTCGGTTTGGTAAACTGCTATTAGCTGCATTATACTATATATAGATATAAAATCACACATGTATTTTTTATGATGGAAAAACAAGAAAGTACTCTCTTTGAAATAATATCAAATAGTATCAGATAACCACTGCTTCCAAATTGCAATAAAATATTATTATTTAAAATGAATTGCATATTAAACCTGTTAAACAAGAACATTATACATAGAGACATCGCATATTAGTATTTAATACTTAAGGCACTATACAATCACAAATACATCTTTAAGGCATCTACAAATTAATTGCACAAGTAAGACAAATGAGACAATACATATCCAAAGCAAGGTAGTGTAAAGTTCCATCAACAAGTTTAGGTATATTTGCAATGAATATTTTTACATTCTACTTTCGCTGATAGATATTATTTAAAAACATTTTCAGACAGGAATAACTTCCAATTATGTATATACTTGTCACTATACGAACATATCATATCATATGCTGTTTAAAAGAACTTAATTCTTAACACGGACTGAAGATATATTGAATATTGATAAAGTTGGCTTAGAATTGTGTAATTGAAGACATTTAATTCTAGCAGCAAAAGTTGTTGATGTAATCTTTCTCAGGATGAGTCAGAATCCCTTAACTTATTTCAAAATAAAATAACATTTTATGGAATAGCGTACTTATCATTAGTTTCCACAAAAACACATTCTAATTTTCATGTGGAATTAACATATGTCGCTATTCTCTGAAGACGTCACTTCGTAAATTGACGCTATGTGGATAAACAGAACCTCGTAGTCTGTCGGAGGAAATGGTACTTGAAATTGACAAGTGTTTGCTGTGGGTAATGTTTGTTTGCAGGTTAGAAAAAACAGGTCTGTTATTTCACATACCCAGACAATCATTTGACACACGCAAATTGTTCGTAGGTCATGTAGTGTTGAACTTACGGACGCTCTAAGCTTTCGTTGCAAAACAGATATAACGTAATCTTCATCCGTTCAGTAAGCTCATGGACAATTTCGATCTCGTAAGCTGACGTCTGAAAGATAGACAAGATTCCATCCATGATACGATTTGGATTTTAGTGGTATGAGATCGGACTGTCTATTTCCATGCCTGATAGTTCAGTCTTAATACCTTTTGTCTCATAGCAACAAAACTGCGATTAGTTTCACCTCGAGGGTAAACTTGCTTCCAAAGTTGTGTTATATAGCCTGATATACTCTTCTCAACTGAATGTCTCCCAAGTCGCAGCTTTACACACACTAAAGTCCAGCATGAATTGAACTTCAGAGGATGCTGGTCTTAGTATTATGGCATGCCGTCCTTTGTGTCCGAGAGTAACAAAACTAAACTCTTGTTGTGTTTCTGTCTCATTTTGTTGAAATGAAGGAAACCAACTTTACTGTAAACGTACTGTAAATATTTCATTATATACAGTATAGCAATCTCTACAGTAGTTCTGTACGTATCGTATGATTTTCATTTCTAAGTCTTTTATAAACTGCCTCGTCATATTTAAGTATTCTGATAAACATATATGTTAATTGAGGTGATGTTTATAAAAGCACATTAGCAAAATAAACCACTTAAAATGTCAAATATAAATACTCTTGCAGCTTTGTTACATTTTACTCAAAATACGTCATATTGTGATCGCAATATACTACAGCATCATTTTTCGTAGAAATGTTAGAAAATACATCTCACTTGAATTATTAACGATATACATGTTTCTAAAGCTATGATGTTTTAATATTATAGTGTCATTTATTTGTATTATTGAGTTTGTTATTTTATATTTTATGTAATATGCTGATTCTATATTTATAACCAACTAACGTGTTACCTTTAGGAAATAATTACCTTATAAAAGATTTTCAACAGTACTAACCTGGTGGTAGTGCAAAGTGTAGCAAACAACTTTCTGTTGTTGGCATTTAATATAAAGCATAGGTAAACGCATCGTCACTAGTCAGAGTCACAGAACGTCAGTGCAATAATTGTAGTAAGAGAGTAATCAGTACATAATTGTTGTATAATTTAACAGCATTAAGCATTTTTAAATATATGCAGTAATTTGAAAAGAAAAAATTGGTTTAAATGCTTCAATCTCTCAATCCCTTAGACAAGATACTGTTATATGAGCATTAGGGTGGAGTTGGAAATTCGATGACGGCTAGTGCCGAAAAGATGCCGTTAGGGACACCGACTTTACTGACTTTTTTCATGTTTGATTAGGCAAAACGCACAACACCAATGACAGAAAAGATACTTTTGGTCGTTTTTAGAGTTACTTAATGGCTATAATACAATTATTTTATTAAAAGAAAATTGTAGCAATGCCAGTAAATAATTTTAAAATATTTATGAGTCAAAGTACAGACATATTAGTTGAGTTATTGGAATTTTTTTTGGGATGCAACGTTAACGATAACTATAGGCATAGCTCTTGATATAACGCGATTTGTTCTTCGCAACTCTTCGCTTGTTTTGCACACCGACAGCCAATAATATTTAGCGGCAGGTTACACATTTTCGTGGTTGCTTACTTTGACCACGCTCGTCGGGCGTCGCCGCTATCTCCAGCTCCATCCAGAAGATTTGCGCACCTCCCGCTCGCCTCGTTGGCTCCAGAACCTACGCCGACGTTTCTAGAATACCTTAGTTGAAAGTTCGGTAGTTTTTATAAATATTGCCTACTTCGGCCAACCAATCAAACAGGCCAGTTTATTGCAGCTAAAGCTTTGACAGTTTAAGTTCGTTACTGTCTCTGTTAGGACAGAGAGTTTGTGTATTGTACCTAAATTACAGCCTTTCTAGCGCGATACGAAACAGAGAGATTTTGTATACTTTGGTTTCCAAATTCGGAATCAATGGAAAGCAAGATGAAGAAAAAGCCTCGTAGAAGACCAACGAGGGAAAGTATGAAACGAGGCTTATTTGGCACTCCAATTGAAGTGAGAGAAGTGCATTTACCCACGTACGCTGACGTTATACGACATCTTCATTGGTGTAGAAGTGGTTTAAGTGTTGACGTAAGTATAACTAAATTACCAGTGACTGACATTTGCAGACTAGTTGAACAGAAGGTTGTAAATATTTGGCGTGAATTAAGCATTCCTATGGTTTCAGAAAAGGAGTTTGGACATTCTGAAAACATTTTATAATAAGTGTTCCACCAAGGAAAAATATTTCAGTCGACAAGGACCAGAAGCAACACTTCCTGCAGGTTCTGCTGCACACGCGGAAAAGACTCTTTTAGATATTACGTCTTGTAAGTCTAAAACAGCCGACGATTGCAACTGTGGGAGGACACGCGAGATTCCAAAACGAGAATTCAAGTTTATTTTGGACCAGAGAACATAACCGAAAATGAGTATTGGTAAAATTGACGTCCGAACAAGCAAATCTCTGTCAGAGATGTTTTCCCGTAAAGTGATCAGATTTAAGGAACAGGCAACCAAGAAAGACGCTCTTGGTCTAGTGTTGAAGCAAGTCCATCAACTAGTTCGATTAGGCTAAGGCAAACGTCAAATGTACTGGTTTCGTCAGGGGAATCCAGCGAAGCTGTTGAATCGGAAAGCACATCGGGATCTGACTTGGAGGCGCGACCAAGAAGGAAACGTAGCCTAAAGAACATATGTTTTCAAAACCAAACAGATGTAGCGCTTAGAACAGGAGCTTCAGACAGATAGGTTGCTTTGATCGCTTCTTCCGTACTTCAGGACGAGAGACTCATAACACAAGAGGACAAAAACGTTGTTGTTTACTGATCTAAGGTAAGAAGAGGAAAAGATAAACTGGGTGAGAAGATCCGGAAAGAAAAGGCTCACCTAGGCCGGGCGATTACAAGTATGTACTTCGACGGAAAAAATGATGCAACTCTTTTGATAGAAAACATTAACGGCAAACCATGATGACGAGAGGTTAGAGAAAATATCGCAGTTCTATCGATGCCCGGTTCAGAATACTTGGGTCATGCCACACCTAATTGAGGCACTGGCAAGGATATTGCGACTCTATATTGGAATTTTTAGAGAACAACCAGTACGATGTGTTAAGTGTTGAGGCAGTCAGCAGCGATGGAGAAGCCACGAACACAGGATGATAACGGCGTGATAAGTCAGATAGAAAGATCCCTAGGAGAGAAACTGCAGCGTCTCATTTGTCTTCTTCATACCAAAGAGTTGCCATTTCGACACCTGGTTACGGAATGAATGGTGAGATGACCGGCCCCAACGCTTTTTCCGGCCCCATCTGAAAGAAATTAAAGGATTGTGAAAGTTCACCGATCGTCTCCCTTCACGCATTCCCGTTTAATGGGTATTTAAAACATAAAAAACCAGTTAGTTTAAGAAGCGACGAGGATTATCTCCCTTGAAATTTGTAAGGCTCTAGCTACAGGAATGTGTACTACCGATCTAGCAATCACAAAATCAGGACCATTGTCACATTCACTATGGCTTACAATGGCCTATAAGATGCTTCACCACTACATAAATAGTGATAAACATAGTGATAGTGATAGTGATAAAGTCTGTGTCTACTTTGCCAGTACATTGTTAAAGTATACGCTCCCGTATGGTTTTCAATACGGCGAAATCCTTCGTGCAAAATGGGCGTCATGCATCTGTTAATCTATCACGTTTTCTGCCATAAAATCTACAACACATAGTTCATTCTGTTCTACAAACAAACGGATACTACACTCATCATGAAAACCTGCTGATAACGATAACAGCACATGAAAATCCGCATATTCGAACCTTAGGCTGGAGAAGGATAAAAATGTGCCACACTCAGGCGACTCCGAGATTAAGTCCCCCACGTTCCGAAATTAAACTTTACAGCTGATAATGCCTACGACATGATAAATTGGCCTAAATTTCTAACAGAGCCGCCAATCACACGAAACATAACGGATCAGCAGCTTGAAGAAAACATCCGAACTTCAGCTACTCTAAGAAGAACATTCCCTTGCCATAGTGAAGCTGTGGAATGCACACTGAAGCTGGTGCCCGAGGCTGCGTTGTAAAAGTGAGTCCAGAACGCAAGAGATATCTACGTTAGAGTCAAACGGAAGTCTAGAACAATAATGGGCAGCTTCGAGAGCAAGAATAACTACGTAACCTAAGGCCAAATGTCAACGTATGAATACTGTTGTGTGGGTCGTCGGAACTCGATGAGCAACCATCTTCCCATGGTGAGTTCTGGTTTCTTTTGCGTACACAGCAAAATAAGCGAAGAGTTGCATAAAGCAAATCGTGTTATATCAAGAACTATGCCTATAATCATCGTTCAGGTGGTTTTACAAACAAACATTAATTCCAACAATTGAACTAAAATGGCTGTACCTTGACTCATAAACATTTTAAAATTATTTACTAGCATTCTACATGATTTTTTCAATTAAATAATTGTATTATAGCAATCAAGTAACTCTAAAAAAGACCACAATTATTTTTTCTGTCATTGGTATTGTGTGTGTTGGCTAACCAAACACATGAAATCCGTTGGGGAAGGGTAAGGGGATTTGGGGTTGTCCAAAAAACAAACATAATTAATTCAGTAAGTTCGGTGCCACTAATGGTACCTTTTCAGTACTAACCGTCATCGAATTTCCAACAAATGTGCAAAACGCTCCACACTAACGATCATTCATCAAACATGCTAAATCGTAGGATTGAACGACAAGTAGCATAAATTTAATTTTAAATAATTATTAATTTTAGGAAATATCTTATATACTACAACCAAATATAAGAAAATTCTCAATTGAATTAGTTGAACGCAGTAATCAACTATCCTACGGGTTTTAAAGCACTAATCTTTTAATTTCAAACATAACTAATATTACCAATTCAAGTACTAAATTCTATTTTGTCATCACTATATAATATATGTTTCACGAAAGCTGAAAAAATTAGTGGATTCTAATTACACATAAAAATTCAGTATATACTTTACAAATTAATTTGAAAGGAGACCAATTTTAACTCTATCAACACATAAAATTACAATTTAGTAACCCAAATCAAGGAAAAGACTCACCAAATTTCGATTATATATAACACGGAGTACATTTCTCAGTATTGAAAATGACACTTTTAACTAAGGGATGATCAAGAATGAATGTTAAAGATGTTATGAATTTTATAACATTTGGTAAACATGGTTTCGACCAGTTCTACTTTTCCTTGTAATCTGTCGGAATTCGAGTGTACAGAATTCCAAGCAGAAGCTTTTACTTTCAGTTGCAAGATGGCACCGTTACCAACTTTCCGGTGTAGACAACCCATGTTCTATTTAAACATTTAATATCAGACTTGAAGAGAAGGATTTAACATGCAACATGCAAAATGTAGAAACATGTTTTAGGCAAATAGGCCTCAAGTCATATGTTTCATGGATCTTCGACTTTGCGACCCCTCGATTAAAAATTTGCTTTACGAACGCAGTTAAGAGTACTTCTATGTGCTTTTCATAATGTAATATGTCAGGGTTGCGTGTTCAGAAAGTATTGTTTCTTTCTTTACCACTTTTTTGTATTTTATCCATCATTCTGTTTTGCTAATTGATTACTTTTAAAGAACATTATTTTAGTTCTAATTCCTACTTTTAAAAGACACCTACAAATGTCAGAATTTATTTAGAGTACAATACGTAAGTGGCTAGAACGGATTAGTGTTGCATACCCAAGTAATTTCTGTAAAAACAATTTCGTTGAACCGAAATTTGGTTTTGGAAGAGCGAAGTTGGTAACAATGCGTTCTGATATCAATACTTTGCTTTGCAACCTTAATCTTCTGTCTTCATATATATATGAACACAGAAAAAGATTATATATATGTATGTTAAAGCTCTCTTGTAAATATCAGTAATTGCAAAGCGACCCAGAAAGTCAGAGATTACAGATCCTACGAAACTTCGTATCTTTGATCGTTTATTTCTTTATAAGGGCCTTGCCTTGTGAAATTGGGAAATCGGTCCTTCATCACATTGGGCCACTATTAACCGAAAATGTTCCTTGGCCTAAAACTACCTACAAAATTAAACCCATATTCCCACCCTTTAGCGAATTATTGTATCATACATGTTCAAAATTGAACACGTATATCTTTTCTTTAATTTTCATTGAGGTGGTCAAAATAGTTTACAAGTTTCACATATTGTACTAAATATGTAGTTGTGAGTGTGGATTTTTTCGGAAATATCGATATTATTTTCTTTGTTTTCTTCTATGTTGAAAATCTTAAAAGATCATAGAAAATATTGTGGAGAGAGACAAATCTCTAATTGTTTTAACGAAAGAAACACTGACCAAAGCTTACAACCCACTTTATTTTGAATTATAATTTGTAACTGTTTCGGATATCTAGCATATCCTTCTTCAGATACTACCGAAAATAAAAGTAGGTGGAGACTTTTATTTTCTATAGCGTCTGAAGAAGGATCTGCTAGATATCCGAAACAGTTACAAATTATAATTTAAAATAAAGTGTGTTTTAAGCTTTGGTCAGTGTTTCTTTTGTTAAAATAATCAATTCAAAGCCATAAATAGTCTTACCCTAATTTTTTGTTAAAAATTTTGAAGTATCCTCAAGTAATACATATATTCATATATATATATATATATATATATATATATATATTCGAGGATTGAAAGTACAGGCAAAATAGTAAAAAAAAGAGAAATAAAACTGATAACAAACGTGTGTTTTTGCGTAGCTTTTCAAACATTTTAGGGCCCTCAATGTAAAAAGCAAATATTCATTAGCCAGAGTTCACGATTTTTCTTTCTCTTACGTCCTTCTTCGTTGTGTCATTCTTCGACTGCTTCAAGGACGAGAATTGGTAAACATGATGTACGGAATATCTTAAACGAAGTACATCTTTTGTTATCCTCCGATATTCAACCAACTAATTGCAGGTCCCTCTACAATAACAAGGTACGTGGAGTCTGGTAAAACATAAGAATAGAAAGTGTTTATTGCTTCTTTCTCTGCCTTTAGTGCGTATTCGAAACATAAGTTGTACGAAAAGAGTATTGAGTTTTAGGGAGTCGCCATTTCCACATGACGGTAACAGAGGGCGTCACTGCATGCGGCCAGTGAAGCAAGCACTGGTAGATACGAGGAGGCGAGGAAAGTATATATAACGTTTCTGTATAAGAATCGTCGAAGTCGAAGCGCAGATACGGATATATTTGGCTCTTTTGTTCCGAAATGGATAACATCAAGAGAGCCGAAGGACGTCAACAGAAGAAGGGACGAAAGGGAAAGGAAAATCGTAAACTTTGGCAACGAAATGTTTGCTATTTAACTTGTGAGCTCTAACATTGTGGAACAGCTATGCGAAAACACTTTTGTCTTCTGATTTATTCATCATTTTTACAATGTTACCATCACTTTTAGTTCCCGAAAAAGATATATGTTGTACCTGGAGGTATTACAAAATTTTTTGCAAAAAAATCAGCGAGGTGTCTCACCAACTTTTTTCTATATTTTTAAAAGATTTCAACATGCGAAGAAACAAAGAATATGCGTGTCGATTAAAAAATGCACATCTACACTTACATGTTACCTACAATCAGCGCAACATTCAAACATTTCGACCACCCCCACGAATATTAAAAAGAAAAGTAATTTTGAATAGGTATAGTATGACAATTCGGTAAGAGGTGAGGCTAGAATGACAATTTCGTTTAGTCGTCTCACGTAAAAGGTAACGTTTTCGGTTAATAACAAGGCAATTTGAACCAAGGGTAGATCTCACTACCTTACCAGGAAATACATTTTACCTTGTTGTATATAGCGAAATAACTAAATTTGTAACAGAAATTGAAACGAAAGAAAAACCTAAGGTAATACATCGTTATTACCAACATAGCTATTTATTGATATAATAATTAAAATATTCATTTCTTTTAATCTTGCATTGGAAATTCGTAGCGATATCATAATTGATCATTGTCAGGATTGATCTAATCATTGATCATGGTAATAATGTGACTACTTGTTTAAATATTTTTACGACAGCGTTAGCGGTTTTTGGATCTACTTCTTACTGAATTAATTTCGGAACACAGAATTGGATCGAGGAAAAATTCGCGATTGGTGGTCTACAAAGCATGTTCCCAAATACATTCATACTAGTAAAATGCATACTCCTCTAATTGAGTGTTTTGCTTTTCTCTTCAGTTTAGTCCAAATGACTAAATCAAATATTCTTTTACCTTTTAGACAAACAGCGTTAAACATTAGAATCTAATCCTGTTTTATCATTTGGTAAATCGTGGTATTTTGTCTTTTTTGATGTCGAGATATATAGCCCATTTCAGAAATAATTGTACTTACGGAAATCCCAACATAAAGTCACTGTAATCTTTAGTTAGCTTGTTTTATCCCAGTACCACAGCTCCTTATTTATCTTTTTTTCTGTTAACCCTGCAGTGGTCGCTTGCGGACTCTCAGTCCGCAGTCAACAATGGTTGGATTTTTTCCCCGCGTAAATCACCGCTCCCCATTCCTGTTTTTTGTACCTCCCAACAATCGGCTTCTGCTTATCAGTACGGAGTTGCACTTCGAAGCGTGCACTAGTATTGGAGATATTAGCTAATGCGGAGCGTGAGTCCGCAGCGACCATTAACATTGGCTAAATATAGTGGTGACCAGAAAGGTGTGGGAAAGCTCAGTGGGAAATAAATATAAATATGACAAGGAGAAAAAGCGTATCCAGCGTTTGTTGGATGAGTGCTCAGTCGATTTAAACGATACCGTGTATGAAGATGATGAAGATGAGAAAGACGACAATTTGACTACTGAAATCATGAACACGGACACCGAACAGGAAATATCTGATGAAGAGGAAGTGCCACATAACAAGCAGGTTAGTCCGTTTTATCTGGGGAAAGATCAGAAGACAAAGTGGAGTGTGCACATACCCCCTAAAAACGTGAACAAGATCAGTGAACATAGTGACGCATTTACCTATTGTAAAACAAGCCACGAAGGATTTGAAAGACCCAATCGAAATTTGGAAATATTTTTTCCGGAAGAAATAATGAACGCTATTGTAGACAATACACACAAAAAATTGAATGGTAGAGAGCCTTCTGAAAATTAGAGCAACTGTCAGAAATATTTCCGGCAGTCTGAAGGACCGAATTCATGAGCCTCTTGGAACGGAAGCTACTCAAAACTTACCTGAAACTTCCAAAGGCGCCCGGGGAAGGTGCAATAAATGCCACAGAAAGAAGAACCGACCTACTAGGTATTTTTGCATTCGATGCAAAACATTTTTGTGCCTAGAACATTCATCAGTAGTGTGTGTAGAATGCATTGAAAGTGCCTCGTGGGAAAACTAAGTGATTGGGAAAATATTTCAAAATGTTATCTAGAACATACGTAGTTTGTATTGAAAGGCCTTCATAGAAAAAAAAATCAGTGTTGACGGAAAATGTCATTTCTTTTGTGAATGACACTATAATACAACAATATGCTTACTATCTCATTTATATTGTATAAGCTCTGAGTTACAATAATGCTAAACAATTGGGATTTTAATTAAACTTTATCACGTAAAACATGTTTTGTAACTCATTCTAAAGCAACGATTTATTACAAGAAAATTAATAAAACAGAAATACGCTAGCGATAAATACAATCACTAAATCAAGTGATGAAATAATAATAGTTTTATATCGAGTGTTTTTGTGAAGGTGAATATTTTTTTCAATAAAATAGTTAATATTCTTTGCGATTTTTGTAATATCATTTATTTAGTATGCAATTAAACACTTTAATTTACCTGCGGAGTGTCAGTCCGCAGCGACTACTCATGTCATAAAATGAGCGCGACTACAGCAGGGTTAACAAGATTTTTGAACAGGTCTACATCTGCATCGATAGTTTTACATAGTACTGCAGAAAATATTCATAAGAGGAATTTGAAAATATGATATCATTATGGAAGGTTTAATAATTTAAAATATAGTATCTTCTGGTTCCATACAGACACCATGGGTTCAAGAAATGTTGTATGCTTTGAGTAAAATAAATGTAATTCTTTCAACTTTCCCATAACTTCGTGAAGAACAAAAGGATGATCTAGAATTTGGACTTCCAGGCACTTTTAGCATATTACGTCTAAAAACCTGGAATATTTATTAATCTTCAACCTGCCTCATGCCAGGTAAACTTCAAAGAAACTTACCAAACAGTGTGACAACAAAGCACACGGTTTTCAAAACTAAATGCCCTTTATTATATTTGAAAACCTCTGATGCAGTCGTCAGAAAATATACTACATATTTCTTTTAAGATATAACGCATTGGTCGAGAGAATCATTAAGACGAGAAATAGAAATGATTATTGTACTATCACAGAACTAAAACAAATTCAGTCACAGAAATGATATCTGTGGATAATTACGTATTTTTTGTAGAATTATTGGATTTTTAGAGTGATTTGGTTATGAGCATCACCAGGCCCGATAATGCTGAGAGTCGAACGTTAAGATTGGCTACCTTTCCCAATTAATTTTAAATCTGTCAAGATTCTTTTCTAAGTATACCTCTTTTCTTTATTAAAAAAATTGAATATATGCCACAATTTAGTCAAGCGTCTTCTGTTTCGTTTAACCAACATAATCCTCTTATCCTCTTCTTCATAATGTCTTTTAATGTATTGGAATAAAATAAATCAAACGTATTATGTACTCTATCAATTGTTTTAGTTTGACTCTTTATTCAAAGTGATTTTCTATTCATTGTATAAATTATTCCAGTCTGTATTTCCGGACACAACTTGTAGAATCCAACGATAAGTTCATCTTGTAGGAATTGTCCGCTTTCCATAGAAAATGCGTATTTGACAATTAAGGCACAACATCGTTCGATAGGTCATTAAAATAAGTATATTGAAGAAAGTAACTGAGCTCTAGCTCAGTAGCACACATTCATTTTCGTGTTTCCTATGAGACCACATTCGTAGTATGTCCAGAAGCAACGCTAAGCAAAGTGTAACGTTTGCCGTTGTTGTTGTTTCCTCCTGATGATGATATTGCAATTAGAAATCACTTCAATAAGTAAAACCACGAACTCAATAATAGAAACACTATGATAATTACAAACACAACTGTAATAAGAATTATCTGAACTTAATGTTTATCAGTTGAACATACAGAAGTTAGAAGAAATGAAATGAAATGATTTTTTTACGTTTTACGTCCCACCACAAAATCCACAGGGCGTGGGCTAGGATGGAACCAGGGACCCCAAGCACCGGAGATAAACACTGTACCACTGAGTCACCATGTCCCCAACCGTAAATTAGGAGGAATAGTTGAGTTAACATGTTAATCTATCTATCAGTAACGAAGGTAGTAGCAGCGGAAAGCCGAAACTTGTACTGTTAATAATATCTTTAATAATTACGAACATAATTTACGTTTAACATAAAAGCTTGATATCTTCTTAAAATTCAACCGAAATATTATCCTCTGATTGTTAAACTTAAATGTTTTGATTGAGCTTTTGCAATCAAGAAAACAGTATTTTACGTATCTTTCCATCACTACAACTTTATATTCTACCTAAAAGTCAAATTGTGCGGACAAAATCCATGCACGATATCGTCCTAATGACACCAATTCTTGCCGCAATAGCGTGTTTTATGTTTGGGAAAAGCGATACGAAGAAAATAGGTCCATGTACCCATTCGTGTGATATTTTCAACAAATTTTCAAATAAAAGGATAAATGAGTAAAAAAGAATTACAAGGTAAAACGTTTTGGTTAAGTTCATTTACCCACTGAAGAACATCACACGGATCAGCCTTTTACACATGTATATAAAAATGTTCTAGAAGATAATTACCAATTTTCTTTTGTTCCATTTCCAAACTTTAATTTGTGGATCAAGTATATACATTTTAGTTTGTCATTTTTTGTATATTACCGAGGTATTTTATATTAATTTTATTATTTTAACATATTAATACATCCATATTTATTCTAGGATGAATATTGATATATACGTTCATTTTATGATGCATCCATTTGCATTAAGTAAGAAACTGTGGTACCCACCAGATAACATCGAATTTTCAATAAACATTTCTGAAGCGTATAAGGTATGTAGTTCTAACTAAAGGTCATCTCTGAAAAGGTTTACGTGACTAAAGGTATGATTTCTTGTAAATTGTATAGGAATTGTTTCAAGAATAACGAATTCCAAGATAACGAGTGCCATTACTCTGGAATATTTTATATTTAGTCAGTTCAGAATGAAAGCCGGAAATAATGGGAGCAAACATTACTACGAAAGCAAATAATATACTGTATATTGAAATCGAATACATGTAAGGATGAATGTTTCGGAGTGTATGTGCAACATAATTATTTTTCCTCATGAAATATCATTTTGTCTCAAGCTGTGGTGGAAGATGTTTTAAACCTTAATGGATAGACGAAATTTGTGAGTCAATATGATCCTCCATATTTTAGTGCAATTAAATCCTGAAAGAAATATAGGACCAATTTCGTAGCTCAGATATTTGATGTTTCTACCTAGACATTACCAGTATTCGTTCTACTGTAGGAGAAGTTCAATGAAGATAGAAATTCCAGAATTGTGGAGTTTATTAAAATAATAGGATATGTATTCAAACGAATACAAGAAAGGAAACACAATATTGTGAACACTAGACTTTTATAGGTGTCATAATTACTTATTCTGTTATAATTGAAGTCTATCGTTTTACCCTTTGACTATTCCAAACGATTGAGTGTCAAAATGTGTTCACGCTGCAGTTATTCCTTTAACTTGTTGTTCAAAAATGTCAAAGAGGGAAAAGAATGAAAGAGAGGAGAAAAGGAAAACAAGAAAAAAGAAGGATAGACGATACAAACGAGACCGAAGGGACGTAGTAGTCTGTATAACACGGGCTATGCGAAGCTCTTTACTGAATCGTAATTCTAACATTTCTGAGTTGTATCGGAGACTGCTCCGAGATCGAATGTTTAGTTTGAGAGCTGGCGATTGTCTTAAAACCCGTAACTCTTCATGTCCGTTTTCGACTCCTTATATAGCACTTTTCTCTGGTCGTCCTTGAGCAAGAATTAGTGGAGGAGGTAGAAGAAGAGATTCCAAAGCAGAACAGAGGTGGAGAAGGTAAAGAGGGAACCACAAAGAATTCTGGTGTGAGAGAATTGTGGGAACGCTTCAAGCAAATAACACAAGCGCCACGATTTCACCTAGCAGCGAGATAAGGAATTCCAGCTAGCTTACTAGAAACAAAAATGCTTCACCAAGGAAGTGTTTGATATGACACACTTTACGTGTATATAAATTTTCATTCTTTTTTTAAAAAACTTTTCTTGTTTGTAACCATTTTGTTA
Organism: Thermobia domestica; assembly: GCF_964235325.1. Taxonomy (NCBI): domain Eukaryota; kingdom Metazoa; phylum Arthropoda; class Insecta; order Zygentoma; family Lepismatidae; genus Thermobia; species Thermobia domestica. The sequence continues at coordinate 53,283,905 of NC_137454.1, read as the reverse complement.
CACAAGAACGTCGTTTTTTTTATTTAATTACTAATATTCCCTCGGCGCTGAAAATCCTCCTGTACTTCAGGCAGCCGGAGGCCTCCCTTGAACAGGTTAACATGGCCAACAACTTCCTTTCCTCCACATGGCCACTCCCTCCTCCCACCGTTTTTTAATGCTTCCACATTTACCGCAATGAACGCGGAGTGCACAAGTCAAGAATCGAAAGCTGGCTATCAGGCTTCCTAGCCTTGTAAAGAAATATATATATATATATATATATATATATATATATATATATATATATATATATATATATATATATATATATATATATATATATATATATGCCATTGTCTCTATTTTTTGTCCCGGAGGAGTTAACGGCGTATATTTAATTGAAAATTGCTGTGCAGTTTTGAATTTTACTTCTCAAGTTAAGAAATACAGTTATACTTATTTCGTGGTTTCAATAATTCGGTTTTACAGAAACTAAATAAAATAAATTGTTACAATGTGAAATATTTTAAAGTTTTCTGACTTCATAATTACAAGTCTGGAAACGAGAGATGCACACGTGATGCACATAGGTCTATCTAGACTAGAAAGGACATGCAGATTTGTCCGGATATCGTCATTGATTTGTCAGGATTCTATCGGGGACCCATAACTGCCCAATATTGGTTCAAATATGCACAGCTCCATCAAACGTTTCCCACATGGAGCTTTGTGTAATTGAAGAATGGCAAATGAGTGTGAAACTGAGATGATAACTTAAACGTTTTTAACCCATATATGTCATTATCTTTTTTTTAATATCTTGATTTATTTTGGAAAATAGATAGTTTACGACAGATTATTCGTGAATTTTTTATCACTTCATTTTGTTGATCTTCCGTTTGCTAATTATGGTACTGGATCCAAAACATATATATATATATATATATATATATATATATATATATATATATATATATATATATATATATATATATATATATATATATATGCTTTCGCAATGGCAAAATAACGTACGTGGGCCGTTCTTTATCCGCGAGGCATATATGGTCTGGTAACTATCCCAGATCAGCTAATTGTATATATATAATAAAACTAAGGTTGACTGCTAATTCAATTTGAAACAAACACCTTTAAACCTTTTATTACACATGATTAGATAATCTGGAGTCGATACCTGGTATTCAGTAGAACTTTCTTAGTAACTTACATAAAAAATTTTAAAAAAAATAACATATAATAAAAAAGTAATTTCCCAACTTTTCCCTGTTTGGCCATGAAAATATCCTTCAAGGTCGAAATTGGAGAAAGTATCAATTCTTTCTTTTCACGATTGTATAAAGCAAATTACTGTTAAGTGGATGCATGATATTGAGTCATTTCAATAACATTTTGAAATTTAAAATAAATTAAAATGATCTCCAGTAATCGCCACCTCCGCATTGGCCACGCTTGGCTCTAACAACGCCTCAAGTGGGAAACATGGCATCGAACTGGGCCCATTTGAACAAATTCGTCAGTTATGGGTCTCAGATGGAATTCGCCATATAATTGAAAATATAGTGCATGTGTTTTAAAAAAGCCAAATTAGGAATGTAAGTAGATTCAAAATTTCATGTCGATATTATTAAGTATAAAGTCAAGAAATAGGTGGAAACAAACTCCGAACTCGACATGGGACACAGATGGGGCGACGGACGCAGGTAGGGATTCATATCGGCCTGTATTGGCCAGTGTTGGACTAACTGGAACTGTAACAGAATGTCTTTTTCATTTGTTCAGAATTGCCTGCTGAGATATTTACGGGAAGCATATTTTTCAAAATTGACTAACATCTTGTACAGTGGCGTACTTAGGGGTGGCTTTCGGACGCAAGCCCCCGAAAAAAATTATTTATATGTGCAACTTCATTAAAATTTATCGGAACCGAAAAGGAGAAATATAAGTGCTTATTCACAAGTTGTGCATAGCAAACTCCGAGTAGGAAACAAAGTCCTAAATACGCCACTGATCTTGTAAAAACCAAGGAAAAAGCGAATTAAGTTTGACAATTACCCATCTTTAACTAATATACAACAAAATTAAAAATAGAACAATTGTTAACAGATGGCCTTGTAGTCCGTTGATACTAGTTATTTTTATTTCGTAACTGTTCCAACAACAAACGTAGTTTTTCTTCTTCCCACATTCTTAAATTAGCTACTTGATCTACTGCGCTATTTCTCTAACTTTATTACGATGTTTATGTATCATTGGTTCCAGCAAGTCCTAGTACCAGAGTGGAGAAAGTTTTCGCCTACGAATTAGACGTATACACAAAAGGAGGCTTCACTCCTGGTCAATGGAACAGGACCAAATTCGGGTGTAGCAAAATAGTTCGGGAGTTTTTAATGAGTTAAAGAAAACAAAGTACACATATGATAATGTGAACTAATGTTTTCTCCTGATTAAACTGGTTAATTGTTTATCGCGAGACGGTTTTCGTGTCTAGTGTTGGGTTAGATGTATTCCCCACGTGGGCAAGATGTGAGTTCGCCATTGAAATATATGGATCAATGTCTAACGAGAAGGGAGAGGACGTCGGCCCATGTTGGGCATCCCACATAGGCCGATGGCTATTATGGGCAGGAAAAATCGACCGATTTGCATGAGGTCCACATCTAGTATTAATGTACGCCCTCATTACAGTTTCCCTGATTTCGCACATTGGACCAGATACCTGTGCTACTGGGGATGATTTTATGGTTTTCCCATGTTTGACCATAAAATGACCTGAAGAAGTGAAATTACAGTTGGCATCCACCCTTTATTTTTCTCGATTGCTCGAAACAAGATAATTTTACGAAGAAAATTCATAAATGAAAATAATTTAGAAAGATAATTTTCCAATATTTTCTGGTCTTGAAAATGACCTCATTGGTGAAAATTGCAGGTGGAATTCAGCCTTAACTTAATTATTTGCTTCAGCCTCACTTTTAATAATCTGATCTTGAGTGGATACCTGACATTAAGAAACTGCCTATGTAGTGTACGTATCTAATATATACTGACTAACTATATAAATGACTAACAATATATATATATATACTACCAAATAGTGCGCATTTACTTGTTTAGAACACTGTATTGTATATTTAATTGCCTAATGAATTTCAATCAATTTACTACAGCGCTCTTCTAATATTTGAATGTACTTATTTTATGTAGTTGTTTTAAAAATTCAAATTTTAAATATGTTTATAATAAATCTCGACACAGCTTCTTATCAGAGAAAAAAAGGCTTCACAAATAAAATACACCATATCAGCATTGGCATAAGATAAGCTTTCAACAGCGAAGAATTTCAGCAAATCGATTCAGTATGTTGAAAATATTTTAAATATAAAGAAGAAATACGTAACACTCCTAGCGCGCAAGCGCCCATATTCCGGGATAAAATATAGTATATCATCACTGCCATTGTATAAGATCGCTTACATAAATTAAAAGACACACACACACACATATATATATATATATATATATATATATATATATATATATATATATATAGAGAGAGAGAGAGAGAGAGAGAGAGAGAGAGAGAGAGAGAGAGAGCGTTCAAAAAGTCTTTATACACCTCAATCGTGGCAAGTCAAAGTCGCATTCAAAGTCACATGAAATAAAATTTTATGCGTAGGTTTGTAACACTGCTATATTTTTGCCTTGGCTGAAGTTCCATTCTTAAATTCCAGTCAGCAAAGTGACGTTGGGTTAATTGTTGCATCTAGTTAGCGGTCTCTGAAACAATGGTGTTAATGTTTTTTTCACTGATGAGGCCTGGTTCCATTTATCAGGTTACGTCAATGCCCAGAGCTCACGTTTGTGGTGTGCAGAAAATCCAGTTCCTCTGCATGACCAGAAGGTAGGGAGGGCTGTGGATTGCAATTTCGAATACTTAAAGTATAGTCGGCCCCATATTTTTCAGACAAACAATAGATTTAACTCCTTATTGTGAAATTATTCACCAGTTCATGGGAGAACCAAGAGAAGACGAAATTCGTAATGCTTGGATACAAGAAGTTGGCGCTACTGCATACACAGCTCGTCAATCCATGAGATTACCACAAGAGGTTTTTGGAGATAGAATAAATTGAAAGAGATTGTTTCCATCTCGGTCTGTCGACTTGTCTCCTCCGGATTTTTACTTCTGGGGTTATGCAAAGAATTTTGTTTATAAAGCGAACCCCCACACGCTACAAGAACTCGAAACAGTTATTCGAGATTTTGCTCAGAGCATTCCACATGAAAAAACTTGTGAGAGTATTTGAGAACAAGAGCAAACGTGTGCAAGCATGTTTGGAGGCTCATGGGGGACTTTTCCAACATTTGCTGTAAAATGTGTGTCAACATGTGTGTGTTTATGCTACACCCTGTGCATAGTGTAGTTTCTGAAAATGTATGATATTGAAGCAAAACTGACGCTCCAGTAACACAGACTCATTTTCCCTGACAAAATATAAAGTATACTCACTACATTATGCAAACGTTCCTAGAAGAAAGACTTTTTTTGAAATTGCTCAGCAGTTTCTGTATATTTCTTATATATAGTGCATCAATAAATTATGCTCCCAGCAACCAAGATCCAATTTTCCAGAATAAAATATAGCGCATTATCGCTGGAGTTGACAAGCTTTCCAATATTGAAAGAATTCTTGAAATCTGTTCAGTATTAATTGTATATTCTTACATCTAATGAATCAGAAAATAACGTGCTCAGCAATCACGGGCTCATTTTTCGGGATAAAATTTACCGTGTCGTAACCGGCATATGTATTAAAAATAATGAATAAAAAATGATGCACCGAGCGCCCAAGGACTCATTTCCAGAACACAAATATAGCTTATGTTCACTGGCATTAGACACGTTTTCCAACAGGAAAATAATTTTTGAAACCGGTTCAGTTGTTTCGGGATATTTCTATTAAGTATATTTAAACAAAAAATAATGCTCCGTGCCCGGGAGCCCATTTTCCAGGATAAAATATAGCGTAGCGGCAGCAGCGAGCAGCGGTGGCTCAGTGGTAGAGCGTTCATCTCTATTGTTTGGGGTCCCGGGTTCAAACCCTGCTCCCGCCAAGTTAACTTTGTGGTGGACAAACACCGTGTGCGTGGGATTTCTCGGGGTTCTTCCGTTTCCTCCCACTTACTTCATTCCACCGTTTCATTCATCTCTCATCATCGCCGTCTCCTTTAGCCTCACCGGCATAACCGCGGGACGTAAAACTCAAAAATTTCATTTCATTTTTTTCCCACTGACGGAAGCTGTATATATTGAATTGAATTTGATTTCACTTATGACGCTATAAAGAGTCGGAAGGGAAGGGGGTAGGAAACTTTTGTAGCACCTCCTTGATGTCACTGTAGTAACACATTTTCGATTTATAAAGAATGATATAAGAAGCCACTCTCTTTGGAGCAGTTCCAGCTTATTGTTTTTCTGGGATGATTGGAACACCATCACCAAACTCCCGGAAAGGAGAGCGAAAGCAACACCCCAGTACACGCAATTAGTTCCACTTGAAACAATATTTGCAAAAGCTTCACTTATCCCAGTAAAAGGAACATCTTGCAGATGTGTATTCTATAGCACTGCCCAGGAGCACCATCAAACACGAATAAAGTGTGTACCTGCTACATTGAACTCTATACAACAAAACCCTCCATAACGCCTTCTTTTATCGATTTAGTTTATAATGAGAGATGTTAAATAAGAGGTGTGCTGTATGTAATCGTTCCTTTCTTTGTCATACTATGCAGAGTGTGGAAAACTGTGGTTCAATACTCACCACTTGTAGGCTGAATGATTTTGAATTTAATTGTTGTGACTATTTTCAATGGATGATGAACACAAATGGACCCTGTCTGGTTTTCAATTCACTACAAGCTGAGTAAGTATATCAACATAAATAATGTATTAGAGGACTGATAAAATAATTTTGGTGATTATTAACTTATTTATTTATGTTGTGAATGACTTTTTTATTGTCAAGATCTGTCTGAAAAGGTACCCCAGATATGTGTTTGGTGCCCAGCTTTGCCGCACTTGGCATTGTAAAAGAGAATTTCATTATATCCTTGCCTGCAAGAGGTGTTACTAGCTCTTGCGTTATAGAGATGTGGCTATATTCTTGGTTCCCTTATGTGGTTTCTCGGAGAGTCTAAATTGATGAAGTCATGGGTGTAAAGATAGGATCCGAAAACGAAGTCAGCATTGTCTCAGTCCATATATCCAGGCTTGTCAAGGCAAGGCCTTGAAATCTTGTGCATGATGTAGAGAAAGAACGTACAGGAACACAGGAGTGCTCATTAAGTATTTACCGTTGTACACGTGACGCAGTTTGTCAGAAATTTACCAGATTTATGAAACTAAAAACGCGAAAGACTGCAAGCATATAATAATTCAATTCTAATGTAATGTAATTCTAATTGTCTTTTTGAGACAGCAGATTTCAATGATCTGTAATTTTCCTAGTGTTTGGGTACGACCTTGTGGGGTCTTAGATTGAAAAAAAAATGGATACAAGCAAGAAAGAAATTATCTTGCGCCTTCCAGCTGACGATAGCGACATCAGCTTTCTCTGAACTTTCGGATCAGGAGTTCCAGGCCTGTTTGCAGCAGTTGGTAAACTTATGATTTGCGTGTGTAGAAACGGAGGAACTAGTTAGAAATGGCATAGGGCGATTATCCCGTTTGGGTGTCTTTGTTTCTCTGGTCTTCTCTAGAGTGTGTGTCGGATACTTTACAGAACGGCACACAGTGGGGCCGAACACCCGTTTTGCGGACAAAATTCTCGATAATAGTGTAATGTTGGTAGAAGAAACAGACGATGGTGTGCTCCCTTGTATGTTGTGGTGGTGTATCAAATGAAACCATTTCCGGAACGTTACGACTGACTGCACTCAAGATGTCGCGAGATATCTTCTCAAACATAACATTAAATTGAGCTGTGTGAACTTCTGATGCATACAATGGATGATGCTAGTCAGAAATATCTTTAAAAAAAAGAAAAAAGAAAAAGTACAATTTGAGGAAGTCATACTCTGCAAAATATTGTAGAATAAGTAAATCATAGAGAAATAACATATACAAAAAAGTGTTCTAAACACAATATTATGTTATTTTATATCTTAATTATAATACAAAGAAACGGTACATTTTTATGAGTGTTTTCATAAGTCCATGACTTGAAAATTACAAAACTTAGATTGCAGTCTTGAAAAACGATTTTTGTATATTTTAAAAGTGAAAAAACAACTTGCTTTATTCATGTGGGGAAAAGGCTGTTCATTCTATTAGCAACGGTGTAGAAATATATATTCTTCTTATATGTATAACACACTTTAGAAATAACTTACAGGAGGAACTGAAAAGACAAGTGTTTTTCAAAGAAAATCTAAATAAATAATCCTGTAGCTTCAGTACTTAGAGGAAGATGTTTCTTCTTTAGTTCGGGCCTCAGGAAAGTTATGTATTGGTCTGATGACTCGAGGATTTTATGGAACGCATCTTCATTGGTGGCTGTACCGGAACATTTTCTTGTATGGTGAAGCCTGTAATCCTTATAATTTTTATTTAGAGTTTCTTTCGCTTCCTCTTAAGTAACCCGATAGGCAGAGCTGCAGCTTGTATTATTTCGGCCCCATGTATCAATACTTTGTGCACTGTAGAAGGCATATAGTACCACGAGTATAACTGTATAGCTAATTTAGCCGTTTCTGCTGTGTACAATCTAAATTTATCTGAATCAATTGCAGAGTTGCTGTTAATTACCTCCAGTATTATACCAAACCGGCGAATCAAGTTTTCGTCTATGTGTGTAATCTCTGCTGTTAGAGAAAAATGTCGGAAGAATATCCTGGAGGTATTTCCAGTATTCGTCGAACCATAACCCTGTTTTACGACATCAACTTCAATCCCGAGCTCATTCATAAATCGTTGTTCGATGCGTTTCTTTGCAGCTTCTTTGATTGGGAGAGTATCTTTCGTAGTAATCCACGACTTGAATTGTTGATTGTAGCTTAGATGTAGTACATATTCCATGAACTTGATTCGAGCATAAAGAGGTGAAATCCCAAGCTTCAGTACTTTTTCATTAGATTGCTTCAGTTCAAGTTTCGATAAGTCGTCCATCTCCAATGGGCGAGCCCCACAAATGAAGCAGTTACTTGCTGCAGATGTCTCACTAATATATTGAGCAACTTTTCCATCCAACATTGTCAAATGTAAAACATGTTTTTACTGTGATACAGTTGAGCCCTAGGTTCAATCGTGTTTCTTGCAAGTTCTTGATTTCCCTTTCAACCCTCAATTTCTCAGTTTTTATTATTTCACGTGTCTCTTTTATGAATTGATACCTGAGTGATCGACAGTGTCGCGTCGAGTATTAACCCAAATTGATTTATCTTCATTCCCAGGTAGGGTTATTTGTAAAGGCACAATAGAAGTCATAAATAAATTAGCATCTGATCTCGCGTCACTTTCACTTGCAAACCGTTGAGAGAACTCGTTCTGGCCAAACGAGTCATCAAAGACCAATTTTGTATGCATTGTCAGTGCCTGGCAGTTCAACTTTTCTAATTCCTTCTCATTTATTGTTTTTAAGATCCTTTCGGCTGTATGATTAAGTAAACTTTGGAGCGGGACTTCTGCGGAGGTCTCGGTAATTTTGATATCATTAGGGTGACAATCTTTCTTTGCGCGCTGGAACCCTTTTTCTTTTGTGGCAGCTCTGATTACCTCCTATTGATATTTGGAAAGCTTAGCCTGTGTAAAGATTGATAATGCAAAATCAGCACTGAAACTTTCCGATGTGTTTCCTGAATACGACGAAGCAGCAGCATCTATTACGCTTTGGGAATCTGATGCTCTTAGATCGTGAACTTTACGTCTTTTATTTCTCTCACAACAATCTTCAAAACACTTTTTAGGCCTTCCAACAGGATTGGAAGACTTCGGCGAACGAGCATCGTCACTGGGGAAACTAATCACAAATTCACAAATTCACCATTCATCCACTCGCGATACTTCTTGCGAAAATATGTTTTACTGTGATTAGCTATGTTTAGTTTTTGTACATAATGCGGCAAAAATCTTTTCCTTATTTCATCACAAATTCGAGAAAGTTTATCTTCATGCATGTGCTGATATCTTTCTCGAATAAAACACTCCACTGATCCACCTGTAAGTAGCGCTTCACAAAGTTCGGCATATTTTACTGCTTCTTCCATTATACAAAAAGAGCACACACTCTCACTGAAGCAACTACTGTAACTACTGAATAGAAACTCCATGATAGCCAATTGACTTTATAGTACTCGCTGCACACGGCCCTATTTATACCTCCTACTATGTTGCTCCACGGGAACTGGGTTTTCTCAAAGCAGTCAGCCAGCTTACAACGGTGCTATGGCTACATTTTGCGGCATATTGTGATGCAATTTACAGAGAAAGTAGTTTACTACAGTAGTTTTATGAAAACGTTTTAATTAGAGCGGAGTTCAGCGGAGCTTTTTTTATAAGCCTAGACATGTGTGCAATTCCTTGAAAAATTCACTATTTTGCTCAAATTACCCCCTATGTAACTTTTTTTGGCGATCCAATTGCTTGTTGCATGCTTGCCAGTATTCACATCAGTCACGTTAGGGCAGCTATGTTTTTACCCATAAAGCAAAACTGTATTTTACCCCTCAATAAACCTACGTAAACTCAGCAACTTCAACATTGTTGAGTTTTAAATACGATTTACTAATTGCAAAAGAATGCTAATTGCAAAACCATTATCACAATCGGATTCCTCGCTTCATTTACTATAGAAAACGTATAGATTATCGCCCAAATTGTCACTTTCATGACATTCCATTTTGTCCGCCTTGGCCCCACTGTGCGGCATCGTATTTAAGTAAACTTATAAGTATTCAACAAAGTGTTTAAAACTTCGTTTATAAACCAAATAAATCAATGCCAAGAATTGCGGGTATTTATTAACAAATGTCCAAAACAAAATGCTACTGTTGCGTAGAAAATCTGTTTACTCTGATAATATGCAGTAATAGATATACGGTAAATTTTTACAGGAAAATAAAATATTTCTAACAATTCCTGTCTGAAATATTCAAATTAAATATGTATATTCCTTGATACAAAAATGTCATACCTCATAATACTTCTAATTATAATTAGGTAAAATTATGGATGTGTCTGCGTTTAAGTAAAACTTGCTCTGTATATTGTATTTTCACAGCAATTTGCTATCGATAAATTGATATTAACTAAAATACGTTGCAAAATTTCTTATAGCAATATCTTTTTTTAGCATCCAAAACTACTTACACAGTGATCAAACAAGGTCATCCGCAATAAAGTGCGTACTGTAAATAATTAGGAGAATCGCATCGCAAATTCAATCCTTCACTTTTAAACTTACCAGTGTTGATTGTGGTTACAATTGAAGAGACCCTAGGAATGAATTCAACGTTCCACGTATTGTAACTATGTAATGTTTAGAAGACGTTATGAATATTATTAAGAGCAGATCGAATGTAGGATCGAAAAGAGGAAAATTAGTGAATTAGTTAATTTTTTTGAATACAATATTTTGAAATATTAAAAACACATCATGTATATATAAGACACTACATCTTCTTCCGTCACGATTTGCGTTTGCCAAAAGTTCTGCTGTCTGTGTCTTGTTAATGAATATTGAAATTAATTAGAATTAAGATTACAGAGCCGTAAGCTTTGAAAGCAGGCGATAAATGAGCTACATGTTGTTCAGTGTAGGCTAAGAACAATATGTTTTTATTCTATACGATACGAACATAACAGATAAATACATCACGGAATAGCTCATCACACAAATACAAGCAAAAAAAATTGATCTTGGCCAACTTTTGTAATATATTTATTAATACTCTTAAAACGAACTTACGGATAATGACCTCTGACACCAGGAGAAGTCAAAATTTAACGGTAACTATTGTACTTCATCACATAACGTTGTAAACATTAAGCCATCTTTTCTCGTAAAAGAAAAAAAACAATCGACGTTTGCTAAGAACGACGCGTATAGATATCAGGCCCTAACGAGTTTGTGATTGAGGTAGATCAAGCGTAATTGCATGAATCCACCAAACTTAAATTTAAAAAAAATATCGCATATTTCTATAATGTGTAACATGACAGAGGGTAGTAAATTCTTAGTTTAACGATATATTGCTGTACTTCACAATTTAATGTTTTGCATTCATCTTGTATTTCAGGAAAAGTGTAACAACAAACTCCTTCTGGAATACATCATCTTCGGATATCATAAATATCGTTCTTGGATATAAATGTGACCCTGATTTAAGTCCATTTGAACCGGTATGTACATGTGTTACTATAGTTACTATTGTATAATGAGGCTGTCAGAGAACCGCTTCTTTCCTTCTGAAATTAACTTTTGTTTTGAAATTTGATGTTACATTACAATGTTTAAATGAAGAATGTTAAATGGAAGACTTTTCTTAATTTACTTGCTAATTGGAATGCTACAACGTTAGTTCAGTTACTTCAGAATATCAAAGGCTAAATAAACATACTACTACGTATGCTATCTTAGAAACTGGTAATAAGAGAGAAAATTGATCATTTGAGAGAAACTTGTCCGATGTACGATCTTAAATCTATAAGATTTCAATCTCTCCATTGACTGGCTTTCCCCACATATGGTGCCCAGATTCTAAAAACTATAATAATGACTCTTGGTTTTTAGACAATTTTATACATGGTCTTGGATTAGCACAGCATATTATGCACCCTACTAGAGGCTATAGTAACCTGGACTATATTGTTTCAACTCACAAATCAATGTTTGTGGTCCCAAAATTAAACTTTTTCCCATCAGATCACGACTCACTCAGTGTGTTTTTCCCTCACATCAAACATAAAATATCTCAACTTCAAAAAATCAGTAAATTCTTTACCCCAGTGGAAAAAGCCCCCTTTGGGATGAAATATGTCAAGCTCTTCATATTTTCCCATGCTGCTTACTTGCCTCAAGCTCCGTTGATAATGCAGCTGACTTATTTGCTGACGACATTCAGGCTGTATATAAGGATTTTGTGCCTTTCCGAAAAAGTACTTCTTCAAAGTTTTCCCCGTGGTTTGATGAGAGACTAAAGTGCATACTTCGCAACAAAAAAGTACATGGAAGCTATGGAAGGATTTTCCCAGTGAGTACACTTAAACAACTTTACAGATATTAGAAAACATAGTAAATATCTTATGAAAAGTAAGTATGAGGAGTACATTGAACATATCACAATTGATACACGTAACAGCCAAAGCGTTTCTGGACCCTAATAAACAATAGAAGAAATAGTTGTTGCGTTCCGACAGAACTGACCTACAAAAATGCTTGTGTCAATGAAGAAGACAGGGCAAAGGTATTTAATGCATATTTTGCTAGCAGCTTTGTTTCATCCCCTCCCACCTCTCCTTTCTTACCCTACCCTCTTCAACCTTTTTGTTCTGAGTGTTTGTCTTCTATCAGCACCACACCGACTTAAGTACTCTCTCTTCTCTTGTCATTGCCTCAACGGCGTGCCTTAGGGCCAGATAATATTTATACTTGCTTCCTGTGCACTGTTGCCAGTTCTTTTTCTCAACCCCTTTCGGTTTTACTAAACCGCTGTTTTGCTGGAGGTGTCTTTCCCACCAGTTGGAAGAGAGCTAATATCACTCCTCTTCATAAGTTTGGTAAAAGTAAAAAAATGATATATCCTCCTATCGACCTATTTCCTTATTATCTCCACTCTCACTTGTTTGTGAAAATATAATCATTTATAAACTCGTCACAACACGGCTTTCTGCCAGGATGACCTTGTGTTACTAATTTATCAGTACTTCTGTCCGATGCTGTGGACAGCATCTCACAAGTAACGTACAGAAGGAGGCTGAATCAGATCCGACTCAAACTTCGCCCAGAAGAGACATAATAAAAAGAACAAAAAATGCTAACATTTAGCTGTCCATATGAAGAAACACCGGAGATATGCTCCGCAACATAACGCACCACGCGACAATATGATATAAGGTAAACGTCGCAAGATAACCATTTATGTCGAAAACGGAAAGGATGGGCACCACCAAAATGAAATCAAGATATTTGATATACTATAACACTGAATTGGCAGCCGTCGTGAATACCGCGATCTTGGATATAGCGTAAGGTATTGATTTCATTTTGTGGTAAACTAACCTTCTAGTGTGAGACTGCAACAACTCACGGAGCTCATTGAGTCAATGCAGAACACTGCCTTTCCCTGATATTGTGACTGTTTGGAACCGTCGGGAAATAGTGTAGCAAACGGCACAAAGGAAAAGGACCATTCGTAAAGAAATGTAAGCTAGAACATGGCTGGGCTTTCTCATCCGCACACACTTTGTTTCACATAGTGTTATTTAAACAAACGTGGGCCGGATTGTCCTTTTTTACACGAACAGCAAGAAAATTGAACAAACTCATACAAAACGTTGTCCAGGAGTGGGCTTCAATGCTAGGTAGGTCATGCTTTCGATCACCTATCCAAGATGATAGTTCCTACACTCCGGAGCGAGCAGCCGAATTGCTGTTCCATAAGAGATAATCCATTGTAGTTTAAGTAGTCACCAAACGAGCGTTCGTATCGCGAGTTGCATCTGTGGTTTTCACTGTTCAAAACCGAATCTCAATATCCTCGAAAGGTATAATCGGTCAAGGATGATGCACTATCATGCACAGACACTGTTGCAGTTACTTACCAGTCGTGGGGTCTTGCCCTATTATTCTGTCCTTCTATAACACGTTTGCTTTCTTCGCATCTTCCACACTTTGTTCCGTCCACACCATTATAAATAAGTTTTTCACGGTTACATCATTGGTTTCCCTTTGCAGTTTACCTTACATTGATATATCACATATCCAGTTTCTCATTTCAATACCTTACGCTATATCCAAGATCGCGGTAATCAAGATGGCTCCCAAGTCAGTGTTATAGCACACCAAATATCTTATTTTGGTGCAACCCATCCTTTTCGTTTTTGACATAATTGGGTATCTTGCGACGTTTACCTTATATCATATTTTCGCGTGATGCGCTATGTTGCGGAGCATATCTCCGGTGTTTCTGGATATAGGCACCTAAAAGTCGGCATTTTTCTTCTTCTTTATTATTTGCCCTCTGGACGAAGTTTCAGACGGATCTGATCCTGCCTTGTTCTGTACGTTGCTTGTCAGAAAATTCGCAAGTCGATATTTTGTATTAGGACCTTCCTAAGGCTTTCGATTCTCTTCCACACCATCTTCTCCTATACAAACTCAGTTCTAGATTCAATATACATGGTAAATTACTTATTCTTCTAGAAACATATCTCAGTAATAGGACACAACGAGTTTCAGTTTCAGGTTACTTTTCTGACTTTATTCCCGTAACTTCTGGAGTTTCTGAAGGCAGTGTTCTGCGCCCATTTCTATTTTTATTATACATGGACGAATTGCCTTCTTTGTTCACAAACAGCTTTATCAAAGTTCTACTTGCTGATGATTGCAAACTCTACAGACAAGTTAAATCAGAGTACGATGCTCTTGCTATCCATCATGATTCTTCTATTCTTCTCAACTGGTGTAACTCTCGGAAACTTAATTTAAACATGGAAAAATGTACTTCTCTTACGATTACTCTAAAAAAGGACCCTATAAACAACATCTACAAAATTAGTCATCATAACATAAATCCTGTCACCTCTTTAAGAGATCTTGGTGTTATCATTGAAAGTAAGTTTACTTTTGCTTACTTTCATATAAGCACAATATATTGTACTGCTATGAGAAAACTAGGTTTCCTTTATCGCTTCAGTGACATAAAAAATCCTAGTTCCTTAAGCTTATTCTATAAGTCATATGTTGCTCCCACTATTGAGTACTGTTCTCCTATCTGGTCTATGGCCTGCCCTACTCACCTGAAAAAATTAAATTCTAAAATTAATTTATTTTTAGCTATTGTATCCTACCGAGTACCTCACCTTCGAACACTTCCAAAAAATGATGTTTCAACATTTCTCAATATCAGACCTCCCCTAATGAGAAACGTAATTTCTTACTTAATATTTTTGCATATAACTGTAAATGGTCATATATCATTTGAACAGTTATAAAGTAAGATCAATTTTCGTGCATCCGCTAGAACAACACGATCTAGTGATCGCTTTCGCA
Source organism: Thermobia domestica (assembly GCF_964235325.1). Classification (NCBI taxonomy): domain Eukaryota; kingdom Metazoa; phylum Arthropoda; class Insecta; order Zygentoma; family Lepismatidae; genus Thermobia; species Thermobia domestica. Next base: position 53,268,630 of record NC_137454.1, on the reverse strand, counting down.
CTCGAGCTGCGAGAGATAATATTGTCCAAAGGTCCCTTCTAAACCGAATTGTTAGCACGTATAATACGTTACCAGAAACTGTAGACTTTTTTTTTTTGGTTTTTCAAATGAGCATACCTTCAGATCACCTATAAATAAACTATATTCATAATGTTGCCATTGGACTGTACTATCTTGATTTCAAATTGTTATTCTATTGTTATGCTACATAATTGTTAAAATGTTTCAGTGTGAAATGGCCTATTGCTGTATCTGAAACCTATTATAAATAAATAAATAAAATTATAGACAACTTTCCTTTCCTGACGGTTGAAAAGAATTTAATAAACGCATACAAACACAAACACACACACACATACATATATGTGTGTGATATATATATATATATATATATATATATATATATATATATATATATATGTGTGTGTGTGTGTGTGTGTGTGTATAAGTATATGCAAATGATTACTGGTCATTTTAAAATTGAGTTTTCTTTTCATTTTCAGACTCATTGGTTCCACATTCAATTATTCAGTTAAAGAGTAAATTCTATTTCTTGCACTAGGTCATTACATTTCCTGCCCTTAAAAAGGATGCATTTTGTCGGTGGGATAACATACGCTGCCAGTTGTAGCAATTTAAACAGTAGAAAATCAATTTTGAATACACCAAATTGATTTCATTTCTTAAATGACCATTATTAAACATTTTAATGGTACGAATAGCAACTGGCTTTTCTAAAATAACGAAAAAATATATCTCTGAAAACCTTTTTGTTGACAATATTACGATGGACCTCGGATAATAGTTAGTTAAAGAGTATGAGCCATCTGGTTGAGCCTCCCCTTAGATAAAATTTGCTGGAAGACAAATACTGCATATTGCAAAGAACTGTGCATTAGAGGATTAATGCAAGTATATATATAACTGAAGATTTTATACGTTTCATCGTAGTACGCCCTATGATACACCCTTTATTTATTGTCTCAGCGCAGAATGCATACTGTGATATCATATTGAAACTATTATATAACAAGTATAATTGTTCTTGACTTTCCTCCCGAACCTCATCCTGTGGGTACCTTAGTTATATTGTGCATAAATCTTGTGCGCTGAATTTTTGATTCGATCTGCGATCAAGAAAATTCATAGCATAAAAGGCATAATCGTTGGAAGTTACTTGAAAATATTTCATTTCACTTCACTATTCTAGCTTGATGTTTGTGTCATATGTTCAGTCTTAAGTGAATGTAATTTTATAAAGTTCTTATAAAATGAAACATGGTCCAACAAATGTTCCATTTCAAAACATGTTTATGGGATTCATGTAGAATTGAAGAAATGCATTCCATGGAAAGTAAACTTGTAATTTTTTTATCCAGAATCCTTTATCCAGACCAATGAGCAATATTTCATATTTTACGGATGTGTTTCTCATTCTTTCTAGTCCTTAAACACAAACAAACTATTTACTGAGCAAAACAATATATTCACATAAAAAAAAAGAACTACATACGTGTCATAGTTTCGCCAACTAACATTTTGGCTTCTTCAGTGAAGGATAGTTTCTGATGAAGACAAAATGTTAGTTGGCGAAACTGTAACTCGTATGTAGTTCTTTTTTATGTGAATATATTGTTTTGTACAGCAAATAGTTGTTTGTGTTTAAGTAAATATAAAGCAAAGTTTCTAGTTCTGTCCGATGTGCCTTCTGGTATTCTTAAGTACTGACAAATCAATAAATTTTAAGATGACTGAGTAGAATACACCTATATATTCCCATTGCAAGAATAATGATTGTTCTATACTACTGTACTTGGTAATTATACCTTCTATTTAACGCCGTCTCGTACATCCGTTACCAGTACTGCCCCCTCTACTTCTTCAACACTTCACTCTAGCACAAACAGTGAGTGATTTTCTACTTCAACTCTCTAGGATTCATATGTCTCCCAACTAAGCCATTAGAAGTGGTACTCTTACGGGAAGCCTATCCATTTCTGTGTACTCCGTTTGAAGCATAAATTTGAAGTAGCCATAAGTCACTTTAAAATATTCGATAGTTAAATTAAGTTTCTACTCTGCGCAACTTGTACTAATAATTAATCCTGTACAATAAGCAGTTCATGTAGTGTTTGGATGTGAGTGTCTTGGAATTGGAGATGGGCTTAAAATTTTGATACGCTTAGCAAGGGATACCAGGGCAAATGAATTGTACAGTCAACTTTGTTGGATTTCCTACTCTTACATTCTATAAGAGTAATTTCCCAAAGTAAAGTTTCTCACTTTAGCATTATACATCGATTATATATATTTCTAGAAAAATGCTGATAAAGTTTATAATTGAAAAAAATAGATCAGAATTTGTTTCACTAGTAACGATATACATAATACTAGAGGGAACTAAGTTCCAATTAATGAAAATCTCGGTTTTCACACTTGAAACAAATTGATCTTACGAAATTGTATGCTACGCCCTATACTATTTATTCATACCACATGTCGTGGAAGAGTTTCGCAAGATAACTAGTAACAGCCAAGATGACATTTCCTTGTTAAATGAGTTTTATAATTGGAATATCTTAAATGAATTTCTTGGAAGGCTTAATTGCGAACGAAAGCTGTTTCTATATAGTGGAAATATATGTATAAAAGGAGATATACTAAAATTGATTTTAAAAATCTACAATATTTCTAATAAATAACAATATCATTAATATAAAAATATTTCCCTGGCAGTAATTTTATAACAGAGTATAAACTATATATTAGGAATACATTTTATAAACGTTTTGCCTAAAATAGCATAGTAAGACTTTTGCACTCATTGATAGTAGTGTTACTAACTCCTTCAATCCCCTCTATCTTTCCTTAGAACAGAATTACTTCTCAAGAAATGTTCCATTCTATTTATACTTCTCACCTTAGTTAGATATAATATGCTACTTTTAAAATATTTTCCAAACATTCTTAATTTTATTTTCGTCCTACTTACTAAATTTTCTATTATAAAAAATATTGGTCCTACGTTATTTCCATTTGCCCTTTATTTTAATTTATCTTAATGTCAAGGTTAAAATCCTTCATAAATTTCCTACTTTTATACATTTGAAAATAAAATATTAGTATGCCTTACGGAAGAATTTTATAAGTAATAATTATACACGATGGTAAGAAACTATTTGAATAAACTTCGGGAGCTTATTCCCGACACCAAAACCAGCAAAGATGTCCCCTGGATGTTTGGTCATTGGGGGATCGTTTCAGTGATATAATGTCCCGATATAATGTGGGAATATGAACTTCAAAGGACTGTAGTACGAAAACAACGCAACGTAGAGAGTGCGGTTTAGAACACAATCCTCGAAGTCATAACAGCTCATGTGTGTGATGGATTTCCTACAACCTGGAAAGTAACCTCTGTGGATTATGTTCTAAACCGTACTCAGTACGTTGAATTACAGAACTGCGAAGTTTATTTTACCACGCTTTCAGCACTTTCAGCAGGAATTTTCTGCTACTTTTGGTGTGGGGAGTCAGATCCGGCAGTTTGTTCAAATAGTTTCTTACCACCCTTTATATAAACGAATACTGTAATACTGTAATGCAGAAATACCACCCTGTAAAACTCACGAAACACCCTACTTCTATAAAATAGTTCAAATGTGTATTGAAACTGCTATCATTAAAATTAAGGTCATTGTAGTAGGCTGCAGCCTATTATTAAGAGTGATTTCAGAAATTTTGGTCTGTAATATGTGAACAAACGCGTGAAATTCACCTTAAAGAGAAAGAAAGATAGAACCACTTGACTCTCCATAAACACTTCAGTATCCATTAATATACTTTTATTTCATTTGAGAATGAAACTTTTTTGAGCTACATATCATATACTACTGTAATCATGAAACAGCAAACACAAACTTTGCTTATACAAAACTTGCCGTATTTCATTTGTCTAGTAGTACACAATTAAGTTTCCCAGATTTAACTATTATAAACAACAAGTAATTCTTTTATATGTTTTCTTTAATTGAGAATCTGTGTTTTTATGTATAATGTTATAATATCTACATAACACCTTGGTAAAGTCAGTACATTTTTATTATTATAATCAAACACATTAAATTATTTTGTAGATGATTCAAGTCTTGGATAAATACGATGTATTTGATGCTACTAAAACTAGACCATCTGATTTAGACATTTTTGGAGAACATACTTATCCGAACGAGTTCAAATTAAAATCATCCATTACTGACACAGAAGTTCGTGCAATGAGCCCTTCGGAAAGGAAATGTCGTTTCTCAGAAGAGGTAAAAGGACTGTGGGCTTTCAAATATTATAGTCTTTCTGCATGTAAAGTGCAATGCCAAGCTGAGAAAATGATCGAATCATGCAATTGTACATTATATCAGATGGGAAGAACAGGTTAGTGAACGTTCAAAACGCAAAATTATTCCATAAATATGTGAAATTTTACCCACACTAGCATGCCTGAAATATTAGTTTCTGGGTTGGTGCAATTGAGATGACCATGTACTAATCTTGCTCAGAGACGTAGAAATTAATATTACAATGAACGCCACCTAAATATACCTGTTGCAATTACGTACACATCCTATCGTTAACCAAATCAGTGGGCTCCGTGATTGTGGGTACTCGAATAGTTAGGAATAGTGGTTAACTCTAGGAATATAAGTTTTTTTTAAGTAAGAGACCCTCAAAAGAGGACGTGTGTGGATTCACTTAGTAATGCGTTGATATATAATATAGTTTATTATGATTTTAATTAGCTCATGAGCATAAAGGTATTATCGTACATAGAAACATAAATAATATTCCGTTCTTTCTGCAGAAAGCTACAATTATTTCTCTTAATGTTGTGATGACAAGAAATTACATGAAACAGCAACCAATAGCCCAAAACTGTTGCCCGGTTTGATAGTATACTCAAATGCGTTCTTAATTTAATTTGAAGACATAGTAAATAGTTACCTATATATACAATTTTTCTTACATAACCGTCTGGTACTTAGCCCTTCCGTATTGCCATGAAAAGTATAACGTAGAAGATACCGCAATGTCCGTTAGAGACCGCACTAAAAATAAGTAATTATCTGTATTTCGTACCGATATAAAGGTAACAAAGAAAGTAGTGTCGCTGTTTTCAACCACCACCTCCAGAAATCAATTTAACATCTGTAGTGTAGATTAAAGATAAAAAAATAATCCCTATCATCACCAACGACCTTCTGAAAAGTTCTTGAAGGCCATGCTTTCCATCGCGGTAGAACCGGTGAGAAATGAAGCAAAGAAGATATCAAGTGCATTTTGCACCTCTACTAGGGATTTGAAATGGCGTCCTCCAAGGAATGGAACAAGTTATAATCGGACGACACAATGTCCGGGGAGTATAGAGGATACAATAGTGTATCACAATGCGTAAAATGGTGTTCCGGGCGCCCTAGCCTCATGGGGCTTAGCGTTTTCCTGTACTAGGAACACCTCTTTACGATTCGCAAGTGCTGGCTCCAGAGTTTTCAGTTTCTCTTGAACACAGATCAACTATTGACAGAACACAGTCGCATTGATGTTCTGACCAGCTGGTAGCAGTTCTCGATGCAAGCTGCAGCGAGCAGTCCAGCAGACATTCTGTTAGTGATGGTTTCGGCTGTTTTGGAGCCGGTTCATGGGCTGCTAACCACTGATAATGGTGCCGTCGAGCATCGTGTAGGACCCACTTTTCATCACATGTCAACACCCTGTCCATAATGGCTCCTTCTTTAGACGGAACACCAAAGAAACACACGTGTTTGCTTGAGTTGCTGTATGCCCCGGTGTAAAATCATGTGGGATAAATCGACCCAACTTGAAGTGCTTCCCAAGTAGATGGAGCTATTCAGAAATGATTTCTCAGCTCACACTTAATTGTAGCCGTAGTTATTCATATGACTGGCCACTCTTGGCCTTAGTTGCTGCCTGAAGATCTTCATTTTGTACATGTCTTGATTTTTGCGGCAACTAGGAGCGAAATCGAATATTTCGTCACCGTCCTTAAACTTGTTAAACCTCCGATGCACTGACCATGTTGTCACCACTAAAGGCCTGCCATATCTTTCATCCTGCTGGAGCTGCGTTTGACCTTAGTTTGAACTCGTACAGCATACGGATCCGTATGGCGTTCCTCTGGAGGTCTTATGTTCAATCTGTCCTTACGTAATATCACGCTGTGAACTGCAAGTAAACTGCCACAACCAGGTATTATGTTGGATATGCCCACACAAACAACTGATCTTCGCCTTATCTCCGCTCTCGTTCAACGCATGATGTAAGGTAAAATTGAGCACGGACCTGCACGAAAGCGACGGAACTTTGCTTGTTACCTTCATATTTTATACATATATATTTCAACAACAATACTGTATTATATTGTACTTTAATTCAGACTTTCAACTTCAAAATAACTTACTTCATTGACACCCAAAAAAGAAGAGGATTAGCTGATGACATTGCTAGCAAGTAACTGTCGCAAGCGGCAATCGAAAATAGTGAATAGTAGATCAAATAGGTTACTACAAGCGGAATTTCTGCCATTTTCTGGCTAGATTTTTTACACATAAGAATTAGAAAAAAAACTGAGATATGCGTATAATGCACTGCTTCCGTAAACGCACAGTTTTGCATAATTACAATTTCTAAAGTTTATAATTTAAGTTAAATGAGGTGCTCTGCGCATAGGCTTTCATAATATATAACAATAAAAATTTATATCTACTTCTCTTCTAACTTATAATGACCCCGTGTAGGGTTTTACTCAATCTTATAAAAGACATCACCTATCATTTATACAACTAATGCTAACTTATTTACATCTATATTATACAGGGTGTTAACGAATTGTACTGACAAACTCTAAGAGTCGATTCCTCACATCAAAATAGGAGAGAAAGGTAATATAGACATATGGCGGAAAGTACTTAGTGTCAGAGCTAGGGCTGTCCAAAATCGCGAAAATACCATTTTTAAGAGGCAGTTTCAAGTTTTAGAAACTGTGGGTGGTGGTACTTATCAGCTACGTATACACAGTTCAAAAGTGCATATTTCGTCAATTTCCAGTAGGTGTACATGGTATTCTCTACATGGTTTAATTCTCAGATGTGCTCTTAATAGAGTTTTCAGATATATCCTGATTTCAAGGAGGGTCCAAAATAGTCAGGAGGTAAGCGTTAACAAAAGTGGACATCCAATAGTTGGGAGGGAATTCAGAACTGTTAGGAACTAGCAGAGACATGTTTTTGTGTCCGAAATAATGTATGATGAGATGCATTTCCTAATGGTATATTTCGCGTTTTATAAACATGAAAGAAAACAATGCAGGATGCGTTTTCCCGAGTACGAGAGACTATGTTGCTGATGATACTTAACATTTTCCACATCACACTTGACTGATATCAGGATTCCATGTTCAGTGCTATCAAGGAACCTATGTTGGACCAATCATGAAGTCAGAGGATATCTCAAAATTCGATTCATGGCATGTCAAGAAAATTCGCCCTGCAGGGAATACTGTGAACATCCAATGGACATTAATGAAATACGCATTTTTGTATTGCGTATGCGTCCTTCCTTGACGCGATTAGTTACCACCATTCACAGTTTCATGTATTCGAGACAGACCGAATTGAAATTGGGTTTTTGCGCAATTTTGGACAGTCCTAATTCTCATACTATGCACCTTTGCCCACAGGTCCATATGAACTTTTTCTCTTATTTTGATATAAGGAATAACCTCTTGCAGTTTGTCCGTATAATATATAAACATTCTGTATATACCATGCTATAATTTCCATTCCGGTTAATCTTCCTATAATGCTCCCTCTGGTTGAATAAATAGTGTTTATATTCCTTCAATGTAAGATCTCTATATGCAACACTTTTCTCAGTGCAATTCGATTTTTTACAATAGTTTTCCTTATCGTACTTGCCTTTATCCCTCCTGATACCGCAAACCATTACATTGACAAAATAGTAAGTCTTTTGATACCGTAAGCAATTGTATTGGCGTATGCAGAAGAGCCTATGTGGGATGCCACTGGCCGGTTGGGGAACGGGGTTTTTGGTTCGTTTGGGTGTCGAATATCTCTTCGCACATAGTAATAAAAATATACTAATAATACTAATAGTATTAGTAATAGAACTAGTATTATTACTATTAGTTTTAGTAATCATACTAATACTACTACTAGTAATAATATAGTAATAATACTATTTCGCCATAACAACTAACTCAAACAGATTTTGCATTGGGAAGGTTGTAGCTACATTTCAAATAAAATTATTACAAACCAAATGCAAAATGGTTAAAAACGCGGGTGTTTTGGGGAGGGGGTTCTCCCCGAAATATCTTTTCTTTGTAGAATTTTCGGCTTTTGTCACCGTGGCCCTCTGAATTTGGAAAAAATATCATGAATGCCATAAAAATTAAACTAGAGACCCCAGATAACAAAATACTTTAAATTTCATGTGTCTATGCACAACAAAAGTGATGCTAGACGCTTTTATTTCACACACTATAGACTAATAAAAATCATTTGAGTGGCCCGCCGAATTGCGAAGCATACTGGGTGTTTTCGGCGGTATTAGGAGAGTTAGATTCTTTCTCTGCTAGATCCATTTGAGGTGGATTTATTCAGTACCTCTTACTTCTTAAACCAACAAACTCTCTTCTAATTGTGCTTTTAATCTCATCCTTCATCATACCAAGTACCTTCTTATGTAACTGTAGTATATTTTATCTATTATCTTGACTACAATCATTTGTGCCAAAGTAATCAATATAATTTTTCATATCTTCGTATACATATTCTGTATGAATATGGTTTATATATAAGTGTCTATTAAACATATTTCAATTTTGTCTTGATTTTTTTTTTTGCCTTCATCACATTATAATGAAAATCATACATAAAATATTTTAAAAAATCTAGTATACTTATTAAAACATATATCGGTTCATTGAAAGTAAATTTGCTTTTATCAGATATTATTGCACATAAGTTCTCGCATAAGCAATTCTATCTTTAAATGTAGCAATTAACTTTCCTACTCTTGCTTGATCGCATTCCATTATTAGGCACTTACCTCTTTTTCTAATATTTTCCATTGTCTTTCCGAATACACTTTTATATATAAGGTTTTAGAAGTCTTCTTTCAAAATGATTTTTTTTTTGCTATTATTCTCATTTGTTTGTTCAAATCTATATAAATTATTGACACTGGCAAGACTGAAGACATCCACAGTCTGACAAGTACGAACACCCGCCAATTGACGGCCCATGCGTTTATTACAAACAATTAATTTGCTTAAATTTACATTTAAATTAAGTCTTAGAATTAATGAAGCGGATTGTTGTACTACAAATTTTTATATAGTGGTATAAGTGATTTACAAATATAAACAGTAATATATTTCAAAAAGGGATTAAAAAATTATAGGGTATGCGTAACTAAGGTATACATAGCAAACATTATGACAGTCTTTTCTTGAGAAACATGACATGCCAATTGTTACAAAAATGGTACACAACATAACCAAATGAAATGGAACCTACTCTGAAAATAAACTTACATTCAATCAATTTATATTTCAATGAATAATTATATTCGGAACTAATATAAACATAAATATAAACATACGAAGGAAAACTTTGAAATACGTTTCTGACACGTAACAGCCTTGTATGGCACAAAACAAGTTTGATTTTCAGCTCAAATGGAAAGAAAATCCTCTGCACTCTTCTTTCGGTAATGTTTATTCTTATTTCTTGCACATCTTTGAATCACTTTCAAATTTTCCTACTAACACTATATTTGCGCGTCAATTGATCAATTCTATCTATGCCACAAATTATTTAATTATAAAATGTCACAGAATGAGATTTCTTTTTCTCGTCGGTTTCGTCAATTACTAAATCAGTGTGCATATTGCTCAAAACTAAAATAGTTATGTTAATTTTTCTCTGGTATGGTGTCAAATTGTAGTCACTAGTTTGGTAAACAGTTGTATGGTGCAATGGATCATTTTGGTTCTGTAGTGAATGTGACATTTCGTCCCTAATCCTGTTCAAAGTTCCTACAATGTAAGTGCGTTGCTGTATCAGCTTGTTGGCAAAATAAATAGATGTATAAATTTGTCTGTTGTGATGGTTCTACCTTGATCAGAAAAGTTTCTACAAGTCATAGAGAGATGGTCTCACCTGCACTCTGCTCTGAAAGTCTAGTTTCATCGTTTGCCAAGTATGGAAAAGCACTGAGAACATAAGGATTAGTTGCGTCGGCAGAGATCCAATATTTTATTACCTGTTTATCCGGTTTGTTCGCCATAAATTGGATGAATGGACACCTGCATTTACAAGGATACAGTAGCACAACACTAGGTCCTGGAGAAGTTTCCTTCACTTGTTGTGAATTAAAATTTGTTTGGAGTTATAGTTTTGACTGTTTGATTACTGCTGTTACCAGTATTCACAGCGTAGACTGTTTCAGCGTTTATGCAGAAATAAGGTAAGAAAATGTAAGTAATTTTATATATATGACATATACAATTAGATATGTGCTGAGATTAAATTAGGATTAACTTCTGAAATTCATATTTCGTTTTAAAGTATTTTTGTTTTTATTGAGAGAAATCTGCTTCATTACGGTGAGTTGAGTTGGTTTTGTGTTTAAGGTTCCTTTCGGTACCAAGGTTATATGAGACGGGACGTACTGATTAACGTGGAATCAGAAACACATGATCTCTTGCCGGGAATCGAACCCTCAATGACTGTGAACAATGTAAAGTGGGATTGAAAATTGCTTCGCACGAATGTAAAATTAAATGCCGAAGGTACGTATACACTTAGCAAGAAAGAAGCTTCTTCTTCTTCTTCTTCTTGTTCTTCTTCTTCTTCTTCTTCTTCTTATTATTATTATTATTATTATTATTATTATTATTATTATTATTATTATTATTATTATTATTATTATTACATTAGCCTGCGAATTTGAACTTTTGGATCATTGCATGAAGTATAGTATGCTACGTTTCATATTTCGGGTGTACCGAATTCAGAACAAAAATCGGTTTAGTCATTGCACATCAGGTTTTCTTGCGAATTGCATATTAACATTGCCAATATCAATGTATCTAGTGGTTTATTGCTATTCATAACACGGCTACGAATACTGGTACACTTACTAATATAAACAATTATAATATATTATATTTGTATTTCTAGTACTGTATGCGACAGTAAGTTAACTCGTAATCACGATATTAGAAACAAACAATTCAAGAAAACGGGGAAGAAAGTAGCAATGTTTTTGGATAAGCATTCACTGTAAAACAGTAAGACTCTTAAAGCAAGTAAACGTAAACTCCATAGTGTTTTTGAATTTGTGCTCTTATCTGCGCTATTTTAAATGAGGAAATAACGCACCCATAGGTCATGACATGTCGCACAATAAATCCACACTAGGGTGTTTACGCCTCTTCCCTGAGAAACTGCGTCTTGTCGCGGAACGCTAGTGACTATTTGCAAAATCTTCTCTCTGCAACAACCAGCAGTAGTCTGCAAGTTTGTTGCAATTTTACTTTCCTTGATAACGACGTTCGAGTTCCTTGAGGTCCAAATGAATCTCTCTCCTTGTTCCTCACTCACGACTCCAAAATTGTCTGGAAAATAATCCAAATGGGAAAAGAGCATATGTACTTTCAAACTCATGTTACAACCCAATTCTTTTAAGCACAGTAGCATTATTTCCACCATGTCGTTAGTTTGGATCCTTTCTATTGCCAAGAAAGTTTTCAGTGCATCTCGGAAAGCTTGCCATGCTGATCGCTCGTTCTGGTTCATGACATTTTCGAAATTTGCGTACCCAAAAGGTTTCCTAATATGTGGACCATCGATTATGCCCTCTTTAATTTTGCATTACTAATGCCGGAGAATATTTGACAAAGATATTTGGAGCACTCACCTTCAGTACCTAGAGACTTTACAAAATGTTTCATTAAGTCAAACTTAATGTGAAGGGGAAGCAACAGTATATCATGTGCGTTAACACGACTTGCGCGTTGTAAGTTTTTCGAACCAACATTCACCTGCCAATCTGGCCATTCCTTTTGAATCCAGTGGACTGCCCTCACCCGACTGTCCCACTCACACAGAAAACATCGGAGTTCGGTATAGCCTGACTGTTGACCCAACAGAAGACCGATGACCTTAACATCCCCACATATTTAACATTGATGTCCGTGGTACTTTATGTTGTTCAACATCAAATCAAGGTTTTCGTAGCCTTACCTCATGACAACAAAATAAGCAACTTGAATGGATTCTAACTTCTTTCCGTTGTGTAGGAGTACAAACTTCAAACTCCGCTTGGAAGCATAGATGAAAAGTTTGCATTGGGGTCGATCATAGTCATGCGATAATAATTCTAGTATTAACTCCGGAATGTTGTTGGAAGATGCTATATTATCTTATGCAGAAATGAAAGCAGCAAATTCTAGTTCACGATGCCTGTACCAATAGTACGTCGTCTCAGGCCATCAACAGGTTTCTCTCTTTTATTCGTGATCCCAGTAGTTCGGCAGATTTCTTTGTGATTCCAAGGTCACGAACTAAATCATTTAAACCACTCTGTTCGAAAAGTATAGGCTCTGTTGATTCTTCTGGGTCAAAGTCTGAGTCGTCATTGTTGTCATTAGGAGATTCGGAAGAGGCTTCGTTTAATTGGTCTGGTGGTTGTGGGACAGGTATACCAGGATCATGGGATACTGGTTAACGACGGATGGAGTTGTAGTTGGGTAAGCAATTTTAGCCCTGTTCCTACTCTTGAAACCTTTCACATTCAGAGAACAAAAGTTGCAGTTGGTGCTGTGGTCAGTAGGCTCACGCCACACAGTGGGGATTCCAAACGGCAATGCTTTTCTTTCACCTTTCATTCATTGCCGCAGTTGTTCGATGCATGTTCGTTAAAACTTCCGTGGTGCTCACGACTTGTCCTGATCTCCCAATACTATACCAAAATACGCAAGATAAGCCTGTTATATTGCTCCGTTGTTTCATGGACTGCTCTCAATCTTGACGCTGCATTCCGGAAAGTCTGCGAACAACCACTTCACTTTCATCGCTAAATAATAAACACACACCACGATATTAGGGACTGAGCACAATTAGGTAGTTTAGAACGAAACTGTATGAATCATTCGCAGGAAAAGCAATATACTAAACAAAATAATGCCGCTAGGCGTTACTACCGTACCGTACCGCTAGGCGGACACGATAAGCTGTTGTTTAGCTACTGCTAGATTTCAAGCCATGACAGTAATAGCTTTTCAGCCAATCAGGATATTTAGTCTTCCTGGCTTGAGCCGCATATGAAGGAATAGGTAAAATGATTATCTCGATTTTGTCACAAATGTGATGTGATGAGACAAAACTAACCTCTCTTTTATGTTTAGGTGACAATCACCACATCACACAAATATATTGTATTTATGCAATAAAATCATCGCAGGCTAGTGTTATTATTATTATTATTGAGCTAGAATCTCTCCGTGAGTCTTGAGTTTGATTTCAACTTTTGTTTTCCGATTTGGATATTTTTCTGTGCCTTATTATTATTATTATTATTATTATTATTATTATTATTATTATTATTATTATTATTATTATTATTATTATTATTATTATTATTATTATGCAGTACAAAATTACAATCATAGGTTGTAGGAAACTTTATTTGTTGTTGTGATTTTATTGGAGCTTAGTTGTGTGAGATGTGAGTTTTTAGTTTTACGTTGATCACTCCATCGCGTTGCTGTTTTAAGGTTTTTTAACAATGAATCAATTGAATCAATGTGAGATTATATATATAAAGAAAATCATTCGTTTAGGAAAGAGGATGGAGTGTAAGAAAATTAACTATGACCTGTTTGGTTATACCCCATCATCTTTTATCAACATTACGTTTTGTTTTCCTTATTTTGCTAACATGGCAACCACATTGCGACTACCTTTTTATAAGATTATATTTTATGATGTTCTTTTACGACCAGCGGTTACATAAACAACAATTTATTCTTACTTATTCATTCATGGTAATTTGAAAAAAAATCACGAAAATAACCAAATAGTCCTTGAAATTAATAATTGTTTGTGTACTTCAGATTATGACTAACGAACATTGTTAAAGTAGTCGCTATTTCCAATAGAGAACGAGGAAAAGAGAAGATTTTGTTATAAGTATACCAACTTGTAATTAAGGTCCGTCAACTTGGAGTGCGGAATCCGCAAATCATATATTAAACATGTTCATAATTTTGTAAACATTTTCTACAATTTTGTACATCTTTTAAAAAAAAATTGTACACCCCTGTGTTTCCAGAAATTTGCGGTCGGAATTCCGCACTCCAAGTTGACGTTCGAGTGCGGAATCACCAGATCCGAGATTTAAGTAACTAAAAATAAGCTGCAAATTTTGTGCAATTCTGTACACCTATAAAATAATTTTATGCACGACTGTGTTCCGTGAAAATTACCATCTAAGTTTCGAACTCTACCATCAACTTGGAGTGCGGAATGTTCATATCGAAGAATTAAGTACCCAAATATAATCTACGAATTTTGTACACTTTTGTACACCTATTAAAAAATCTGGTACACCTTTGTACTACGAAAAAAATACTCTTAAATTTACTGATCGTACCATTAGCAAAACATTATGTTGGAATGCCGATTAGCAATATATGACATACAATTAGCGCATATGATTAATTATATGCCGGAAAATTTTGTACAACTTACGTAGAATTTTGTACATCTTTAAAATAATTTTGTACAACCCTGTGTTTCTAGAAAATTAGTTCTAAAATTTCGAACTCAACCATCAACTTGGAGTGCGGAACATTCATATCGAAGAATTACGTATCCAAAAATAATCTACGAATTTTGTACACTTTTGTACATTTTTAAAAAAATTTGTACACCCCTGTATTTCGAAACAATGGCCTCCAACTTAGGGATCCTACCATAAGCAAACACTTAAGTTGGATTGCCGATTTGCAATATATGACATATAATTAGCGCATATGATTCAATATATGTCGTAAAATTTTGCACACTTTACGTAGAATTTTATACATCTTTCAAATAGTTTTGTACACCCCTGTGTTTCCAGAAAATTAGCTCCAAAATTTCCAACTCAACCATCCACTTGCAGTACGGAATCTTCAAATTAGGAAGAATTAGGTATCCAAAAATAATGTACGAATTGTGTACACTTATGTAAATATTTTAAAAATTTTGTACACCCCTGTATTTCGGAAAAATGGCCTCCAACTTAGCGATCCTACTATAAGCAAATCGATAAGTTGGAGTGCCGATTAGCAATATATGACATACAATTAGCGCATATGATTCAATATATGCCGTATAATTTTGTACACCTTACGTAGAATTTTGTACATCTTTAAAATAAATTGGTTCACCACTGTGTTTCCAGAAATTTAGCTCCAAAATTTCGAACTTAACCATCAACTTCAAGTGCGGAATCTTCATATCGGAAAATTAAGTAGCCAAAAATTATCTTCGATTTTTTCATTTTTTTACACCCTTTAAACAATTTTGTACATCCCTGTATTTCGGAGAAATGTCCAACTTACGGATTCTACCATAAGCAAATCAACAAGTTGGAGTGCCGATTAGGAATATATGACATAATTAGCGAATATGATTCAATATATGCCGTAAATTTCTGTGCACCTTTCGTAGAATTTTGTGTACCATTTAAATAATTTTCTACACTCCTGTGTTTCCAGAAAATTAGCTCCAAAATTTCGAACTCAAGCATCAACTTGGAATGCTGAATCTTCATGTCGAAGATTTAGGTAGAGTCAAATATTCTTCGAATTTTGTACAACTTCCAAAAAAATTTATATCCCTGTATTTTGAAAAATTTGGCATCAAACATGGATTCTACCATAAGCAAATCCAACTTGGAGTGCCATTTAGTAATATCAGACATACAATTAGCGGATATGATTGTACATGTCAAGTAGGATTTTTTACACCTGCCGTAGAAGTTTGTATACTACTCAAATAATATTGTGAACCCTTGGGTTTCGAGAAAATTAGCTCCAAACTTTCGAACTTAACCAACAACTTGTAGTGCGGAATCATCATGTAGAATATTTAAGGAGACAAAAATAATGTACGAATTTTGTACACTTTTTTACACCATTAAAATGTTTTGTATGCCCCTGTGTTTTGAGAAAATGGGAGTTGAACTTACGGTTTCCGCTTTAAGCAAACCATCAACTAGGAGTGTATAGCAAACCATATGACATAATTAGCGAATATGATTCAATATATGCCGTAAATTTCTGTGCACCTTTCGTAGAATTTTGTGTACCATTTAAATAATTTTCTACACTCCTGTGTTTCCAGAAAATTAGCTCCAAAATTTCGAACTCAACCATCAGCTTGGTATGCGGAACCATCATATCGAAGATTTAAGTAGACAAAAGTAGTCTACGGATTTCGTACACTTTTGTACACCTTTCAAAAATTTTATTAACCCCTGTATTTGGAAAAAAATGGCTTTAAACTAACCGATTTTATCATAAGCAAACGATCATGTTGGTGTGACGATTAACAATATCAGACATATAATTAACGAATATGATTGTACATGTTCCGTGGAATTTTCTTCATCTTCCGTAGAAATTTGTACACCTCTGAAAAAATTCTGTTTCGAGAAAATTAGCTCCAAAATTTCAAACTCAACCATCAGCTTGGGGTGTGGAATCTTCATACTGAATACTTAACTAGAAAAAATAATCAACGATTTTTGTACAGTTAGGTACATACTTTAAACATTTCGTGCAACCTTATATTTCGAGACAATTGCTCTTAAACTTACGCTATCAAGCACATCAAACCATCAACTTGGAGTTCCTAATCGCTATATCGGACGTATAGGTGTTAGATATTATTACACATATTCTGTAGAATTTTTACCTCCTTAAAATAATTTTGAACACTCCTGGACTTAGAGAATAATACCTTCAATATTACTGCACTGAACTATCAACTTGGACTTTGTACTCATCATTTCGAAGATTTACGTAACTCTAATCGGAATTGAATTGAACTTGAGTTACTTGTTTTTATATCAAATAATGGTAACATAATTGTATTTTAACAATACTGTAAATTATTCTGAATAAACAAAATATAGAAACATTACATAAAAATTTGGAAACGTGTAGGGCAAATAGGGCAAATAGCAGAATAGAAACAAAGTTAAAGAAATGTAGAACCATTTTATCATTAAATGTAAAATAAGAACATTTTAACGAGCATTTGCCTCATCTGCTTCAAGATATTTCCTTCTAAACTAATACGTACTTAGGTTTGTGGTATAAACTTGTAAGTAGCTAAAAAAATCTATAAAATTATGGGAGGTAAAGTATTGAAAAGATATATGTTACAATATAATGAACAACACTAAAACAAGTATCAGTAATACTAGACGCTGTTAGTTCTCCTATTGCTAATATTAATATTAATAGGAACTAGTAAATCTACACATAAGTTGCCTCACACAAAGTGGGAACGTAGACACGCTGTCATTGTCTCTTGATTTAAACTATTATCGCTCTCATTCTATGGCGAGCAACGTTAAAAACAGAAGTGGCTGTTTTCTGCAATTTCCTGTTTAAATAGAGGATTACGCAAGGGGATGGAACTATTCTTGAGTCGTTTCAACAATTGGAGAAAAACAGCTTTTTTCTATCTATTACATTTTTGATTTTTGAAGATCAATATTGAAACTAGAAGTAGTAAATTTCTACCACTTCCTTTTAAAGTCGATAGATATGGGAAACGATTATATGCCCGATGTCAAATCGATTAAAAGATAGCTTCTCGCTATTTTTTACCGCTTCTGTTCTATGAAGATAACATTGAAACCATATTTTAATTTTTACCACTTCTGCTTTCAATAGAGGATTACCGAAGAAGATGGGAGCTATCCCTGATACAATTAAGCGATCGCAAAAAACACTTGTTTCTATGTTTTACTGTTTTGGTCAATGTAGATCAATATTAAAACTAGAAGTATTGAATTTTTACCACTTTCAGTTATAGCAAAGAGATACGAAAAAAATATACATTTTCGCAACTCGTGTAATCATTAAAGAAAAGAACAAAATAAACCTCACTGACTTTCATTGTGTGTTCTTTGAAGATCGAAGGAGACGGAAGCTATTTCTTAGACACTTAATCGGTTTTACCCCTTCTTTCTATCTTTTACCGTTTGTGGTCTATGGATTAATATTAAAATATGAAGTTATAGTGGATTTCAAACACTTCCGTTCATCAGGTCGCCGCCAAAACTATACAGCAAAAGCTATCTCACGAGTCCACCCTAAACATTTTAAGTCAAAAGAACCAAAATTGGGGCTTGTGGCGTAGTATTGACAAAAGCACAAATGAAGATCGAGTTATCTTATGAGATCACTTCGTTCGGCATACATCGTAATCAGATTAGTGAGCTGCCACATAAGTAGCCCTAAAAATAAGTTCTCAATCTCAGAGAACGCGCTTCAAGTACGGGATTGGAAATTCGCCTACAGCAGATAATCCGAATGAATGAGCCACTGATACCTATGTCACTCTTAATTCAGTATACACGAAATACTACAATAGTAGCCAATATAACTTCATCGGAAAATATGAGTTAATTCAATAGTTATAACATATCAAAGCGATAGGTTTCTTGGAAACATAAAGAGGCATAGAACAGACAAAGGACAATTTTATACGATACTGTCCCTACAAAAATGGTTTTTATTTGAAAAATTTAGACAATAAGACTTTTATCATGAATACATATTCTGAAAACAATTAAATGACTAGATTCGTCATGAATTGCCAATGTACAAATAAAGCATGACATAGAATATAGAACAACAATTGAGCACAAAGAGAATAATGGTCGAAAATTTCACATTAGGATAAGAAAAGTATATTAGGATTACATAGCTGTAGATTATATTAGTTTTTATGAATGTTCCAATAAGGCAACCAAATTCGTTGTTATGTACCCAGACAGCAATTTAAGCTTGCTGCAAGTTGCCACAAACTTGCTGTTGCAAGGTCAATTAGCATGCCGCAAGCTATACTATGCAAGCCAATTAGCTTGCTGCAAGCTTGTGGCAAGCTAGTTAGTTACATCTGGGCAAGGCTTGCACAAGCTTGTCTTCAGAAGTTAAACACAGGTCAAATTATCTCAAACGCAAGCCAAGTATAAGTGTATTCTCATCAATGGCAAGCTTTATTAAGCTTATTGCAAGCAAAAACACGCCAAACAAGTTATATGGAAGCTTGCAGTAAGCGAATTTAGATAAAACAGTATGAAATCAGTATAATTTAACCGTTTGACTAAATCTATGCTATAATATATTTTCCCCTCGTCTTCCCAATTATTGAAGCAAATGCACAATCGTGAAAACGCCCAAGTATTCGATCCGCTTCTACAAAACATCAAAATGAGCATAATTGTTGCAGTTTAGTTGGGACAAGCAACGTTTTTTTTTTTAACAAGAGTTTCATTCCCATCCAATGGATGAGCGGGCCGTAGAAGGCAACACCTTCTCTGTGGCCAGAGATATTTTCAACTTTTTGAATTAGATGACATGGAGAATGATTTCAGGCTATAGAATAATGTGGATGGAAGTAAGGAACTAATAGCAAATCAAGTTGACGAGGATCTGTAAGAGGTGGCTATTGTGTTAAAATGTTTGTTGGTTACATGTGCAGGGGTTATGAGCAATATATATGTGGATTTCGGTGGTAGATACGGCGGTCAGGATTATACTGATCTATGGTTTCGGTGCTTTCGTATATTGCTAACAGATGATCCAGTGGTGGGTAGGCATAGCGTGGTACAGCAGGAACTTGGTCTAACAGCTCATGGATAATGGGATGTGCCAATTGGATTCGTTTCGTTATGTAGCGTTGGCGTAGATGGTAGATGTGTGGCAAAATAGTTGGAAATTGCGCACGACGATATATTTCAGCGGTGGGAGTATCGAAAGCGAGAGAGTAGGCCAGACGTAAGGCATGTCTTTCGAGAACTTTCAGACGTTCGTAGTAAGTTGGTGCTGCTGATAACCAGGCAAGATGTCCATACGTGAGTGCTGGGCGTACGAAGACTTTATATGTTAGCAGTAGAAGTTTTGTATTAAGACCCCACGTGGTGCCTTTAAGGCTTCGTAAAAGGTTCAAACGGCGCCGGATATTAGCTTCCAATTGTTTTAGATGAGGCTTCCAAGTAAGATGTTTGTCGAATATTACTCCCAGATATTTGAGACTGTTTTGAATTGTGATTGGAGAGTCAAAAAGGGTTAAATGGAGACGTTCCGGATTGCGACTGTTACAATATTTATTGCATTTGAGCCCAAAGAGAGTCATTTGAGTCTTAGTGGAATTCAGCTTGAGCTTCCATTTCAGGCACCATGTAACTAGTTTGTCCAAAGCTGGTTGTAGGAGTTGATTAATGCGATCCACAGAAGATCCCAATGCGACATAAGCGGTATCATCAGCAAATTGTAAGGCATATAGTGGGGGCTGGGGTTGAGGCATGTCGGCTACATAAAGAATATATAATAGAGGAGATAAAACAGATCCTTGGGGCACACCGGCGCGGAGTTGAAAGATGCGTGACTTTGCACTGTTGATATGAACGAAAGCCTGGCGCTGATGTAGAAAATTGGCTATTAATCGGACATAGCTGTGAGGAAGCAGACGTTTGAGTTTGTAAATTAACCCTTCATGCCAAACAGTATCAAACGCTCTTTCAATATCAAAAAAGATCAAAACAGATGGTAAACGCTTATTAAAATGGTTGACAAGTAGTGTAGAAAGTTTGAGTAATTGATCAGCAGTGCTATAGAGTGGACGGAATCCAGCTTGAATAGTTGGTAGTTTGTTCGTGATTTGTAGATAGTGATGGAGCCGTTTTACCAGAAGACGTTCTAGGGTCTTGCTAAACACGTTAGTAAGGCTAATGGGTCTGTAAGATGACACAGCAGTTGGATCTTTGCGAGGTTTTAGAAAGACCACAATTTTAGCAAGTTTCCATGTAGTTGGAAAATAGCCTGTAGATAAAATAGTTGTATACAAAGAAGCAAGTAAGACTAGAAACGCCACAGGTGCCTTAAGCAGTTGACGATACGTAATTGAGTCTGCCCCCGGAGCTGTGTTGCGACGGCATTTAAGAACAGCTGTAATATCATCTGATGTTATTGGAGCAGTGAGCTGATTTGTGGGATCAAGGTGGTAGTTGAAATCAGGTTGAAATGATGGCTGCACTAGAGAACCAGCGTGTGAGATATGGGTATCTGTAGGACAAGTGAACAACGGTGTAGTGTGTGGAGTGAAGACTCCCTCAAGATATGTAGCGAAAGCAGTTGCCTTTTCTTCATCCGTCGTTGGTACTTGGTCAGCACATATGATGGGGTATTGTGTGCCCTGTTTCTGAAATGTTAGACGTTTAAAGGTATTCCAGAATTTAGTAGGATTTGTTTCTTGGCGCAAAGCATTACAGGAGGCACGCCAGTCTAGTCGTTTGCGGGCTACTATGTAGCTCTGGACCGTTCGTTGGAATTGACGATGAAGAAGAAGAAATCGGCGGTCATTTGTGCGACGAAACTCTGTTAAATACTCGTGTGAGCGCCGGAGCAGATCGAGGGCGCAAGCAACGTGCCGTTGCTTCTTACAAATATCTAATACGTTGTTGTATTAGCCGCGAGTACTTGAAATTTCTACCTTTTTATATAAAAACGCAGGAAAATGTTTATACTTTAAACACAGCGTTCAGATAAAGTTTATACTGTGAGTTAAACTTGAAGTATATATTAAAATATCTGCAACAGTTCTATATTCTTTCGCGAAATAAGTAGGCTCAAATCTGCTGCCATCTATGTTCACATTTATGCTTTATACATAAATACTATAATTCGTTATGCCTCATGGTTACCGAAATATGAGGAAATAAAGAGCGACATTATAGGTACGTGGGACTAGAGTACTAGACGGAACAATTAAAAAAAATGGCAAATTTTTACTTTGACTCCAACTGTGACTTCAACCGATTCATGTGATCCGGTTCCCGGAGCAGTTTAGGAATCATTCCTAAACTGCACCCGGAACCGGATCACATGAATCAATTACAATTACTAACACAGTGAAAGTAATGTACGATGTTAAGAATTATACTATAAGTACAAGGGCCACAATGTTACTATACGATGTTAAGAATTATACTATAAGTACAAGGGCCACAATGTTACTATACGAAGTTAAGAATTATACTATAAGTACAAGGGCCACAATGTTACTAAACATCAATTCAGGTGAAGCGGTGACTATGAATTTTGAGATCTAAATGGGGGGCTACCGCCCCCCAACCCCCCCGCTCAAGTACCATAAAAACATCTAAGATAATAATAAATAATCACACCACTACTATAAAGCTAAGATAGGAAGGGAAAAATTAAAAAAAAAAAAACACTCCTCTCTAATCATAAATCAGTGCATGACAAAGAAAAAAAAAATACATCTCAACAAGACAATAGGACAAGCAGCAGCAAACCAAATACTTTGCCTAATACTCAAATGCAAAACAAATGAAGAATAAAAATAATATGAATTAAAAAAAGAAAACACTCACCATTTCGCCATAGGAGAAATCTCATGAATAATGAACTCATAACTGCTGATTCCACACACGAAAAAATAAGATACCAAGAACACATGCACAATACTCAACATTACTGAAAAATGTTCCTTTCCGCACACACGTCGTTTTATTAAACCGAGCACACTTGCTATTATTACAAACAAGAAACCAATAAACGTCCACTTTTAGAATACGTCGAAAATATCTTCAGTTTAGACCACAACTATGATAGGTTTTCTCTAACTCAATTGAACCAATTCAATTACGCGCTCCCGCATGCCACAAACAGCAGCACACACATACATGCACACAGAACATGTGACTACTAACCAACTACCATATGACTACACAGACACCTAGTGGGAAAAATATGAACTAAGCCGTCACACCAAAGGCACGAACAGTTCTAACAAGTGACTCACGCACAAACAGTTCCAGGAAGTAACTGAACCTATAAGAACCGATTAAAGTCACAGTTGGAGTCAAAGTAAAGACTTACCAAAAAAATAATAATTAAGTTTGTCCTTTATTCAAGCTGAATGCTAACAAGACGCTAGCAACGCGAACACTACCTTGTCGCCGAAAGTTAAGAGGTCAGCGTCACATGGTTTTTGAGAACAACTGAAAATCGAACGCGCGCTGGCTTTTTACTTCAATCTAAAGAAAAGCGTCTCGCAAGTGAAGCGTGGGTTGCCCGCACTGCAGCTTGCGCTAAGCAGAAATAAGCTTTTGTGTATAAGCCAAAGCGAAATAAAATCAAATAAAAGCAACAGGCAAGCTTGCGCTAAGCAAACATGCTGTCTGGGTAGGATTATAATGATGTAGGACGATTCGAATTATAGATCTATGATTCTATTCTTTTCCCATTACTTCTTATCATTATCCAGGGAAGTATCCAGAGGGCCGCCCCCTAAATTTTTGCTACCCGCTACTATTTTCATGGTAAACACACACACAGATATATATATATATATATATATATATATATATATATATATATAAATGGGAAAGGATTCCTGACACAAAAAAAGGACGAAAAGTATTGAATAACCTGGGTGCACAAATGCTTCCTTTCGGAGTTATAGGCTGACGAAAAGATGTAAAAATGAACTTTTAACATCTATAGGTCAAACATTATGGTAACTATCGTAGTTGGGTCAAGACTTTACTTAAGAACTAATATGCGCGCTATCCAAAATTCATGTTTCAGAATCTTGCGGTACTTACGCATCAATTTTTATAGAGAGAGTTTTGTTACGGGCATATAATTTGAAGTACGTGCAAATTATCTCTATCCAAGTTGATGGTTTGCTTAAAGCGGAAACCATAAGTTCAACTCCCATTTTCTCGAAATACAGGGGCATACAGCATTTTTAATGGTATACAAAAGAGTACAAAATTCGTACATTATTTTTGTCTACTTAAGTATTCTACATGATGATTCCGTACTACAAGTTGATTGTTAAGTTCGAAAGTTTGGAGCTAATTTTCTCGAAACCCAAGGGTTCACAAAATTGAGTGGTATACAAAATTCCACGGGAGGTATACAAAATTCTACTTGACATGTACAATCATATCCGCTAATTGTATGTCTGATATTACTAAATGGCACTCCAAGTTGGGTTTGCTTATGGTAGAATCATTGATTGATACCACTTTTTCAAAATACAAGGATATACAAAAGGTGAACAAAATTCGAAGATTATTTGTGGCGACTTAAATCTTCGACACGAAGATTCCGCACTCCAAGTTGATGGTTGAGTTCGAAATTTTGGAGCTTTTTTCTGGAAACACAGGGGTGTACAAACTTATTTGAATGGTGTACAAAATTCTACGGAAGGTGCATTAAAATTTACGGCATATATTGAATCATATTCGCTAATTATATGTCATATATTGCTAATCGACACACCAACTTATTGGTTTGCTTATAGTAGAATCCGTAAGTTTGACATTTTTTCGAAATACAGGGGTGTACAAAATAATTCCAAAGGTGTACAAAAATGTAGAAAATTCGTGGATTATTTTTGATTACATAATTTTTCGATATGAAGATTCCGCGCTCCAAGTTCATTGTTAAGTTCCAAATTTTGGAGCTATTTTTTTGGAAACACAGGGGTGAACAAATTTATTTGAATGGTGTAGAAAATTCTACGGAAAGTGTATAAAATTTTGCGGCATATGTTCAATCATATGCGTGAAATATATGTCATATACTGCTAATCGGCACTACAACTTAATGGTTTGTTTATGTTATGATCCGTAAGTTGAAGGCCATTTTTTAAATACAGGGGTGTACAAAATTTTTGTAAAAGAAGTCCAAAAATGTACACGATATGTAGATTGTTTTTGGCTACTTAATTCTACGATATGAAGATTCCGTACTCGAAGTTGATGTTTGAGTTCGAAATTTTATAGCTAATTTTCTAGAAAGACGGGGGTGTGCAAAATTAGTTGAATGATGTACAAAATTCTACGCAAGGTGTACAAAATTTTACTGCATATATTCAGTCATATGCGTTACTTATATGTCACATATTGCTAATCGGAATTGCAACATAATGGTTTGTTTGTGCTATGATCCGTAAGCTGAAGGCCATTCTTCTTAAATACAGGGGTGTATAAAATTTTTAAATCTGTAAAAGAGTGTACAAAATTCGTAGAAAATTTGTGGCTACATAATTTTTCGATATGAAGATTCCGTACTCCAAGTTAATGGTTGAGTTCGAAATTTTATAGCTAATTTTCCGGAAATACAGGGATGTACAAAATTATTTGAATGATGTACAACATTCTACGGAAGGTGTAGCAAATTTTACTGAATATATTGAATCATATGCGTTAATAATATGTCATATATTGCTAATCGGCAATCCAACTTAATGGTTTACTTATGGTAGGATCCGTAAATTTAAGACTTTTTTTCGAAATACAGGGGTGTACAAAATGTTTTAATTGGTGTACAAAAGTGTACAAAATTCGTAAATTATATTTGGCTACTCTTTTTTTCGATATGAAGATGTCCCACTTCAAGTTTGTGGTTGTGATCGAAATTTTGGAACTAATTTTCTGGAAATACATGAGTGTAGAAAATTGTTTTGAAAGTGTACAAAATTCTACGGAAGGTGTACAAAATGTTTCGGCATATATTGAATCATATGCACTAATTATATGTCATATATTGCTGATCGGCACTCCAACTTAATGGTTTACTTATATTACGATCCGTAAATTTAAGACTATTTTTTCGAAATACAGGGGTGTACAACTTTTTCAATATGTGTACCAAAGTGTACAAAATTCGTAGATTTTATTTCGCTACTTAATTCTTAGATATGAAGATTCCGCACTTCAAGTTGATGGTCGAGTTCGAAACTTTGATGGTAATTTTCTCGGAACACAGGGGTGTACAAAATTATTTTAAAGGTGTACAAAATTGTACAAAATTTGCAGATTATTTTTAGTTACTTAAATCTCGGATCTGGTGATTCCGCACTCGATCGTCAACTTGGAGTGCGGAATTTCGACCGCAAATTTCTGGAAACACAGGGGTGTACAAATTTTTTTTAAAAGATGTTCAAAATTGTACAAATTGTTTACAAAATTATGAACATGTTTAATATGTGATTTGCGGATTCCGCACTCCAAGTTGACGGACCTTTTTAATTTTTATATAAACGTATATATACTTTAGAAAGCACGTTTTATGGTTATAATGCCAGAAAGGCTATTTTGGCGAAAATTTACTTATTATATAGATGACTAGATTGAAGTCATTAAAACGAGTTGAAATATATATACTTTGTTATGCCTCGGATTACTAGTTTTCTATTTATATACAAATACATAAAAATTTATTTATTGACCTATCTTGACGTATGCTTCAAGTGAATCCACTCAGTAAAGTTAGTTCAAAAATTTATCATAAAGTAAAGCTTTTTTTATGATAAAGATTACTAGTTTTCGGTCTATAAGCAAACTAATTCCGAATTTGCTCGTAAATCCACCCTCATGTATGCTTCAAATAAATCCACTCATTAAATCTAGTTGAAATATGTATGCTTTGTTATGCCTCAGATTACTAGTTTACGATTTATAAACAAATACATTAAAAATTTTCGGATTACTCTATTCTCATTTATGCTTCAGCTAAATCCAGTTATTAAGACTAGTAAAAATGTTTATACATTCTATGAATCAGGGTAGTAGTTTTTGATTTATAAACAAATAAATCAGAAATTTGCTTATTAAACCACCCTTGTATGGGCATCAAATAAATCCACTCACTAAAACTTGTTCAAATATATATGCTTTGTTATGCATCAGGTTACTACTTTTCGAATTCGATAAGTAAATTAAAATTTTTCTACTACGTGCCTTGGATTAGCTCTGAGTGATCAGTGTTTCCATCCCAATGGGCATTACAACCCAGCAATGGCGCGCTGCTTCAGTGCAGCATTCGAAATGAAAGTAAGAAGGAGAAATATAGAAATGGGAAGGCAATTTCCCTAGCAATTGTGCTGATAGCGCTGTTGATAGGTAACATTGAAAGAAATCCAGAGCCAGTGAGCAAAGCTCTGGAACAAAAAATAGAATACATCCTTTAAAAGTTAAACAGCATGGAACCGAACGTGAACAAGATTGGATTAATTGAAGTGAAGGCTTGCGACCATCATGGAAAGACTGTGAGGCGGCTGTGAAAAATATTATAGGAAAAAACTTGGGGGTTAACATAGAACATAATGCCAGAGAACGTGCACATCTCTTTCATAGGGGCGTAACCAGTCAGATATAGTTGTGAATTTTCTGCGGTACAAAAAGAAAGCAGAAATTTTGGAGGCGAAATCCAAGTTGCAGTGATCCCATGTGTATATTCATGATCAGTTTTCAGAAAGAGTGCTTGCTGAAAGACGATTATTGTCTGAAAAACTACAAGAGGCAAGGAAGTAAGGAAGGTACGCAGTGTTAGTGTTTAATAAACTGAATATTGAAGGGCATATCTATCGAGCTGATACTACAAGTAACACAGTGTTTAAAATTTTCCGCGAAAGTCGTAGCAGTAATGAAAATAGCAAGAGAAGTGAACTTAGTGCTAGTGCTAGTGTTTCTAATAATTCTGCGGTGTGTACCTGTAACGAAGATAAAGGCGAGAGTGTGGATAGAGAAAAGTGCGTGTGGTTAGTAACACTGAAAAAAGCTTTCAAGAGAAATCCGAAGGCGGAAAACACGGAAGGTTGATGACTCCTCGAGTACATAAGGAAGGCAGAGTTAGGCGGGGCATGAAAAGAACAGGACCCTCGCATTAGGGGTGCAGCTCAAACGCCAAAATAAATGGCTGGGAAAACTGCCATCATAGACAACAAAAGCCAACATTTCCAGTATGTAACTATTCTTTTGGTAGAATCAATGACCCATCAAAATCAAAACAGCAAAACCAAACATTTTCTTTGTGCTTTCAAAATGTCAATGGCCTGCGTACTAATGCCAGTTGTTTTCATAATGCTGTTTTATCTAACTCTTATGACTTTATTAGCTTGACAGAAACTTCTTTAACGACAAAATTATTGTGACTCAGAATTCTTTGATGATAGGTATGTGGTCTGGAAGCAAGACACAAATATTGAACTACAAAAAAGGCTAAGGGCGGGGGAGTATTATTTGCTGCGCTTAAAAAATATAATATTCAAAAAGTAAATAGCTGGGAAACTAACTTTGAAAGTGTAATTGTGAAACTGGTTTTGAACTTAATTACCGTGTATATTTGTACTGTTTACGACCACTTCATATATATATATGAACATTTTTTTTTTTTTTTTTTTTGAATTTGAAGAATCAAATTGTCCTGATTGCTGCACAATTCTTTGTACAGGGGATCTGAATCTACGGCAAATAACAAGTTCAAATGTTGATTTAATGACGTCATCAGCTAAATGTAAAACTCTTCACAATTTTATGTCCCTCTTTAATTTGGTTTCAATTAATAATATTCCTAATAGCAATGGCCGAACCTTAGATCTTGTTCTCACAAATCTCTCAAAAGTAACAGTTGAAAGAGAATGCGATCCAGTGGTAATAGAAGATAAACATCATCCAGCTTTTCTTACTCAGTTTACAGCATTGTATTCAAACAAACTTAAAACAGTTCCTAACACAGTAGGTTAAAATTTTAGGAAAGCAGATTTTGAAAAACTTTACCCAAACCTATTAGCTGTTGATTGGGGGATGCTGCAGAATATTATGGATGTCAATCAAGCTGTGGATTTATTTTATGAAGTATTGTATCAGATATTTGATGATTGTATACCTCGTAAAAGAGTAACTAATAAAATCTACCCTACATGCTTTACCCCGAATATTATTAATAAAATTAAACGTAAAGCGTATCATCGTAGAAAAAAAAAGTCGTCTCAGTGTAGGCAACACTAAGTACTATGAAGAGCAACTCGGTCAACTGCGTAGGGAAATTAAAGCAGAAATAACTGCTGCTTATAAAGAGTTTTTAAGCAGCACAGAAGATGAATTGAAGAATAATCCGAAATGATTATGGTCCTTCATTAAAAATAAACCGCGTCATAATTGTCTTTTGATCGCATACGCACTTGTCTTTCGATCGCAATGTAGTCCAGTAAAAATAGGATTGAGAAAGGAACAAATTAGTAGCAAGCTGAAAATTGGTATGGAAGTAGGGAAATATGTTAGGAATAACATACTAAGAGTCCCCTAAAATCCCACTGTAGCTTTTCCCGCAATTTTGAAAAATGTCCGCCATCTTTAGACGACAAGGAATTTATGGAAATCGTCACCCTTTATGTTTATTCCTTTAGCCACCGTTTTAACTATCATAAAGCCATGAATCATATATGGTTGGAAAGCTTGAAAGACAGAAAATCTGAGTAAATAACATATATGCCCATCGTTCTAAATTTCTAGAAGAAGAGGAAGAAGAAAACAGCTTTTTTATTTAAAAAAGATATATTTTCAGAAATCACGAGAAGTTTGCAACACTGATAGTTATTGCACAACAATGAAACAACACCAACGGATGTACTTGATATTTATCTCAATCATAGCCAACAATGACACAAATCTGTGCAATACATACCGAGAAAAAATATAACTAATGTTACTTTCTGACCTCTTTGTACAAAAGTGCAATAAGGCGACATACACTTTCATGGTTCTAGTCACCTGCTTTTATCACAGACGACCAAGAGATATATATATATATAATTGGAAATCCTAAGAAACGTAAATTCGAACGAGGTAACACTCAGTGGCGTAACTAAAGGCTTGGAGGCCCCACCGCAGACAGCGAGGAATGGGGCCCCGTCTCTGCATCCCACTTCACGATTTGGGGTTCCCTGATGGCTTGGGCCCCCCGTAATGCGGGGTTTGCGGGGTAGTTATTTAAGTCCCTGGTAACACTTATACTAATCAAGCCCAATTTGTGGAAGAAGCGAAAAACCCAAAATTTCGGGATAAAACATGATTTTCGCATAAATTCTTTAAAACTTGCAACGCTGACAATTATCGTATGTTAACAAAACTCAGCCACCGTTTTACTATTGTGTCGGTGCTGTGCCATCAGTTGTAGCTCAGATTACTTATTAAATTAATGCAACCCAATGCTACTTCACACTATCATCATTATTAATTTACTTTTAAAATGGCGTACATTTTTCCCAATTGAGTAAGCTTTTATGATACATAGTTTTACATCACTTAAATATAATACAATTATTTACTGACAGCATTAGAAAGCAGCAGAAATTGGTCGTCTCCTATACATAGGAAAATCATAATTCACACACTTAAAATCACTCTCAAGTACAATAGTCATTTGAGTGTATTTTTTATAAATATCTTGTTTAAACTAGAATGCAATTTTCCTCCTAGTATTCTTCAAATCACCTTAATATTTACATTAGACGTTAGTATGCACTTTAAGAACATTTTTGTAACTAGTCCATTCGGTTTTAGTTTATTAGAAATCAATGAGGTTATCATTATCTCGTTCATTTCCATGGTTTTCATCATTTGATTTTGCATTCACACATCCAATTCCTCGATAATGACATAAATTAGAGCACACAATTCCTGCTTTCCGACAACCGTACATACTTTCACAGCCCTTTTTGCAGTTACAGGATATTACACGAAGCGGGTTCGTTGATCATTCTTCCTGGTACGAGAATACCTCCTAATGTTGTCCATTCATATTTAGTCGCTCGCATATCAATGAGCAGTACCTGGGCTCAGAAAACGTACCTGTGCTCAAAATATACGACTTTTAACGTACACACCTAAAGGTAATGGCCTTTCGGATTTAATCATTGAAGATATAAGATACCTTCGCGTTCTGAATATCCAAACTTAAATCCACCTTCTGTATGATCTAACATGAATGATTCTCAAGCGGTTGAAGACACCAACTTGCCCGAATTGGAATGGTTTTATGCAGCTGGTGGCAAGCAACAATCATACGTACCAAAAATATCAAGTAGTGAATGAACCTTTCATCAATCTTGAGCCAATAAGCATGGATGCTGTATACTCGACGCTTATGTTTGTGTGCAGGAAATAATAAAAAGAGCGTGCTTCGTCACGTTGTATCTACCTTTGTACTCTAAAACATGTGACACTGTAGCAGCACGTAGAAATTCTGGTGAATTGCTGTCAGTGGTTGTTAGACTTGGGGGTTTTCCCCACTATAATGCCATTTATGAAAACAGTTGCATATATAATGAAAGGTAGTGCCATTGAAAAACTTTGGTCTTGTGTGTATGCTAGGAACTCCATGCCACAGATGAAGTCAGACCATTCTTATTGCTCGTGCTTTGTGAGCTCATTTTTTAAAACACAGTTAGCAATTGCAATATATACTGTATATTTTATTGAATCAGACGCCACTGAGGAGTTTGTGCATCAATTGCGAGATGTTTGTATTCCTCTGATGACTGAAGAAGATATCGATACTGATGTAGTTGTTCAACATTCAAACATAGTCAATCAAGATTGCAAATGACCAGAAGTTATTCATTGACGCTGCTGCAGAAACAAGCCGTACCTCTAAGCTATTCGCTCTGTACTTTCAGCTTGTAGAAATTATGCGTCTTTTAATTCGAAAGAACTGGAGACTTGAATCTTCGTCTTCACTGCATGTGAGAAATGTTACCGTACTTCTACACAGCTGGGCATCTTTTGTATACCAAATGCACACTTCTGTACTTACTAGAAATGCTGCAGTTGGAGGATGAAATGGATCTTCATGAGTTCCAGCTATTTACAGAAGACGGTTACTTCACTATTCGTAGAAAAGTTACATTTTGGAGTAGTACATGCTCTGATATGTTAGTAGATAGAAGAATTCAATCTAGCATAATTGATGTAAGGTCGTTTAGAAGGGCTGATTGTGACACTGATTACTACCTTGTAGTAGCGATAATACGAGAGAGACTATCGTTGAATATAAGTAATATTCATTGTCCGAAAACGGAGAGATTCAATTTAAAGAAATTAGAAGAGAGCCATATAAGAGAGGAATACCAGATTGAAGTTTCGAATCTCGGCTTTAGAAGATTCGGAGTGCACTAGTGTTGAGGATACCTGGATTGAAATAAAACATAGCATTAAAAATTCAGGAAATTAGGACACGCGGAAATACGTAGGAACCATGGATCGACCAGGAATGCATAAAACTTGCAGACAACTGAAAACAGGCAAAATTACGCTAGCTACAAAATCCGTTCGAATAACTACACAAAATTTCGCAGATATCAGGCGAGAATCTTCCAAAACTTTTAGAACAAAGAAACGCGATTTTCTGAAAGCTAAAATTAAGGAACTTGAATATACTAGTAAAAAAGACATCCGGGAGAGGTATAAGGGGATCAACGAATTTAAGAAAAGCTTATATATTAAAGAAATCTGGCGGTACAGTTCTCACTGATATGGATAGCATCTTAAATAGATGGAAAGATTTCTTTGACAATTTGCTTAACACGCAACCAAAAACTAGTGTGCGTGGAGAAAATGAAATACATACCGCAGAACCGTATATTCCAGAAACCAACCGAATAGAAGTAGAAACCGCTATAAAAAATTTAAAAAAAAACACAAACCTCCTTGTGTAGACGAAATTCCGGATGAGTTAATTTTACCTGGAGGCAGAAAATTGGGGAACAAGATACATAAACTCATTCTTCTTATCTGGAACAGGGAAGAATTGCCAGAACAGTGGAAATAATCAATCATTGTTCCAATTCACAAGAAAGGTGAAAACACTGACTGTAATAATAATCGAGGCATTTCTCTTCTATTAACATCTTATAAAATCCTTTCAAATATATTGTTAGAGAGATTGACTCCATACGCAAATGAAATTGTTGGAGATTATCAGTGCGGATTTAGACGAAATCGACCAAATATTTACCATTCTCCAAATACTCGAAAAAAGTGGGAATACAATACCACGGTACATCAACTATTTATTGATTTTAGAAAAGCGTACGACTCGGTTAGGAGAAAAGCATTCTTAGAGAACTTCGAATAACGAGAAAGCTAATTAGATTAATTAAGATATGTTTAAATGAATCCCAAAGTAAAGTCCGGGAAGGAAAAGTTTTGTCCTCGAGCTTTCCACTCCAAAATGGCCTAAACAAGGAGATGCGTTGTCACAATTATTATTTAACTTTGTTCTGGAACACGCTATAAAGAAAATCAAATATAGCAACCAGGGCCTAGAGCTGAATGGTATTCACCAGGCTATGGCATATACTGATGCTGTAAATTTAATAGGGGATGAGTGGAGAACAATAGAGATAAATGCAGAGATTTTATTAAACGCTTGCAGGTACACGGGTTTCGAAGTAAATGCAATTAAAACTAAATACATGGAAGTGCGTCGGGACCGTAACACAGCAAATTATAAGTGCGTTAAAATATTAAATAATACTTTTGATAAAGTGGATAGTTTCAAATATCTAGGATCTATGTTAACAGAGGAAAGTCATATTCACAAAGAAATTAAATGTCGACTAAAACCAGGGAATTCGTGTTATTATTAGGTCCAAAATCTCTTGTCGTAACTCTCAACACAATCCATTTATTATAAAGAAAATCTTGAAACAACGCTTTTATGGGATATACCCATAAAAGAATCATATATAATAACAATTTAAAACTTATAATCCCCATCCTAACTTAACCTTAGCATTCATAGCAGTACCAACCCCAAAAGCAGCTAATCGTTCACCAATTGACGCATCACTACTAAATGCTCTTTTCCATGCTTTAGTTTCTAGTTCCTTATCTGCAATATGTCTTGACTCTGTATCTTTATAGTCTCTGTAGTATATATCGTGTTCTTTACAAGCCTCATCTAATACCTTCATCACCTCTTTCTAACCTTTCTTGAAGCTTAGTCCCAGGCCCGCAAAATCTAAAACCTGGAATATGTAATTCAACTGGAAGTTTATTAATTAAATCATTTACTAATCCTTTTTCAAGCTTCTTATCATTCCAGAATCGTGGTGGTAATGTATTTAAGATCTTAATCAAATAACCTATACCTTTTATATCATTAGGAATAAATTGTGAAAGCTTGTTATTAATCATACTCACTATACCTACTTTCTCATTATAAAAGTTATCATTTCCAGCCTTTTCTTCCCCATCTATAACTATTAACCAGTCAATTAACTTTCTCACATCATCCATCCATACATACTCTTTAGGTATCTCGGTATATTGTTTAATTCCTTCCCCAGTCTTTGGTGTTTTCTTTCTTGGTGGTGTTGGAGGTAAACATGGTTTAATATAATTATCCCAAATAGGCTTGATAATATTAATGTACTTAGAACCTCTACTTGATGCTACTTTTTTTATCTCGATTATATTTTTGGAAGGCAGCATCTGATTCTATTATTATTTCCTTGTACTGTTCAAAATCGTCATCATCATAATCTTCAATGGTTTTATTAGTATTCATCGTTAACAATTCCCATAGACCTTCTGTTTCTTTACAAGTTTTACCATTAATTATCAAATCATCGCCATTCACTTTAACTTCAGAATTTCCTACCTTATTTATTATTGTTCCATCTTCTTCTACAGTTCTTATTCCAAATACACTATCATTTCTTTTACTATAATATTTCGTTGCAATCTTACCAAATGATTAGGCTGTTGTTAAAGGCTTTAGTTCTTCCACTTTGTCTTTAATTTTTTTCTCATTTGTTTTATTTCTCCCGTTATAGGTGTATCACTACTACTTGGAGAACTATCATAAGTTATCTTTTTAAGTATTTCTAGTAGACTAGGATCTACTGAAGCCGTCTTATGTACAACTGGAACAGGTTCAGTTATTAGATTTTTATTTTGTTCTGCTACTTCTTTGATCTCACTTCCCAAGTTTTAAATAGCATCAATTACAGGTTGTTCTTGTGTCTTAAATTTATCATATATATACCTGCTTTTTCTTTCTTCCAAAATTTGGAGCCCTTTATCAAGAACTCCTTTAACTTGATATTCTTATTAATTTCTTTCTCATTCATTTATTATATAGAAAACGAACAAATGTCAATAAACGTCAATAAACGTGAAAAACGTCAATAAACGTCAATAAACGTCAAACGTTAAAACGAACAAACGTGAAAAAACATCAAACGTTTATAAAGTGTTTTATCTTGTTCCTGTACTTACCATTGTTTACCTACCTTGTCATATCAATTACTATAAAACCATAATCTTCTTGCCAAATTTATCATAAGACATATCTCCTCCAACAAACTCATTATACACATGTTTAAGATTAGTATCTTCTTGTCTGAGTATGCATAGGAAGTTAACGTTATCTCTTATAAGCTGTTTAGGTACTTTTGAATTTAGGTGCTGGATAGAAACAGTCTAAATGTCTATGCCTACCTCTTGTAAAGTAATTTCTAATAGTATCTTGATTCTCTAAAATGTAATCATCAAACACAACGACAGAGTATTTTTCACATTCATCAATAGGTACAATAGAATCATTACCGCTTAACAGCGTTGCGATTTGCTTCTTAAACTTTAGTTCTGCTTTTTCAAATCGATCTTTAACTGCTCATACTTTGGCTCATTCATGCTTTTAGAATATATATAGAAGTAATTATTGTTTAACCAACCTGGCTGTAATAAAAAATTAAATAGCAAAAACGTGTTACCACACCCGGATAGACCTACTATAAGACATCGAATATCATCAGGTATAAGTTCTCCATTTCTTTTTTTAGCTGTTGTTTCTTTTATCATGTCTTTTACATCCCAATTAATAGTTTTCTTACTCATTTGTTATAGAGAAAATCATCTCTTTTATGATCTTATATCTTTAAGTTGTTCTCTGATCTTAAGCAACGTATCTTTTATATAGTCGTTATCCATTTCACCATTTAATGTAATTATCATCTTTAACTGTTCTTTAAATGAGTTAATACAAGTGACAATGGTTTTATATTCATATTTTCGTTTGCTTATGTTTAACTTAGAAGACAAACCTGTTATTATAGCACTTCCAGTTGCAAGAGACGTTGTTAATATTGAGTAAATTGTTACAGGTATAAAAATATTAATAAGTCCAGTTGTTGCAGAAAGTATAACCGATAACGTGATCAAAGTGTAGTATGCATATCTAACAATTCCTAGTTTTCTCTTTTTCTTCTTTAAACTGTATTCTAACTTTTGAATGATATATTCTATTAAGTTTATTACTTTTTCTCTTGGAATATCTCTAGGTAAATCAAACCCATTCATTTATTATATAATAAATGGCTAAAGTGTTTAAGTTAACGAGTGATACTTCTGTTTTAAAGAAGAAACTCCATTACGAGTTAGACAACAGTAACAACTACTTAAGTATTAACTCCAAACGTTACACATAATGCATCGTTTTACTATGTAGATGAACTTGTTATTATATCAAATGGACAATACAGCTTAAACAGTCTTAATGATTATTTAAAATCTTGCTCCATAAACATAACGTTAAAAGAGGATCATATAACAAATAGAGTAAAAATAGAAACAGGTGATATTGATATTAGAATGGTAAATATAGATACTGTTCTTGGATTTAGGTATTTTGAAATTTTAGAAAAGAACAAAACACATATTGGAAGTAAGTTGCCAAAGTTTTATCCGTTCGAAACAATTATTGTTCACTGTAATATAGCAGATGGTATGTTTGTTAAAGGTACAGAATACACATATAGAGAAGCAGGAATTATAGCATCATTTAAAACAAATGCTGAGTTTAAACATAGTATTATTTACGAGCCTACTTATCCATTATTTTTCCTTATATCCAAAGACAAGGTTGATAATTTTGAGATAAGAATAACAGATGAGAATGATTCCTTAATTGATTTCGGTGGAGCTACAACAACTGTACTTTTTCAACTAAGATTTTCTTTTAAATAAATAGGAAGATGTGTTCTATTAAAGACTTTATGTTTAGCGTTCCTTACAATGAACTAAAGGATTTAAATATCGATCATGTATTAACAGAGAAACAACTTAGTGATAAATCTAAGAAAATTAAAGAAGGTAAAGGAATGGATTTAACTTTAACTACTGCACAAATGAAAAAGATTAACAAAGAGCATATGGGCGGTTTTATTTTTACAATTCTAGCCAATTTTAGCAGCTTTAGGTGCAGTTGGCTCATTAGCAGGTGATGCAGCAGCGATTACTAAAACTGTACTGGATGCTAAGAATAATAAACAAGAACTTGAAGAACAAAAGAGACACAATATGACTATGGAAAAAAAGCAGGGGTCAGGTAAACCAAAGAAGTCAAAAGACCAAAACCATTAACCAACTTCGATATAGAGAGGTAGGCTAAAGAATTAATAATTAAACGATTTAGAGGTTTATTTATGAGTGATGAACTTCCACAAAAACACTATGTACATGAGTGTGGTGTAGTTAACCTCGATAAATCAGAAAACATTGGTACTCATTGGATATGCTATATTGAAAGATAACAACATAAAGTACGTGTTCGATTCTTATGGTGGTGTTCCTCCTAAGCAGCTAGTACAATATCTTGGTATCAAAAACTTATTTTACAATGATTGAACGAATACAAGACTTTAATTCAATTATATGTGGTCATCTTTGTGTTAAGGTTTTAAATCTTTTAAATCAAGGGTATTCTTTTAGTGATGTTATGTATATGATTAAAAATGATTAAATATTATTAAGTTTAAGTACTTTTATGGCTTATATCCATAAAAGTTTTGTTTTAAGATAAATATGGAAGCTATACACAATAGATTTTTAGATTATTTTGAGAAGCATGAGGATGAGCTAGATCCACTAGATAGATATAATTTTTATCAGTATTTTCAGGATGTTAGCGAGATAGACTTCAAAGATAAAAACAACGTATATAATGTTATTGATTTATGGAAAATGTTAATACCTAAATTTTTGTATACGGAAGAAGAATTGAAAAAGTTACGACCAATAATTACCTTAGAGGAGTTGTTGTCAAATTATAGTTCTAGACCGTTAGAATGCAGTAATTGTGCTAGTAAGTCATTAACAAAAGGTATGAGTAGGTACATTTGTGATGATTGTTCTGTAGAGAATGGTTTTGTTTACAGTACTTGTGAAGGAATGAGAGCTGCTTGCGTAAGAAAACCATGGTATGATACTACAAAAAGATTTAAGTTGCAGTTATCTCGTTTACAAGCTTTACAGGATAGAATTATTCCTGAAGAGGTGTTCAAGGTGTTAAATGATGAATTTAGAGATATATCAAAAGATTTAATATCAACAAAAGATGTTTTAGAAGTACTAAAGAAAAACAAATACACAAAATATTATGATGATGTCTATTTAATACACTATCACCTTACCGATCAAAAACCATTAAACTTACGTCATATGGAGGAAACACTTATAAACGAGTTTGAAAACTTATACGAAACCTTTAAAGAACTGTTTCCGAAAATAGTATTGTTTATTAACTTAAAATGTGTACTGTACTATCTGTTGAAAAAGCATGATGTTTATGTTGATATTGATTTTAAGCACTCATCTAAAGAAATAGAGATGTTAAAGAAATGGTTTGAAAAATTAGGATGGACATTTTCTGTATAATAAATGAGTATGGATATATTTGGTAATATTAAAGATAGAAAAGATAATGTTGATATTAGTGAAGGAAAATTAAAATTGTTGGAGAATTTAAATGATGTTGTTAGCGTAACTCAACTTAGGTCAATAGAAACCCGATTAAAGAACGATAGAAAACAATTTGAAGATGTATTAGAAACGTTACAAGACACATACGTCAAGAAAGAAAATTTTCAAAAGCTTAAAATGAATACTACTAAATTGATTATGGAGAAAGAAACTATACCCTTTTTCTGTCGATTGAGAATTAAGAATGTTAAGGAGCCAATCTTTAAAATATTCAATCTTTCTAATGGTTACACATTTCTTTATAATGGGAAAATAATGCACATGGAATTAAGTTTGGATAAATACTTTTTAGACATATATTTAGGCGATACTTTCATTGAAAATATACCTTTTGGTTTTAAGAAGAATGATATAATAACGATTAAACCAAATAAAAATTCAGCTATGGAAGAAGGGCAATTATTGTTTGTTGTAATGTACATAGAAAGAGAACTTTCCTAGGCACTTGCTATTATAGACGATGAAGACAAACAAAACTTTACTAATATGGACAAGGGGGAGTTTTACAAATCTAGAAACGTTTTTACATATATTTAAACTTGATAATCAAGAGTTATTAACACTATTAGACGTAGAAGGCAATGCATGGTTCAAAGGTAAAGACGTTGCCACAATTTTAGAGTATTCACAACCCAGAAACGCCATCCAAGATCATGTAGACGAAGAAGATAAGAAAAATTTTTCAGAAGTTAGGGACATTGATTCAATGCCCCGCGTTAATCCACAACCACATACAATCTTCATCAACGAATCTGGCCTATATTCACTTGTGCTCTAGTTTTACTGTGTAAGATGAGTTTTTGAAGTTCCTAGAATCCCAGGAACTTTGAAGTTTGTTGATTTTCTATACAATAAATAATGATGATGTATTGTGTTAAGTGTAAGAAAGTAACAGATACGGAGAAAGATACCATTAGAATTGAACAAACAAAAAATGGAAGATATCCAAAGAAAGGTAATTGTTCTGTATGTGGTGTTACTAAAACTCACTTCGTTAAAAAGCCTGATTGACTGGAAGAAGGTAAAGGTATAAGAGAAAACATTATAGAAGAAATTCACAAACCATCTAGAAAAAACTTTGACAGATTAAGTGTAGTTATAAAAGGTATCGATGATCTTTGGCAAGCTGATCTTGTTGAAATGGATAGTGGAGTATTAAAAGGTGTTTCCAAATTAAATAAAGGTTATAAGTATCTGCTAACGATTATAGATTTGTTTCCGAAATATGCATTTGCTGTTCCTGTTAAAGATAAGAGTGGCAAGAATGTTACAGAAGCATTCGATTCCATATTAAGAACGAGAAAACCTAGTAACTTACAAACTGATCAAGGTAAAGAGTTTTACAAAAAAGAGTTTAAAAGGTTAATGGAGGAAAATCGGATTAATCAATATTCAACCTATAGTGGTAAGAAAGCTTCTGTTGTTGAAAAATTCAATAGAACACTTAAACAATACATGTGGAAAAGGTTCACAACACAAGGAAATTATAAATGGATAGAGATATTACTAACATTGGTTAGTGAGTATAATAATAGAGTACATAGAACAATTGGTTTAAAGCCTATAGAAGTTAATAAGAAGAATGAGCGAACAATATTAGAGAAAATGTATAAGAAAGAATATAAGCGTGTTAAACCCAAATACAAATTAGACGATCATGTTCGTATAAGTAAATCGAAAGGGTTATTTGAGAAAGGATATACACCTAATTGGTCAACAGAAGTATGTGTTATTAGTGAAGTTATCCCATCTAATCCGCCTACATATAGAATTATAGATTTAGAAGAAGAGGATGTGCAAGGTAGATTTTACGAACCAGAACTATTAAAGACGAAACATAAAGATGAATACTTGGTGGAAAAGGTGTTAAGAAAGAAAGGTGACAAAGTATACGTTAAATGGCTAGGTTTTGATGATTCACATAATAGTTGGATAGATAAAAGTAATGTTGTAGTGTAAATATAAATATTTGTCTTTTATGGTTATTATTCCATAGAAGGAATGCGAACCGTTACTCTCTGTGTTAGATGATTATGTAAGGGTGTAGTGATTTTGAAAGAGTCAAAAGCCAAGTTGGGCTACAGCGTAGCCCCCGGTAGGATTAGTAACAACTTTACACAGGCATTGATATGATTATGTACGGTTGTAGTGATTTTGAAGTAGATTTGAAGATCTGGAAACTACGAGTGTCCAAAATACTGACACATTATTA
This sequence comes from Thermobia domestica, assembly GCF_964235325.1. Lineage (NCBI taxonomy): Eukaryota > Metazoa > Arthropoda > Insecta > Zygentoma > Lepismatidae > Thermobia > Thermobia domestica. The sequence goes on along the minus strand of NC_137454.1, from coordinate 53,227,379 downwards.
TCGACCGTGCACCCTCACACAACCTTTCTTTAATTATAAAAATTCATAAGAACTCATAGCAAATATTTCCAGGGCTGGAATTCCAGCTGTAGAAATTATCAAAAATTAGACTATTATAATAAAAAAAGTGTAGGTCGACTTTCCGGCAGACGCTCTACTTATCAAATAACAGGAGGAAATAAAGAAACAAACACAATCATCTCAGGAACAAAAGGATCGAAAAACATAATAGAGTATTATTCCAAAAAATTAGCTTGCTCACATCCAAGGCAGCAAAACTCAACGTATTTTATAGAACCATCTGGGATCCACCAGCACTGGACCCCTTTCAAACATATAAACTCCGGTTGTTACCCATCTCTTAAACTCTTTGGCTTTGGATAGTTTTGAATGTAGAACCAAAGAGTACAGCCCAGACTCGTTAATGAAGATTATATGTGGTTGTGGATTAACGAGGGTCATTGATTCAATGCCCCTAACTTCTGAAAAAATTTTCTTATCTCCTTCGTCTACATGATCTTGGATGGCGTTTGCGGTCTTCTCATAACCAAGTATGTCAGCAACGTCTTAAGGGTGTAACAATTTCGAAAGAGTTAATACTTGATATGATAAGATGGCGATAAGAATTTATTTGTGTGGGTAAAAACTCTGAAAATGATTAAATTAACATTTTTATATAATAAATATGAGTACTATGGATAATTCTCTTAGTTTAAACGATATATGTTACGAACAAATTAAAGATGATTATTAGTACGGTTTGTTTGGCGACTTTAAACTAATTATTGATAAGAAGACTGGTTACTTCAATGCTACTAAACTGTGTCAAGATGGAGGAAAAGAATTTAAACATTGGTTAGAAAATAAAGAATCGAAAGAACTAATAACATATATTTCCAGGGTCGGTATTCCGGCTGTGGAAATTATTAAAAAAGTAGCAGGAGGTAAAGGTGAAACATGGAACGAAATAAGAGGAACATATGTATGTAAAGAGTTGATTTTGGATATATCTCGATGGGTTTCTCCTGAGTTTTACCTTAAATGCAATCAAATCATTATCGACTATTACACAAAAGACTTTAAACAATACAAGGATGAACAGGAACAACTAGAAGCAAGAGTGCAAGAGATAGAACAACAAATGAATCAATTACGTATAAACAATGAGAAATTAGAAACTGAAAATCAACACCTTAAATCAATCGCAGCTGAACATACAGAAGATCCAGGGAAAGTACAAAAACTAGTTATTATTAAAAAGAATATATCCCCTATTCAACTACAAAAGATATTAGAAAAGCATGAAACAGGCAAAAGAGAACAAGTAAAGAGCTATGAGAGTTACAGGTATTGGGTTGGAAGAATTCAAGAGTGTAGTATAAAAACAAGATTACAATGCCTTGAAGAAAAATACCCCCATATGACTGTATTATCTAAAACCAAAGACCCAAACTCAATCAACCTTCTAAATAAAGTAAAAGAAAAGTATGATTGTATAATTTCGCATGGTTGTCATGTAGACCTAAAAAGTGTTGATGGAGAAGAAGATGACGAGTTTATTATTGATTTGTTTTTAAATATAAGATACAATTAACAATAAGTTGTGTGTTTAGATATTTGTAAAGGTTACAACTTTTATGATATAATAATCATAAAAGTTAATTAGTTAAACATTAAACAAACCATCTGTTATAACACCGAATGCTAAATTCAATATACTACCTTAATCGGGATTATTATGATATTTTCTTATTATAATTCTCCAATCTACGTAATGTCTAAATAAATATATAAAGTCTATAGAGAGGTGTTGATAAATTGAGATGTTTTGCCAATGAACTCTGTTTTTGAACTCTGCAATAAATCCTTATGTTAAATTTTGAAACAATGAAATTGCTTCCCAATCTACTTTGTCAGCGTAATCTCTTATAAGGTTTTCTGATAATTGTTGAGTTCCAGATAAGCACCCCCAAGAAACTTTATCTGCATGTTCTCGCACAAAGGCTTCAGAGAGTTTGTTTCCATAAGATACAGCAACAAAATCAACTTTATCTATAAACTCACTAATAAATTCTTCAGATAGGTTTTGATTATACGATACTTCTCCCTAATCAACTCTATCTGCAAATTCTCTTATAAAGTCTTCTGATAAGTCTTGGCTTCCTGAAATAATCTTTCAATCAACTTTATGAGCTAATTCTCTTATAAACTTTTCTGATAACTTTTTCCATAAACATATTTCGCTCAAATTAACTTTCTCCTGATATTTGCGTATGAAATCTTCTGTAATGTAATCCTCCTCATAATCATCATAACCTATAGATAACCATTGTTCATCAGACAGTAAATCTAATATTTCATCGGATAAGTCCATAACGTTTGCATAGAGAATGTTTTGTCTGAGAAATGAGTTCTTTTCTTTAGTGGCTTTCTTGAACAAATAATCTAACATACCTATGGACACGCTAAAATTTATTTTGTCTTCATCATTATAACCACCAATATCTAAATGTTTACATACACAATCAAATATAGGTTTGTAAGATAATATTTAAATTGGAACTAGTCATGTTCGTTTTTATTCTTAGATTTTTTAAATTTATCTCATTTCTGTTGGTTTTCTATATAACAAATATGGAGAAATAATTTGATTTATTACATAATAGACTTAAACTAATTCATCATGATCTTAAACTCTTAACGGCACTACTAGAGAAGCAAATACTGTTAAAGGAAAAAGGATTATTAATAATGCAACAAAAAACATCTGATTTGAGTAGTGATGATGAATATAAATATGGTAGTGATGATAATGATGATGATGATGAATAAGTTTACAAAAATGATTTAATTTTAATACGTGTATATGTGACTTTGATGGGTTATTCCCATGAAAGTCGTGTTCTAATACAACGCGTAATATGTAGACAATGGCAGGAGTGTACAATGTTAAAACTTGTATTAGGATATATAGAGGTAAAAATAGTACAAAAATGAACTGAAATAATCCGGCAAAGATAAAAATTGAGGATAGTAAGATTTTCTATATAATAAATAACATGAGTAATTACAATAGATTTACCGTAATAGAGTTAAGACGACCATGTAAGGAGAAGGGGATCAGAAGATATTCCCGATTAAGAAAAGCAGAATTGATAGACCCTCTTAGACAATATGATGATGAACAAAGCAGAAGACAGATTAGAAATATATTCCCATTTAAACAAGAATTTTTGAAGAACCAAGAATCAAAGTTGAATCAGCACCAATCGATGTAAAACTTAAAAGCACAGCATTCAAATCAAGATTAGAAACATGGAGATTTATAACAACTTATAAAGAACACGATCGTCTAGAACAATATATCAATTCAACATCAAAAGCTTTAATAAATAGGTTGAACACCAGCTTACAAAAACATGGATCGTTAAAGGCTAATCTACTAATAAGCTGTCAATATAAGAAAGGTAAAGAGATTCAAGACATTAACTTCAACATTAATAACAAAGAGGTATTCCAATCAACCAATCTAAAGGAATTCATAAGTGATGCTAAAGAAATATTACGAGCAAGAATGGATGAGTTCCAAGCTGGATGGGCTCTTACAAATATAAACTACCTAGAATTAGATCTTAATAAATATACACCATATAGAGGATCATCATACATAGAACTACCAAATGAAATCAAAAGGAAACAAGCTGTTATCAATGTAAAGAACAAAGATGAAAAGTGTTTCTTGTATTGAATTGCTTCTGCATTACATCCTGTTGAAAAAGACCCACAACGACCATCAAAGTACAAGTATATCGCTATAGACTTAGAAGAAAAATTAAAAGATATTCATTTTCCTGTAAAACTAAGTGACACCCCTAAAATCGAAAGACGACTCAATATATCATTTAACGTTTATACATATAGTGATAATGGGAAATATATAGTGTACGTTTTATATCATACTAAAAACAAAAAAGACACCCATGCGAATTTATTATATATAAAAAAGAAAAGAAAGCACACTATTGTTGGATTAAAGATCTAAGTAGATTAGTAAGCAGCCAAATAACTAAATGGAGAGCTAGAAAATACTTATGTGATAGATGCTTGTTATATTTTTACTCACAAAGTGCATTAAATAAATACGAAAAAGATTGTTCTACTCACGAAGCTGTTAAGATAGAAATGCCATCAAACGATACATATGTCGAATTTAAAAACTACCAATATATGATGATTTGATGCCATTTGTGATTTATGCTGATTTTGAATGTCTATTGCATAAGATTATGGGATGTAAACAATGTTATCCAGAACATGAGTCATATACTAAAAAATATCAACAGCACAAACCATCTGGATCCTGTTACTATATTGTAAAAAGTGATGGAAGTAAAACTAATCCTGTTGTGTATAGAGGAGTTCATGAGAATGTTAACGAAAGAAGCTAAACAAATTTCAAACAGATATAGTCAAAATAATGAATTACCATTAACACGTAAACAAACAAAAGAGTTCAACCAATCCCAATCCTGTTCTTACTGTAAAGTAAAATATACACCAGAAAACCACAAAGTTAAACATCACGATCATATAACAGGAGAGTTTGTAGCTGCATTATGTAACAACTGTAAATTAAAAGTTAAAATACCTAAGTTTGTACCAGTGATTATACATAACTTATCTGGATATGACTCTCACTTGTTTATAAAAGAACTGGGATGTAATAAAGAACAAATTGAATTAATACCTAATAACGAACAACGCTACATATCATTCAGTAGAAAAGTTGGTACTATCAAATTAAAATTTGTAGATTCATTTAGATTCATGGCATGTAGTTTAGACAAATTATCATCAAACTTAACGAGAGAACAAATGGTGCACACACAACTTTTCTATCCTGATGAAGAACAATTTAACCTTGTAACAAGAAAAGGTGTTTACCCGTACGATTATGTTAGTGATTGGAATAAGTTTAAACAGAAAAAAAATACCTCCAAAGAAAGCATTTTTCAACAAGCTTAACAAAACACATAAAAGTGATGAGGATTATGAGCATGCAAAGAAAGTGTGGAAAACATTTAAAATTAAAAATCTCGGACAATACCATGACTTCTATCTAAAAACTGATGTATTGTTATTAGCAGATGTGTTTGAGAACGTTAGAGAAACGTGTCTTAAAGCTTATGGTCTCGATCCAGCTTGGTATATGACAGCACCAGGTTTAGCTTGGGATGCGATGTTAAAGATGACAACTATAAAGCTAGAGTTATTAACTGATTACGATATGGTATTGATGATAGAGAAAGGTATAAGAGGTGGAATTTCACAATGTAGTAAAAGATATGTAAAAGCAAACAATAAGTATATGGAAGATTACGATAAGAATAAAGAAGATTCTTACTTAATGTACTTGGATGTTAATAACTTGTATGGGTGGGCAATGAATCAATACTTGCCATTTAAGGGATTTAGATGGTTAAGTGAAGACGAGATAAAAGAAACAGATTTCACAAATATACCTGATGATTCTAGTACTGGTTACATATTAGAAGTTGATCTTGAATATCCTAAAGAATCGCATGACAAGCACCTCAAAACATTTGTCCACCTGGTTCAAAACAATCAAAACTGTTAACAACTTTATACGATAAGGAAAAATATGTAATTCACTATGGAAACTTAAAACAATGTTTGTCACTTGGATTAAAACTTAAGAAAATTCATCGTGTAATAGACTTTGAACAATCGGATTGGTTAAAGAACTACATAGATTTAAACACGCAGATGAGAACTAGAGCAACAAATGACTTTGAAAAAGACTTTTATAAGCTAATGAACAATTCAGTTTTTGGAAAGACTATGGAAAATATTAGAAAGAGGTGTAAACCTATAAAAATAAAATGTGATCCAACAAGAGTAGAAAAACTAATTCCTAAACCAAATTTTAAAGATAGAATTATTTATACTGAGAATCTATGTGCAATCATAATGAATAAAACAAAATTAACATTTAATAAACCAATATATGTTGGAATGAGTATCTTAGATCTATCGAAATATTTCATGTACGACTTCCATTATAATGTGATGAAACCAAAATACCAAGACAAAATAGAAGTATGTTATACAGATACTGATAGCTATATATATCATATTCAAACAGAAGATGTATACGAGGACATGAAAAACTACATTGATTACTTCGATACCAGTGACTACCCTAAAGATAACAATTATAAGATACCACAAATCAATAAGAAAATACTTGGTAAGATGAAGGATGAGATTAAAGGTACAATCATGGAAGAGTTTGTGGGCTTAAGAAGTAAGATGTACAGTAGAAAAGCACCTCAAATAGATTTAACAGATAAAGACTTTAAAGGTAAGTTCGATAAAGAAAAGTGTTGTAAGAAAGCTAAAGGTGTTAAGAATAGTATCGTGTATAAAGAACTTACATTTAACGAATATAAGGACTGTTTGATTAGCCAAAGAGAATATTATAAAAAGATGAATTTAATTAGAAGTTATAAGCATGATTTATATAGTATAGAAGTAAATAAGTTAGCATTAAGTTGTGTGGATGATAAAAGATATGTTTTAAAGAATGGGATAGATACTCTACCATGTGGTCATTATAAGATAGAAGAGAAATAGTTTTAGATTGTAAGTTTTTAAATGTAAGTTTTTAGATGTAAGTTTTTTAATGATTTTAAATGTCATAAAAGCCAGTGCGCAGTGTACAATATCCGATCTACTTTGTTCTATTCTTCTTTGTTAAATTTCAATGGTCAGTGGTGGATTTGTAATTTGTGATGGTTTCTGGTTGGAGGGGAAAAGTGCGCTCGTAGTTAGTTATGTATACTACTAATGTGCAAAATAGATTAAAGATTAATAATATTATTGGCGAGAGTACAATTTATTTTATTTCATTTTGTTCTTGATGATTTTCAGTGTCTGGGTGGAGCTTTTGGGGTTAAAATCCCCAAACCACGAACATTCTTAATTGCATTATATTCTAATTATTTTGCCAATTCACCACAATAAAAAATATTAATTAATTAACTTACGAAAAACCTTGCAACAAAATGTTTCGGACAGAAATTTTGTATATTTTATCTGGTCATTAGAAATATCTTAATAATCAATAATTGTTGCTTATTTTTGGATGAGAAGCCTTATTTTAAAAACAAACAATGTTGTGAATTTTCTTCTTTTTTGTTCAACAAGTAACATAATTGGCATATTTTTTCCCATCTTAAATATTTCTGAGTAAAATGTCTATATGAAAATTTTGATACACATTAAGAAAGTAAGGAATATTGCATAACTTATTATAAACTTAAAGAAATTAAAATTAAATCATTGAATACAACATAAGACATAACGAAGAAAACAACTCAACAATCAAAACCTAAATTAAACCAAATGAACGGTAGTGCCTAGCTGTTATGTGGGGCACTAGACAGTCCAATCTTTCAATCCCCCACCACAGTAGAACCATATAGTCTGGTCTCTTTTGTTCGTGTTCAGCATCACTTAATTGTTCAGGACATTGCTTTATTGAAACAGGTTGATCTTGGAATGTCTTAAACGTAATTCCTTTTTACAATACTGATTATAATGATGACCCAAACATTTATATGCACTAATATATGGTAATTCTGGCATTTTTTGGAAGAGTATTCTTTCAGATACAGAATTCGGTCGCACTTCCATTCTTAATCTCCCACAATTCGTATTTTCCTTATCGTCTGTTAAAGAGAAATTTTGCTTACGTTATTATGTTCAATTAGGCCCGAAATCTATGGAAACAAATAATAAGAGATTGTCAACATTATATTGTAACAAATGATTTACGTAGCTATGTTACTTCAGTAGCTGATCAACAGAGACTAATGCCACTATGCATATAGATACCTGTGCACGCATGCACGGAGTGATAGAGAAAGAAGAGGAGCTAAATCATGCTGCATTTATCTTGTTAATACCTTTCCCATATACTTACGGAGAAGAAAATACCAATTCTGTAAATTCAAGATCATACATGTTACGTCCATATAAATCAATCTTCATTCTACCAAAGCTACAATCCTGAACGAATTTTCTTTATTTCAATCAGGCCAATACCAGATTGGATCCAAGCATATACTCATCTGAGTTTCCCATGTCAAAGGCGAATATTTGTTCGTAAATGCAATTCACATTGGGTTTATGTATTGAGTAATTTTCCATGAGATTCAAGCAAAAAAGTTGCTATGACACATTAGTCACAGCATCGCAAATGTGACTTTGAATATTACTCATAGCAACAGCAACGTTTTCTATATGGACGTGTTTCGTAAAAAAGAAAAAAAAAGAGGAAAATCATGTTTCATCTTGTTTATGCAACCGGTAGTTTTACAAGAGCATGAACGCGCCTAACAACTAACCACCCACCGCCCAGAGTATGTTCCCCATGGAATTATTCACCTACTAAGGGTTCTTATTAATTTAACTTATATACTCGCACAAGAAATGTTGGTTTCCAATTTTTTCATATTTTTTTCTGAAAAATTCAAATATGGTATATATAAAAGAAATTTTCTTTATTTGCGAAAATACAGCATTTATATTAGGAGTTTAGGAGAAAGTTTTAATATTTAGAACATTTCTCAACAAATAATACAATAGTTTTCTCTGTGTAATTATAGTCATATATATATTTATATCACAAAAATAGTCGTTCGTCAAATTTTCGTTACACCTAAGTGGTTTTAAGATAACTATGTTTGAACCATTTATCATAGGGTGCTACACCACAGTTTGTACAACCTTTGGTTGTTTTGTTACTGAAAATATTATAAAGTTGCGTTCTTTTCTTCAAAATAATCATATGTTCTGCGACCTGACGACGTGCTACTAGCGATATATGATTTACCGGATTTCTTGGTGTACTCTGTTCAACTACACTCGAGGCAGTTCCATACTTTCGCAGTGAAGCTCGTACTTTCTTCGAAATACTAATCTTTCACTTGATAGGCCTTTTCTTCTTCCTAAGAGCAAAGAATTATTAATTACAACATCGAACATCCAATGTAGAATAAGAATATACCACATTTCCTCTCATCCCATTACATGTAATCTTCTTTACTTTGGACCATTCTATCCACCTAGTCTATATATTTAGCTAGGTACTGTACATTTTCAAAGCATTTGGCTGGGGAATTGTCATTTTATCTTCTCTCAAGAGTAAACGTTCGGCACATAGCCCAAAATGATCGTAAAGTTCAGTTGACAGAACCGTCACAACATTATTTTATTTCTAGCTAACTACTGTAAAGTTGTTTGTAAAATCAATTTTCGGAACACACTTTTAATCTTTTAGTTTCTTGAAGGTGTTTGGGGCAGGTAAGGAGCGCTTTCCGATGTGATTTTCTTTTACGGATCCTATTCCACAGAAACCTCTTTTTGAAAGCTCCACAAATAACCTTGACAACGGAAGGAAATTGTCAAAAGTAAGGAGAATTTAAGGTCCTTATACGTTGCCTGAATTTTTCATCCAATCCAAGAACTAGAGATTCAAATAAATTCATTGAGCGACGCTGCGCTCTTGATAAAATTCAAACTGCAAGCAAGAATCCAATCTACTATAAGCTGTTTGCGCTTTGAATCTAAAACGAATTGACTTGCAGAGTATAAATTGCTTGCAACAATTTCGATCAACTTATGTTAAAATTATTTCTGTGGAAAAACGTTAATTCTTTTGTTGCTAAATGATATAAAATTCATGTCTCCGTAGAAACAATAGACTTCAACGTAGTTTGCTTACTGGGTCGGTAACGACCCACGTACCAACTGGGTTGCTAATAACCCACCTAAAATTCAATACCTTCTAAAATCCAAAGTACCTAAAATTATACCTACTATGTCTCATAACATAACAGTAGTGCAATCTTGTATTTCTAATAACACTTCGGAAAAGAAGGCGCGTAATGACTTTTGTGGAGGGATATGGGTGAGCAAAACTTGTTATTATAGATTATGGGACAAAATTCATTATATAAGAAAAAAATTTAATGTGAGATTCAAATATCCACAAAGGGAACTAAAAAGGCATCACAATATGGAATTCAAGCTTAAAATGAGCAATTATTCTTACCCATATTACATTACATTTAATTAAAGAGGTGGGTCCTAGTAGGTATGTGTGGGTTAAGTTTGAAAATATACATACAGGTGGAGAGTAAGTTTGTAGAGTATGTATCTATGAATGGTATTGCATTCGAAAGTGGGACATTCTTTTCCAGTATATTCAAGGGTTAGAAATTGTGACATACCATTATGTTACCTCGAGCGGCTCATACATACTTGTTAAGTAAAATTGTAATTAAAAACCAGAATGTATGATCTACATAATACTGTATTCTATATGTTCACGTTTGGCTCATTGGAGCAAATACAGCTGAGCATTGGAGCAATAAGACCTTCATAGAACGCAGGAGGCGCAACACACCATATTTCACACGCAAGCCAATTTGTGCATATTCCATTAACGTTGTAAGTGATCTAGATTCTTATGTTTAATAAGTTTGGATCAAGTGAGTCTGTAGGAATTAGAAGAAATTGAAAGTCACCAATATGCCTCTGGAACCACTACAGTACAACGTTCCCCTTTTAGTATGCTGAAACATACCATTTCCAGCTGAAAGCGTGGCCGACATGAGTGAGCGTGCGTGATTAAACGTGACCTCTCGACAACTAGAAGCTGTCATGGTTCCCTCAATACGCAATTCAGAGCCGGTTATACCGTCTAAATGCGTCACATATCATAATGTAGCCTCCACTGGGCAATATATATCCTATACACCCTTCCCGAGTAAATTTTCTTTAGCAGATGAAAGATTCTAACTTTACTGTCCATGTAATGAATGCGGTATCGTAATTACTGTCACTTTGAAATGTGGCGTCTTTGTTCTGCGGTTCTCAGTTGACGTGCACGCGTTCATTCCAGTCATAATAGATTAATTATTGTTAACGTTGATAGATGTTTGAGGTGTCGATTGCAAATGTCCGTATCTAAGAGTAAGGTCAACACACTCGTGCATTGTCACTGTGACACTGTTGTACCAGCTTCGACGGTTAGCGAATTTCGACAACTTTAATGAGATGACACTGGTCCATTGTCATTCGGTTTGACGATTTCACTCTGTTTTCTTTCACCTTTGGAAACATCGGACGCTCAAGAGAACCTTCCTAAGTACCTCGTTGATTACGCAATCATCGTTCTCAGCAGCCTTCTCATCACAATCTGGTCAATATCAATCTATTCTGTACCGCTGGTCTTACACTATCGACACATCACACCGATTAATTGAGTGAGATTAGTATCTCCGACTGCTGAGAAATCCTTCAATGCTCCGTGCCTTTATATCAGGGGAAAACATTTGACTGGATATTCTATATTGTGACGTGAAAAATAGTACTATTTCTCATGTACGCATTAAAGTATAACTAATAGGACCATCCGCTAGTAAAAAAACACCATTTTCGTTCCATTCCTCAGATATATTTTAATATAACTGGTATAAGAAAATATAACATTACAAATCGAATGATACTGTTGTCATATAGTACCATAACCTTATTAAATATATACTTTCTATATATATTATTACGTACATTGGTTATTTATTGACATTTCAAAAACATATTTTTAAATTTGTTTATGATCTTTTAGTCTAATGTATCACAATAACTTACTATTTTCTCTCTCAGATGGGAAACCCATATGCGATACATTCTCTCGTTTTGTATGTGTGTGGGATCATTTAGGTAAGACTCAATGTATATTTTAACTATCATATTTTAGGTGCATATCACGTATTTAGATTTAATACATATTAGTTAGTGGTTTACAAAATAATTAATGATTAAAGCTAATTACGACTGCTCATAATAATCCAAAGTTTGCGCAGTTGGAATGTGTTGAATATATATCATAGGTTGAATTAGAATTTGGTATTTCCTTCTACAGAGAGGCTATATGAGACATTTATCTATATCTTAAAATTTGATACAAACCACATTAATAATTTCTGGAAATGGAAGTCGCGATTCCCGTATGGAAGAGAAAGTATGCTAGGCATATAAAAAATAGAGAACTCTATGACAAATACATATTGCTTTTAAAATACGGAAACCAAACTTACAATCACAGATGCAGAATAATATTCCTTCCGAAATATGGCTTTCCAACATGGTTCTAACAATGGTACAACTGCTTAGAGAAATGTATGGAGTCCGAAGCGATCTACTTTAAGAAGGATTAGGTGTCCAGCGCAAGAGGTAATCGAGTTTTTTCCTCTGCCAAAGGTAAGATACTTTTCCAACATGCCACGTATTAACTCCCAGTGTCTCCACTAAACTAAATTCCCGCGCCGAATATATATATTCTATTTGTAGTCAATGTATCATGTTTAATATACGCGACACTTCATTTACAAAATTTGGTTAACCAAAGTAGAGAGGATGGGCTGAGTAGAAAAATAGATTACTTTATGTCGTTTGTTGAAATCGCCATCCTGATAATGTATCACAAAAAATTACAGATGAATTTACAATGTAACATTAAATTATTACACACACATTTGGGAGACAATATACCCAAACATTTCAGTAGGTGTGTATTTTTATGATTCATAAAAATCCACTTGAGAGTCATATTCCTCCAGTGGAGGAAAATGCTGAGAATTTATTTCAAGTAAAATCCTATGGATATATATATTCTTTCACTACATTCGAAACTGAAAGTCATTTAACTGCTAAATAATACTCGTTTTGTCTACACATTGTAGTTTCTACCTGCATATCAGAAGACGGTTCTGATAACCTGATGCCTTGAAAATAAGTAACTATCTACAGCTAGCCATTACTTATTGTCTATACAGTACGCGCGATTTGGGTAGATAAGCTGTCTGCTCATGAAATAGTGGAAGTGTATCTTTGAAAGTTCTTTACCTTAGCCTTACACTGTTTTACAGTATGTACGTCTCTTCTTTTGAAAAGAAAGTATTATTGCAGTGTTAAGTAAGGTAAGTGATGCTACCCAGTTTTTTTGAGAATTCTCAAGTTTGTACGTACGACTTGACATGCAATTTACGTTATTGCTTTCAGAAACAATGAAACTTAACAATCACTACAAAACGTAACACACCAATCACAAGTATAAAATAAAATCGTTTGAAATCTCAGTTCCTTCTTATGCGACTCCATGAGTTGTGAAAATATAATGAGCTTGCTTTGAGTGTTCGGGAAAAATACGACGCTGTGCATCCATGCTTATATATTCTTGACTGTACTGAAATCATGACAGTTACAGTATTGCCGTTATATCAGTTTGAATATTGTTCTGTCCTGGCACACATAAATAAGAGTGTTGAGTCATAAGAGTGTTGAATCGCACATGCTCAGAGGAAACTGTCTATCACTAACCTTTTATATCAGCTACGGAGCTCATTGTTTGTTCTTCATTTTGCATTAATTCTACGAAATAAATATAATTTCTATGTATCTTTCCGGTATACACAAGTAACAATAATCAATATGCAATTAGCTGATCTCGGAAAGTTACCTGATATTAACAAATATGTTAGTAACCACTTCAGTAGCATACCCATTTACCATGTTTCCGTGTCACGAAGCTCCATGTGGAAACGTGGTATGCAACTAAGTGTATTTGAACCTACATCGGCCAGTTTTCGGTATCTGATAGAATCCCGAAATATCAACTATAATATTGTGTATTTTATAAAATAAAGGTAAGGCACAGTTCGACAGAGAAAACAAATTATTGTCGATTTTTCTGTATATATAGAACGAATGTTAGTAGAAGATGTACTTGCTTCGGCCCGACGACGGTAGAAGCTAAGATAAACTAGATGCCCTGAGTTCGTTGAAATTCTGCATAAGCTTTAATACTTTTAAATTACACTTATCCAAAATTTTATATTTCGCGATCAAATGTTTGGAGTTGTAGGTGCCCACCCAAGTCTTCTCCAGGAAAATACGAAAGTCGTATTAGCTGATTTTAAGTCTACAATCTCTGTACACAATTCCAATTGTTTCATACTACTTCTTCCTCCCATTTGGGCGGCAAATTTAAGACTTTTGGGTAAGAGCTTTCGCTTTCGAAACCTTCTTCCGTGCAAATTAAAAGAGCACGTATTCGCATAATTTTTGCTTATTGTCCCTAAGTGGTTCTTCGTGGTCTAATGATAAAAATACGTGAGAAAGGACTAAGTGCACTGTGACACCGCTTGAAGCAAGTTCAGCTTCACTATTCTCAAAACCTTTGATTCTGCCGGCACTATTGGGTTCCAGTTTCCTGATTAAAATATTATCATTATGAAATGAAAAGAATTTGAGCTATTCTCTAACAGCCATACATTTTTTTTGTTGAATGAATGTTTTGTTCTGCGTATTCAAACGCAGCACGACATAGATCGGTTGAAGTCACCTCATAGATTTTATTTACTAACAATTTCGCGTCATTAGCAACATACTGTTCTTGGTGTAAAGAAAACAGAAGTTCTTCCTGAATAAGAAGCACTACAGTTATCTTTCGGAAATCTAGTTTGTAGAGTACTAAACGGAATACGCTTGATGTTCACACAGCTGCAATCGATTTTCCTTTGTCAACATCCATCATCACAGAACGCAAAGAAGCTTCAGTTCTTGAAGCATTATTTGTAGCTCTTTGTAGTTCCTTATCATCTGAAAGACGCAAATATGGAAACGCAGCTGCAGAGGAACCCATGCTAGAACTAGTGATGGGTAAATTTCCGGGAAGATATTTTTTCGGGAATATTCCCTGGGAATATTCCCGGGAAGATTCCCAAAATGGAATTTTTTCTGGAACTCATGTATAATTACAAAGAAAATGGCATTATATTACTATATTATGCTTTCAAAGGTAATTCGTTGTATAATCACAGTATATGTGTTACTGCTGTCTCCAGAGGATTCTCTTAAATGTATATTTTGAACGGTATTTCTTATTTGATTATGTTTAGAGAGTACACATAAATGTAAATATATTTACAACATGTTTTATGCAAGTAAATACATTGGAAAAACATTCGGTATGGACAACATTTGATATAAAATCACACTTTTACACCGCTAAACAGTTTAAAGTTATCTGTAAGTGGATTCTGTAAGAACTTGACTCTGCTACTGATATTATAAAGGTATTAATTTTTAAATGTTATAAACAAGTTAGGTGGATAACTGCCAGAATGCATACGTAGTGTGTGGTAATATTCGTAAGGTGTTGTCAGTGTATGTTTGAAGCATAGACAAAAAAATGAATTCAGGTACACTGTACTTTATTAGTGTGTTCTTACTGTGTTATTAAATCTCTAATATAAGAAGATGAGCCGTTTCGAACAATATACATGCTGTTTCAAATATTCGCCAACAACAATTGGCACATGAATATACACGCAAAAACTAGCACTCAAATTCTAACTAACACGGGTCCGGAAACATCTGTACTAATGAAAGATCCTGAAAAGGAATCATTATTTTGATATGTAAACATTACAGTTTAAATGTATAAATATTTGCAACTACATAGATTTTTTTATTCAATATATGATGTTTCCTCAGAGAGCGATAAGTGCAGGTCAAAATCTGATTCTTCGTATGGGATATCTGAGTCTAGATCATTTTCACTGGTGCCCAATTCGATAGATTCTTTTTCGTAGATGTAATTTGAATCATTTCCACCTCTTCACGTGATTTCTCTACATGTTCCTTTTTGGACGTGTCTGGTTTATTATTCAGTTTCCAGTTATAATCCAAGTAAGTAATTTTGCCTGCTCTTTCAGTGGTTAAACGATTTATTTTCTTGGAGTGAATCAAGGCAAGCGTGCTGAAATTTCCTTCTATTGCTGCATACATGCAAGGAGCGGAAAGAATGCGCACAGCCACTTTTGATAATTCTGAAGTACCGTATAATCCTTCCCATCATAGCAGCCGACTTATTGTTTCAGCCGTTGTCCACAAAAACATTTTATTAAAGAATCCTTGTTTTGATCTGAAACGTGCCACATCCTCCATGACTGAAATTGTATCTAACTGCATGTTCGAAGCAACATGATGGATAAATTCCATGCCATTGATCGTTTCTCCTGGAAATAAATTGTGTCCTCGTGATGAAGGATCCAGGAGTGCAGCTGCGAGATGTATTGGCTTCAAAGCATGTTCCTTTCTGAGTTTCGTTTTCTTAAGTACTTCAGACTGCTCACTGGTCGACAACGATGACGAAAGTGCCTCGGGGATCTTGCTTTCAATCTCGTAGAATCCAATGTAGACAGAATGTATACATGAATCATTCGATTCTAATTTAAATATTCAGGTCACAATAGGTTTCAAAATTGTAATTAAACTTTCGATCTTTCTCCAAAATGATGTATCATCGAGTAACATTGCTCTCGTTTAATTAGGTAAGACTTTGGTTGCTCGTTCTTCAACAGCCAACCTTTGTAGGCTGCATTTACAAGTAATCATGCTTTCAAGAAATGAAAGACAACTGCCCCAACGACTTTTAGTTGGTAATTTCAGAGAAACATTACACTTTTTATCATTGTTTATCTTAACTAATGTTGTGTTAAGGAGATGCACAGAACGTATTTTCTTAACAATTTTTGTTACATTTTTCATTAGTTGCGCTGCTGTATGAGATTTCAGAACATCGCTACAGAGTAAATGCAAGGTGTGAGCAAAGCATCCTAGCGGAACAATATGTGGGTAGCTTGTTTGTACCAATTTCAGTGCTTTCTGCATATTTGAAGCATTATCAGCAATTATTACAAAACAAATTTGAGGGTCATACTTTTGAACCGATATTATTTTTTCTTTTAAGAACTCAGATATCTGCGTATGTTCTTCAATGTTCACAAAGTCCACAAAAACAGGTTCGGGTCTCGTGACAATAAAATTAACAATACCTTCGTTTCGTAAATTGCTCCATCCAACCAACTGCAGATTTCAGTTTCTTGCTTCTTGAAGTTGCAAATGTAATTGTTACTGCATGTCTTCATATTCACCATCAAGGTAAGTGTTAGTCAATGCTCTTCGTGCTGGTAGTTTATACGATGGTGTCATTTTCTTGAAGAAATCGATCCATAATGGATGTTCAACTATGGAGAGCGGTGCTCCACTAATAAAAATCGCTTTAGCCAGCATCTTGTTCAGATTTTCCTACAAGGGAAGAAATACAGTTAAGTCATTTTGTAAGAGAACGAGCGGAATATATCGTGAATATACTTTTGATACTACTTTTTTTCACAATAGCATTTTTCGTACCACGAATCAAGAAAACAGCTAAATTTAACCTGAAAAAAAATCAAGGCAAATAATTTATGAAGTGTTCCTTGTCAAAATACTTCTGAGAAACTGTTTACTACAAACTACGATGGAATATGATTTATTTAGGAAATCCCGAAAACTGAGATAATTAACTCATGTCTTATTGATTCGATTATTCATGAAACGGTTAATTGATTGCAGAAAATAGTTTCCTTTTATAATTTTTCTTTTCCTTCTATGTAGACGAATGTTGAGCCAGGAAAATGTAAATTTCTAGCATTTTGTGTTTCATTAGAAAGTTGTGGATACGAATGAGATATGCTCTTGGATGCTTAATCGATTGTAGAAAACTGATTCTCACTTCCTGAACGATCACAGTTAGAACCGGAAATGTGCGCAGATTATGAATATGGTCACTTTTTATTTATATTTACAGGTACAAACTTTAATTCAGATAGCGCGAATAATGTTTAGCAAAACATATTTATAGAGGCAGAGTCATCTGTAAACATAGTGAAACATGACTAAATAGCAGTTATGTTTAGCCTCATTACATCTATCCCTTTGGTCACTATGAGACCGATAGATGACTAGATTTTGGGGTATCTTCTCCACCACCAGCAACTTACGCTGGAATATAAAAGTAAATCTCATCTGAAAAATAATTCTACATCTAAAGCATGTGGGAAATGTAGCTCATGGTATTTAGAAATCATAACTCATACTCAAATTTGCTTTTAAAAGTGCAGCAGATAAGGAAAGGAAAATTAAGTATAAGAGTAATTAGTCTGGCGTAGTCACTTATTGTTTCGACGAAATAAACAGTACCTTCTTCAAAGATAGTAACTCCATTCTTCTCCCCCCTCTCTCGATGGCTCGTTGCTGTTCTTACAACTCCAAACAAAGTACCCGAGAAACACTCACCATCCAGTTTTGTTTCCCGGACTGAGGTCTCAAACCACACCTCCTGATTTCCTCAATACCAAATATGGTCACTCCATAACTCACCTTCTCCTAACACCGTGTTCGTGGCGTCATATGAGTCAAAACGTTTGAGAGTCGAAGACCTCACACGCTGGGGACTTCACCTCCTGATCCTGAATTGTACTTTCTGAGGAATTTCAAGTGCAAAGCTAAACCTCAGCGAAATGTAGAAAATACAAAATACACACTTAATAATCGTTGACGTAGTTACCAGACAATAACTTTTAGTTGAAGCAACCGAATGAGTCAGCTAGAGAAGAGCTAACTGGGCGCTCGAAATATTACAAATACGTTGAATGTGAGCAATGTCCTCAAACGCAGACTAGTGGCACTGCCAAGAAATGGAAACGTAGCCAGACACAAGTAGAATGTTGATAAGTTGCACAAAGGTAGGAAAACAAACAGGGGTAGTGACTTTATATGAGGTTAAAGGAATCTGCTATTGCACTTATCTTTTAATAAAACACAAAGGTATACAAATATGCTTCTAGGAAGCTTGAGACTACATAATTGAACTTTCCGAGGAAAGAAAAAAATAAAAATAATCCAGCGAAGTAGATGACGTAAATCCAAAAGTCTGTCGTTGGAATCGAACCAAGGACCTCCAACGTATAGTATCGTGACAATAGATAGGCCTACAGCCTTAAGAATTAGCTTTACGGCTATGGCAATCAACAAAAGGGACGCCATTCTGGTGTTGAAAACTATCTACACCGTAAGTGAATTATGCCGTAGCTGTAAGGACGACTCTGAACTTAAACCCGTTATCTAAATCATTGCGTGGATAATTTATCTATTCCCCAGTCTTGAATATTTTCAACTCATAACACACAATCAAGTCAGAATTCAGGAATCTTGACCGAGACTGAGGATATCATATGGGCCTATGCGCCTATCACCTACTGAAGATAACGTTGCCTGAGAGAAGATACTTAAATTTTCGTTAAGCGTCGATAAAGGATTCTAGAGAACGTATTTTGGAAGCCTTTTCTCTCTTCTCCTCTACTGGCAATGATAAAGAAGATGAAGGTCTAATGGAAAGTGAATGACGTTCCTCTGCTACAGGACTTTCAGGGAAAATATCACTTTCCTCTATTCCTATAATTTCCGTACTCAGGCAAGTACTACTCGTTCCTGCTCCTTTAATAGTACCAGAAGTTATTTCTCCAGAATCTCCACACAAACTAGTTTTCCTCATTTTTAATGCAGGCATCTTAAACATTTTGAGACATGTCTCGCAATTTTATCAGCATTTGCACATACATACTTATGTTCACAATATTGCAAGATACTGACTTATCTTTAGAATTTTGGACGTAACATTGCCACACACGACCTTTCTTCCTACCCATTTCTTGGAATTTCATGCGTTAATTTACATGTAATAGAAGCCTGAGTATCTATTCAGAAACTACAAGTCAGAGATAGCAGACAGACAATGTCTACTACTAACGGTGGTTCAAGGTGTATTGATAGTATTTCACCACTATCTCTACAGAATTTCTAGATTGTTTTACTAAATGGTTCCTCTTCAATTGTAAATTACTATTTTGATACTTTCTAGTGCTAATGGAAATGAAAAAAAACATATCATTAGTTATATAAGGTAGTCAACTAATTACATTTTTAAACCTCCAAGTTATTTAAAACGTAAAAGTAAATGATAATAAATGAAAAAAGTAATTGGTCATATCGTTCTTATAATGTGGAAAGTAAGGAAATAAAAATAAATTCCTTCCCGGGAATTTATATACCAGGGAAAAAAACCCGGGAATATTCCCATTTTTAAATTCCTTCCCAGCGGGAATATTCCCACTGCCCATCACTAGCTAGAACTGCATATTTTAAATTCGCCTTGTACCTAAATTGATGTGTCGTGAATGACTCATTTTTCAATAAAAAGTATGTATTGCCGACATATCAGAAGATGCGCTAGAGGTAAATCACAAAGCAAGAAATTGCTATTTTTCTAATTTAAGATAAGCTATTCATAGTATTTGTAGAGATACAACCAAAAAAAATGAATGTCCCTAGGTTCGAAACTAAGCATGTTTGGAAACTTGCTCAAATGCTCGTTCTAGTTTTGATTCAAGGAATTAACCAGTAAATTTATAACTGTTAATTTTGCAACATCCTGTATGAGGAATTACATCTTGTTTCAGATTTTAAAGAAAGGAATGGACGTTTAGTCCTGTAAAGGTGTACAATTTGATCCTTTGCTAGTTGCCAGTAGGTCTAATCAATATGTAAAGTTGCGTTTTTTTATACTAATTTGTTTTACTATGGTTATTACAAAGGAAGTGAAACTTGTTTCTAGGAATTACTTCACAGTGTTGGAAATCGTTTGCAATTAGTTGCCAGTGAGTTCATTGCTTCAGCTGCTGCCTTAACCGAAATCTGTTTTTAAGTTTTTAAATTCTGGTAACACTGAAACATTTCTAAAGATGGCCCCCTAAAGATAATTCAAACAAGTTTCAGGTTGTGTAGAGCAGTATCACTTTTGAGCGTTTTAAGTTACATTTCATTATCTGGTTTCGTTTTATTAAAATAAACCGGCAACAGATCAAATTGTACATTTTTCCTGGACCAAAGGATCACTCCACTATTAAACATACAACAAAACCACATACCTACACTCAATCGCTGGTAAACGGAACTCATGCTCGTATTTGCCATGTACTTTTCCATACATATAACAGCCACATGATAAATAACGGACAATATTGTCATGGGAAATCCAAGTAACCTGCGGGAAATTGCAGTTAGACTGTTTGTTGTTACCTCCACCACGGACATTGTCGTAGAGATAGCAACAATTCAACTCCGAAGCAACTTCTTTGCACGTTTAAAATGTATACACGACTCCAAAAGTGCATTACCACTTGCAATTCTCCCTTTCCTGCAATAGCAGGCAACCTAAAAAGCTCAGCGGTTAGGTTGGTTGCGAATTCGAAAGGCGTTGGACCAAACGTCAATTTTGTTACAAATATATCAGTGTGGCAAACTCATCTTGCCTAAGCAGTTCAAACAAGGTGAATGGTAAGAAACAGAATAAGAGGAAAGCAGTTTCTTTCCTTCTTCCAAGAGAAAATCTCGTAAAAAAAGAAAAAAGATTATATAATGTAAAGGTTTAACATATAAGCCTAACAACCCCAAAACAAACATCCACACGCCACAGAAAGAGAGAGAAACACAGAATAAGGAACACCAGTAGCTTAGCTGACTAGCGGGCCTCTCATACAAGATAAAGAGATGGGACCCTAGTTGTAAACCTAATAGTTATAATAATAATAATAATAATGAAACTTTCTTATGATAAATTCTAAGAGAAAGTTCGAACAATTACTTTTGACGGGTGCTTTCCTGTTTTTCGGGGACAGAAAATAGCATCGGCTAAGAAATTACAGTATATAATATTGCAAATTTGCAAGCGCATTTATTTACAATGCAATTTCAGGTAATAAAGAAATTGAAGACTTCGGGGAAAACGACCTGTCAATTCCAAAAAGTGAAAGTATAAAGGAGATAGCTTCACAAGGATTTCTCTTCATCCGATTTTCTTCTAACTTGGCACATATATACTAGACCGAAAATAAATGCACACACATGCTTTTTTGTTTCTTTCGGAGAACAGGTTAAAGGAGGCAAAATGTCCCTTTCAGAAAAATGGTACCTTTGATTTAAAAGGACGAAATTAAAGAAACGAAACTCTGCCGATGCAAAGATGACTTTAAAGTACAAAATACGGGATTTGAAGTTTTTCAGAGAGAAGTTTTGCATCGGCGATGCTCCTTCGAAGTGAGAAAGGATTCCGCACAATCTTTATGGAAATTGGATTTCGGTGGAATTGCTTGAAACCGTGTTGTGTTGTAGATATGATGTTCCTGAGAAAAAGTCTCAATGGGCACCACCACAAATCGTTGGCCGTTTCGCCACGACGAGGCCACATTTTTTTTAAAAAAAAGCCGAAGGAACCGACATTCGAGATGTTGGACAAAATAACTAAAACCGTGATGTTGTAGATATCGTGATATTGAAAAGGTCTTAATGGCCATAACCACCAATCAATGATATTTGGCCACTACAGGCCAGTTTTTTGAAAACAGCCAAAAATAGCGATATTCTGGATTTCAATAAAATCTGTAAAACTGTGATGTGTTGTAGAGGTTGTGATCCTGAGAAAAAGTCTCAATAAGCACCACCACCAATCACTGACCGTTTGGTAACTAAAAATGACTGAAACTGTGATATGTTGTAGACATTGTGATTATGACAAAAAGTCTTAGTGGGCACATACAATAACCACTGGCCGTTTGCACACTACGAGGCCACTTTTTCGAAAGTAAGCGAAAATGGTGATGTTCTGGATTTACGTAGAAATGAAAGAAACTGTGATATGTTGTAGATATTGTGATTCTGAGAAAATGTCCTAATGGGCACAACGAATAATTATTGACCGTTGTTCCACTACAAGGTCACTTTTTCGAAAATAATGGACCATGGTGAGTTCTGAACTTCGGTAAAAAATGATTGCAACTGTGATATGTTGTATACGTGGTTATTTTAAAGGTTTTAATAGGTCTTAATAGGCACAACCATTAATCACTGACCTTTGGCCACAGCCAGGCCACTTCCTTGAAAGTAACCGAAAATATTGATGGCCTGAATTTTGGTAAAAATGACTGAAACTATGATATGTTGTACCCATTGTGATTCTGAGAAAAAGTCTTAATGGGCACAGCCAATAATCACTGGCCGTTTGGACACTACAAGAGCACTTTTTTGAAAGTAGCGGAACATGGTGATGTTCTGGATTTCGGTAAAAATGACTGAAACTGTGACATGTTTAGATATTGTGATTCTGAGAAATTGTCCTAATGGGTACAGCCAATAATTGCTGACCGTTTGGCCACTAAAGGGTCACTTTCTTGAAAGTAACGGAACATGGTGATGTTCTGGATTTAGGTAAAAATGACTAAAACTGTGATATGTTGTAGATGTAGTTATTCTGAAAAAAAGGTCTTAATAGGAACAACCATTAATCCCGGATCTTTGGCCACAACCAGGCCACTTGAAAGTGACCGAAAATATTGATGGCCTGGATTTCGGCAAAATTACTGAAATTGCGATATGTTGTAGCCACTGAGGTTCAGAGAAAAGGTCTCAATGAGTACGCCCAGTAATCACTGACCGTTTGGCCACAACCAAGCCACTTTCTTGAAAGTATCCGAAGATGGTGACGTTTTGCATTCCGGTAAAAAGGACTTAAACTGTCATATGTTGTAGATATTGTGATTCTGAGAAAAGAGCAAAACCACTAATCCCTGACCATTTGGCCATTACAGGGCCACTTTTTTAAAGTAACGGTGCATGGTGATGTTCTGGATTTCGGTAAATATGACTGAAACTTTGACATGTTCTAGATATTGAAATTCCGCGAAAATGTCCTAATGGGCACAACCAATAATTACTGGGCGTGTGGCCACTACAAGGCCACTTTTTGGAAAGTAACGGAACATGGCGATGTTCTGGAGTTCGATAAAAATGACTGAAACTGTGATATGTTGTAGATCTTGTGATTCCGAGAAAAGGTCTCAATGGGCACACACATTAATCACTTTCCGTTTCGTCATTAGAGGCCACTTTCTTGAAAGTACCGAAAACGTTGATGTCCTGGATTTCGGTAGAAATGAATAAAATTGTGGTAAGTTGAAGATTTTCTGATTCTGAGGTCTTAATAGGCACAACTTCTAATCTAGAACCATTGGCCTTCTTGAAGCAACCGAAAATAGTGATGTTGTGGATTTCGGTGAAAATGACTGAAACTGTGATATGTTGTCGATATTGTGATTCTGAAAAAAGGTCTTAATCAGCACAACCACTAATCACAGATCGTTTGGCCAATACGATTCCACTGTTTTGAAAGTAACCGAAGATAGCGATGTTCTTGATTTCGGTAAAAAGGACTAAAACTGTGATATGTTGTAGATATTGTGATTCTGAGAAAAGGTCGTGATGGGCACAAATACTAGTCAACGACCGTTTGGACAGAACGAGGCAACTTTCTTGAAAGTAACCGGAAATATTTACGTGCTGGATTTCGCTAAAAATGACTGGAACTGTGATATGTTGTCGATATTGTCATTCTGAAAAAAGTCTTAATGAGCACAGCCAATAATTACTGGCCGTTTGGACACTACGAGACCATTTTTTTGAAAGTAAGCTAAAATGGTGATGTTCTTTATTTAGGTAAAATGACTGAAACTGTGATATGTTGTAGATGTTGTGATTCTGAGTAAATGTTTTAATGGGCACAGCCAATTATTACTGACCCTATGGATTCAACCAGACCACATTCTTGAAAGTAACCGAAGATGGTGACGTTCTGGATTCCAGTAAAAATGACTGAAACTGTGATATGTTGTAGATGTGGTTATTCTGAATAAAGGACTTAATAGGCACAACCATTAATCACTGACCTTTGTCCACAACCAGGCCACTTGAAAGTAACCGAATATATTGATGGCCTGTATTTCGGTAAAATTGACTGAAATTGCGATATGTTGTGGCCATTGTGATTCCGAGAAAAGGTCTCAATGGGCACACCCACTAATCACTGACCGTTTGCCCACAAAAGCCACTTTCTTGAAAGTAACCGAAGATGGTGGCGTTCTGGATTCCGGTAAAAATGACTGAAACCGTCATATGTTGTAGATATTGTGATTCTGAGAAAATGTCCTAATGGGAACAGCCAATAATTACTGAGCATTTGGCCACTACAAGGCCACTTTTTGGAAAGTAACGGAACATGATGATGTTGTGTATTTCGATAAAATTGACTGAAACTGTGATATGTTGCAGATCTTGTGATTCCGAGAAAAGGCCTCAATGGGCACACACAGTAATCACTTTCTGTTTGGTCATTAGAGGCCACTTTCTTGAAAGTAACCGAAAATGTTGATGTCCTGGATTTCGGTAGAAATAACTGAAAGTCTGGTATGTTGTAGATTTCCTGATTCTGAGGGAAGGTCTTAATAGGCACAACCTCTAATCACTGGCAAGGCCGCTTACTTGAAGCAACCGAAAATAGTGATGTTGTGGATTTCGGTAAAAACGACTGAAACTGTGATATGTTGTCGATATCGTGATTCTGAAAAAAGTCTTAATGGGCACAGCCAATAATTACTGGCCGTTTGGACACTACGAAACCATTTTTTTGAAAGTAAGCTAAAATGGTGATGTTCTTTATTTAGGTAAAATGAATGAAACTGTGATAAGTTGTAGATATTGTAATTCTGTGTAAATGCTTTAATGGGCCCAACCAATTATTACTGACCCTATGGATTCAACCAGACCACTTTCTTGAAAGTAACCGAAGATGGTGACGTTCTGGATTCCGGTAAAAGGGACTGAAACTGTGATATGTTGTATCTAATATGATTCTGAGAGAAAGATTTAATAGGCACAAGCACTAATCACCGACCGTTTCGCCATTACAGGGCCACTTTTTGGAAAGTAATCGAAAATGTCGATGTTATGGATTTCGGTAGAAATGAGTGAAACTGTGATATGTTGTAGATATCGTGATTCTGAGAAAAGTTTTTAATTGCATAACCACTAATCACTGACAGTTTGGCCACTGGGAGGCCAGTTTTTGAAAGTAACCGAAAATAGTGATTTTGTGGATTTTGGAAAATTAACAAACTGTGATATGTTGTAGATATGGTGATTCTGAGAAAAGGATTTATTAGGCACATCCACTAATCCGTGACCGTTTGGTCACTACGAAACATTCTTTTTGAAAGCAGCCGAGTCGAAAATAGCGTTATTGTAGTTTTCGGTCTAATTGTGTCTCTCTCTCTCGATCATAATATCTACAACATGTCACGGTTTCAAGCAATTCCACCGAAATCTAAAATAACGTTACCTTCTGCTGTTTGCAAAAAGGTGGCCCTGTAGTTGCCAAACGGTCAGTGATTTGTTGTGCCTATTGAGACTTCTTCTCAGGAACAGCATATCTGCCACATACCACGGTTTCAAGCAGTTCCACCTAAATCCAATTTCCGTCAGGATTGTGCGGGGTCTTTAGTATTTCGAAGGGGCATTGACTTGCAAAAACGACAAAACGACGGTCCCATATTTTCTACTTTGAAGTCATCTGTGCATCGGATGAGTTTCGTTTCTTTAACGTGGTCCTTTTAATCAAGGGGACCCGGTTTTGAAATGGGACCCTTTGCTCCCCTTACCTATTTTCCGAAAGAAACAAAAAATACCTGCCGATGTATTTTCGGTCTAGTATATATATGCCGAGTACGAAAGAAATCGGATGAAGAGAAACCTTTGTGAAGATATCTCCCTTACACTTTCAATTTTTAGAACTGAAAGTTTTTTGCACCAAAGTCTTAAATTGTCATTCATTTTCCTTAATTCTATTAGTACTTTTGCCACAGACTCAGAGCTATAAGACTAATAGAACTAGAAATGAAAGATTTCATTCCTTCCTTTCTCTCAGACTAAAATACTTCTGCATTTTGCTCAGAATGTCACTCTTTTAAATATAAGCTCCCTATCTCGAGATAATTGTGGCTACTGGGGTTTCAAGGTAATCGGTACCCAAAAGTGTAAAGTTTGTCGACACTCAAATCTCAACAGTTTGTTAAAAGAGATTTCATATTTGGTGTTGTTATTTCTTCATTACAAAAGCATTTCTGGTTGATTGTATTCATGGTGAGTTATTGAACTTATACACACCAAAAAAAGTGTGACAGCTAACAACGTGCAGCTATGCCATTCAATATATCTCTTCTTATCCCATAATCGTGTCTGGTAAAAAGACCACCGCTCTCTCTTCTCGTTTCCTTTCTCCCGTATTAAAATTAATAACTTGAGCACAATTCTAATTTCAAAATATACATGTATTAGTATCAATAAAGTGATAGAATAAAAATGAGACTAAACGAGAATATTAATTAATGTAGGGAGAACATAAACACTTCTCAATGAAAAATTGAAACGAATAGATATATGTTAGAGGTACCCTTTCTTTTAGCGTGTGCGGTTACAAATTCGGTAGTGTTCATTAAACGTACTGATCCGAAATACATTATAATTAACCTAGTAGGATTGTTCCTTGGACAATCACCCTAGAGGACGCCAGTTCAAATCTTTAATAGAGGTGCAAAATGCACTTGTTACCTTCTTCGCTTCAGGGCCACCAAGTTCTACCGCGAAGGAATCCATGGCCTTCCAGAACGTTGACAGAATTTCGTCGATGCTGATGGGGACTATTTTTTGATCTTCCAGGTACACCCAGGAACTTTAAAACCTGGAGTTTGAATATGTACGAAATGATAACTTTTTCCTGTAGCAGAATAGTTTCACTGTATGTCTGATAGTTGGACAACCAATATGACAGCAAACACATCCCGAAAACATAAAATGCCAGGATATTCCTCCACTTGGAGGGAAAAGTATTACTATCTGAGAACATCACCTAGAGAAACAACCACGAGATAAAACTGCAGAAATTCCATTCACGCTAAGTTCTAAGAGATGGGAATTAATGCAAAGAAAACGAAAATAATAATACGCAGCATGTAGAGACCGTAAACGTATAGAAAGCTAAATAAAATGAGAAAAGAAGGAAGGAAAGAACAAAAGACATGGGAATAAATTAAATTTTAACAACTAAGGATAAACAGTCTGCGCCTTTTTCCCCGGCCTCCTGCATCTGTCTTGGTTTTCCTCACTTTATAGGATAAATCTATTTCAGGATTCAAACGGGAACATCATTTATAATGTTTAATTCCTTCAAAAGGATGTAACTAAGTCTAGGGTGAGACTCGAACACAGAATCCTTAGAACAACAGTCACGCACGCTACCCACTTATATATACAGGCAGGCTATATCAATTGCGTTTATAAATCATCTATTACACGCGCTGTTATCGAACGTGTTAAATCTGTTACACTTCTAGTCTGAATTTTATTTACGGTCTTTAGTCATCTACGGCAAGAGGCCCTAGTTTTCATTAAATACATTTGTTCTCTAGATCAAAATGAAGAATGAATTAATCTGTACTCTTAGGAGCTTACTGGTGCACCAACACAAACACAAACACACACACACACACGGATATATATCGGATTGATTGGGTATTAAAAGAGTTATCTCGTAAATTTAAGAAGCGGGTATAAGGAGGTCGTCCCTACAGTAATGACATCTCGTAGCGTTGTTACGTAACACACGCAATATAAGTCGGTAAGATGTCTGCTTGTTGAGTGTAGCAACCCGGGTTCATATTTTCTTCTGGCTCACTTTGATTTTTTTTCAAAATACATTTCTCTGTGTTTGTAATTGCTATTAATAATTGCTTTATTGTTTTTTTTTGGGGGGGGGGGGCTTAACTTAAATTAGTGCAGGTTAAGTAGTCAGGAAGGTTCAAATAAATATACGACTTCTTTTCCCGTGTGTACAGTCCTGAGATGAAGTGAGTCAGTGGGTCAATTGGATTAAGATTTTTAAGTGGGTTAACAGGATATGACTCACTGCGACACACAACCCACCGTGACTCACTCTGACCCAACAATCCATTCTGACCCACGCTGACCCACCGAACCACTCTGAATAACCAACCCATTCTGCTCAGCGCATCGTAGACAGCTTCTTCTGAGCTCTGGTGAATTTGTCTACGTTTTATTTTCAAGGCCTTCTTTTCTCTTCTTTTTTCATTTGTTTCTATTGAAGAAAGAACTTCAGGCACTCTTGCAGAACTTCAGGAAGTTGACCATATTTGCAATTGTAATAATAGCAATATGACTTACTTCTTGACTTTTCAGACACAGCCTAAGAGTTTTTAAAGGAGCTAACTACTGGATTTTTTTGAATCACCTATAATGTATGAATTATTGTATAAAATTTGAATATAACTATGTATGTGTGATCATCATGTTCAAATTGCAAAGTCAACTGAAATCACATTTGGCATATACATAGTTAGGCCCTAATCTCAATATCACTTTTTAAAACTCCTTTTGGTTGGGGGGTGGGCATTTTCTATATATATGATTGATTTCTAAAAATAATTGAAAAGGATCGATATTAGTTGACTGCCTTATATTAGGCAGTCCTTGATATGAACTACCTTGACTGCCATGATATAAATTTAACTTCAACTGCTTCTTCAATGTTCATCCTCTTTTTACTTTTTAGGTTCTATGGCTAGAGTCGAGGGTGAAAAAAATGTGCTGTTCAGAAGATGCTGTTTACAATGCAGTGAACAGAGTGGGTAATGGTGGGTGATGGGTCGCAGTGGGCCACGGTGGGTGCTGGATCACAGTGGGTCACATGCTGTTGACCCACTTCCCACTCAAAAAACTCGACCCACTTGACCCACCAACCCACTGACCCACTCCAACTCTAGTTAACACTACGGTGTCTGGAGTAAACAAGTTCTGCGAGGGGAACTTTTTTCATTCAAAATATATTTTTATATGTTCATATTTATTATTATTATTAATTACTTTCTTGCATTATTCCTACATTATCTTAGATTAGTGACCGTGGTTTAGTATAGATTATGTAAAGTGAAATACGGTTATGTACGTTTACACTTTCGTTTCTTTCTTTCAAAATACATTCCTATCTGTTCACGTAGTCCAAAAAGAGGCATACATCTCTGTATTGATCAACTATAATATTCTAGTTTATGAGTTTATTTGTTTCTGCTCTTCTGAGCTTAAGATGTAAGTAAAAACATATTAACAACAAATAATAAAGAAACTAAGTCTACCTGATGGATAAAAATAAGAAATTATATAAAATACAATGAGCTGATCAATACGGCACTGTATACGTACTTTTGGGCCACCCTGTATATTATTAATAATTTATTTCTTGCATTTAATAACTTGCTGAAAATAACCACTTTACGCATGGGTCAGATAAAATGTCTATGTAAACAAACTGAACAACGAAACGAAAATATATCGGTAATTTTCTACTACTTTTACATATCGCGGGAAACGTCCCTTGAGACCCCCTGGTTCGAAATTTAAAAAGAACAAGCGATGGGAGCTGTATTTAGAAGTCAACGACTCTGGAAGAATCACCATTCATCTCAGCGACTGTGAAAACTAAGGATTTGACACTAATAAAGGTCATTTTGGATTATTTTCACGTCTTTCGGTACATCTCCCCTCCGGTGACCCCTGCCTGCACGCAATGATAGCTGATTTTGAAAGTCATCGCTAATGGAAGTGTCACCATTGATCTCAGTGACCGTGAAAAATATGAATTTGACACAAATATAGGCAATTTTCTAATATTATTACATGTCTCGGTAAACGTCCTCCTCCCCTTAGACCCCTGGTTCCATTTTTTTGTAAATAATAACCGCTTGGTCCTGTTCTGGGGCCTGGACAAAAGTATCCGTTATTAAAATTTAGTAACTTTTTGTCAACTCGTCTGATCTCCAGGCTGCACATAGATAGACACACAAGCAAACTCGAACAGATAGAACAAACAGCGTTCTTTCGCATAGAATGTTGTTGCTTCCACCCAGCCTAAGTGCCGGAGGGCTTCTTTTTGTACGTAAACACGTCTATTGAATCTGCCTCTTCTATCGAAGTAATGGGTCGCGTGTAGTACTAGTATTAGTTATTTTGTTATTACTGACCTTGAAGAACTAACAAATGACTTCTCATGAAGTCACAAGTCGCTTTGCTCTGTGAAGTTGATATACAGTAGAAATGACCTATGCATTACTCACCCGTTGTGAAATAGAAAGATTATGTTGATTTTATCTGAACACCCACAAATCTGTTATAGCAAGAGGCCTCTCCACAACTACTTCCAATCTAGATTAAATTTCACGGCTAACTTTTTGAATCATACCCAAGAGTATCATTGATATGTTAGTGTTAATAATATTTATGTACCAAAGACAGGTTTTAAA
This sequence comes from Thermobia domestica, assembly GCF_964235325.1. Lineage (NCBI taxonomy): Eukaryota > Metazoa > Arthropoda > Insecta > Zygentoma > Lepismatidae > Thermobia > Thermobia domestica. The sequence goes on along the minus strand of NC_137454.1, from coordinate 53,196,084 downwards.
CTTCCAAACTGTGCTGTGCATAAAAGTCGGAAATCTTATAGAGTGGTTTCATCCGTGTGTCTGCTGATAGATACTAGAGCAAAGACAGAAAGTGATATAGAACAATGGTTTTCTGCTATTGATTCTTCATCCAATGAATAGAATAGGTTCCATCTCATCCGTTAACTCCATATTGAACCCAGAAGTGGTTCAAATTAGCAATTTCCGGTTCTAACATTTAACCCATAGATGAAAACGGTAACATACATGAAACCATTTTTTTTTCTAAACGATTGCGCGTGTATAGGCAACATATTATGGCCATTCACAATCTCTACTAAAACTGAAATTGGTTTAAATTTATTATTACTTCCGGTTTCAACAACAGTTTCAACTTTTATCGTCATAGCATAGAACGGTAACATAGCGAGAACTAATTTTTGAAAACGAGTTACCATCTAGAGACAACATCATGGGTACACAAAATATTCTACCGAAATTATAAATGGTTGAAATTTACTATTACTTCCGGTTTCAATTTCCAATTTCCGCCTAATAGAAACAGCAAATGCTTCAAGATGTGGTCTTTTGCAATTAATTCAGTATCTAAAGAATATATTTTATTTCCTCCGTTAACCTTCTACTCAAACCGGAATTGCTTCAAATTAGCCATTTCCGATTTCAACGTTTGCCGATATATAAAGAAAATGATAACGGATAGTGAGAAGTGGTTTCTGCAAACGATTTAGAGTCTAAAGACAAATATCTACAATACTAAATTCGGCTGTAGTTAGAATTTATTATAACTTCTGGTTTCAATAACGGTTTCAACGTTTATCGCTATAAAACGAAAACGGCAGCAGATAGCTATAAACAGTTTTAAGCAAACGATTCAGCCCTTCACCAAACATATCGCTACTATCCATATAACTCTACTAAAGCTGGAAATTGTTCAAATTCACTAGTACTTCCTGTTCCAATACTGATTTCCGTAGAGCATAAATGGTAAAAGATATTAAAAAGTGGATTTTTGCAATCGATTCATTGTCTCAAGAATAGCCTCCTCCATTTCCGTGGCAGCTTTGATCAAAGCAGAATTTGTTAATATTAGCCATATTCTGTTTGAACGTTACTCGCCATAGAACGAAAACAGTAACAGATAGTTAGAATATCTTTGTCCAAACGATTTACCGTCTTTAGGCAGCATACCATAATTATTGTCAACACCCTACCGGAACAGGAAGTGGTTCAAATTAACTATTACTTCCTATTTCAATTCTTGTTTCCAGGAATCAAAACAATATGAGATATAAAGATACGACTTTTTAAAATCAACCCAGGGTCGCTTCAAGAACTCAGCATCCCAATAATATTTTCCACCAATCCCTATTCAAACCAGAAGTAGCTGAAGTTACCCAAGTTCGGTTTCAACGTGTATTGCTTCAAGTTTCTAATCTATGATTAAGAGTGTCAACTTGTTGCATATATTAGACGAGTTACCAGTACCAATACCAAAATAAAAAAAGTGAGTATCGTTTCACAGTGTGAAACGAAGATTTCCAAACTATATGAATCCAATAGTGAAACTTGAAGTAGCGTTATCATCTGTCACAAAAGAAAATGCACATTTTTTGTGGGATAGTATCTTTATATCACCTCTCGATTTAATTAAATGTTTTAAAGGACCAATCCCTAAACATAAATCGATAAATGTATTACCTCTCGTTTTGCAGCTCAGACAAGATACGATAGAAATATCGTAAACCTTAATAGTAAGACAAAACAGCTACGTTCTTTTACAAGCTTGAAACTTACGAATATTAGCAGTGTATATTTACAGAGTAGGGTGTTTCTGCTACGTTATTCCGTAGTCCATTGGATCCGTACAGAACTACCCCCCAGATGCTATGTGAGCTTTGTGGTGGACAAATACCTTGTGCGTGGGAGTTTCCGGGGTGGTCCCGCTTCCTCCCACTGTTTTCATTCCACCAATTCATTCCATCATCATCCATACGGCCTGAGCCGTAGTTACCTGAAGAACGTATGACAAAGTCAAGTACTTGACCTACAAAGTAGAATTTGGTACGCTACCTTTAGACCACGGAGGCCAAAATCGTGAACTGGCGTGCTCGTAAGATCAGTGTAATTCGTAGGTATGTTCAATTAGCAAGCCAAATACCAAATGATGTTACATATTCCTGTATTCTTTATATCATAGTATTATGATGAAATAAATCACCAAGACGTCAGGGTCGATTAGGTGTTCCTGGAACGGTGGCTCAGTGATTGAGCGTTCACCTCTGGTGGATGGGGTCCCTGGTTCGATCCCAGGTCTCGCCAAATGAAATTTGTGGTGGACAAACACCGTGTGTGGGGGTTCTCCACGTTCTCCCGTTTCCTCCCACTTTATTAATTCTACCATTTCATTTATTTCTCATCATCACCGTCTCTTTTAGCCTAGCCGGATATCTTTGGGACGTAAAACTCAAATATTTCATTTTCATTGTTTTGTTTTCGTATTACTAGTAATAGCAGTAGTGGTATTCGCTGTCGTATTAGTACAGTAATAAGTAGTAGCAGTAGTGGTAATAGTAACAGTAGTAGCAGTTGCAGCAATAGTGGAATTAGCACTAGCATTCGTAATCGTAATAATAATAATAGTAGCAGTAGTAGTTTAGTATTAGTACCACATACGGTGTAGAAGTTTTAGATATCTTCTCTGTTACTCGTAATGCGTTAATGACTGTAGTATAAGACTTTTACTTCCATGAGCTGTATTATTGTATAATAAGCATGACCGGACAGAGCAAGCACATTAACAAATAGACAGACACTATTGGGATATAGAATACATACCTTGGGTAACTTTTCACACGATTTTCCCATTTGAGAAGGACAAATGTACGTTGCAAATATTATGACGACACATTTCTCATTTTCCATTGCATATTGAAGGATTGACTTGACTTATCAACTTGGTTGTTCTCAGGCCGGTTACGCCCAGCCCGTTTAGAGCCCGGCTCGATTGTGCCCGGCCATTTAGGGTCCGGCCCGTTTCTGCCCGGCTCGAGGTTCGGGCCTGATCGGATCGAGACGGACACAGAATACAGATCCATCCGGTCCGTCTTCGGGCCTGGTTTTGCAGTGCTCTGGTCTACAGACACACGGATAAAACCGTTCTATAAGACTTCCAGCATTTATTCACGGCATAGGTTTCAAGGTCATTTCTATATTAACTTCATGAATTAAAGGGAACTTGTATTCCTCGAAAGACATTTGTTGGTCCTTCAAGACAAATCGAACAATGAAAAAAATAATACTAGTAGTATCTTAACACACCACTCACTAAAACGATATAACAGAATGCTGCCTCAGGCTGATAATATAAGGCTTAACTAGCTGGAACTCGCCTGTACAGTAGCAACATTCTATGCCAAACAACGTTCTGCTGTGTAAGAAATGCTAGGGGTTGTTCTGTCCATATACGCCGCCTGCTTGATATTCCCTGGTTGCAGCACTCACACAAATAATCTTGTCAGGGCGCTGCAGGCAAGATTTTCAGTTTCAAAACATAATAAAAATAACAAAATAAATACTTCTCGCTTGACACTATCAAAAAATAAACAATTAAAGCATAGAGATAGGAGTTAACATTTGTAACCTCTAAAACATAATTGTTTGTTTTAAATGTGTTTGTGCAAAGGGAACCAATAAACATACTAAGTTAGTCACTTTATACTTTATGTCCACACCAAAATCCTTGCAAGTTCTTTTTGATATACCATTAAAATTATTTTCTTTTATGATGATATTTTCATTTTAATTTGTATGAATGTAGTATTTTCTTTTAGTAACGTGCTGATAATATCACTGCCTCTTGCACTCATTGTGCATCATGTAAGTTGTTGAAAATATACACTAAATACCACGATTATGTATGTAAGGAATATGCATGACAGTAATTAAACTTGAACCGGGGTTTAAACCTGTTTCTTTACGATTAAGTCAGCCGTGTTACCGACTGAGCTAGGACAGCCCCAACTTATCCTTATATTATCGGTATATTTTACTTTATCACAGCACAGCCCTTTATGACAGTGTTCATAAAAGATTTTAACTAACAAGAAATTAATTAAAAAAATCGAGACTCCGCTGAAAACATATAACACGTCCCGCCATTTATATACACAGACATACATTTTGGAAAGTCGGCGTCGTTGGTTCTGTCTGTTGTGTTTGAAATCAGTGTTTCTTTCAGAAACTATGTTCTGGGGGGGGGGCACACTTCGTATTCGGGGGCACTATTGATAACTTTCTATTTTTATTATATTATAAACGTATTATTTTGGTCTCTTCCGGGGAGCACTCTCACAGCTCCGGGCGGGCAGTACCCCCTAAAAACACTTCTGGGAGAAGCACTGTTTAAAATACACCTAATCTAATATTAATAAAATAAAAAGTTTGTTTGTGTCTGTCTGTATGTATGCATGTATCTGTGTGCTGCCTAGAGACCAGACGACAGGACCGAGAGTTACCAAATTTTGATCTTGGGTACCTTGGCCCAGGTTCCAGATCAAGACGAGGCGTTTTTTTTTTTTAAAATCGAACCAGGGCGTCTCAGGAGACGTTTACAGGGACATGTAAAAGTAGTAGAAAATAACGGATATTAGTGTCGAAATCAAAAATGAAAATGAAATGAAATCTTTGAGTTTTACGTCCCACGGTTATGAAGGTTAGGCTAAAGGAGACGGTGATGATGAGAGATGAGTGAAATGGTGGAATGAAGAAAGTGGGAGGAAACGGGAGAACAGCGAGAAAACCCACGAGTGCGATGTTTGTCTACCACAAAGTTCACTGGCGAGGGCTGGGATCGAACCCGGGACCCCAAGCACCAGAGGTGAACGCTCTACCACTGAGCCACCGCGCCCCCGTGTCGAAATCAAAGTTTTGACGGTCGCTGAGATCAATGGTGAAACTCCGATTGCATTAACTTTCAAATTAACTTCACTTAGTTCCAGGTCGGGGTAGTTGTTGATTTTAGTTTAGCATCCCTTTCAGCAGGGAAGCTATATGAGACGTGGACCTACTGATTAACGTGGAATCCGAACCACATGAGCTCCGCCGGGAATCGAACCCGGGTCTCCCACGCCAAAGGCGCATACGCTAACCGCTTAGCCACAAGGGAGCTCTGCGGGTCGGGATACCGGAGGGGATACCTGACATGTAAGATTAATCCAAAATGGCCGATATTAATATCAAATCCGTAGTTTTCGCACTCGCTGAAATCAACAGTGATACTACTAATACAGGCGTTGACTTCCAAATACAGCCACTATGCGAATAATGGGTTTTCTTATAGTTATTAATAAATGCAATAAATAAATTATTAATAATAAATGGGAACAGATAGGAATGCATTTTGAAAGAAAAAAAACGAAACTGTGAACATACATAACCGTGTCTGGCTTTACATAATTTATCCTTACCCAAGATCACTAATCTAACAAGAAGAAAGTAGACTTTGGTAAATTATCTTCGGGCTCATTTTTCGCGAAGTAATATTGCATATTTAAAATATGAATGTTTAGGTATGCGCAGGAGTCGAGACATGTCTCGAATCTGGACTGGAATTCGAGTTCAGACACACTTTGTAAAATTCGAGACGAGTCAAGGCAAACTTATTTCTTGACTATAATTTTCAAGCCGAGACACGAGTCGAGTCGAGACTTTTCGTAAAAATCTCGACTCGACTCGAATTTCTCGAAATTTTTTCTATAATTATTAATATTATTTTGAAGAATGTATTCAGGCATAAACAGCCTTGAAATCAATTCCAGCATTTATTGCTTTAGAAAAGTACCGAACGCATTAACTTAATGGTTATCTTTCGAAATCAAGATTTAATTTTCTGCTCAATTCAGTTAATTAAAACTAATAATTAATGTCGTGAAATTTGATAGTACTTCAAATATAATACTACTACTACTACTACTACTACTACTATTACTACTACTACTACTACTACTACTACTACTAATAATAATAATAATAATAATAATAATAATAATAATAATAATAATTATTATTATTATTATTATTATTATTATTATTATTATTATTATTATTATTATTATTATTATTATTATTATTATAATGCTCTGGGGGACATACACGTGAGCATGTATCTAGTACAGCTCGAGCAAGGCACAATGACGGCCGACGCGTATCGCACACTGCTTGCAGAGTACGTACACCCCTTGATGACGACCATGTTTCCCAACGGTAGTGGCATTTTTCTACAAAATAATCCACCACAAATCCAAAAATAATCCACAAAGCCAGGAGTGTCATGGAGGGCAAGAGAAATGTTCAACAATGTTCTATATCTGTTGACGGTGTGCGAATTACAAGGGGGAGGAGGGAAATCCCCATTGGTAATACTAGATGTTCTTATAACCAAAGTAGATTTCCCTCAAAGAACTATGTGCTATGTTATTAAAATGTATGAGTTGTTTTGTCTGTTGTGTGTATGAAATAAATTATTTAAAAAATTCAACAAATAAATTATTAACAATGCATGTGATCAGATAAGAATATATTTTGAAAAAAAAACGAAACGGTAAACATACATAACCGTATTTAACTATACATAATCTGACTAAACTAACCGATGGTAACTAATCTAGAATAATGTACGAAAAATGCAACAAAGCAATTAATAATATTAAATATCAACATATAGAAATATATTTTGAAAGACAAATGTTCCCCAGAAGTAACCTTGTAAATTTAGGATTTAGGATTTAGATTTCTGGGCTTTCGGCATCTGAGACCATTTAGCCCGTCACTATCAAGGGATGACGTCTCTAGGCGAACACACTTTAAGGCGAAAGGGAAGGAAGGAAGGATCGGGGAAGAAACCAAGCGATCTGAAACCTAAGGTATCACCCTGGCGTCTGCCTGGTGTGAATGTGGAAAACCAAGGAAAATCTCATTCAGGGCGGCCTGAATCTTTTAAATTTATCGACCGAGTGCCACCACCAGGAATCGAACACGGGACCGCCTTCACGTAGCCATATAAACGTATGCTTGTCTATTCCATTACATTGTGAATAGGCGAAATTGGAACAATGTTGCATCGGAGTCAGTCAATTAGTTCGGATAAAATGTTATTCGTTGCACAATCCCTTCGATGACATTTCCAAGATCGGGGCAGTAACCCACATGGTCGAAAGTAGTGTTTCCACGAGATGAGACGAGAGGAGAATTATAGCTGTCTCGTCTCGTCCCACATCTCGTCTTGTGAGACGAGACACGAGAAATGTCTCGTCTCGTGCCAACATATGAACGGATGAGGCCCACAAAAAGAATCTCTTATAGAAAGTGCTTAAAATTACAGCTTTTAACCAATTTTAACCAACCAACACACAACACGACTACAATCTTCCAATCAGTGTTTCTTTCAGAAAAAAATGTTCCTGGGGAAGATTTAACATTCCGGTGGTACTGCTGGAATTATTCTATTTATTAATATATTATAGATGTATTATTTTGTTCTCCCGGTGGGGGGCACTCTCAGAGTTCCAGGGGGCAGCACCCCAAAAACATGTCTGGAAGAAACACTGCTTAAAACAACGACTACTTAGTTTCGACCACGGGCGCCCAAATTGAGGGGGAAGGGGCACGACCCCCTTGCTCACGAAAATGTATACGTAATATAGCAAACTACGTATATTAAATACCAGACGTAATATAGCACTCAAGGAGATTACCCACTTAAAAATTTCTTCGGGCGCCTATGGTTTCCAGTAATGAATTATTACGACAGGAATATTTGTCAATATCGTCGGTACAGTCGAAAGGCAAGCCTTCCCCTCTTATTCTGAAATCCTTTTTTCAAAACCTCTCGTACCACTTCAAAAAATGAGAAGGCCAGTAGGGGATAAATGTATGTTCTAGCGCACCTTCACCTAGAGATGCAAAAAAGCCGGCTTTTTTGAATCGATGGTTTTTTTCACATAAAAAGCCGGCTTTTTTGGGAAAAAAACGAGAATTTTGGAAATTTTGGCTTTTTTCAACTTCATGATTTTTCTATCTAAATAGCTTTCTTATAGTATATTCTATAGTTAGATAAGAATTCCATGACCTGAATGTGATATTTCGCTCTGAAATTCACCATCAAGATGGATGGAGCACATGTTTTACGAATTAAAGCTAACATGAAGAATGTAGTACTTGAGGGTAATTTTAGAGGCTATTTAACTTTATTTTAACTTTTGAGTTATCGACATCTTTTTTCTTCTCTAGTTTGTCATCCGTGTTTCATTTCTAAGAGCTTTTAGTACTCTAGCTTCTAGCGCAAAAGTTAAACTTGCCAGTTTTTCTATTTATCCGTCAAAGCGTACGTTTTTCAATATATCCGTCAAACCGTACTTCCACATTTCTGTTATACTGTAGCTGTGAAGTGATTTTGCAATAATTTTCCGGACACAACCTTCAATACCAATTTATACAAATAATCAGTAGCGGATTTAGAAAAGTACTTTAGGAGGGTTTTTTTCTGATTGTTTCGTTTCCTAAAAAGTCCTAATTTTATTTGGGAAGTGCTTGAAGTTTATGAGTACAGGCATAACTAATATTTCGTTTCGTTTATAGGTTTAGCAATAATCTTCCGGATACAACTTTAAAAATCATTTTATACTGAGAATCAGTGGCGGATTTAGAAAAGTATTTTGGGAAGGGTTTCTTCCTAATGTTTAGTTTTTTTTTTAACATTCGTAATTTTTATTTGACTTGAGCTTAAAGTTTATGAGTAAAGGCATAAATAATAGATATTTCTTTGTTGCAGACATTCCGTAACTTTGGGGAACGGGCTTCAGTCCGAAAGACCGCCCCCCTAACCTTCGCAAAACCGTCACTGCTGGTAATTAGTAATAATAACGATTTAAAAACAATAAAAAAGGAAGTCGCCCAACTCACAGTACACGCACTATTTCTACATTCACAGATGGAATGAAGAAAAGCTTTGTCAGAATGGTCGAATGCTGGTTGAATCCCGGACTTCCCGATAGAAGCGCAAAAGCTAATCACTCAGTCATATTTGTTGTGCAGTTGTATTTAGCTTAACTTAAATATATTCCGTAGTCTTTTTTTTGGGGGGGGGGGAGTTCCGTAATGATATGTTGAATCCCTCTTGTTAAAAATTCAGAAAACTTGAGGATTGGGTAAACTGTGATGGTGGTTCTATAAAACTTAACTATAGAATTTCAAGAATATACAGAACCAAAAGCTCTAGATGTGCAGTCTCTAAGTGTATCATATAAATCTAAGTATTTCTCTTATGTTTTATTTTAATTTTATTTTGTTTCAAAAAGAGGGTATGGAATATTTTGAAGTAAAAATACCACATACTATTTTGCTAGTTATTTGTGTATTCTTTAAAAAGAAGTGTTTACTTTTAGGGTTGGCTGATTTACACCAACTTTTTTTTTTTAATAACTGGTTTAAACCACAAAAATAAAAAGAATGAAAAATGCGAATCGTGTGAACTTCATGGTAACGTTTCCAGATATCAAACCACCTGCAATAGTTTTATTTCCCTTTCACCTTTTAATCAAGGTGTCCCATGTTCAATTCTCGGTCGAACCACAATCCTTCTTTCATGCGTAACCCAAGTAGCGGTTCGGATGTCAGTTTAAGCGAAAGTCTTCTCCTTGATAACCTCGGTATTTCGTAAGGATGTTAAGCCTAAATATACGAAACAAACCAAATTGTATATTTCTACATGCCTAAATGCGTGTTATTTTATAAAGAAGCCAATATTGCTTAAATATATTGATAGAAATTGGCAAAATTTATCGATTGCCTACGTAGCTTCCAACATTAGCTTGGATTGGACTTTCAATGATATCTACGTACCGGTACTAAATTTGTAATTTAATACCTCAGTTTTAGCGTACTGATTATGGTACGTTGACCTTTAAATTTTACATGCAAAGCAATAACAGGATTTTCCCGTTATTGTGTTACATTTCAAGTAATGACGGGATTTTCCCAATGGCTAGGGCGGGAGATTCTCAACTTAAGAAATTTACTGACCGGACTTCTTTAAGCTTATGGGAGTTCTTCCGGCATAACCCCGCTATTGCATAATAACATCAAGGCGAAACAAACTTAGGCTATTTCTGTGAATATGTAATATAAATACATAAAACAAAAAATCTAAGTCAAAAAAGCCTGATTTAAACATCCCCCCCAAAATGGGTTTTTGGCATTTTAAAAAACAACCACGGTTCTTGCCAATTCTGCTTACTTTTGTATATAGGAGGTTAAAAAATTCTTATTATATACATTGGTTAATCCTGTGGAATTCATAATGTAAATATGTTGAAGAAAAATTGTTTGAAATATTTTTTCGAAATTCATAGTTTATTTTCGATGTTTTATATTATTATCAGCATCAACCACTAATTAAATGATTTTTTGTGTTATAGAGAAGCGATACAAAGTCTGTTTTATCAATTTAAAGCAGTATTTTGAAAAAAGCCCAAAATTTCCGAAGCAAAAAAGCAAAGCAGAAAAAACCGAGTTTTTTCCCAAAAAAGCCAGTTTTTTTCCGAGCCCTTGCATCTCTACCTTCACCCCCACCCCTCAATAACATAGTACACCCCTGCTTCCAAATATCTTCTAATCTACCCCCTAATAATTTTTAACACTTTTTATCCCCCAAATAACTTCTATCACATCTCAAATAACTTCTATCTTACTCATAATAACTTCTAATGCATTTTATTATTAAATTTAGTTACAAAAATCACTAAATCTGGTTATAAAAATCACTAAATCAAGTTACAAAATCACTAAATTTGGTTACAAAAACAAAAAAAATCACTAAATCTAGTTATAAAAATCACTAAATTTAGTAAAATAAAATTACAAAACACTTTTATGATTTTACCATAAAAGTTAACTAAATTCTACATAATTACATACAGGGGTGGATAACTTAACGTAACTGTAACGTAACGAAAATAGCTCTCTGTAACAAAATTATTGGTTATTTAATTTCGGTGGGTACAAGACATAACACACATTTTCGTTATGAAGCAGTAACGTTATTCAAGCATGTAACGTTTTTGTACCGTAACTAATTGAAGGAACAAATCTGTTTCTGGTATGCTTTATAACTCTTCTCGCCAGAAAATCCAGCTTTTGTACCACCAGAATGAGATTCTTTCCTATGCGGGTATCTAATGGAACGAAAATGTGCGGAACAGAAGCTATTTCGTTACAAAGACTATTTGCCACATGAGTAACACAGTTGATCAGACAGGTTTGGTAAAGGTATTGTGTTCATCAGTTACAGATCTTATCAGATCTTTGGAGAGTGTTTGGGCATGGTTTCAATTGTATTGTTCTTCAGAGGGTCACATTGAACTTCGTTCTTCAGGTGGTGAAGCAGAAAGAAATTTCACTTTCATATGTTGTTATTGCAAATCTAAAGCAGTAGGGAGAAAAAAGAACTTGATCGATTTCTGTGAATATCACAGGAGAAAGTCAGTCACAAGGCAGGTGGAACCAGTGTTGGGCAAAATCAATTGAAATCAATTGCAATTGATCAATCAATTGAAAGTAATTGCTCTGAAAATCAATTGCAATTGATTTCAATTGCAATTGATTTCAATTTGTAATTGACAATTAATTTCAATTGCAATTGAATTCAATCATAAAATTTGCAATTAAATTTTCGTCAATTGTTAATTGTTAATTGGTCACCAGGCAATTGAAACTTTTAATTGTTAATTGTCAATTGCAAAGGGTGCAATTGAAACATTTAATTGTTAATTGCAATTGACAATTGAAACTTGTAATTGTTAATTGTAATTGTTAATTGCAATTGAAATCAGCAATTAAAACTGAAGATAAGAAGATGTGTGTGTATTGTGTTGTCCACTTGTTACTGTTTTACATATTTCAAATAAGGTACTTATAAGAAATGCTGGATACCTACCATCCCTTCCCCCCCCCCTCCATGGGAAGAAAGCCGGGAAGCTAAGTATTTTTTAAAATATATTATGTTTATGGTTCTATCCCCCTCGAAAGAACTCTATATGCCCGTCATGCATAGAATAGGAATGGGCACCAACGAGTTCGAGCGAGTTTTCTTTAAAACTCGACTCGACTCAAAGCAGACATCTTTGAGCTCGACTTGAGATCTCGGCTCGAAAAATTTCCCCCAACTCGACTCGAATTCGGATCGAGTTTCCAGTCGAGTCGAGCCAATTCGAGCTAAATTCTTTGTGTAGTTCCAAGTACTACTATCTTCAAGTATCCTACATAGACAATATAATTATCAATGATACTACTACTACTACTATAATTAATTATCATTATAACACCGTGTACCTGTATAAACATGGAATATAGGCGGTTTGTATCGGAATACTAAAAATTAGTTGACTGTCGATCTCGGTCGTCAAGAAATCTTCAGGAGGCAAGGACATCGGTCACGAAGTTCTTGGTTTGAGTTCAGGAGGAGCAAGTATTCGGGCTCGAGCCAAAAAATATTAAAAGGTATGGGACTCCAGCCAAACATGTTCAAAACTGCTCGACCCGGGTTTAGGGTTGTCAACAGCTCAAGCGGCTCGCTCACAGCTTATTCACTTATCGAGCCGAACCGAGAAGTGAGCCGAGCCAACAGCTCATCCAACCGAGCCAGCTCGAGCCAATGGCTCACACGAGCCGAGCCGAACCGAGCTGATTGCTTACCCCAACCGAGCCGGTTCGAGCCATCGGCTCAGTTAAGCTGACTCGAACCCAGCCTATGGACTCGTTTCAACGGAGCCGGTTCAAGCCATTGGCTCAATTGAGCCCAGTCGATGGGTAATCCCAACCAAGCCAGTTCAAGCTGTACGCTCAGTTGAACCGATCCGAGTCGGTTGACATCACTATTCCGGTTGGGCTTCTACTTTGGCTAAAAAATTGGACCGTGCAGTTCTCAGCCTTGATGGTAAGAATTACAAAAAATGATATGAAATCTTTAGTTTTACGTCCCACGATTATGCCGGTTAGGCTAAAGGAGACGGTGATGATAGGAAATGAATGAAATGAAAAAAGTGGGAGGAAACGGGAGAACCCCGAGAAAATCCACGAGCACGGTGTTTGTCCACCACAAAGTACAAACTGCGCGAGCTGGGATCGAACCAGGAACCTCAAGCACCGGAGGTGAACGCTCTACCACTGACCCACCGCGCCAACTGGTAAGAACTACAGTATATACTTATATTGGTGCTCACGGCGTCATTAACTTGTTCCGCCACCAACGAATTTCAAGGTACTTTGTTTTGCATCTTTTGTGCGTGTTTTGTGTCGCTTTATGCGCCTATTCCCACATTTTGTGCATCACCGGAAGTGGGTCAAAATGGGCCTACAAATATGGCGGAACACATTATTGCTCTTCCGCCACCAATGAATTTCGAGATCGTTTCCTTCACATCGTTTTATGCCGTTTTGTGCATCTACTTCCGTTTTGTACGTCGTGGGATGTTGGTTAAAATGAGTCTCCAAGGTGGGACGAAAACGATCAAGAGTTCCGCCACTATTAAATCTCGAGGTCGTTAATTTCACATCGCGTACCCTTTTGTACGTCTATTTCGACGTTTTGTGCGTCACTGGAAGATGGTCAAAATGGGCCTCGAAGGTGGGACGAAAATGACCCACTGCTCCGCCACTACCGAATTTCGAAGTCCTTCCTTTCGTATCGACTACTGAAGTTTCGTGCCCCCATTTCCACGTTTCGTGCGTCACCAGAAGTGGGTCAAAATGGGCTTCCAAGATAAGACGAAAATGACCCACTGTTCCGCCACTATCGAATTTCGAGGTCGTTAATTTCACATCGCGTACCCTTTTGTGCGCCTATTTCGACGTTTTGTGCGTCACTGGAAGACGGTCAAAATGGGCCTCGAAAGTGGGATGAAAATGACCAAGAGTTCCGCCACTACTGAATTTCGATATCCTTCCTTTTGCATCGACTAGTGGATTTTCGTGCCGTTTCGTGCCCTTATTTCCACGTTTTATGCGTCACCTGAAGTGGGTCAAAATGGGCTTCCAAGATGGGACGAAAATGACAAAGAGTTCCGCTACTATCGAATTTCGAGGTCGTTAATTTCATATTGCATACCTTTTGTGCGCGTATTTCGACGTTTTGTGCGTCATTGGAAGACGGTCAAAATGGGCCTCGAAGGTGGGACGAAAATGACCCACTGCTCCGCCACTATACCTACCGAATTTCGTGGTCCTTCCTTTCGCGTCGACTAGTGAATGTTTCGTGCCCTTATTTTCACGTTTTGCGCGTCATCAGAAGTGTGTGAAAATGGACCTCCAAAGTGTGACCAAAATGACCCATTGTTCCGACACTGTCGAATTACTAGGTCGTTTCTTTCGCATCGTTTAGTGATTATTTTTTAAAAAGTTTTCTGTGCCTACTTCCTCGTCTTGTGCGTCACCGGAAGTGAGTTAAACGGGCCTTTAAAGTGGGAGTTAAATGGCTCACTATTCCGCCACCACTATTCGGGGTTGGTTCTTTCGCATCATTTAGTGTGTATTTTGTACCGTTCTGTTCGCCTACTTCCACGTTTTGAGCATCACCAGAAATGCGTCAAAATGGTCCATCAATGTGTGAGAAAATAGAGCCATTGTTCCGCCACTATCGAATTTGAAGGGTCGTTTCTTTCGTATCGTACAGTGCCTGCTTTGTACCGTTTTGTGCTCCTATTTCCACTTTAGTGCGACAACAAAAATGGTTCAAAATGGCCTACAAGTATAGCGGAATAACTTAATGCTGTTCCGTCACCATCAAATGAGGTCGTTTCCTTCACATTTTTTATACATGATTTGTGTCGCTTTGTGCATCAGTGGGAGAGGGTCAAAATGGACCTTGAAAGTGGAATGAATATGCCTTTCTCTGCCATATTTGTAGGTCGCCTTTGACCCACTTTCGTTGGCCTACAAAACGTGAAAGTATGCGCAGAAACGGTATAAATATGCACTAAACAATGCGAAAAAAGCGACCTTGAAATTCGATACTGGTGGGAGAGTGGTTCAGTTTTCTTCCCACATTGAATGCCCATTTTGACCCACTACCATTGAATCACAAAACGTGGAAATAGGCTTACAAAACGGTAGAAAACACGCACAAGACGATGTGAAGGAAACTACCTCGAAATCGTTCCTGACGGAACAGCATTAACTTGTTCCGCCATATTTGTGGGATAACATTGACCCATTTCCGGTGACGCAGAAAACGAGGAAATAGGCGCACAAAACGACACAAAAATGGAAATTTAGCTTAATTACATGGAAATTTTAAGTTTGTAACCTTAATTATATGGAAAATTTTATACATTTTTCCTTTACGTTGATTTGGGACTTTTAAATTTTATTCATTTTTCCACTGAAAAGTATGTATAATTCAACAAGTTGATTTGATTTTGAGGCTTGATGTCCCGGTCAGCAGCGAGGCTATATGAGACATGGACCTACTGATTAACATGGAATCCGAACCACATGAGCTCCCGCCGGGAATCGAACCCGGGTCTTCCACGCCAAAGGCGCATACGCTAACCACTTAGCCACGGAGGAGCTCTATAATTCAACAACGAAATAATTATTAGTTATAATTATAATAATTATCTATATAATTGAATTCATTGTAATTTGGTCCATAACAAACACTTTACCATTTCGTAATAGCTGTTATGCCCGTTCTTCGAACGGATCAGATAAAATATCAATGTAAACAAACTGAACAACGGGAGAACAATTAAGAAACATTTCTAACATTGGATATATTTTGTGTGAATATATATCCAACAACGTATATGTGTTTTCATTGGGAAGGCCGATGGGGGCTGAATTTGAACGTAAACACTATCGGGGGTTTCACTATAGGTCTGAGCAACCCCGATAAATATGGATTCGACACAAATTCTAGTACTTTTACATGTCCCGGTGAACGTCCCCTCAGACCCCCTTGGTTCGTATTGTGAAAAAATCTCCTCTGGCCCCCACCAACCCCCAACTAATACCGCGAAAACTATGAATGTGACACTAACATCTGCCATTTTCTACTACTTTTTACATATGCCGGTAAAAGTCCCTATAGTCCTCTGGTTCCAATTTTGAAAAAAAAAAACAATGCCTCTGGCCCGCAGCCGATGGGGGCTGTATTTGGAAGTCAACGCCTGTGGAAGTATCACCATTCATCTCAGCGACAGCGAAAACTATGGATTTGACACTAATATCGGTAACTTTCCATTATTTTTACATGTCTCGCAATTCCCCACCCCCGGTGACTCCCGGCCCGCATACAATGGTGGCTAAATTTGAAAATCATCGCTAATGAAAGTATCACCATTGATCTCAGCCTCCGCGAAAACTACGGATTTGACATCGGTCATTGTGGATTATTTTTACATGTCTCGTGATCCCCGTTATAATGCCCCCGTTTCTTATCTGATGGGGGCTAAATGTGAAAGTAAACGCGGTCTTGAGTTTCACCAATGAGCTCAGCTACCCCGAAAACTATGAATTTGACAATAATATCGGTCATTTTCGATTATTTTTTTACATGTCTCGGAATTTCCCCCTCTGGTGACCCAAGGCCCGCATACAACGGTGGATGAATTTGAAAGTCATCGCTAATGGTAGTGTCACCATTGATATCACCAACCGCGAAAACTATGGATTTGACACTAATATCGGCATTTTGGATTACTTGTACGTTTCGGCATTCCCCCCCTTCCCCCGTTGACCCACGGCCCGTAGCCGAATACGGTGAATTTGGAAGTTAATGCGATCGGAGTTTCACCATTGATCTCAGCGACCGCGAAAACTATGAAATCGACACTGATATCGGTCATTTTCTACTACTTTTACATGTCCCGGTAAACGCCCCCCTGAGACCCCCTGGTTCGAATTTTTTCGAAAAAGCTTTGCCTTGGTGTGGGACCTGGACCAAGGTATCTTTGACCAAAATTTGGTAACTCTCGGTCGACTTGTCTGGTCCCCAGGCCGGTCCCGGTAAACGTCCCCTGGAGACCCCTAGTAAGGAATTTAAAAAAAAAAAACTCTTCGTCTTGGTCTGGGGCCTAGACCAAGCTACCCGTGACCAAATTTTGAAAAGTTTCGGTCCACTCGTCTCGTCCACAGGTCGCACAAAGATAGACAGATAGACACATGAACAAACTCTATTTTATTTATATTAGAAAGGTCAGATCCGCCGTTATTGTATTAGTGCGGTGCTTGAGCTATTGATCGTAAAAATTCAAACTCCGATGAGTGATAATTTTATAGGCTTGTTTTATTACAAGTTTAAACACTTTAGTCAGTAGAGATGAGGACGTGAATCATGGGTCAGAGTTGATGACAATGGGTTTTGGTGGGTCTGTGGGTCACAGTGGGTAAGAGTGGTTTATGGTGGGTGGTGGGTCAGAGTGGGTCACGGTGGGTCGTGGGTCACGACGGGTGGTGAGTCAATTGGTCGTGGCTAAAGTTTTCATTGCCCCACGCCCTCTCTGAACTACAGTGTTGAAAATTAATCAGTAAAAATCAATTGCAATTGATCAATCAATTGAAAGTAATTGCTGTGGAAATCAATTGCAATTGAATCAATTGCCAATTAATTTCAATTGCAATTGAATTACAGAATTCAATTGCAATTACTTTCCACTGCAATTACTTTCAATCAATTGATCAATTGCAATTGATTCTCCTTTTTTAATGGCCAACTGCAATTAACAATTAACCATTACTTATTTCAATTGTTAATTGCAATTAACAATTAAATTTACAGATTAATTGTTAATTGTTAATTCAATTGAAATTTGCCCAACACTGGGTGGAACCGTGGAAAGGGCGGCAGGGTCAGGGGGAAGCATAGAGTGAGCCAAAAGTAGCAAAGGGGAGGGAAAAATAGGCAATGTCTTTCATTCTTCATCTTGCTTTGTTTTCATAGCGCTCTTCGCTGTCCACAACAAGAGTAGGATTATTTGATGTGAGACCTATTCCATGAATGGGGGCGCAAGCCTGTGGAAATCATATTATTATTATTATTATTATTATTACTAAAACAAAACTTTACAGTTCTATACAGCCCACAAAATAGCTAGAAAATTGCGTGATGCATGGCCACGGGGTATTTCAGCGGAGTTTGTTGATTCTTAATCTGGGCAGATCCCCAATTGGTTCACTACATTGAGTAAAGATATTATTATTATTATTATTATTATTATTATTATTATTATTATTATTATTATTATTATTATTATTATTATTATTATTATTATTATTATTTCTAACGAGTGTAGGCTAGCGGTTAGCGTTCTTCCTTAGCAAAAGGGAGATCCTAGGTGCAAAGCTTGTGGCTTGCTACCCTGACTAGTTACATCAGTGTTTTCGCGAATCCACAAGGTGAATGTCGGGATGTTATCTTTAAGCATAAATCCTGCCTGATTTTCTTTTTTCCTTTTTCCACTATTGATGTTAAAATATTCTGTTGTAAATTGGCCTTAGAGGCTGTATTTGAAATATTGTTACATAAATAAATGAATGTTTAGAGCACACCAGGCACGCGCCCATTTTTTTTATGGATCCAAAGATTTTTGGGGGGTCTTATACGTATATTGTAGTATTTAACCTGTGTTATTCAACATCTGAAAAGACTAAGTAATTGTCAATTAGTGCCTCCTATTTCTCAGAAAAAAATGATAGTGCTAGAGATATAAAATACAATTTTTAAGCCATATCATTCATTTCGATATGAAACAAATATACTTGTGTTAAGAAAGTTCACAAACATTCGTCGACCTACGAAGTTTAGTGAGGGCGGGGAATCTGAATTCAGTAGACCCCACGTAGCTCCTGGTTTCAATTCTCAGTAGGAGCTAAAGTGTTACCCAGCATCTTGAGACAATGGGAAAACTTCCTAATTTAAGACTACGGTAGACTAGCGGAGTCTGGTTACGTGCTATGTGTCTTCCTTTCACTTGCAGCAATAATGCTATTGTTTAGGTTTAAAATTCATAAAGTATACTGCGGGGGGAAAGGGGAGTAAATTCAATCCCATGTTGCAAGTTTACACATGTACATGGAAAACAATATTTCAATTTAAACTATGTAAAATATTTTTATGACAAAAGTTGGTGTATACTATATTTTCTTTATGACATTTTGTATATCCCTCAATTTTAGGTTAAAATCTGCCAAGAATAAAAGTTTAAGTTCACCTTTCTCCATAATTTTTTTAAAAAAATATATGCATGGTCAACAATAATTTTCGTTAGAAAGTATTCGATTTTGGGGTAATTTGGCGTACCGTACTTTTATTTGAGGCTTCCCGATTTTTATTCCCTCTGCTCTGAGTTAAAAGCAATAAGAAATAAATTAGTGGGTTTACCCTCCTAGCCCCCGTGCATTTCTTTTAGAGTTCAATGGTAAATTTTCTATAATTCATTCGGTTTTGATACAATATAATGTTTTTTTTTCACTCTTTCCATAATCCCCAGTGCTTGGAATTAAAATCACTCAAGAATGAGCGGTGAATTCAACCCTCTTCCCCATGAACTCAAAAAATATTTTTCTCGATAATTTCCGTTACAACTACATCGAGAAAAAATGAGTGACGTAAAATTGTATGTTACATTTGTATTATCCTGTAGTTTTTGGACTTAACGTACAGCAAACGTATAACTGAAAACGCATGTTTTATAATACTTTCTGCATAAGTATTCCAATTCCATCTGTACGTACTTTCCGTATGAAACAATATAGGCTATCAGGATCTCACATGCAAATGGACGTATATAACATATAGCTGACGAAGGTAAAATACATATATGTACCGTATATTATAAGGAAGACTATTAGATATCCCACATCGTGCAACGGCATGATATAGCATCTAAAGGCAGGGCCCATGTAGCATACGGATAACGTTTGTTCCCTACTGATTTTTGTAGTAAGCAAGTGGATTCCGTATATTTGTACAATATACCGCTGTCCGGAGAACGAATTTTTCTCAGTGTATGGGTAGTGGATCTGAAAAGGAAGGGGGGGCCGCTGTAGCTCAGTGGTAGAGCGTTCACCTCTTGTGCTTGGGGTCCCGGGTTCGATCCCAGCCCCCGCCAAGTGAACCTTGTGGTGGACAAACACCGCGTCTGTGGGTTTTTTCGGAATTCTCCCGTTTCCTCCCACTTTCTTCATTCCACCATTTCATTCATTACTCATCATCACCGTCTCCTTTAGCCTAACCGGCATAACCGTGGGACGTAAAACTCAAAGATTTCATTTCATTTTTTTTCTGAAAAAGAAGGGGGTTTGCATGACGTCATGCCGTCCCCCGAGCCTATCTTTGCCCATTTTAATTTTTTTAGGAAGTGGGGAATGCCATAGATATTTTTTTGTGTGGGGTAAGGCGTTTAGTCGCCTTCCCCGGTTACAA
This sequence comes from Thermobia domestica, assembly GCF_964235325.1. Taxonomy (NCBI): domain Eukaryota; kingdom Metazoa; phylum Arthropoda; class Insecta; order Zygentoma; family Lepismatidae; genus Thermobia; species Thermobia domestica. The sequence continues at coordinate 53,175,608 of NC_137454.1, read as the reverse complement.
CTGTTCGATTCTAGTGTAATATGCCGTATATTTTCCTTAAGGCTTCTTAATCATTCACTGTACATGGAGACGAAATCAGTAAAAAATAGCTTAGTGGCTTTACCCTCTCCAGATTATTTATAGTTTCACAGTAACTTATATAAATCTCATTCGGTTTGATGCAGTATTATATATATTTTCTTTGACTTTTTCCGTAATCTCCTATTCTTGTAATTAAAATCGGTCATAAATGAATGATGAATCACTCCCTCGCCCCTTTCTTTATATTAAGAAATATGTCCAAGATATCTTTCGTAAAAATATTAGATTTTCATGGAATATACTTTTTGAAGCTTTAAATTCATTTCCACAACTTCGATTTAAACTAGGTAGTGAACTTATCTTTTGAATAATAGATAATATAGAAAACCATATCCAATTTACTTGAAACTTAGTGCAAACATAGCAACAATAAATAAGGGATAATGTTTATTTTCCTGTTCTGTGAAAACTAGTATAAAGAGTTAATGGCCCCTCTCGAAATATTTTGCAGCTAAATCTGAAAGTAGTAGAAGAATATGACTGATTCAGTTGTAGCTCCGTTCATACATACATTACAATAGTAAAATAATATATTATGAACTTTATCTTTTACATGTAAAGCCCGTTCAAGGGAAATATTTTCGACCCTTCGGAAATATTTTAATGCCAGTGAGAGAAACGCTAGAACACGTCCAGTTACCTTGAACTTGTATATATGTACATACTAACGATAAAATATGAGCGCTTTTTTCATTTCTGCGGAAACCCACGGAAGGGACAACATATCTCTAAACATTTTGCAGCTGACTCCGAAAATGGCAAGATAGGTCTAGTTCACTTAAAATTACGTGCATACATAATACCTAACAATAAAATAATTGTTTTCTTTTAAGTTAGCAAGAAAATTAAAATGGCAAAATCCCCTTCGAATTATTTAGCAGAGATTGTCGAATATGTCATATCAATATGTACTATTAACTTATAACTGCGTACAACAGCTGAAAAGGAATGAATCCAGATGTTAGTCTGGTGAAAAGTACCCCAGAAATTCATAATTTCCCCGGGAAAATCATGCAACAGTTTTATATTATGTAGGTTTTAGTTTTATGTAATTTACACCAAATGTAGTAAAAATATAAAAAGTAAAATTGTTGTGTTACTCTATTTACAGTATAGTAGAATCTTAACAGATAGGGAGACGATTTGTAGCTATTATTATTATACTAGCGTATCTCCGAGATTTTACTTTGTCCATTGTTTTTAAAGAAATGAAATACTATGTATATTATTTTCTAAGGTTGCTAAACCCATCGATTTTTGCAGAACAGTTACTCCTTGCGATAGTATTCCTGGCCTGGACTAGTGACAAAGTTAAATGTGTGATAAGAAAGATTTGGGACACTTGGTCCAACATTCGATTCGAAACGAAACACAGAGTGAGTTGGGTCTTGGTCTCGTCTCGAATTATAAATCTATCTCTGTCTCGTCTCGACACATTGAGTCTCAGTCATGTCTCGAAACAGTATTGTCCGTCTCAGTATAGGTAACATCTTTATTTAGAAAAAAAGATGTTTTGCCACTCGTGTTCATTAGAAAGTTTCTCCTTTGATATAATGAAGTACATTCCATACTCGTGTATCTTTTTTTCCCGCAGGCTGCATATAAGTGCTACGTGTATGGCCATCAACAGTATATAGCTATGAAGATGACAGTGCCCCAGAACTTGAAAGTTTTCTTATAAGGGCAAGCAGTAATATGTGGGTTCCCAGAATTCAAAATCTCAATAAAGATCTATATTGCTTCTAGAAGCACCAGTTGGTGTTTAGTGGAAGTAGGGCGGGAGTTAAATTTATTTAATACTTCATCTTAGTTTTTTTTTTTTTTTGAGATGATGATGGGGCATCAGCAGCATTAAATTATTTTAAGTTCTTTTGGAAATGGCATCGTGGGGCCATTCCATTCTTTACGAGTTAAATTGAGAGGATAATATTTAACTCAACTTAAAGATGTATTATTACTGGGGACACTAATAATTTTACTGAAATGGGCCCAGATCACATTTCAGCAGGATTTATGTGCCTATGTTTATGTGATGTGGTTAACCTATTCCATGCAACATTTATACATTCCATGGTGAACCTATTCCATGCAACATTTTTGTGTTAGTAGATATTTTATCATATGGATTAGGAAAGTTTTATCTTAAAGTGGGCCCTTTTGATTAGCGGAAAGCTTAAATAGGAGGAGGAATTGTCCCTCCTGCCGTCCATAAGTATGGCCATGGCAAAAGATAATTCTTGTCAAACTTTTGACAACTCTACTCTATTTTGACTACAAAACAAATTATTCTGAGAGACGGAAGACATACAAGGCAAAAGTTGCTTTCCAAATAGATTCCTGACCTATATTTTGAGAGGTCTTTTAAGGATAAAATTTATCAGTTATGAGTTATGAGCTAGGGGTAGTATATAGTATAACTCATGTAAAGTTATTATTTTTTGTATCTAATTTGGAGTCTAAGTTGGTTTCCTTTAACTTCTATCTACATTTTTCTTGTTTCACCTCATTTTGTTATTTTTTTAATGTATTTTGAATTCTGCCGAATGGTAAGCAAGCAATCGATATCTAACAGGTTGACTGCCATGAGCATCATTTGTGGTGCTCACCTTATTTTTCTGTGGGGAAATGAGCACCATATATGATGCTCAAGCTCGATATCACAAATTACTAACGTATTCAGGTTCTTGAGCATCATATATGATGCTCATTGTCACAAATTACCCCCCCTCAAAACATCCTAACTCTATATATATTTGTACACTTTCTCAATAAAACTGTATTTGTTCAACATGGAAATGATTGATATAGCACAAAAATTTGATTTTACACTTCATCTGTACTCTTTCTCTTATAAGAGGCCGCGGTGGTTCAGTTGCAGAGCGTTCACTTCTAGTGCATGGAGTCCGTGGTTCGATTTTCACTCACGCCAAGTGAACTTTGTGGTGGACAAACACTGTGTATGTGGGTCTTTTCGGGGTTGTCCCGTTTCCTTCCACTTTCTTCATTCCACCATTTCATTCATTTCTCACCATCATCATCGTCTCCTTTAGCCTAGTCAGTATAATCGTGGGAGGTAAAACTAAAAGATTTAATTTCATTTCTTTTCTTCTTCCTCTTTATTATTATTATTATTATTATTATTATTATTATTATTATTATTATTATTATTATTATTATTATTATTATTATTATTATTATTATTATTATTTGCTTGTTTGTTCGAAAGCAGTGTTCCCAGAGCTACACTGACATCCTTCCGGTGTAGCACCGAGGCTACAAGAGATGCAGAGCAACAGTCTAAGGTAGGATCTAAACTAAGGTAGGATCATAATGCCTTCAACCTCTTCCACCAAAAATCGTCCCGGGACCACGTCCATCAAAGGAGCGGGCTCTAGGTTTTTAGACCAGCAGGAAGAGCATAGGCGTTACTAAAGAGGAACTACTTCCGACTAGCAACTGCTCATTACTCCAAAGAAGAAGAGCTATTATTATTATTATTATTATTATTATTATTATTATTATTATTATTATTATTATTATTATTATTATTATTATTACAAATTGATTAATAATAATAATAATAATAATAATAATAATAATAATAATAATAAATATGTACAGGTGTCATAAAGGTTAGTGGTAGCCCAAGCCATCAAACCAGTATACGGCACTGTTATATATTAGTTTCCCTAATTCATAATCCTTTGTTCAGACGCGCTACTCCGTTTGACTTAGTCAAGCTTAGACAGTACTGAATGAGCAGAGTGGTAAATTTGTGCTCTACTGGTAAATCATTTGTAAAACTAGTTTACGTATGACCTCGAGTTTGACTTATTTCATATTTTAAAAGAAAATACACGTTAAAGCTACTCAACAAAGTAAAAAAAAAGTTCATAAAACAAAGTAGGTTTCTGTAGTGCAATATTTTTATTTTCACAATTAATATTGAAACCCCAAAAGGTAGTAGATTTCTACCACTTCGGATTTTAGTAGAGAGATTAGAATACAGACGAAATGTATATTTTTGGGACGCTTAACTGATTGCAGGAAACAGCTTCTTGTTATCTATTATAGATTTATTCTATAACTCTCAACGTTAAAACAGGATGTTTCTGATTTTCGACCACTTCCGGTTTGAATAGAGGCCTACGAAAGAAGATGGCAGCTATTTTTAGAACGCTGAATAGAATGCAGAAAACCGCTTCTTACAGTTACAATTCCTGTTCTATGGATATGACTATTGAAACCGGAAGAGGTTCATTCCTATGACTTCCAGTTTCAATTGAAGATCAATATTGAACATGAAAGGTATTCTTGCAGTTGCGTAGAGAGAAACTCATCAAGGGGGCGCTCACACACAAGCATTTCATATATATATATATACAGGCATGGGCGCCGAACCTGGGGGACCAAGGTGACCCGGGACCCCCCCTAAGCACATGTGGGCCCCCTTATTGTATTTAAAAAGATATAATATTTGGAATAATTTGAATGCAATTTGTTTTAAAATCCTCATATATGCCTTCTCCATCTAAATGAGGCCACCCATTTTACAGAGAAATCGGCGCCCTTGCATACAGGCGCGGATCCGAGGGAAGGCTATAGGAGCTATAGTCCCCCCTTGACGATCAGGTATACACTGGTTAAAATGGGCTTCAATACTGTTTTACACTGGATAAAGCTGCAAGCTATGGTTTAGCCCCTCCCTTGTTCATATCCTGGAACCGCCTCTCTCTCTCTCTCTCTCTCTCTCTCTCTCTCTCTCTCTCTATATATATATATATATATATATATATATATATATATATATATATATATATATATATATACAGGGCCTCCCTTCGTTGTAAATAAACACTATCTAAAATGAGAAGCGAGCAGTGAAAATAGCAACACATTCCGAAACATTTTGCCATCATGTTTCTGTTTGGGGATTAAAAGAAAGCAGAGCTTTACAAAAGCATGATTTTCTGAAGGTTGAAGGAAAAGAATTCACCAAGCAAAATAATATAACTTTTGTCAAGTAATTAAGAAAACATAAGGCAAGGGGAGAGAAGGACATTTTTGTCCTGCATTCCACTTGCGTCCCTGTTTAAAATATTTCAATTTAATAATAATATTGAAAAAGAAGATACAACGTACAAGGCAAGTCGAGCCGACACTGTCGGCGACCGAGCCCAGAGATAATGTATAATGATCTTTATTCCTTAAGCGATACTTGGAAACCAAATTTGATTTAAAACTGAGCAATAGTTACAGAGAAATAAAGTACCACATACAAACAGAGCCGAACCGAGCCTATCCTTTACCGAGTCGGCCACCAAGTATATAGATGTTTATTCTTTGGACAATGGGCTATCTGCGCACCAAATTTCGATGATATTTGGCCAGTAGTTACGGAGAAATAAAATAGAACATACAAGAAGAGCCTAGCCGAGCCTGTCGTCGACCAAGCTCGGCCATCACATGTAGAGGTCTTATTTCTTAGATGATTGGGTACTTGTACATCTAATTTGGTTTAAATTTAGCTGGTAGTTACCGAGGAATAAAGTACTACATACACATATACTTAATTACATCTGCAGTAAAACTACAAGCCCCCTTGTGCTTACTAAGGAAACTAAGAAGAAAAGTTCTAACATTACAAATGGAACATACTTCATGTAAGCAGAATCCACTTTCAACATTACAACACTAATGGGGAGAGCTTGAGCCGGGTGAGCCCCCTGACTACGCCACTGCACTTTTGAGACACTTGAGAGCTATTCGATTGGAGCAAACTGCTTTCATCTATCTATTTCCGCTCTTGCTCTATGTAGACCAATATTTATTGAAACGAAAAATTATAGTTGAATGAACCACTTCCGGGTTTAGTAGAGAGTTAATAATATAGATTAAATATGTTCTTACGAAACAGAAACCCGAATCTTAAAACGTATTACGTTTTTCGATCTATGATGATCAATGATCAAACCGGAAATGGTTAATTTAAACCACTTTCGGTTTGAGAAGACTCTTTTAATAACAAACTCACCTCCTAATTCTTGACTCTGTATTTTAAAAAAAAAAAAAATTGGTGATGATCCATGAAATAACTTATTTATTTATTTACTTTTTGTCACACACGGACACACGCGAAATATATAATGGAGTTTTGATAAACCAAACTCTAGTTATTCAAAAAAAAAAAAAAAAAAACTTAGAACGAAAACGATTTTTCCCATCCCTGCACACAATTAATCCGTTCTAACCACAGAAACTTCATACTATGTGTGTTTTTGTGATAAATATTATAAAATGAAAAGAAATCTATCCTCCCAGAAAACAAAAGAAATAGGCAAATATATAAGAAACATTTAGACTTTTTTTGGTTGTACATTTGTGAGTGGAAGAGATTAAAGCTACTGCTTCGAAGGAGAATCCATCCGTTCCAAGCAACAAAAAATGTAGAAAAGCAATTGGAAAGACATTCCATACTGAGGTTTCAAAGATCATTATCTCTGTTCTACGAAGTATTTTGTTGGGACGTGAATCATACCAACATACGCCGAAAAAGCACATTCAGATAGTTGCGTCTTAAAGTTATGGGAAATCAGTAGGAAGTGGGGGTGGGAGTGGGAAGGGAGACTGCTCAAGGAATAAATGATTATGAAACTGGAGGGGTAGACACGGGTTTCACGTTTCAAATTGTCATAATACATCCCTCCTCAGCATTTGTTCTTCAAAGAATGTCATCCATGAGGTTTGCAAGTGGTCTTTTGACTCTTTACCTGCAGTAACTCAATACGAAAGAATGCATTACAATTAATCAAAGTAATTAGGTGCAAAAATTGTGACAGTCATCTGAATTGTATTACTCTTTGGCAACAAAATTATTATCTTTGTACAAAATTACAAGTTCCTAAATGCAGTATTTTCTAAGATATTTATGAATTAAATTTTACATGTTATGAAGATTCTGAAGCCTCTGATGATGGGAAGACATCCCCTTAAGCTGTAGGTCATGTCTGACAGTGGCGTAGCAAGGGAGAATCACCCGGCTCAAGCCCCCCCCCCCATTAGTGTTGCGATGTTGAAAGTGGATTCCGCTTACATATAGTATGTTCTATTTGTGATCCTGATATTAGGACCTTTCTTTTTAGTTCCCGGCGTAAGCCGACCGGATGTTGTACCATTAAATGTCAAGCACTTCATATTCAACCAAATAGAAAGTTGTGCAGGGTCCCGTGTGTATATGCAATCTTTTATGTGTTATCGTTGATGAAATATTCTCTGAACTTATATACATGCAGACACACAGATGTCAATACGGAAATGGTACGTCTTCACCCAACTCTGGCCGTATCTGGATCTACATTAGGCATTTTGACAGTAATACAAAACTTCCTTATTATAGTATAATATGGAAGTAATAACAATCACTCATGGAAATGCAATAAGATTATGACACCTATGTTGTAAGGAGTTTTCCAGTTAGAAATTGTTTTGATTTGTCGACATCAAAAACGTAAGCGTAACTGATATTAATCTGCAATGCCTATTCGCAAAGTGCCTGGAGGGAATGAACATGTAATACCTTCCAAATGGTGCAAGCTACGGTACCAGTGAATGCAAACGTAACACTTGCACGTGTCTGATGTAACACTTGCACCTATTTCCATTTGAAAAAAACGAAAGTAAAATCTAATATGGCGGATCTAAGATGGCGGCCGGGGTGGGTAACATGTTTCAGAAGCAGTACTTGATCCAATTTTTTTGCATATCCCCATATTCATGTCCAGTGAGTAATATCTAAAGAAACTAAAATAAATTTATTTATAAAAAATATATGGTAGTGTATGATAGAAATTCCGGATATATGAAGGCCCATAAATATACCAATTACCGGCATGGGCAGTTAAATTTAGTACAATACACATTAGACAGCAGAGAACTTTGTACTTAAATCAATTTTACATTAATCTCGAGGGGACACTTCGCGAATGTTCCTGGTGAGAACCAACATGTAGGCTACTATATCAACGAATGCCTGCGATATATTAATTTTAGAACCGCAATTTAGAACCGCAAGAACCCTATGATTGTTTTCTGAATGCAACATAAAAATTTGTTTCCATGATAATTCTTTTATTTACTTTTTAATATCAGTTCTACAAGTAGTACAACCTTCGACTATGACACTTTCTCGCAAATTAACTTATAAGCATTTAAACAATAAATTGAACATTAAAAATCAAAGGGAGAAAATGAGACAAAATAAACTGTAGATTACCACATTGCCGCGAGAAGTCAAAACATTCACATGAGAAGAAAATAGTCTTCTGAATGGGTAGCACTTTTTGACAGTTTTCTTTCTCTGGCAGTTTTTTTCTTTTTTTTACAAAAATAAGACAAAATAGAAATATGTTTAAAACAAGTCTTAAAAATGCGTGTTTAAAACAAAATGTTTAAAACGTATATAAAATTTGATTTAAACAAAGCCAATTATTTAAAACAAGTTTTAATCACTTGTTTTAAACATTTTGTTCTAAACAAAACAACCCTACACCAGATTCATATTTCAAGTCGCTATGGTGACCTGGCACTCCGGATTTTTCAACCCATACACACACACATTATATATATATATATATATATATATATATATATATATATATATATATATGGCCGGATTTATTGGGGTGAAAAGGTGCACGCGCACCCCGTTCCTTGTAAATATACACTACATAAAGTGAGAATCTAGGAGTGAAAATAGCAACACTTTCCGAAATTTTCTTCTGTCATGTTTCGATTTGGACTTAAATCAAAGGGATGTTTTGCAAAATCGATAGTTTAAGTCAATTTTCTAAAAGTTCAACAAAAGGATTCACCGAGAACAGATACTTAGGATTTCCAGGGCATTTCCTCATTCACACCACAGGTGCCTAAAGGCATTTAAAAATTCCAATTCAATTCAAATGTACTGGTAGTTATTGGTGCACCCCCTCAGAAGATCCTTTCTCCCAAATCTTGTGTGTTGGTCCCAATTGATGAGTTTCTCGCTACGCCACTGATGTCTGATGTGTATTTGATTTATAAACTAAATTGCTTCAAGCAAATTAAATGTCCTTCCTGCTTCCCTGGGGGCCAGTGTATGTGTAACTTTGGTGTATGTAGCTCCGGGTTCGATCCTTGTTGGGAAGTGAGCTCGAGCTTCAATTACATTGGTCAGTGCAAGACTGTTGTAAAATAAATATTTATGATGACTACCAGCAGTGAGCTCCTTCATGCCTAAGCGCTTAGCGCCTTTGGCCTGGAAGACCCGGGTTCGATTCCCGGCGTGAGCACATGTGATTTCGATTCCATGTTAATCAATATGTCCCGTCTCATAAAGCCTCGCTGCCGAAAAGGACGTTAAACTCCAAATCAACTCAACTATCGGCAGTGTCATCACAAGAAGTAAAAATCTTATCAATAAGCTTATATTAAAAACTTCACTCTTTGATCATTTCTCTTTTTCCTCTTTTTAAATACAGAGCAATCAAAGTAATGCTATTCTCAAAAGACGTGTGCCTGGGGGCCTAAGGTGTTTACTGAATCTTAAGTATGAGGAAAAAGAAAACAGACTGAAAAACGTGGAATTTATTTGCTAGTATAATGGAGATTCTTTTAAAGCCAACCTTAGACTCCCTGTCGCCAAGGATGTTTAAAGGTTACTCAAGTGTAACTCCAAGACCCTCAGAATTGAAGAAGATGAAATACAGGTACAAAGGGTAACCAATAAATAAAAGAGAAACATAGAAATGTTACTCATCATAACAAAAATATGTCTACTTACACAAAAATGTTCTGCAGAATTTCAATACGTTTCATATCGCTAAAATCAAGGAACAAAACACTTTGGATTCGTGAGAGAACTGGTATTCAGTGGAACCAGTTTTATCTTAACAATCTCAAGCAGGTACGACATAGGTGGGTATTTCGAGTAACGCTAATCCCTTGGTAACTGTAACTACAGTACCGAAATGCAGAATGTTCCATTGAATAACGTTACTCATTGTAACGTAATTCAGAGCGTACCATTTTAAAAGTTACACTGACTAATAACGTTATTAACTAGGTGCAGAAATGGGTTACAAAATTGTAACCGTAACAGATAACAAATTGTAAATATTGCACATTTCGTTAAGTTATCCACCCTTGATTACATAATACTTACAAATTAGTATATTGATAGTTACAAATTAGGATATTGATAATGGAATCTTCTGCTAACCTCGTTCTCAATAGGAAACAATGACTTCTTAAACTCTGTCCACTGATCATAATTCAAACTGAATAGACAGCCGTTAATATCAAAAACAACTTGAACTTCGGTTTGCACATTTTTCACAATTACATTGAAATTATTAGTAAGTATAAATTTCTTTTTAGGATCCATTCTATTCACTCCATTTTTTACTTCTGACGACATATTTTTGATCATTTTTGGATTCACAAAACCGATCATTATTTGAAATTTACATACAGAACTCAACAGTTGGATAATTATCTTTTAAACCAGTGTATTTGATTTTTATTCCATCTTTAACGATCTCATCAATCATTTTATCTGTTAAGTGTTTTGTAAATCTAGGTGGAAGAAATACCTTAAACTCTTCACATTCAACTAAAATGCTCTTTCCAAACTTAGTTTTAATCTTTTCTATTTTCACAATCTTATATTCTGTATTTAATTCTAATTCTCTTAATCCAATAACCTGTTTTTGTTCAAGACTTCCAAGTTTATTTAAAAGTTCAATATGACTCGCCATTGTATTTATTATATTAAAACTTTTTAAAAATCAGTTTCTAATAGCCTCGAATTTCGTTAAGTATGTCATTGATTCTGTTAACAATATCTCTTACATTTTCATCTGTTAATTCGCCATTCATGAGCTTAATTACATTAAGCTCATCTTTAAACAGCCGAATTCGATTCACCATATTTTTATATTCTTTCTTTGAAGCTATATTAAACCGTGTTGATAGACCAGTGATAACAGCAGAAGCCGAAGCAAATGCAGTTGTAATAATTGAATACACTGTAACAGGAATAAACACATTGATGAACCCTGTAGAAGCTGATAATAGAATTGATAACGTAATAAGAGTAATATAAACACATTTTATTCTCTTGAACTTCCTTTTGTTTTTCATTAATAACTTTTCAAGATTTAATAGAGTATCTTCAATTAACACAATTAAATTCTCACGTGGAATGTTATCTGGAATAGTCATTTTATTAAATAAGTTTTTATGATATATCATAAAACATTTACAAACTAAACAAGTCTAAAAACATATAATTGATTTATATCTTCTCAATTATTTTTTCTTTCTCAACATCATACTCTAAATTTTTCTTACCAATCATAACAACATAGCAAATTGTTTTATCTGATACATCGCTTTCAAAATTAACAGTCAGTTTCAAATTAGTTCTATCACTTACAGTTACTGATTTATGCTTGCTTGTGTTAATTACGAACATTGGCCTATTTTCTAAAAACTCTTTAGGATAATAAAACATCTTAGTATTTCCAATTGTAGCTCGCTTATATACCGTATACATTTCATAAACTTTCAAATACTTATGTTTTGCAAAATCTAAGTTTAAAGATTCTAATGGGAAAGATTCATTTCTAGAATTACGAAAATGGATATTCTGAACTTTACAATGATCAAAATAGCATGAATCTCTTTCTTGATTATCATTTCTATCAGTTTGGAAAAAGGCAATCACAAAATTAGGCATATCAAATTCACTTGAGTTAAATTGTGTAGTTAAGTCGAATCCTAAATACTTTCCACTAACTGATTTCTGTAAACATTGATACGTGTTAAATGAAATAGGAATCTTACCTTCTTTTAACATATTAGATCTTAACAAGGTGGCATAGTTAGGTTCATAATTAACAATAGGCATTCTTAACTCCATATTTGTAATCTTAATTTTACCTGGATGCGGTTGAACATTCTCATATGTTCCATCCTGCTTTTTGTTTTCCAAATAGCAAATGCATTATCATCAGAACCACTTTTTTTAAATGTATATTTCAAACCTCCTTACCACATAATATCTTTAAAATCTGAACAAAATCCTGGCAAAAGTCTTAGCAAAAACACTATTTCTTCATCTGTTCTTGCCCACGTAATTCCTTCCCATCCACATTCATCATAGTGATTTGCCTCTGGTTTTGAAATCGTACATGTGTTTACAGCTGTTGAAGTTAAACCAGGATAATCTATAATATCTAATATCTGTCCATGCTTACTAACTTGAATTTGAGAAAACAAATGTGGGAAGAAATTATTAATAAGTCTAATATTTTGACCAGTAGTATATTCTCCATCAGCATCTCTACCTCTAATTTCAAAAGTTACATAAATATCAGCATAATAAGGATGTATAAACCCAACACCCACGTCAATATCAAATTCAATAGACCTGCTTGGCTTATTTAATTTCTCGATTGTTTTTTGATTAGGTTTAAAGGATTGTAATTCATATGATTCTATATTATCCATATTTATTATAAAAAATATTTGTAATCGTTTTATGAATTAAACCAATACAAACTTAAATATAACTTCTCCAAATATCCTTATTCCTATTCACCTGACTAATAATTTCTGAAAAACTATACCCATCTGTAAACATTTTTAACACTGTAATGCATAAATGTCCACAAATTACCTCGTTAAAATGTTGTATACGGCTGCTATTGTACTCTATATTTTGACCAAGATATTTTACGAGTGTTTTTGGTGGATTACCTCCAAACGAATCAAACACATACTTTCGATTTCCTTTTTTCCAATAACAAATCCAATGCGTTTCTATATTTTTAGACGTATCAAAATTAACAATACCACCCTCATTCTTCCTTGGTTGTTTAGGCAATTCATCATTCATAAATACACCTCTTAAGTTTCTTATCTTAAGTTTTTTAACAAGTTGTATTAGGTGTAAATTACTTAAAGGTTTAATTTCTTCTTTTCCTTTACTGTTTTGGAGTTTACGTTTTTTGAAAGCTTACCACCTTGTTTTTCTTCCATTGCTAAGTTATGTCGTTTTTGTTCCTCTAATTCCATTTTATTCTTTTTTGCATTATCTACAGTCTTAGCAATAGCAGCCCCACCTCCAGCAACAGAACCTAGAGCAACTATTAAAGCTAAAATCGTTGGAATAGTAAATATAAAACCACCATAATGAACTTTATTATCATTTACCTTCATTTCTTTGTTTATTTTCTTAAGTTGTGGTATAGAAAGAGATAGAGACATACATTGTCCTTTACTTAGTTTTGCTTCATTTTGTTTGAGATGTTTGTTAGTTAAAATGTGATCTATATTTAATTGTTTAAGTTCCTCATTAGGAATCGTAAATGTAAAACCTTTTAAGTGCATATTTATTATATAATTAAAAGCTTTTTATGAAAAATTTCCATAAAAAGTACATATAAACCTAAAACTAAAAATACTGATAAACCTAAACCTAATCTTACTTTCATTACTTATAAACCTAAACCAAATCTTACTTTTGTATTCATCACTAAAGCAGTTCCAAGAGCAGGTAGTTTTTCAGTTATTAAATTAGCATCTTTAGCAAAAACTCTTTCCCAAGCTTTATTTTCTAATTCCTTATCTGCAATATATCTTGATTCTGTATATTTATTATATCTATAGTATATATCATGTTCTTTACAAGCCTCATCTAATGGATTAATACCTTCATCACCTCTTTCTAATCTTTCTTGAAGTTTAGTCCCAGGCTCGCAAAATCTAAATCCTGGAATATGCAACTCAAATGGAAGGTTATTAATCAAATCATTTACTAATCCTTTTCCATACTTTTCACTATTCAAAAATTTTGGTGGCAGCGTATTCAATATCTTTATCAAATAACCTATACCTTTTGGATCATTAGGAATAAATTGTGCACGTTTATAATTAATCATATCCATAATACCTACTTTCTGATTATAAAAGTTATCATTTCCAGATTTTTCTTCCCCATCAATAACAATCAAGCGATCAATCAGTTTTCTCACATCATCCATCCATATGTATTTTTTTGATAATTCGTTATATACCTTTTTTCCTTCTCCAGATTTTGGTGTCTTTTTTGAAGGTGTTGTTGGTTTTATATATTCATCCCAAATAGGTTTGATAATTTCTTTATATTTTTTACCTTTACTAGTTTTTGTTTTCTTGTACTTGGATCATTATTATGAAATGCAACACTAAAATCAATTACTATTTGTTTATATTTTTCTAGATCATCATCATTATAATTTGTTGGATTATGTTTTGTCAATAATTCCCATAAACCTTCTGTTCCTGTATAATGTCGATTATTAATAACTAAATCATCACCATGAATGTTAACTTCCGCATTTCCTATCATATGTACAATTTTCCCATCTTCATCATATGGCTGTATTCCAAAACTTTTATCATCTCTAGTTGCATAATATCTTGAAGCAATATTACCAAAATGAGTTGTTGCTAGAGATTCTATTCCTTCTACTTTATATTTAATTTGTTTTTTCATGTGTTTTATATCTTCTGTTATAGGCGTATCACTTTCATTTATAGGACTATCATACATAGGTGGTGTTTCTAATAAGCTTGAATCCACTCTCGCACTTTTATGTACAACTGGAACTAACTCTTGAATTAGATTTTTATTTTTTTCTGCTACTTTTGATATATCTTGCCCTAAATCTTTAATTGCATCAATAACAGGCTGATCTTGTTCTTCAAATTTTTCATACTTACTTCGATTACTTTGTTTAATTTCCTTAAATCTTTTAATAAGTTCTTCTTTTAACTTAATATACTTCTTAGCTTTATTAACATCCATTTATTATATAAAGAAAAATAAAAACATAACATAACATAACATAACATAACATAACATATACGTTCACCTGCATTCATATACGTTTAGTTTACACTTTTAGAAATTCTTTAATTTTATTTCTATATTTACCATTATTCACCTTCCTAGTCATATCTATTGTTAAGAAACCATGTTCTTCACTCCAACACTTATTACATAATGATTGTAATTTTTCAAACGACTTATCAGATGCAACAAATTCATCATATATATGTTTTAAATTTACATTGTCCTGTCTAAATATACAAAGAAAGTTTAAGTTGTCCCTAATTAATTGTTTTGGCACTTTAGAATATGTTTGTCCAAGATAGAAACAGTTCAAACCCTTATGACGACCTCGAGTAAAATATTCTCTAACGTGGTTTTGTTCTTCTAATATGAAATCATTAAATACTACAACAGAATAGTCCTCACATTCATCTAATGGAAAAATCTCTTCATTGTTTCCTTTTATTATTGCTATTGTGTCTTTAATATTACGTTCTATATCTCGAAAAAGTTGTACTAAGTGTTGGTATTTAGGTTGATTTAAACTTTTAGAATAGATATAAACATTTGCATATTTTAACCATTTAGGTGCTAACAAAAAATTATCAATCATTAACGTCGTTTTACCACATCCACTAGGCCCAACTATTAAACATCTTATATCATCAGGTAATAACTCACCATTCCTCTTTCTCTTCGCTGTTTCTTCTGTTAATCTTACTTTAATATCCCAATTATCCATATTAGTTATTTATTATATAATAAATGAAGGTATTTAATTTAAATGGTTATTCATCTGTATTAAACATGCATTACCAATTTGAAAACGATTTAGAAGTAGCTGTTGCAGGATTTTACACAACATACTTAACTCCAAACATTACAGAAAAGAACAACAAATTAACATTTTGTAATAGTAACTCAAAATTTACAAAACAACTCATAATTCAACCTGATCAATATAGTTTACAAGAATTAGAAGAATATAGTAAATCAAACCTTCCATATACCAACGATCCTTTTAAAAATATTCAATTTACTGAGGATAGAAGGAAAAATAGAGTTAAAATATTTAGCCAGCAATGTAATATTACCTTAGATACCATTAATACTGTATTAGGTTTTACTGAAAAGAACTTGACTGAAAAGGTAGAACATGTTGGAGATAAGGTGCCAATGTTTCATCCGTTTGTTACTATAAATATTCATTGTGATTTAGCAGAAGGTATGATTTTAAAACACAATGATACAACACACAACGAAACAGATTTAATTGCAACATTTAGAACAAATGCAGAGTTTAGAGAACCAATTATATATGAACCTAATGAAAAGATATTTTTCCCAATACATCACAATAAATTTAATAATTTCAAAGTTTCAATTAAAGTTGAGAATGGTGATTTGATTGATTTTGGTGGAGCTCGTATAACTGTTTTACTTCCTGTTAAATAACTCAAATTATTATATAATATATATGGATATTTTTGGTAATATTAAAAGTAAGGTAAGTGATATTAGTGAAGAGCAGCTGAAACAGTTAAGGAATTTAGATAATGTTGTTAAGAATGAAGAATTTGAAAAATATAAAAGAGAGACACATGAAAATTTAATGAGACGTACAAATTTTAAATCTGAACTAAATAAAATTTTCACAACAAATTATAGATCGTGGATTGATTTTACACAAAAAAGATTAGTTAATATAACTAATGGTATTGATCAACAAGATGCTATTACGTTAAACCAGCTCGAGTTAGTGAAAAGCGATATTAACAACCAATTAGAAAGTGATAGAAACAAATTTGAAGATGTATTAAAATCATTACAAGACACACATATAAAGAAAGATGATATTGAGGTTTTAAAAGGTGAATACATGGAAGAATTTATAAAGACCAATAATAATGTTACTATTCTATTTAAAGCAAAAGTTCCTGTTTCAGAATTTAATCAATATAAGCCAGAAATATCATCCCAATTAAATACACTTACAACAAAACAAGATTTCCAAATGATGAAAAAGGAAACTTTTAATCTAATTATGCAAAAAGAAACTATAAATTTATTATGTCGATTGAGAACTAGAAATGTTCCAAATCCAATCTTCAGAATATTTAATTTATCTAATGATTATGAGTTTCTCTACAATGGAAAAATAATGCATATGGAATTAAGTTTGGATAGATACTTTTTAGATATATTTTTGAACAATACTTTAGTGGTAAATTTACCATTAAACATTAAAAAGGGTGATAAAATTATGTTTCAAGCACAAAAAATTCAGCTGTGGAAGAAGGAACATTATTGGAAGTTATTATGTATATAGAAAGAGAACCTTAATTATTTTCTTTTAATAAATAATGATGTATTGTGTTAAGTGTAAGAAATCAACAGATACAAAAATAGATAACATTAGAATAGAACAGACAAAGAATGAGAGATATGTTAAGAAAGGTATATGTGTTGTATGTGGTACTAATAAATCTCAATTCATTAAAAAGCGCGATTGACTATATGAAGGTTAAGGTATTAGAGAAGATATTATAGAAGAAATTCATAAACCATCTAGAAAAAATTATCCTAGGTTAAGTGTTATTGTTAAAGGTATAGATGATTTATGGCAAGCGGATCTTGTGGAAATGGATAGTGGTGTGTTAAAAGGTGTTTCAAAATTAAATAAAAGTTATAAGTATTTGCTAA
The DNA here is from genome assembly GCF_964235325.1 of Thermobia domestica. NCBI lineage: Eukaryota > Metazoa > Arthropoda > Insecta > Zygentoma > Lepismatidae > Thermobia > Thermobia domestica. The sequence goes on along the minus strand of NC_137454.1, from coordinate 53,157,907 downwards.
CGATTATAGATGTGTTTTCAAAATATGCATTTGCTGTTCCTGTTAAAGATAAGAGTGGGAAGAATGTTACAGAAGCATTTGAATCAGTGTTAAAAGTAAGAAAACTTAATAATTTACAAACTGATCAAGGTAAAAAGTTTTATAATAAAGAATTTGAAGATTTGATGGGAAAAAACAATATCAATCATTACTCAACATATAGTGGTAAAAAAGCTTCTGTTGTTGAAAGATTTAACAAAACACTTATGCAAAATATGTGGAAAAAATTTACTGTTCAAGGTAATTATAAGTGGTTAAAAATATTGCAAGGTTTGGTTGATGAATATAATAATAAAGTACATAGAACAATTGGTGTGAAACCTGTAGAAGTGAATAAGAAAAATGAGCATGTAATATTGAAAAAAGTAGATAAGAAAGAATATAAGTCTGTTAAGTTAAAGTATAAGATTGGTGATTATGTTCGTATAAGTAAAATTAAAGGTTTGTTCGAAAAACGATATACACCAAATTGGTCAACAGAAGTGTTTGTTATTAATGAGGTTATACCATCTAATCCACCAACATATAAAATTAAAGATTTAAACAATGATGAAGTTAGAGGAATGTATAAAGACCAATAATAATGTTACTATTCTATTTAAAGCAAAAGTTCCTCTTTCAGAATTTAATCAAAATAAGTCAGAAATATCATCCCAATTAAATACACTTACAACAAAACAAGATTTCCAAATGATGAAAAAGGAAACTTTTAATCTAATTATGCAAAAAGAAACTATAAATTTATTATTTCGATTGAGAACTAGAAATGTTCCAAATCCAATCTTCAGAATATTTAATTTATCTAATGATTATGAGTTTCTCTACAATGGAAAAATAATGCATATGGAATTACGTTTGGATAGATACTTTTTAGATATATTTTTGAACAATACTTTAGTGGTAAATTTACCATTAAACAGTGAAAAGGATGATAAAATTATGTTTCAAGCACAAAAAAATTCAGCTATGGAAGAAGGAACATTATTGGAAGTTATTATGTATATAGAAAGAGAACCTTAATTATTTTCTTTTAATAAATAATGATGTATTGTGTTAAGTGTAAGAAATCAGCAGATACAAAAATAGATAACATTAGAATAGAACAGACAAAGAATGAGAGATATGTTAAGAAAGGTATATGTGTTCTATGTGGTACTAATAAATCTCAATTCATTAAAAAGCGCGATTGACTATATGAAGGTGAAGGTATTAGAGAAGATATTATAGAAGAAATTCATAAACCATCTGGAAAAAATTATCCTAGGTTAAGTGTTATTGTTAAAGGTATAGATGATTTATGGCAAGCGGATCTTGTGGAAATGGATAGTGGTGTGTTAAAAGGTGTTTCAAAATTAAATTAAGGTTATAAGTATTTGCTAACGATTATAGATGTGTTTTCAAAATATGCATTTGCTGTTCCTGTTAAAGATAAGAGTGGGAAGAATGTTACAGAAGCATTAGAATCAGTGTTAAAAGTAAGAAAACCTAATAATTTACAAACTGATCAAGGTAAAAAGTTTTATAATAAAGAATTTGAAGATTTGATGGGAAAAAACAATATCAATCATTACTCAACATATAGTGGTAAAAAAGCTTCTGTTGTTGAAAGATTTAACAAAACACTTATGCAAAATATGTGGAAAAAATTTACTGTTCAAGGTAATTATAAGTGGTTAAAAATATTGCAAGGTTTGGTTGATGAATATAATAATAAAGTACATAGAACAATTGGTGTGAAACCTGCAGAAGTGAATAAGAAAAATGAGCATGTAATATTGAAAAAAGTAGATAAGAAAGAATATAAGTCTGTTAAGTTAAAGTATAAGATTGGTGATTATGTTCGTATAAGTAAAATTAAAGGTTTGTTCGAAAAACGATATACACCAAATTGGTCAACAGAAGTGCTTGTTATTAATGAGGTTATACCATCTAATCCACCAACATATAAAATTAAAGATTTAAACAATGAAGAAGTTAGAGGAAGATTTTATGAACCAGAATTATTGAAAACTAAATATAAGGATGAGTATTTGGTTGAAAAAATATTGAGAAAGAAAGCTAATAAAGTGTTTGTTAAATGGTTAGGGTTTGATGATTCACATAATAGTTGGATAGATAAGAGTAATGTAATATTATAAATGTTATATTTTATTATTATTTCATAAAAGGTATAAATAGTTTATTAAATGGTTAGGGTTTAATAATTTGCATAATAATTAAATAAATAAAAATAATAAAATATTATAAATGTTATCTTTTATAATTATTTCATAAAAGGTATAAATTGTTTATTAAATGGTTAGGGTTTAATAATTGCATAATAATTAAATAAATAAAAGTAATATAATATTATAAATGTTATTTCATAAAAGGTAATAAAGTGTTTATTAAATGGTTATGGTTTAATAATTTGCATAAAAATTAAATAAATAAAAGTAATATAATATTATAAATGTTATCTTTTATGATTATTTCATAAAATGTATAAATTGTTTATTAAATGGTTAGGATTTAATAATTTGCATAATAATTAAATAAATAAAAGTAATATCATATTATAAATGTTATATTTTATGATTATTTCATAAAAGGTATAAATTGTTTATTAAATAGTTAGGGTTTATTAAATGGTTAGGATTTAATAATTTGCATAATAATTAAATAAATAAAAGTAATATAATATTATAAATGTTATTTCATAAAAGGTAATAAAGTGTTTGTTAAATAACTTGGATTTATTAAATGGTAAGGGTTTAATAATTTGCATAATAATTAAATAAATAAAAATTATATAATATTATAAATGTTATTTCATTAAAGGTAAATAGGATAAGAAGGTGAATGATAATTATGATGATGAGTGAGTTTATGAAAATGATTCAGTTTTATCATATTAATAATGACTTTGATGGGGTGATCCCATAAAAGCCCTATACTAACACAACACACTAATATATGTAGACAATGGCAGGAGTGTACAAGTATTAGCAGTTGTGTTAGGAAAAATAAGTATGCTACTGTTGGTATATATAACATGAAAAAAATATTATGAAAATGAACTAAAAAATTTGGTAAATATATAAATAAACGATACAGTATTTTTTCATATAAGATGAGTATAAATAATGTTAATTTTACTGGTGAGGAGATGAGGGAGATGTCGATTACAAAACTAAAACTAATATGTAAAGTCAAGAAAATCCGTAACTATAGTTCTTTAAATAACAGTGAATTAATAAAAAAAATCGAACAATATCAAAATGAACCAGATGAATTGAAAGTTATATACACAATGAAAGTTGCTGAATTAAAAAACCATTGTAAAAGGAAAGGAATAAAAGGTTATTCTAAATTAAGAAAGGCTGAACTTATTGACCGTATTAAAAAATATGAGGATGAACAAAACAGATCACAAATTAGAAACATATTTCCATTTAAACAAGATGTTTTTGAAGAATCGAAACCACAACGAATACCAATTAAAGTAGAAACAAAGGAAACAGCAATACGGAAACGATTACAAACTATCACAATTGAAAACAGGAAGATATAAAGATCCAGTGAAGTTTTTAAATATAAGTGGGAAAGTAGTTATTAACAAAATCAAGGAAGAATTAAAGCACCACCCATTAAAAGTCAACCTTGTATTCATTTGTGATTATATTAAAGATAAAGAAGTACAAGAACGCAATTTTAAAACTATGAATGAAAGAATATTACAATCAACTGACTTAGATGAATATATAACCTATGCTAAAGAAAAACTATATAGAGAGATGGAGGAATTTCAAGGTAGAGGATCAGGATGGACATTATATCAAATTAAACATTTAGAAATCAGACTAAATAAATATGTACCATTACGAGCTTCTTCCTACATTGACCTTCCTAAACCAATTAAAGATAAGAAACCAGTAATTAATGTTCAAAATAAAGATAATAAATGTTTCTTATATTCTATTGCAAGTTATTTAAAACCATCAGAAAAAGATCCTCAACGACCTTCACACTATAGAGAAATTGTGGATGAATTACAAAATAAATATTTTAATGATTTTGAATTTCCTGTACAATTAAAAGATATAGTAAAGTTTGAAAAGAGAAGTAACATATCCATTAACGTGTATAGTTATGATGATGAATATAATATATACCCACTTCAAATTACAAAAAATAAGCAGGACAAACACGTTAATTTATTATATGTAAAGGATGAGAATAACGATCATTTTTGTTGGATAAAGGATTTATCGAGATTAATAAGAAGTCAAGTAACAAAACATATTGAAAAATTATACTTCTGTGATAGGTGTTTAACAAGACGTTTTAGAAATGAGATGCAATTACAAGAACATGAGCTATATTGTAAGGAGCATGAATCTGTTAGAATAGAACTTCCAAAACCATATGACAATCAAATACAGTTCCAAAATTATAATAGATCATTTAGAGTACCATTTACGATATATGCCGATTTTGAATGTTTGTTATGTAAAATGGAAATAGACCATAATTGTTCTAAAACTGTGAAGTATCAAAAGCATTTACCAATGAGTTTCTGTTATTATATCAAATACTCAAATGGTGTGTATAAAAGTCCTGTTAGTTATATTGGTTTAGATGCTGCAAAGGTGTTTGTGGAGAACTTAAAACAAGAAGCAATAGAAATAAAGAAAATATATAACAAAAAAGTTAAAATGAATGGCCTAACTAAACATGAGAACGAGATATATAATAATTCCAATAGTTGTCATATATGTGAGAGAAACTTGAATGATTTACCACCAGCAATTGAAAAATAAATAAATATGTTAAATAAGAAAATACAATTTGCTAAAGATAATGATAGCATGGTTGAAATGTTAGAAGAATGGAAACATGAATTAGGAAAATGTTTAAAGGATATAAATAAAAATAAAGCAAAAGTAAGTGATCATGATCATTTAACTGGAAAGTTTGGAGGCGCAGCTCACAGTTATTGTAACTTAAGCTATCGAAATCCTAAGTTTATTCCAGTATTTATTCACAACTTAAGTGGTTATGATACTCACCTGTTTGTTAAAGAACTTGCTTATGATAAGAATGAAATAAAACTAATTGCAAATAATGAGGAAAAATATATAACACACTCAAAATATGTGAAGGTTGATAAAAAGAATGGAATTAATTTACGATTTCTAGATTCATTTAGGTTTATGCCAAGGAGTTTAGCAGAACTAGCAAAAAACCTTACAAAAGAACAATATAGAGAAACGTCAAACGCTTTATGGGGATACTATAGTAAAATACAAAGTTATTAGTATTAACATTTAAGACTCAAGAAAATATCAATATGGTAAACGATGTTTTTTTTTCTATTTGAAGCAATGTATCAATAACATTGTCAAATTATCTACATTATCAAGTTACACTAAATAAAATTAACGTATTTCTCACAGATGTTATTATGGATAATCCCGACATCAAGACTAAATGCAATTGCCTGCCCAATTGTAACTCTTTGGAAATCACTGGTTTCAATCGACTATTCAGGTACGTACAAACTAAGTTGATCAAAAGCAAATAAGTATAACGTTATATGTCGTTAACTTGAAGCCTTATATATAACTATTCATCTTAGTATTTCATGTGTTATATTACAACTATTCCTTATTGTTACGTAAGGAATTGCATTTATATAATATTCATTGTAATCTATAAATGAAATAGGGTCTTTAAAAATTGCCACCGCCCATTTACAATTGACAAAGTTCAACTGCAAAATACTCAGGTAATTTATTTGAAAGAACAGAGTGGCATCCAAATTCTATTGTCCCATTCATTTACAAAGAAAACCTACTGTTCTTTGTAGTGATCAATACTACACAATTAACCTGCTGATAATTTAATTTTATCTGCCTTGGTATCTTTACAACATCTATCAAAATTATTAAATCAAAAATATATTTTAGCGATTCAGTGCTGTTAAAACTAGCAAATGCCTAATGGTGTATAATTACATTAAACACCATGTTTTGTAGTTAATAAACATATATAAATGTATAAATATACATTCATATATATACATAACACTTCATAACAAATGTATATTATAATTTCAAATTGATTAATTTCATATTGGCCTTTCATAATCCAAAATATGCATGACAGTATCACCCAATCTAGACTAAATTTATTTTATTTATTTATTTATTTATTATAATAGATTTTAGATACAGCACTAGGCCGTTTTACCCTGAAATAATGTTTACTTTAGATAATATAAAAATTGAATAACAATTTGAGATCAAGTTGATACAGCACAACAGTTAGATTACAAGAATTGTATATTTAGAGATGATCGCAAAGTATACTCATTTGAAAAAGCGTCTACATTTTCTGGTAACTGAATATAAGTACGGACAATTCAGTTTATAAGGGACCTTAACTCTCGTCGCTCTAGAATAAGAGAGATCACTACATCGTATTGTTCTAACGGGTACTCGAAAATTGGTCTGACTTAATAACTGTTCACATGATCTATTTCGATTTACAATTTTTTGCAAAAATATTACGTCAGAATTTTCTTTCTCACTAGCAGCGGTTTGATATTCATGGATTTTAAAACGTCCTTTTTTGGAGTTGAGGTACTCGGTAGGATGCAATGGCTAAAATTTGATTAATTACGGGATTTATTATTTTTTTTAAAATGAGTAGAGCATGTGTAGCGGTCATTGGTTTTTGTTCCAACGAGAGAACGTTACTTTTTAGCGTTGCCTTGTTTGAGCATTTTGCTACTTTTAACACTCACATACAGGCTGGTGGGTGAATGATTGTATGGCGTTTTTTTACCGGCTTTTATTTTGAGTTTATTGGTTAGGGAGAGTATTGCTCCCTTAGCCTACGAAAGGACACAAATACACCTTGCATTATGGTTTAATTTGCGCGTTCCCGCAGCTACATCACGCCTGAGTTTACTATGTAATAATACCGTAATTTATAGCATACTGGATTCGTGCACAGTTTTATTTTGAGTGACTCACAAAGTTTACTTGTTACAACCATTACTTTAGACTTGTTTAACGAAAAGATCGTAAATCAGAACGTGATTTTGTAACACTTCGTAAGCGCACAATATTGTGCGTATCAAAAATACACATTAAATTAGACTTTTACACAGTTTTTGATCACTTGCACATTAAAAAAAATATTTTGCATCCCCACGGAATTTGACAAAAACACAAAAATATCATGATAAATTACGTATTTATCTAAAATCAATTGAAATGTTTTTACACATTATATAAAAGTGTATTTTATATAAACTGTACGATTTAAAGTTTATTAAAGTTCCTGATTTTGCGTGTTGCGAACAGTATGTCCTTGGGGAAAAATAACCGTAACTTATCTGAATGGGTTAGCTTTTGTTTATTCTTTTTATATGAAGTAATTATTTTTGATAGTGTGCATTGATCAGTTTAGTGAATTACTTGGTAATTAGTTTGTAATTTTCACATTGAAGACTTAATTATGTTGACGCAGCTAGCCGCTGTCTAAACTGCTTGATATGTTTTCTGGTATTAACTAGAGTGAATGCACTTTTGCTCGTTTCGCAGAGGTGCTCCCAGCCACCAACGCAATGTAATGGATAACGTAATAGTTAAAAACAGCCATGAAGCACTGTGGTTAAGATTGCAGAGGGAGTATATTTCCTCTTTGGGTTACATTTTATAACCATATTCGGAAAAGTGAAAAGATTTTCTGCGTCGCAAAGATGCACACACACATATACAGTTTTGTCTGTTTGCGAAGATAAGTTTCTTAGAGCTGCCTTTATCAGAGATTTATTTAAAAAGTTATTTTTTCTTAATTAATGATAAATGAGTTATCGTTTAGTGTTACATAGGCGCTCCACAAGATGTTTGTTTTAAGAAACTGAAAAGTTAACAGAACTCTGCAACACTGCTTCCTAGTATATGGAAGATTTAAAGAAATCTTTAAAGTCATTTATCCATTGACTTTTAAAGGGTTATTTCATAGTGTTTTAAGTTGGGTGAGGCACAAAGATTTTTAAAGTTCACGTGGAAATACGAATGAAAAGGCAGGAGCTAATTTTAGATGATTTTTGAAACTTATGATGGCCATTGGGTTTTTATTTATTTAAAGGTTGTTATACTAAAGACATTAATATTCACTAATAACTTTCATTATCATTATTTCTTAAAGAGTATGATATTATAAATTTAACACATTATTATCTTTATATAATACAATTCAATAATATTTAGTATTATTTAGTACAGTAGAGCGTCGATTATCCGAATGCCACCTCTGGCGGAACATTGCTTCTAAATGGACCTTCATAAGGCGATGCTGACCAGCGTCGCTGTGTTTCAACAATCAGCACACTTCTTTTTATGAATAAATTTACTGTAGAGTACTTCTTTTTGGCAAATAAACATGTACAGTTCGATTATCCGAACAAACCAGTTTTGCGAACACCCATGTCCCCCAATTACTTCGGATAATCGACGCTCTACTGTATTATGTAATGTTTTTAGTATGCGATAACTCAAATCTTAAAATGAACTTAATGACTTACAGAATACTTAACACTATTGCATAACACAATTGCTTATACAACATTTAACTCAATTGTAAACTTTTTTCAAATATCCATTATACAATGAATGACTTTCCATTATATTCATTAAAACAAATAAAATTATTTCAATGTATTATTTCAAACAATAAAATTTCACTGCTTTGTAAAGAAATGAATGTATTATCAATGAAACAATATAATATTCCAAATTAAATTTAATTAACATAAAAATCAATAGCATGGCACTAATACTGCATACAAGTAAAATTAAAAGAAAAATATATGTAAACATTTCCAAAATACGAAATTAACATTAAAAATTTTACTTACAATAACAACAACACTAATTAATTCAGGTTAAAAATAAACCAGGAATGGACCCAACAGAGGATGGTTTGTTAGTCCACTATACTTTTAAAATGCCTGCTTTTTAAATTTAGGAGGCACCAACCACATTAAAATTATAGTTATTTGTTCCCCAACTCCGAGATGAGGTGAAAGACAAATTGAAAGGTTGATATTAAAAAGAATACAGAAGGGTATAATATGAAAATAGCCTACTCCGGGCTTTAACAAATATAAAATTAGCCAAAAGTGGGAGGAACCTCATTTCATGCCTTGTCAAGCCACTTGACATATTATTCCTTCTTCGATAATAGGCTTCGGCCTTCCGGGAGTCATTTAGTGGGTCACGGACGCTTACTAAAGACGATACGTACTATGCAAGTACTATAAATTGTAACAAGGTAATTATGTCCTTATGCACCTTTTTTATTTACGAAATACATTGTAAGTGTCAATTTCATAAATACTAGCAATCGGGCTTAAGGTTTTTAGTTTATCCTATAGCTACTTTAGGTTTTCTTTTTATCACAAAAACAATTTTGACAAGTTTAATTTGCCAATAAAGGGCTATTTTGAATTTATAGGCTACTAAGTGGTTTTCAACAATTTTCTTTGTTTTCGGAGTAGTAGCTTGATACCCTAATTTGGTTTGTCAATATTTATGATAACTGCATTATACGAAACTATTGACTAACTTCATAGTGCTTAACTTGTAATTTCTTTTCTTTCGTGATATTTTTATGCACACAAATTTCACTGTATTCAGATTGAACACTAGATATCCTTTTTCTATTCACTAGGTTTTCCCTTTACCTGTATACTTCACTTTTGTTGCTGCATCATGATCAGCTGATAGCACATCATTGATAGTAATTGACATTTAATTTTATTGTTACTTTTGTCTTATTATTTTCTTTTCAAATTATCTAATATATTAATCTATTACTCAGATCTGGATCTCTCCTTTGGTGTTCCTGAATAGACACATTAGCTAAAGGAATATTCCACATATTAATCAAGCACAAGTTTTGTACCTTATCCGACAAAGACAGTTCTAACACCATCCCTTCAAAATTCTCTCTATCATATAGACTGGAAATAAAATCTGGGTCACATTTAAATTAGCAGGGGCATGTTTAATATCAAAAGTAAAAGCAAGTAATCTATACAGTAAATTACCATGTTTCTTAACCCGTTTTAAATCTTTAATAGCGTACACAAAACCTTGATGATCCACTCTCAACTCAAAACGGGAATGTAAATATATTTTAAAGTGTTCCATTAGTTTGATAGCTTGCATTAGCTCAAGCAAGAATATATGCTTATGTAAATCATAAAGTTTTAGTTTACATGAATAAAAGGCAATAACCGTTAACTGTCCTGTACTATCATATTGCTGTAAACAGCCTCCAACACTATGTAATGTTGCGTAGCTGCGAAGGACGAATTTTGCATCTCAGTCAGGCAATTTCAAAACAAGATGCGTTTCAAACAGTTCATTAATTTTATTCAATGCATCTTGTTGCTCCTCCGTCCCTTGAAAAGCTATTTTAGGTGACCTAAGTTTATAAGCGGTACCATGATATACTGAAAATTAGGTATAAATTTACTGAAATACTGCAAAAAACAGACTAAGCTAATTAAACCACGTCTATTCTTTGGACTGGTAACCTCTTAATTACTTCTATTCTTTTAGAATCCATGCACATATTACCATTCTCTATAATATGACCCAAATATGATACGCGTTTTTCAAACAACAAAGATTTGTTCACAGATAAAGTTATTCCGTTTTCACCAAAGTTACTTAGCACCTTCTCCAACAATTTCTTATCTCCCTCAACATCTGAGCTATATAATATTACATTGTCAAAGAACCAACCGACGCCGTCTGATTTTAATTAATATAATATATAATTCATTATTCGAGATAAAACGAAAGAACGTGCCGCTAATCCAAATAGCAAAACATTAAATTGAATGGAAGGCAGTAAGGGAGGCAGTATATTTTCGAGAAAGTTCAGTCAAATTAATAAGCAAATAGGATCGGTGAAAATCTAATTCTCAAAATATAACGCCCTTTCATAGCTCCGACATAACATATTCTATCCATGGCGTATACTGCGGATTTAAATACAAATGTCGATTGAGACCTTGGTAACTAAGTACCATACGAGGATCTCATGTCTTGTTTTTTACTAGGAAACAAGGGAAGAACCAATTACTATAATGAAGCTGTATAAGTTTTTGAGGCAACAATTCATCCAATACCTTATCTAAATTCTCATGATCAACAAGGAACAACGGATAGGTTTAGTTTCTTGTGGGTGTCTCATTATCAACCTTGAAATCATACACAAAATCTTTTATCTCACCAACCTTATCTGTAAACACATTAGAAAATTCACATAAATTGTTTTCATACTTCTGTAATGAAGCATCTGCCTTATATATAAATGGATCTACCATAATCTTATCTTACACATACGCAACCTCTTGATTCTGGAATAACGTAAGATGACAATTCCCAATAGTAGAACCACCAACATCACCTCTAAAGTGCTGGTTTAACTAGTTCTCTCGGTCTCTCTGGACACACCATTTCATGGCAGGTTGATCACGTTTGCTACGAAATACAAATCCTCCACCAGCATTATTAAAATCACCTGAGGGTTGTGTCGGTTAATAATTAATTGAGACTTCCACATTTTCAAGTTTCAAAATTAATCTGTTAGTACTTAAATCAATTTGAGCACTTATAAGTGAAAGTTCACTTATGCCTATTATGAATACCGGTTCCTATTTCTCCAAGAACAACTTTAATTTATAAACCAAGGTATGAAACCGAACATGCATTATCACACAAGAATGTAAGGTAATAGTCTTCCCATCAACACCACTACGTACAGAAAGATTTTTTTTGAATTAGTTCAATTGGATTGAATTTCCACTGTTCGAAACACGCTTTGTAAACCATAGAAATAGACGAACACGTGTCAATTCTCTCAAAGTAATGCTTTTCCAAAGATATGCACGCACAAATGTAGCTATTGACCGTTCATTTTGAATAGGCAACTCTTAAAGCAGAACATAGTTCGCATCATCTTACGGTACCAAAAAATGTCTTTATTAGCGAATTGAATAGAAATAATATTTTTATCATATAATGTATTTGTTTCTCGAAACAGGGAAGCCTGTAGCGCCCATAAAACACTATTTGCAGTAAACTATCTTGTACAACTCCATTTTAATAGGCATGTGCTTTGTGTACAACAAACAGTGTAAATTTATTTAAGAATCGAATAAAACAATAAATATTTTGGTTAGTTTTATCTTATTAATAACTGTTTAATACTTTCAAATATGTAAGGGACAATAAATAGGTCAAAATACGTACCGTTCATAAAACGAGGGTGAACTTGTGGAAAGGAATAATATATCTAAGAGATTGCAGATACTACTTCTAAGAAAGTATTTGGAGGGAAACAATAAGTCGATGGAAGATCGGTCTATCCAAAAGGTACACAACGTTATTTGAGAAAGAAGAGGGACAGCTAATTTGAAATACAATAATTGCTTCAACCGAGAATCTGGAAATCAAGGAAATGTAACTAATAACGTGAGAGCGAACGTTGAAGGTAAACTCTTATCTTGTGAAAAGAGTGTAATGAAAATTTGAACTAATGGGAAGAGAAGTTAGGTACAGAAACTGGAAGAAAACCATGAAAGTCACTGGGAACAATGGAGCATACCTTAGGAAGAAGAATAAGAAATCTTAAAAATGATTAAGAAAACGTATTAGAACACTAAGGAAAAGAAAGGACTCATTATCAAACAAGGGTATGAAGCAAGTTCAGTTGGTGAAAAAGGAGAGAAGCGAGCACAAAATACATATCGAAAAGATCTCTGATGAAATTTTACTTCTCCAATGGTACAGTAAAATGGATTAGAAATTATTTACAGGGACGGAAGCAATTTGTAACCGTAGCCGTACTCCTTCTGCACTAAGGAATTTCACTCACGGCGTCCCTAAAGGAAGGTATTTGGCCGTCTCCTATTCTGTCTGTACATTAACGACCTTCCTTCTGTCTTACAATACTGCAAATATCACCTGTATGCAGATGATTTTTAAATATATATCTCAGGTCTACCCTAAAACTTGGATTATTCAATTCAACAAATGAATGACGACTTGCACCGCATTTACTTGTGGTCAAAAGAAAATGGGTTAACTATAAATCCACTTAAATCGAAAAGCATTTGCGTCTCCTCTAAACGACTCTTTCAAATGCACCGTTCGAATATACCAAAAGTACAGATAAATGGAACAATTATTCCATTTTCTGGACCTGTTACATATCTCGGAATCCGTGCATGGAATGACCTCCCATCCATCGTAAGGCAATCTCAGACAATCAATTTAAGAAGTTGGTTGAGCAGATCTTTCATAAGTCTATCAAGGCTTACTAACATCTGAAAATGCTGATTTTTGTTGCTCCTACCTTTTATTTGTTCTTTTTGTTTACTATGTGGTTATTTGTTATAATCCATGTGTGCAGCTGATGTGATACGTGCGTGTTTGTGTGTCTATGTGTGTACATGTGTGTATGTGTGTGATTGTTAGTGTTTTATTTATTTTATACATATTTTATTATTATTATTATTATAGTATTACAGATTATGATCATTCCATGGTCAAGTGGAAGACAAGGCATGATTAGCCTTAACTTCGCCATGTAAAATAAGACTAAATACATTGTAATAGTCAAGGTCAAGAATGTAGTAGAAAACATTGAAAAACAAATAGTAAAGAGAGAGTTAATAAATGATTCATGAAATACATAAATAAGGTAAACAGAATACAAAAGATGGCATTATTTTCATACATATATGGAAAAAGAAAATTAAATGGTGTACATTGGTGCATTATGGGTATAATTTTATGAGATATTAGAAGACACAAAAAGAATTACACAATACATTGGAGCTCAATAAAGCAGGCGTGTAAACACACGTTAGGACAGTTAGGATATATTAAAGGAAACAGTAGCTCTTTTCAGGGTGAAAGTCGAAGCAATGTTTAATAGCATTAAGATAATCTAAAGACAGAAAGACGAAATTAACGACAAAACTATGAGAAAGTGGAAAAAGTTTATAATATATATAAGCATGAAATTTAACTTGGAAGAACAATGTGTCCAACATAGGTGAGACAGAGGTAAAGGTAAAGGACTAAGAATTGAATAATCATATAGTTCGCTTCCTGCAGACGTAGCTGTTTTAATAGTGATGAATATGTAATTGAAGGAACTGAAAGGGAAGAGATGGGTAAAATATTACATGTTTTAGATCTGTATACGATTGTCAGAGTGTATGAAAAGGAACTGGAAAAAGTAAGGCAACATAAATACGACCTCAGATTAAAAAGGCATAATAATATTCTTAAAGAAACCGGACATGGAATATATTGAGAAAGAAGAGAAGGTTTGGAAAAGAAAAAGAGAAGAGTGATAGGGTATGAAGATCATTGGATTGAGAAACGCTTCAAGGATGTATTGATAAATGAAGAAATGGGTTTGTAGTAACAAAAGTAACCATGGAATGCAATATTAATTAGAATAGAACACAAAGAGTTTAAAGGAAATAACTAGAATTGTAACCAACATAGGTACTGTACATAAACAATTGTCTAAATTTCGAGTAGTTGCGGAAGTAATTGAGGAAAGTACTTAGCAATGTCCAAACTAAAAAGCTTTCGTTTGTACAGGTATTTGAACAACTGAAAGTAAAAAGTTCATTGCGCGTTGAAAGAGTGAGTGTAAGTTTTCGTCCAAATCTTCTTCGATGAATTCCTTGCTACGTTGCTGAAACTGGTACAACAGTCATTTCGTTTTTTTTAACACTTTCAATTACGTTATACCTATTCATCTCGAGCGTTGATTTGAATATTTTCGAAGAACAAATAGCAAATGCAAATTAATATTTCTTGGATTCAAATAGTAAGTGCTATATCACTTATATCGACCTTGAGTGTATCTTTTCTATAAATAATGAAGAAGCTTGTGGCTCTGCTCATCAAGCGAGAATCCGTTAAACGTCCTACAACAATACTAACGCAAAGTTCGTACTTATTTCAATAGGGTACTTTATATGCAGTTATTTGGCCGTATGAAGACGAAGATCGAAACCTGATTGAATGAAACCACAATTCCCAGACCTCACTTTGTGCAGATTTCTGGTATGGAGTTTAATCTAAGATCGTCTTTTCGTACCAGCACTTATTATGCCATTGGTGGAATTACCTTAGCACACCGCTGCACCGTGAATCAAGTTAATCCTAATATGACTATATATTTTGGCACAATATTGCGTCTAAACTACTTATTATGCCATTGGTGGAATTACCTTAGCACACCGCTGCACCGTGAATGAAGTTAATCCTAATATGGCTATATATTTTTGCACAATATTGCGTAAGTCAAAAACGAAAAAAAAATCCGAAACATCATTTTTACCTAGTCTAGGTTTCCTGCAGAATTTTAAATTTTGAGAATTGACGCAATTGCTAATTAAAAATTTGGTCATCCTACTAGGTATATTATCTAGATATATGATAATTAAATGTTTTCCAGTTTATTTGTCTATTCTGATTCTTTCACAAATAATGTACTAAAATACTTTGTTAAGTTTGTAAGGTATTTATTTACGTGGTTGGCTAGTATTCAACATTGAATTTCGTTATAGGCTTAATACATGGGAGAAGAAAGAGTTTAATATACGGGTAATTCCTTTACGTGAAATAACTCACTTAAAAGTTTTGCATGGACCGCTAGACATTTTTGGTAAGTAAATGTAACATATGAGTTACAAATTAAGTGAAATAGTGTCATTTGCTTTACTACAGAAATAATCCGATGGTTTGTAAAATTTCATTTCTTAATGATAGTAGTTTGTCTTTCTTACTGTCTTTGGAAGAGACTATTAGAAACTAACATCAACCGTTTCCAAGTTAAAGTCAAACACAAGTACAGTGTTACTTGAATATGAATTAAATGAATTAAATATTTATGAATTAAATATTTACGAAACATTTAACAAAATTTTGCATGATTGTTTATCAGGATATACATTTTTGGAGAAGTTTCTCAAGGAACTAGTGTGTTGAGACTTTAGTACAAATGAAAGTTATATCGTCATTTGTATAGATTAATAAATCTTCGGAGCGCATTACAAAGGAAGAATGTGTTAAATATCCTTCCCAGCAATTTCAGGCAGGATCAGGAAATTTCTGTAATATATACCAAAGTATTTATTAGATGTGTTTTTAATGTATGTTCTGCTTCTGATATGTGACTGCTTTTACAAATCGCTACATCTTGAAAGGTAGTGGACTGATGTGCCCTTCATCAAAAATATTTGATATTACTTCAGAATTACTTTCCTTGAGCAGGTAGTGTTCTAACGTTATTTGTGTGACTGAATTAACCCTTTAGCGCGCAGCTTTGCATATATGCAGAGTTCATTTTGAAATTATATTGCATCATGTAGTATCTAGTTCGGACATAGAAGAGCAGCTTTTCGTATCAGCTAATATATCTTTTCACTAATGAAGTTCTGAATTTCCCGCTACATGTCATAGTAAGCCAGCGTTGAACTCCTTGTCTTACAAACTGTACGCGGAGTTGTCAGTACGCCTTGTATTTTCATATTTCAGCTTTCTTTGCTCGTTCAGGGGGACAGATTTTGTTCGTCGCGTTTTGTTGGTTCTATCTCGTTTTAATCGACTTTGTAGATATCAACTCGTAACTTTGCCAAGACTCTATATGCAAATACTATAAAGTATCCCATAAATCGTATATTATTTGCATCAATATTTTTAATCACGTGTTTCCTGTGCCGAAACCACTCCAAATTAAAAAAAAAGAATCAGTCGGATTTGAAAAATGGTGCGTTAAAATGTTAACTTCTTTTATATCAATGGTAAACCACTCAATGTCGTGCAACAATTTGATGGATTAAGGCTATACATATGATGTTACAATCGTCAGAATTGTTCAGATAACAGATATGGACACTTTGAAGTCAATATGTTGAATGTTGTTTAACCCTCCACGTACACACTGGGGTCTGTGGGACCCCAAGGCATATTCATTCTAATACTATAACAAATCTATTTATTTTTGCAGTTTCGTCCATCAATGTAAATTAAGTTTGCAACAGTGTCTGTGCGGAATAATAGCAGTCTAGCCAGTTTAGTGAGACTCATTGTTGGAAATAACACGTTATTTTCGCTCTTGCATTGATTGGGGTCCAGCATACTTCAGTGTGTACTTTAAGTGGGTGAATTTTTTTGAAAATTATTTTGATAAAATGGATTTGTAAGCAGTTTCGAAACTCTAGTTATGTCTGAAATGTTCTGTTTACATATACTGCTTACAACAAAGTATCACAAAGTTTAGTTTCATAATTGTGAGAAAGGTCATAAAATTACTGCTGTTGGGGTCCCACAAACCCCAGTATGTATTTTAAGGGATAATTATTTTATAAATTTTCCTCATGTTTTTCAAAATAATACAGTAATTACAAGAATGGCATTAGAAATACTATTTTCAGTAAAATGTTGGAGCATTGTTGATAGATATTGTGTAAAAATGTATGAGTTCATTAAATAAAAAGAAACTCCATAACTTAGAGAAATATGATTGGGGTCCTACAAACCCCAGTATGTACTTTGTGAGTAAGAAAATAAGTGTGTACGTGCAGGGTTAATATTTCAAAAGTACACCATTAAGAACATAAAATTACGAATTGCAGGTTTCCAGTAACGATCAACTGATAGGGTGCTATAATATTACAGTAACAAGTAAGACGTATTTATATAAAGCTTGAGTAATGTCACAGCCTGTTCATGAATAAATATATGACACCCTTCCTTATTAATCGTAATTACCTGACTTCATTCTACGAATCTTGATTATTTCTTCGCATATAATTTTCGTTTGCCTCTGCGGTGTAACCTGAAGTTTAGGACATATTTCTATCTGTGGCCTCCGATCTCTTTCTAAAGTGGAATTACTAGTTGGGTGATTTTTGTTAGATTTGTGTGACTTCATCTACTGTATATTTTAACTACAAAGGTAGTTTGATTCCTTTCTTGATTGAAACCAGAATACACGAGTAGTAGATCTGAATTACGCAGGCACAATAGCATTACGTTGTTTCTAAATTGAATATTAAATAGACAGCCAGAAATCGATCTTGAAATTAATGTTCATGTTTTAAGAATATCTATTTCATAATCGCTTGATATTATGAAATATTGGAATGATATGATAAAGTTTTGAAATTGTTTATGGGAGTTAGATAGAAAAAATAAATTAGGTGCTCTTAGCGTTTCGTCTTGTTTCTTTAACAATTTGGCATTTTGAACTGACAAAATTGTAGAAACCTTCAAAAAATCATACGTACCAGTTAAAGGTTATTGTAACTTTATTGTATATAGAGCAAATATATATTATTTAATGCTAATAGAATAAAGCGGGAATTTAGAACTTAGAATATATACCGCTACACTAATTAAATGACAATACGACAAGGGAATGGAAAATTGAATAAATCGCAGCAAAACATATGTATAGCTTATTGAGTTAAAACCTGTTAAATGAACATTAGTCTAATGTTCACCAGACCAAGCTTGTTCTACATAGTATTACTAAAAAAAACAAGGAATACTTAGTAATAAGTAATCCAAAAATTAAATAAATTGTTATTTCCTGCATTTATCATGTAAGATAGCAATAGAGAGGTATATTTTGCATATGTAATAATTTCGTTATGTTAGTACTAGTGTTCTAATGATTAGTATTAACTCTCTTTTATGTAAGCTAAGCAATAATAAGTACTTACTATATGAAGAACACAGGGGGGAAAGAAGGTAAGTAAAGAAATGGAAGAAAAAACTAACAGCAAGATAATATCTGAAAGATGTAATTTGCATGGTGTTGTATGTTAAAAAAAAAAAAAAGTCAAATGTTATAAATGTTCAAGTGTTGGTAACACTGATAAATTGGTAACTATGCCATCTAGTGACTGTTTTGAACGTGAAATTCTGTAGATACGGTTTACGTCAGAATTCAGGGAAAATTGAAACTGGTCGGACCTTTTGACCAAGTGTTGTTAAAGTTATAAAAATGTGTATAATATTCATCCATTGATAATTAATTATTGTGATTTCTGGAAATAACATAGTGTTAAACATCTAAAAATGGGGTGAGTTTGTTCCATGATTTTGCTATTTGGAATTAATTATATCTTTAGAATCTGTAATTGACCGTTATTCTATTAATTTGACAACTGTAACATGAAGGTTAAATTGCTTAACACTCAACTGGTAAATTCAGCTTTTGTCTTAAAATTTAATATATATATTTTTCAAAATTTCGATATTTCTTGAGCCTAAAATTAATATTAGAAATTGTTATAATTATTAATTCTTGAAATTTCATGAATTTATAGTTTGAGCTCTTGGGGTAGTTGATTACTTGAACCATTATTTGCTTGTTACATTTACCTGTAAGTTGTACCGATTTCTTGTTCTATTCGAAAATAATAATTATCTCACTTTAAATTCAGAAACTTGTTATTCAACCTAATTGATAATTGATATTTGAACACTCGTTATTATTTTTGGTACGTGGAACTGAGAAGTTGAAATTAACTAATTTAAAACCTCTATGCAGATTAATAGCGTATATTAAAAGCTGAGTGATTATACATGTTTACATACTCTCTTTAATTTTTATGCTGATTACTCTCTACTATAATATTTGGGGGTGGCGTATTGTGACCCTGACCAGTGACGGTGCGATATAACTATTACAATTTTTTTTTTTTTTTTTACGCACGTTACACATGATTTTCCCTGAATTCTCTCCTGCCAAAAAGTTGCATTTGTTGAAAATTAAAATTTTGTCTATGGTTGTAGTTAATTATTTGATATGTTTGAAATTGTGAATGGTAGGATTATCTAAGTAGGGAGTATCAGTGTGGAACTACGACTCACCATATTAGATTTATAGGTTTTGACTAGAAATATTACTAAACAAAAGCGATTCATTTTGGCATAAGTTGTATCTTATAACTTATTATATTATCTAAATTGTAAGAATGCAGGTTAACCGAGATTATCCGATTAGGCAGCAATTGCATTTAAATTCTTTCCCAAATGGCGATGGAGGGATAGTGGAACCTTATAATCCCCTTGATTGGGATTTATCATTTCTTGAAAATAGAGGAAATGTTTCCATAAACGCTACCTTACATAGCACAAACCCATTTTTATCATCAACTTCGTATCAAGAAATACGAAGAGAAAGACATTCGTCCTTGACTGATAATGCCAATAGATTACGTGTCGTTGATAACCATTTGGTTGGTCAAGGTCAGTTACCTGTGCAAACAGGTGTTCAGGGCGAATACTCAAACCCGTTCCTCGATGCTCACGAAGAAAAAGAAAGCAAGGGTGCTTTTGTTCCACCAGCTGATTGTGCTGGATTAACTTTACGTACAAGTCTTTCAAAGGTGACTCAGTCAGCTGCAAATGTTAGCTTTTTAGAAGCAATAAAAAGTATTCCACAGTGTGATGGTTCACGTTATGAAGAATTATTTAAATTTTTGAAGGCAATATATTATATTAAATCCACTGAGTTATATCCCGACGAAGCCTTATATTTTTCTGCTCTATCTCGGACTTCGGGTAAGTTGCATTCGAAGTTGATAAGCGAGTTTTCAATTACAAACAATTGGTTGGTTATTTGTGTTCATATACTTAATGACATGGTTTCGGTGCTGGGTAAACGAGAATTACGAAATAAGTTTATTGATCGGCTACAATATCCTAATGAAAGTGCTTCTGAATATATTAGGGAAATACGCCTTTGTTATGAGTTGCTGGAAGGTAAATGTGCACTAGATAATATAGCTATTCTTCGGCAAGTTTATTATGGTTTAAATCCGCAACTTAGGTACGATCTATTTCGTGAAAAAGAACCGGAAAGTTGGCATACATTATTGATTGCAGTAAATCAATATGAACTTTACAAAAACGATTTGTTGGTTTATAAAGGGCTGATATCCGCTTCAAGTGTTAAAGAAAAGAAGCAGTTACAGTGCTATGTTTGTGGTGGTGCGCATTCCTATAAATACTGTAATGTAAGGCGGTCAGTTGGCGTGAAAACAAACATGGGCGTGAGTGATCGGCATCGCTCCACTACTCGTAATGTGCATTCCTCTTATCAATCCCGGCCTACTAATAGTGATCTGATGTGTGAAACTGGTTCTGTAAATAATGGTCGTGGGGAAGGAACTTCTACTAAAAACTATTCAACCAGAATTAAATCTTCAAAATGGGGGCAATTTATGTCTGAGCATAACACGGAAAAACAACGTAATATGATATGTATGGAGCCCACGAAAGTGAAATCCCGGTGTGATTCAAGTGTTGAGGAATTTATGAAACATTCAAGTTCTGAAAATAATAAACAGTATTCAGATACCACTTTACGTCAAAAACACATCGTTGCTGTTTTTGTTCAGGCTTTTGTTATGGGACAAAAATATTACGGTGGTTTAGATAGCTGCAGTACTATTTCAATGGTAAATAAAGAGCAATTTGAACGTTGGAACTCATGCATAACAAAACCTATAACTGTGAAAAGTGAAACTTTTACTGGTGTTGGTGTGGATAATAAAACTTTGACATTAAATTCATATGTGGTATTGCCTATAACTTTCCGTAGAAGGGTATATAGTTTGAAGTTTTTTCTTGTGCCTAATTTGAGTCCAGTTTTTATTGTGGGCATAAGGGAACTTAAGCAAATTCAGGCAAACTTGGATTTGGTTGCGAACAAACTGTGGTTGAAATTAGAAGGACAATTTGCACCTTTAACTTATTCGCCGGTAGATTCAATGAGAGGTGGGGGGTCAGAAATTTCTCCTACTTATCCATGGAAAGACAACGATGATGCTGGTGATTGTTTTGGTTTTTCCAGCCAATTTCCGAAGGGGTCCTTGTCCAGATGGTTTGTTGGAGGGTCAACATCCAATGTGAGTGGCCCAATGAGTAGCAGAGTTGCCAACTGTACGGAAGGAAAAGTACCAAATTCTTTACTGCAGAGCGGTCTTGGGGAGAATAGCTGTACAAATCCTCTGATGGTAGATCCAGTATTATTGGAACAAGACAATACATTGCAAGGGTATGTAGATGAACTTGTTAATAATTATTCTGACGTGTTTTGTAAGAAAATAGGGAAGGTGAAAGGTGTTGAATATCAAATACGTGTTGATAATGAAACACCAATTAGGAAAAAGGCGTATCCATTAAGTAAACAAGATCAGAAGCATATGGATATTATTCTTGATGAATTGTTAAAAGAGGGCGTGATTGAAAAATCAGATAGTGAATGGTGTTTTCCAAGTTTTCTGGTTAATAATAAATCGGGGGACAAAAGATTAATAGTTAATTATCAGGATTTAAATTCTCGGTTATATTTAAATCCTCAATACACTCCTAGGATGGAGGATATATTAGCTGAGATATCTAAAGGTAAAATAAGATCAAATCTTGATGTCCGGAGGGCGTATCTACAAATTCCTCTCACTGAAAATTCTAGCAAATACACTGCTTTCATGACTCATAGGGGGCTGTTTCAGTGGCGTGTTTTGCCATTTGGTTTGGCAGCAGGTTCCCATATGTTATCAAAAATTATGACAGAAATATTGTATCCAATAAAACATTTAGGAATTGAGTGGTTCTTCGATGATATAATAATTTTTCAAGATACTATAGATGAACATAAGCGTGTATTAGAATTGGTATTGCAGAAATTCAGAGAAGCAGGGATAACGTTATCTTTAAGTAAGTCAACCTTATTTCAGACTAAGGTATCGTACCTTGGATATGTTATTGATGGAAATGATTTGTATTTAGATCCCTCTAGACTTGAAATTATTAAGAATTTGCCTCCCCCCAAAAATCGAAGAGGTTTGTTAGCTTTAACAGCGTTTTTGCAATATTATTCCAAATTTATTCCACATTTTCAGGAAATTCTGGAACCCATTAACCGATTAAGGTCAGCAAAAGTTGAATTTATATGGGGTCCTGAGCAGCAAGCGGCACTTGATAAATTAAAAGATTTATTCGAGACTCATATTGTATTATGTTTACCTAATTTAAATGGTAAGTTTGTAATTAGTTCGGATGCATCAACAAAATCCTTAGGGGGATGTCTCGAAGAATATGATAGTGATGGGGTGTTACGGCCTATTGCTTATTTTAGTCGAAAACTTCGTCCTTATGATTTAAATAAGCCTATATATTTATTGGAATTAATGGCCTTGGTTGAATGTATGGAACGATTTAAAACATATTTACATAATAAATTCGAGGTACGAGTTGATCACCAAGGATTGGCATATGCCATACGAAATTTAAAGAAAGTAAAGAACTATGGAAGTTTATTATATCGGCTATTAGGGTTTGATTTTGAAATCAAACATGTACCTAGTGTGTTAAACACGCCTTCATATTTTATTTCCAGGGTCCATGACACGCAGATGTTCGAGTCAGTTGATTTAGAACCTACTTGGAAAGATGAGGTAACTAATATGTGCAAAATTAATTTGTGGTTAATGCCTTTTGCGTCTCAGGCTGTGTTTACACATCAGAGAAGGGATGAAGAATTGATGAAAATAATTGAACAATTAGAAAATAATTTAAACGTAGATGGATATAAATTGGTTAAAGGTATATTATGTAAAAAGACGAAAGCTATTAAACATCCCTATAAAATTTGTATTCCTAAGAGTTTGATAACATCTATAATTGATTATTATCATAATAATATATTACCGGGTGCTCATGCTGGGACGCAGAAAAGTATCTCTAAAATCTGTGCAAGATACACGTGGAATGGAATAATTAGGGACATTAGGGATTATATTTCAAGGTGCAAGGAATGCCAACTAAATAAAAGTACTAATAGACAGTCTATGGGACATCTTATTTCTCAATATGAGAAAATTCCGAACGCCCTATGGTATTTTGATGTATGTGGGCCATTATGTGAATCAAAATCTGGCAAGTACTGTCTCATTGTTGTAGATTCTTGTACTAAATTTATGTGGTTAGAGCCTTTTAGAACTTTAAGTGCTAAAACGGTACGAGATAAGCTGTATAAAATTATGTGCCGATTCGGATTTCCCCATTCGGTTTCCCATGATAATTCGAGTCTCTTTGTTTCATCCTTATTTAAAGATTTTCTGTACGGACAAGGAATTAGGGATATTTGTATATCTCCGTACCATGCTGCTTCGAACGCATCGGAGCGTTATTTGCGTGTCTTGAAGGATTGTCTGAAAATTTATTTCCGGAATAAACAAACTAAGTGGGATCAGGGTCTCCATGAAATTGAATTTTCTATAAACTCAGCAGAACATACTGAATCAAAATGTTCTCAAATGGAGCTAGTGTATAATTATAATGTATGCGATCCCCTAGATGTGAAATGGGAAATTGACAACTATGAAATCAGACAAAAGGACAAAAATTTATGGGTAACAGCTTTAGAGAATTTAGAAAAAGCTTGGTACCGTAAGAAGAGAGAATATGACAGGAAAAGATCTCCTGTAACATATCAAGTTAATGATAAGGTTTTAATAAAGTCCCAATTTAAATCTAGTCTAGCTGATAAGGTGACTAAATCATTATGTCCTAGGTGGCTTGGCCCATTCCAGATTTTGAGATTACTTACAAGAAATACGTTACAAGTTAGATCAATTGAGAATCCTAATGATGTAAGAAAAGTACACGTTTCAATGACAAAAATTTATCGTGAACCTAGATTAACTGTTAATAATTAAGATCAAACCAACTGTAATATCGTTTCTGTGGATCAACTGTTTCTAGTCAGAATCTTGAAATAAGTAAATTAAATATAAGATAGAATTACACTAAATAAACAACTTGGTCAGCATATATTTTAAATATTGTATGTATGTGATGTTAATATATTTTTTGTATTCCAGGCCTGGAATGAATTTCGTGTGACTGTCCTTTTCACTTTGTACTTCGTGTATTCAATTTGGATTGTAACCTGTTTGGTGTACGCAAGTTTTGTTATCCTGGTAAATTATTCATTTTGATGTTCTGAAACTACCCGAGCTGATGTAATGTAAGTCATTGATTTCATATTTATTATAAAATTCTGTTATTACTTCAGGAAATTAATAATTATAAATATATATTAAGACTCCTATTAATGGAAATTATTTAAAATTGGAAATATTAATTGTGGAAATCAGTATTTCGATCATCATTGGAATTGTTATTATAAATTATTTTCGATTATTTACTCATGACCTTATATTACTAATACACGGATATGCTAGGTCGGGTGAGTCAAATGGATGCATGCTAACTGAATGAGATTTTGGGGGAATTTTTTTTTTTTTGTTTTTAGTTTTTACTTTTATTTGGTGGTGCATGAGAGAATGAGTCAGGTATTAGTAGTTGGTGGTGGAGTAGGTGTTGATATTCTAACCAAATTGACACAAGACCGCCATAATCAAAATAATTTATAAAATAAAAGTACTACTTTTATTTTATGGGGGCCTCTCGATGTTGTTGTATGTTAAAAAAAAAAAAAGTCAAATGTTATAAATGTTCAAGTGTTGGTAACACTGATAAATTGGTAACTATGCCATCTAGTGACTGTTTTGAACGTGAAATTCTGTAGATACGGTTTACGTCAGAATTCAGGGAAAATTGAAACTGGTCGGACCTTTTGACCAAGTGTTGTTAAAGTTATAAAAATGTGTATAATATTCATCCATTGATAATTAATTATTGTGATTTCTGGAAATAACATAGTGTTAAACATCTAAAAATGGGGTGAGTTTGTTCCATGATTTTGCTATTTGGAATTAATTATATCTTTAGAATCTGTAATTGACCGTTATTCTATTAATTTGACAACTGTAACATGAAGGTTAAATTGCTTAACACTCAACTGGTAAATTCAGCTTTTGTCTTAAAATTTAATATATATATTTTTCAAAATTTCGATATTTCTTGAGCCTAAAATTAATATTAGAAATTGTTATAATTATTAATTCTTGAAATTTCATGAATTTATAGTTTGAGCTCTTGGGGTAGTTGATTACTTGAACCATTATTTGCTTGTTACATTTACCTGTAAGTTGTACCGATTTCTTGTTCTATTCGAAAATAATAATTATCTCACTTTAAATTCAGAAACTTGTTATTCAACCTAATTGATAATTGATATTTGAACACTCGTTATTATTTTTGGTACGTGGAACTGAGAAGTTGAAATTAACTAATTTAAAACCTCTATGCAGATTAATAGCGTATATTAAAAGCTGAGTGATTATACATGTTTACATACTCTCTTTAATTTTTATGCTGATTACTCTCTACTATAATATTTGGGGGTGGCGTATTGTGACCCTGACCAGTGACGGTGCGATATAACTATTACAATATTTTTTTTTTTTTTTACGCACGTTACAATGGACTGAATCCTACAGCAAGGCGTATGTTAGTTTGTAAGACATTTAGTGGTAAAGAATTATCTATAGGGCAAGAAGTAGTTAAGTCAGTGGAAAATAGGACAATTGTGTAAACTTATCGGACGGACTTGCCTTTTTTCCCCTGTAGTTTTCATATATCTATACAGGAGTAATTAGAATTTCATAACGATGATACACCTCTAACTTCCATAAATAGGTAAGGTGATCATGCACTAAGATTGCAATCATCCTTCGATAATTATGTACCTCTATATATGTCATGACATAGACTAAAATAGACAACAGGCGTTTGCGTAATGGGTTGCCTACCATGCTGATTGTATTTGAGAACACACAGCATCGGCAGTACTGGAAAGCAATAAAGAGTAACCTACAACTAAATATCACAAACAGTAATTTCACGGTTACATATTAAGAAGTCAGACATTTAACTGGTTGTTTTCGTAACACGATCCAAAGTTGAAATTTGTACACATTTTTATTTTAAAGATGATGTGATTTTCAAATCCGTTTAATGTGGGTTTCCTTCACCACGGCATGGCACGCACTCAGGTTACGAGTCGAGGAGAAGGGATTTAGATATAGAGGTTAGCTACGAATACACGGAATAGGGTATTCCAGTCACACGACTTGATGTTGTCCTCCAGCTTGGTGGTTTGGCTGAGGCTAACAAACGCATCCTATAAAAAAGACAGTTTTCAGAAACAATAATAGAAGCCTCGGAGCTTTATAGAGCAGGTGCGTTAAAATCCGTAACGTGTGTTTTAGAGGAGAAGGAAATGGAACTGTGAATCCGGAAATTTCACGTTCTTTTACGGGGAAAGAATTAAAAGTCACCAATTAGGAACACGGCTTTTCCTTCAGAAAACATAGTTTCTGCAATTAAGCGGGTTGAATTTGTTACTGATAGATTTTATTTTATTACTTTTAAAGGCCGGTGGTGTGATATTATTGCTTTACATATACACGCCCCAACAAAGATAAGGATGATGTTATGAAAGGCAGTTTTCACAAAGAAGTGGAACGGATATTTGACCAACTTCCGCAATGTGGTATGAAAATCTCATTAGGGGATTGCAATGGAAAGGTAGGATGAGGCAATATTTTCAAACCGATTATAAACTAACTAACTAACTCTATGGCCTATGGAACCCGGAGGTTCAGTGCCGCGTTCACAAAAGCTCTCCACTGACTTCTATCCTTAGCTAATTGCATCCAGTTTCTACTTTGTATTCCTATCTCTGCGAGATCCATCTTAATATTGTCCTACCATCTGCGCCTAGGTCTTCCTAATGGTCGTTTTCCTATGGGTCTACCAGTCAAGACTTTGAAAGCGTTTCTACTTTCTTCCATTCTAGCTACATGACCTGCCCACCTAAGCCTCCTAGACTTAACGACCCTAACAATGTTGGGTAAACCGTATAAACTATGTAGTTCCTCGTTATGAAGCTTCTGCCATTTCCCATTCTCGTTCCTCTTGGGTCCGAATATTCTTCTCAGGATCGTGTTCTCAAATACTTTCAGTCCATGTTCTTCCCTCAGAGTAAGCGACCATGTTTCACAACCATACAGAACAACAGGCATGATTATCGTTTTATATATTTTTATCAAACCGATTATAGGGAACGAAAAAATGCATAAGGAAAATAATGACAATGGTGTTTGACTCGTGAAATGTGCAAAATCAAAAACCTTATTGTGAAGGGTACTAAATTTCCACATCGTGAAATACACTTGAACCTCACCAGACGAAAACACACATAATCAAAGTAATCACGTTTTAGTAGATAGAACAATCTAGCATAGTTAATGTTGGTTCGTTTAGGGGGGCTGATTGTGACATTGATCACTACCTGGTAGAAGCGATAATGAGACAAGGATTGTCGCTGAATAAAGGAAATAGGCTACGTCTGAAAACGAGGAAATTTAATTTAAAAAACTAAGAACAAAACCATTTAGGAGTAAGAATACCAAATTAAAATTTCGAATAGACTCTCGGTTTAAAAGATTCAGAGTGCAATAGTGTTGGGGATACTTGGATTAAATTTGGAAATCCAAGCAATATTAATATTTCAGCAAAACAAAAAAAATTGACAATGGGAACTACGTAGGAAGAAATCATGTTTCGACGATAAATGCATTAAACTAGTACAGAAGAGTAAACAGGCACACGTACGCTGGCTAAAAAGCCCGAATGAAATAATTACGTTTTCAAATGAATTCGAATGAAGTACATTTCGTATACAGCAGGCGGAAAACTTCAAATACTTTTAGAGCAAAGAAACGCGATATTTTGAAAGCTAAAATTAAGACACTTCAAGATAATAGTAAAAATACATTATTGATATGCATAAGGGGATATTACTTTATACTGGAAATGCTTTCATTATATTTTACTGAATGGAACAGTAATGTGACATATGTAAAATAACTGTTATTATAAACTAAATGATTTTTCTTCTTTATTTCTAGTTGCTTTAGTTGGACTGAATGGATTATTCTACGGTGTTAGTGTTATGAGTATCGTGGAATTATTTTACTATACCTTCATCAGAATTACTTGCAAAATAATAACAATTCGAAACACTTCAAATTAAATTAAGTGAACGATAGCTAACAAGAAACGTTCCCGATTTTCACAACCATGTTAAGTGTGGAATAGGTTATACAGCATTTAACAATTATGTTTTTCTTGTTATAATGATAAAATGTTCTTTTGTACTAATAATTAATCTTTATGAATTCTATGTGAGTTGTAAAGCTTTGGAAGTGGTAAAGTAAAAGTTACGGAATGATCAGAAAGTTGCCTGTGTCAGTATCAAGCTAAACAACGATCATTCAAATTTTAAAATACTATCAACTAGTACTGCAAGAGTGACTAGTTTTTGTTGTATTTAATTCACATATTTGTGATCGTTATTTTCTACACTGAATAACAGAAAATAAACGATTGATGACTGCGAAAAAAACTGATTAATATAGATATTATATTATGTGTTCGTAGAATCTGTTCGTAAAATTTAAAGCTGTAACCATTTAGTAGCAAATGCATATTTGTTACCATTCATTAAAAAGAAAATCACTAAAACCAGACATAGTACATAAACAAAATGTTTCCTTTTTATCTCTGCCAGTGTTTCATAATAAATATACTCCATAGTTCTGGATAATCAAAATAACATCTTAAAACACAATTTTCTGACCAGAACAAAATGAATTATTTAATAACTATACGATTTTTGTTACACTTTCAAGGACCTAACGTCCTCTTCATCAGACATTGAGAAAAGACAGATGACAGCAAATCTTATATCTTCCTCAGCCGTTAGTTAGCATTTTCCTCTATGCTAAGCAACTAGAAAAAAAGAAGAAAAATAATTTCGTTAAGAATAACATACCTTTTAAATATGTCACATTACTGTTCCATTCAGTAAAATATAATGAAAGCCTTTCCAGTATAAAGTGCATACTTTTTGATAAGAATAGAGCTCTGTAAATTAATAGCTCTATGCTAACTAACGGCTGAGGAAAATATAAGATTTGCTGTCATCTGTGTTTTCTCAATGTCTGATGAAGAGGACGTAAGGTCCTTGAAACGGTAACAAAAATCGTATAGTTATTAAATAATTCATTTGGTTCTGGTCAGAAAAATGTGTTTTAAAATGTTACAATGTTTCATATATAGATGCAATTTGCTCTTCGAAATTATATATTTGGAAAAGCGCAATGTGTTTTCATATTCTTGATTTAGATATTTACTCTTTATGTATTTTGCCAGATATATATTATAAGGCTTGTCTTGTATGATACTTATTTTGCATTCCATTTTAGAGTCAATTTTGGGCATAATATATCCAGGAAACTGGCAATCTACTTCCAATATAAGCGATCACGTGATTTTGTTGCAGTATTTTATATTTCATGTGAGTTTACATCACGGCCTCTCATCAAATACCTTAAAATACTTCTTTTATGGCTTGGTGAAAGTATATTATTTTACTGCGCTATTTATTACACATGCAATATTGACTTAAGCATTGATTTTGAATTAGCTCTACACTCCTTTTGGAGCTAGTCTATCGAAAGTTCTTCATTACTGTAAGTGTTTTTCTATGTAATATTATACTTATGTT
The DNA here is from genome assembly GCF_964235325.1 of Thermobia domestica. Taxonomy (NCBI): domain Eukaryota; kingdom Metazoa; phylum Arthropoda; class Insecta; order Zygentoma; family Lepismatidae; genus Thermobia; species Thermobia domestica. The sequence goes on along the minus strand of NC_137454.1, from coordinate 53,127,196 downwards.
GAGAAAAAATGTGAAATATATACCAATCCAAAGTATAGTGCGAGAACCAAACTGTCTTGATGCACGAACTATCAAATGAGCCAAGAAGTTGCACCGTTTGTTAATCTGTATATGTTTTAAATAGAATAAAGACAAGGAAAATATTTTGTTGTAATCAAGTTATTTTATTTTTACAAAAGGTATACAAATTAAACATTCCTCTCAACGGCAGACATTACCGGCTGTAGCATAAATATAGATGGAGTATTTTAGTGCAGGGATATATATTTACGTGAGATGTTTAATGACTGAAGGCTATGGATATTGGGAATATGTTTGAAATGATGCACAAAATTGAGTACTACAGTGCAGAGTGATTTGTTTGAAATTGTGACAGACGGCGTTTTTTGAGGATTAAATACAAAATGGCCGCCATGAGGGACATAAGCTCTGTTTGTCTTTTATAAGTTGGGCTCTGTTTCTCGTTTATAAGTTGTCCTTCGATAAGCATATGGAAATAATTAAAAGAATGTTTTCATTCACTCTGAAAAGGCGGAATAGTCATTAAGCCTTTAATATTACACTTTAACAGTCTGATGACATTTCTCTAAAATTATCCTCAATTCAACCTGCTGTGGGCATGTTAAATTTTTCAAATAAATAGTGAACATTTTGTATCCATTTCCGTGTACTTCAGGTAAATGTTATGAAATTTTGATTATAGTATTTCAAACTATATAAAGGTAAACAGTAACAACGGAAACAAGTCAACGGGTGCTGTGTTAATATCGTAATTACAAGACCTAATTATGTGTATGTTCACACACACAAAACTTCAACATATGTACACTAAAATAAATTGCCACCAAAGATACATTCTTTAAATTCCTTTTTAAACCAGACGGAATCCTGTAATAAAAATAAATAATAAATGTCTGAAATAGAATTAAGAAGTGTGCATTATTAAATTAGCACTTAATTTAATGTATGGGATATAATTTATTTATGGGGCAGCTTCATACGCCTACACATAAATTATGACAATGTACTGATACGCATTATTCTACAACGCCACATTCAAACCAACCAGCTGTTTTTTGTTCAATATTTTCTTAGTAGTTAAATACAATGGATACTGGGTTTCACTATAGGCTGATCAGTCTAATCTGCAATAGCGTACTGAAATGCATTACATTTACTAGGCAAATCACTAAAAACTAATCTATGTTTCAATAACTAATCAAACAATTCCAACTTCAGGACATTGGACAGATTTACAATTTCGAGAACTGTCATTCTACTTTCGTTAACCGAGGGAAAGTGACTTTGAGTGCCACAGGTAGTTTTACTTAAGTTACAAACATCCTGATTTAGTTTCACATTATTATAAGAATTTTGTATTTACTCATCTAACTTATAAATTTGTTCCACCTAAAAACGATAAAAAATTACTTCGCTCAAACGTTCTTGCTTAATCTGTTCTTCATTTGACCTATTAATTTCCGTATTCTTTTCAAAATATTCGAATGCTTTACTGTTTTCTAACAAACAGTAAAGCATCCGTTCCGTTCAGTCCTGTGTCAGCTGTTTCTCATAAATTTTTAAATTCTTAACTATTAACACTGTAGCACATTTTCAAATTCATCTTGAAACTCGATTTCAATATCAGAAAAAGTATCAACATATTTTACTTTTTCACACGAAATTTAATCTCATTAACATTCTCTCTAGTGAGTATTTTCAATTTGCTCTTCTTTTCTAACTTTGAAGAGGGTCCCAGCCAAATCTGCGTTTGTATTATTTCATTATTATCTTAAAATGTTAAGGTCGTAAACTACTGTAACATATTTTTCACCAAAGTCTAATTTCACATTAGTTAGCGATAAGAAATCTGTGCCTAGCAGAAAATTACACTTTAGGTCACTGTCTACATAAATCTAACATAACAAGCTACAGGACAAACTTCTACACATAGGGTAACCTTGCCCTTGACATATTTTGTTCTTTATCTAATATACTTTACCAAACCAATCTGAGGAGCTGGCTAGTAGATACTATAATAGATACTTTCTTCCATGTATTGTGGCTTAGGAAGCTAGCTGAAGCACCTGAATCTCAAAAAGCTTAAATTTTTTTATTCATAATTTTGACAAGAATTTCAGCAGGGGCATATGAAGGTGCATTACTTCTCCAAAATTCTTTATCTTCACCTTCATCAGACAAGAAGATACCATACCATTATGCTAAATTGATTAACATCTCAACGGTAATACCGGTCTGTAAAACCTTGACCAATATTTGTTCTTGTGTGGGAGCCCTGATTAACATAGCTTCCATTACGTCTCAGTAGCCTGTTTCCCTTTATTCCTCTTCACATTAATCTCGTTATCGGTCAGTTTGAGTGGGCGACTCAATTGTTACAGTTTACTTTTTGAAACACTCCTGATCTCAGATACCGGATATTACAGTATACGTCATTTTTATGCCGCTCTTTCGTACCGCATATTACGTTCTACGCCATATACACTATTTCGACTAGTTTTATTATAGTACTGTACAGTTTATTATTTTAGTTACATATGTTTTTCTGGCGAAATTGGAACAGCCAAATACAAGTAAAAGTGCCTGAGTTATAGATAGCAGATCTATATTTGAATTTACAATAGTTGACGATATTGTGAACACTAATACGAAGCTCGCATCAGTAAGAAATATCTTGACTGATCCATCATACAAAAGAAACTATCGAAAAACAGACAATGTTGAAATCAATATGATTATAAGTTTGTTACTTCTGACAGCAAGTTTGAAATTAAATCATGAAACTGTTCGGTCAATGTTCTCAAAAAGTGTTTGTAATAGACGGTATTTCAGTGCAGTGTGAAAAACTGCCTAAGCAGTTGAAGACCAATATAGAAGTTCAATATTTGATTTCGTTTGAACGTTTTCGTAATGTATTTATAATTAATAAAGGTACTTAAAACATATCTGCTATTATTTTATTGTACTTTGTATATTTCGTAATATACTTGCAAGTTATTATATTTTATGTACATTTGCTAGTTAAAAAGCAATATATTTATACTAAAAGATTTCACTCCCAACGGGGAAACTTTTTATATATTTGTAGAAAGAACAACGTAAAGATTTTGTAGTTTTCTGTCGCTTAAATTATAAAAATGTATGGTTTATAAATAAAAAACAATATACCAGTCTCACAGAGCGTGTAATACAGTCAACGTTTCGCGAATTATATTACGGTTACAGTGTTAAATTTTTATTAAGTTTTACAAAATATGTCTGACAATATGCATTATTTAACTTATTTTACATGTCTGAGTTAATTCCATGCTATGAGCACTCTTCAGGCAGGGCATTCCTAGTTTGTGGGAGGACATCTGTTTTGAAACCCAATATTACATTCAGTAACTACCCAAAATTGTGTTTTGGGGAACTAAAACCAGTAGGATTACCAATATTCAAAGAATTTACAGTTTTCATTACTAAAACTACTTTGATGTGGAGTGCTATTAGTCTATTACTTACACAACTCGGGAATTCATCTTAATTTATATTAAAACCACTGTTGTCTACGACGGAGACATTGGTACGAAGGCACACACTTTCTTCGTGCCTTTCGGGACTACCATTGTCATTCCATTTTTTCCTTTTATTTGTACGAAAAGAACTTTTTTACTTTTTAGATTACCTTTATCATTTGAATTGTTTTTCAATTGTACTTGAGCATATTCACCTATATTGTTATTACCATTCTGATTGTTTTCCTGTTTACCTTTGTTACTGACAGAGGCCTGATTAACTTTCAAAAACCTATGATTATTATTAATACTGTTAAGGTTATTAGACCTGGGAGTCGCTTCAATATTTCTATGACGTATAACACGGAAGACCAGTTCGTAGCAGACAACGTTGTTAATTAACGTCTGTAATAAGATGGAATCAAGTTTAGAATCATGCTAATGGCCAAAGATTCCTTGACGTCGTTATTGATCTCTTGAATTTTATTGCACATATGCGACACATAATTATACACACTTCCGTTCGAACTTTGCAGCATATGGTTTGTATTGCAATACCATTAATTTACTGGCACGTACTTGTACATTCTGGAACTGTAACTTACAAAACCTAAGAAATTGATCGTAACATGTGAGAAAACCAGAATTTTTCGTGTCCCAATTTTGTGCAGAGCCAGTCAGCAAGAATTTAATGATATCTAAATATTGACTACTAGGAATTGACATAAGCGAAGCCTGATTTTAAATTTTACGCAGAAATGCAATAGCAGTTATTTCGTTCTGCGCGACTTGAAAATTTCTCGAGTTCAGTTCATAGTATACTGAGTTGTAGGATAATTTGGTTAGAAGACTGTTTTACTCGTGTCCTTCTTCATCATGGTTTTTGCGCCGAAATCTTTGTCCGTCAAAGGGTATCTCGTTCTCACATGCTTTTTTTAAATCACAAAGTATAGCATAATAAATTTTTAGTTTGAAATTGATTAAAAAAATAGTAAACTTAAATAAAACATTAGTCACCAATTTTGTAGATAATTCGTTGCATATTGTGTATAACTAAGGCTTTCCAACGTTATTACATAGTCAATATACTAAACTAATACATGGAAAAATATGTTGAATCATGTTCAGCACAAACACAAAAACAAAACTTCTTAGTTTCTCAATCCACTTCTCTCGCTTTTCTCTTATTTTTCTTGTACTAACGTTCCTTTTAGTACTACCAGGTGGCAGCGCAATCGACGGAGGACATACACAAGACGAAGTGTACGAATTTGAAATGTCGTGACCACTAAAAATTAACGCATAATTTGCGTTCGAGGGAACATTACATATTAGGATTAAATTTGGAGCAGTTACACTGCAAGAACACGCAAATCAGCTTGTGAAAAAGTTCAAAATCTTCTTGGATCAGTCACGAATTCAACTTCGCATACTAAGAGTTTTGCGAATGATATGTGTGAAGCTCTAATTAAAGGGACATCCTTTTATGGAAGTTAGAAAATGTTTCTCTTGGAAACGTTCTCATGATATACACAAAACGAAAATTTCCAAGTTAATCATCATTGAGAAAGGCTTACGTTGATAGCGCGTACAGCAGAAACTTGACGATATCTGAGTGTTGCTGAGAAAAATATATGGAATTCGATTGAAAAATGGCGATATTATAGGGTGTTCCATTTAGACGTTGAAATTTTAACTTTGGGCGTTGGAAGAAGGAACACAAAAATTATTGATTGCGTCAGAAGTTCTGGAAAAAGTAAATGGCACGCTATTGCGCACGTTTTTGCAAAATCACTGAGTATTCTGTGGCGAGAAAGTGTAAAATACCATATTGTCCTTCTTTTTGTCACAGACGGAGCAGATTACATGCAGCAAAAGCCTTTAAGGTTCTACTCCCACGTATGCTACATTTCACCTGTCTGGTACACACGCTACATAGAATTAAAGAAGAAATTCGTTCTCAATTTCCTGACGGTGACCTTGTGTCAAATGTGTAAAATGCATTTCTGAAAGCTCCCTCGCGAACAACTTGCGTTTCGCGAATAAACCTTGAACTTCCGCTTGCACCACAGCCTGTCTTAACGAGATGTAGTACATTGATTAGAGCTGTTTTCTATTATGTTAACAAGTTTGAACAAATCAAAAAAAATCATTGATACTTTTGATGAGGATGATGCGTCTTCAATTAAGGTTGCTCAAATTACGCTTAAAATGGATTCCTTTAAAACTGACTTATTCTTCATTGCAACACAATTTGCGAAGTTAGCAGATGCTATTGCAAAATTTGAATGATACTTTCAACGATCTGTTTGTTGTACCTGCTGATAAGGGCGAGTATATTCGGTATAAGTGTGATCGTGTTGTAAGCGCTAATCCAGATGTGGGAAAATTGGAGGACAGCGCTAGCATTATGTCAGGTAATGCTGATTCAGCTGTTACAGTTATATGGATTCTTCTCAAATTACATGTTTCAAGTATGCTCCCGTGACATCTGTAGATCTACATTTTCACATCTAAAGCGAATCCTTTCTGACAGGACACAAAGAATTTCCCTTGAAAATCTTTAAGAGATGTTAATAATTTCAGAGAACAAATATATGAAAAACCTCCCATAAGAGAATATAAACTCCTAGTGAAGTGTAAAATGATTTCACTTTAGTATTTGCTGTGATTTGAATGTTTGTCCTAATGTAACCACGTGTGAATAAAATATGATATTATTTTTAAGTTACTGTTTCATTTTAACTGCTGACGAATGAATTGTTGGATGTTGTCCCTTCACGGGTTGCGCAAGTTTTCAGTATCTTAAGTGGTAAGTGCAAAGTGAAAAATTGTACAGTTTATTCGATTAGTAAACGAATTGTAGTCTATTATTTCTTTTACATATTTTAGTACCTACTTTTTCACCAGATTTCGTGATTGCTTGTTTATTTTAATTTGCCGTTTTACCTGCCACTTTTGGAGTTTATTTTCCAATTTTCCAGACATTTTCGGGCTTCTCTTGCGCCATTATTTCCAGACATTAATAATAATAATGCATATTTCCCAATATCTTATATACAGCGAGTATTTTATGATTGTTTTTTGCTTACCCAAGATGATTCACAATTTCGAAACTATCTTAATACAGAATGAGATTTAAAATGAAATGAAATTAGTTTAATTCCCACAGTTATGCCAAATGGTCTAAAGGAGACGGTGGTAATGAGAAACGAATCAAAGGGTGGAGTGAAGAGGGTGGGACGAAACGGAAGGATCCGGAGGAAACCCAGGCACACAGTGTTTGTCTAACACAAAGTTCACTTGGCACAATGAGCTTCAATGACAATGAATTCCTCGTAAAGAAAATGTTATGTCTGTAAATATAACCATCCGTAAATTCTTTCAGTACTGAGGTGGTATTACTTCCATTACTTTTTACGTGATCCATTACACAATTATCAGTAAGTAATGCCTTCAAAGATTATTTAATAGGTACATAATAAAGCGTGAGGGAGCCGAAAGGAGTTTCTAATTTAGAATTTGCCTTGGTTGTACGTAATAAAACATTGTCTAATGTCTTTTTCTTCTTTTGTATTTTCGTCAAATGGAGTCATGGCTTGAATGCGCTTCGACAAATAGATCATTACAACCCACTCTTATCAATACAGTTGTCATTATTTGTGTGGAGAGTTAATGTTCTAGTAGGGTTGATTCAATTGTATCTACTAGTGGAATTTGTCCTAAACAATGTATATTATTGAGCTTTTCTACAATAAATTGAATAGCCTTAGTAGATAGCAAGTGCTGTGACTGTAGCTTCATGTAGAATAAACAAAGATTTCGTAAGTATGATTGAGAGAAAACTGAGTTTTTATGCTCTTGGAATACTTGTCTCAAAGTTTACCTACAAAACATTGTGCAGTATGCATTGTGTGTGGTACTGACTTCTATATCTGCAAGTTTGATTTGACGTGTACTTATGTCAACTGAATCATTAATATGCTATCTACTAAGATGGGTGGCATAGTAGGGAATTGTCTTCAAGACTTTAGTGCAAGTCGTGCGAGTGCAGGCTATAATTTCTCCCTCTCGAATGTCACTTCTTAAGTGACTTATCATTAACTGATAATTACTAAAATTTTTAAAAATATCTTTGCGCTGCATTCAATGAACATACTTTATTAGAAGAGTAAGAATGATTTTTCATTGTCTTACGAGTATCATGATATCGATAACATAACTGACAAACTTCCATTGTTTCCTAGCTATGTATTTACAACTTTTGTATCCACACGGAAATTATTTCAGGGTTCTGTCATACCGACTGCGAGTGATATACAATCTCTTAGAGGTTGAAATGCTTCGAACAGAAAGTAAAGGAAATAAGTAGTTTGTATCCTGCACGTTCAAGAATGATAATATGCAACTGAGTGGTTACGATGCAATACGAAGAAGCAGATTAAAACTGTAAAACCTTAAGAGTATAAACCGGCGTGATCTTTTCACAATAAACCCTCTGTATCTGAGACCAAACCAGAATTAAACGCTCTCCTAATACACAACCCTATTCGTTTCACGCATACCAATTAAGAATACATTACACCTTTACCTTAGGTTTATTTTTAAAATTAAAATGAAGTACTTTACCATGTACCAGGAAAGAATGCAAGATGGAAAAAACACGTGAAGTAAGAAATACAATACAACAATTGGAATACAGAGACAAAAAAGCTTACTTGAATACACAGTTTGGGTGCCAGCGCACCCCATATAATTAAACTCTACCAAAAGTATAATACACGAACTTAAATATATTTATTTTACTTCATCATTTACAAAAATACACAATAGGAGTTTGTATGTATTTTTGAACAGACAGCTATCCCATACTGCACGAAACGCAGATTTCCTTTCTGTGCTCAGCACAGACAGCCTCTTTGCATCTGAAACAAAAAGATTTAGTTTCTCTGTCCTTATTCCTACGGCACATTTGACATTATGCTTGCTTTGGAAGAATAGATGTTGAAAGAATTGCAGATGACAGTTCTTTTTAAATTGTAAGGATATTTCTGATACCAATAGACAAATTAGTCGGAAGATTCTTCTTGAGTCGCTCCAGCATGTAGGTCTAGATAACTGCAACGCCAGTTTGTTTTAGAAAATCCGAACACATAGTTGAGAATTCCATTTATGACCGTTTCTTCCTAATATAGAGGCTCCCCTTATAGCTGGATCATTTTGGATGATACCCAAAGTGCCACTCGTGTCACTTCCACTAGTTTCATCATTGACTTCCGAGTATACTTTAAAATTGTCATCGGACTCACTAAGATTACCTTCAGAATCATAATCTTTTTCTAATGTGTTCAGTAAATAGTCTGTAAACTTGCTTAAACCTGCACACACTTTCGTCACCATGCAGTTAAACAAATATGCATGCAAAGTATCTAAAACGAATTTAGTCAAAAATTGAGTTTCACATACGGAAATACATAGGTGGGATGCTGAAGAACCCCACCCCTTGAATATATTCTCTTCTAAAGCGACACAATTTGCTTCACACCCACCACTGTGAATGTCATGCTCCAGAATGAGAATACACGGAAAAGCAAACCAATGTGTCTGAGAACAGAGCCACAATAGAGATGATTATAACGTCTGGGGTGCTCCAACACCCCCTGAGTATTCCAGGGCTATAATTAAAGCAAATTACTGGGGTTCTAGCTAAAGTCGCACAGGGTGCGAAACCATTAAAGCAGAAGTGAAAACGTGGAGGGAGAACTCCACATAAGTTCACCAATTGATACAAAACGTAACTGTGCGTTTCGCTTTTTAAACTACCCTCACTAACACACTCGTTTATACTACCCTTCCTTAGGAGTATACCCACCTCCGCTGACATTCATGCTAACTTCGGACTTAGCCCCTCGCTAAAGTTAGGGCCATCCATCTTCATCCTGATCAAATTTAGAAAGCGTTCGTGCTTTTATATGCCACCTATCATACAGTGTTTTGTTTTCCTGACATCGTGTTAGACGAAATCGTAAAGGATTTATAATTTCTCGACAATTGAGCCCCTTTAATTATATCCACGCTCTGTTAGATATTTTCATGTCGCTCAAATTAAATCAATTAGAAAACAGGAACAAGGAAACTACTGAAAGAATTACAATTTTTGTCAATCACTTCTATTCGTGCGACAAAAGTAAGTCAGTACTTACAATGCAAACATAAAACAAACCTGTGCTAAATGGTCACTAAAAAGCTGGAATGTCATCTAACGTTGTCGGCATAGGGTGAAGCTGGTGAGCACGCTCGGTAGAGTGGATATAAGTCTGAAGTGACCAGGAGCATTAGCGATGGTGGGTATAAGCGAAAGTGACGGTAGTGAAAGAAGTAGGTTTTGACAATTATACGAGATTGAATAGCATTTGTCATGGTTTCTACTAGTAACGGTACACTTCCAAGTATAAACTACAGCTTCTGTATACTGTGCAGAAATACACTAAAGCGAAGTTGGAAAATAGTATTGAACCCAGAACACAAATTGGCGTTATAAATAGATCTGTATTCTGAACTTGCCGTGCGCTATCCAATGACCTATAAATCTTGCCAATCCCTGAGTGTCACGTTGCAACCCTTCCCGCGTTATTGCGTTATTTCCTTTCGAGTATGCATTTTCCCCGGAATTACCGACCTAGGTTTGAATGATGTCACAGCCTGGTTCTTCTGTAGCTCAGTTTTCCTCAGTAACAACAGACGAATAATGGGATTGACGCAAGGTACAGCCCTGTCCTTATCTGTCCTTTTTTTCCTTATAGGCCTTGTAAAAGTGAAACTCATGAGACTTTAATGTCGTGAAACGTATAACTTTAAATGAAATACCGAAATGATTAAACATACATATCTTTGATAACGATTAGTGCAACTAGATTGTGCTGATTATTGGTTTAGGTTTGTTGTACAAAATATACTTCTTTATAGAGAAACAGTCGCAGAAAACCTTGAATTTAAAGGCACGAACGTCAAATAGGCTGGAAAAAAATTTGTTACACAGTAAGATGAGCAGGCTTGGCTGAAGGGTCGTTAGTACGAAATGTATTGAAGTACTTGTGCTGTGCAAAAGTAATACACGCTACGAATTGAGTTGTGTGTGTGTGTGTGTGTATGTATGTGTATGTCAGAAGGCTTCCATTTCATTCTAGAAGGTGGCACGTAATAACCTAATATCGTGAGCTAGTAAAGTTTCGGCTAAATATAGTAGTTTCGGCTAGTATTGGAACAATGCTATATACGAACGGGGAGGTATTTGACATGTTAATGTTGTTAGGGGAATGTAGGCAAAACTATAGAGCTGCAGCCCGAATTTATAACGCAAGTTTCCCACAGCGACAATCAATTTCCCATAATGTACTTCAACGGTTAGCAAATAGTCTGTAACTAACAGGGCGCATACCTCCCCAATATGGGGGTCACAAACATGCTCCATTTTTAGATGACAATGATGTCGCTATTGATGTTTTGGCTGCTGTCGAAGTACGTCCTAATGCATCCTCAAGAGATATTGCTAGGAATCGCGGAATTAATCAAGCAATTGTACTGCCTATATAGTCTGGACTCTTAACAACAAAAAAGGCTCGGATCGTGACAGACCGGACACAAGTATGAAACTTGGCAGACTGAAAGTACATCGGTATTCAATTCGTTTTAAGGTCGGGTGCACAAATTTTCTGGCCGCCATTTTGAAATATGCCGCCATATTGGATTTTATGTAATGTTATCTTAAAAGATCATTATCTCGGTAACCAATGGTCCGATTTTGATGATTCTTTTTTCTAAATTATAAGTAAAGCCCGAATGTAATCGAATATAACAGGCTTGGAGACAAGGAAATGTGATAAAACGAGAAAATTAGAAATATTTAAGATTTTATGAAACATATTTACATATAAATGAAGTTTTCTCCAAAATGGTCCATTTTATGACAGCATGTACCCTACAACAGTTGAAAGAGCATACAAAGAGCTTCAATTTGATGTATAATACGTTAAAATGCGATGAAAAATAACCGAAATATAGTAAAATTAAGAAATCAGTACAACAGAATACAAAGAGTGTAAAGAGAACCAACTAGACGAATCTTGATGTTATGTGATAACAAGCATGCTCGGAACCTGGCAAATTAATATTTTCTTCACTTTTGTAAATTGTTATTCAAATCAATATTATTTGCATTATTGCTACTGTTATTCAATGAACATTATACAGTTCATATAAATTATATTATGTAAGACAGTAAAAAGCCACATCATAAATACGTCTTTGCATATATCAATTTTTAAATTTAACTCTTTTAAACATAATAAATAGCTACTGAAAAACTGAATAAGCCAAATCAAAATGCTAACAAAGTGATAAAAATTGATAACAGCCAATCGCCTATTCCTTAGCCACATTGCTGTTCATCACAGAGGAGCTTCCGCAGCAGCAAAGATCTGTATATTGAACACCATTCGTTGAACAAGAGGAAGAGCTTTGCAGCCATACTTTAGCAATTCTCTTGAACTTTTAGAAACTTCTGGTTTGGTCATCCATAAGGACTTCCACGATCCACTTTCTTTCACCCAGCCGAAGTTTTCTGGACTTGAAAATATTAAGTAGTTCAGACTTGTTTGACGACAGTAAAAGTTTCTCGTGATCAATGATGATAGCCAATTACTATTTTCATGAGAAAAATGTCTTGCAGATCATCCTCACGCGGTTTGCATGACATATACAGCCCACTGAAAAAACTGTAATCATTTCCCAATTCATTTAACTTTTGTTAGGATGATCTCCTACTCTTCTTTAAATTTTCTCAAGAAAAAAGGGAACTATTCCTTTTTATAGGAGACTAAATTGACTTGCTTTGTTTTACAAACACCGAGTCAACAAACTCTTCATATTGGTTTTTACCAATCACTTTTATTTCTGCAACAGTTTCTGAAGATCTTGTAAGGTATATGCATGTGATGATAGATTCATTACCTGTTACGAATCTAAAATAGGATTTCCTGCAGACGAAATTGTGTCATGCAATGTTTGACAAAGATTCTTAAAATTTATTTCACGTCCAACATAATTTTCGTTAATTATTTCCTCAATGTGTGCAGCATCTTCAAATTCTTTTGTGGGTCTGCATAACTCAGGAGCAGTGAGTATCCATCATTGAAAAGCACGTGGATTTTTAGTTAATGGCTCCACTGGAGTCTCTAACACTTCTGTTATTTTGGTCGAACGGCATGAAACAAAATTTTTAGTTAGTCTTTGAAAACACCCGGTTCTTCTTAAATTCTGCCTTGCCTTCATTTAAACTCTTCATGTCCCTGAGATGCACAGATAGAGGCAGAAGACGCTCCAACACAGTTACATATAATAGGAAGCTACTTTGTCGTTGAGCTCTAACAAATATCAAAATTAAAAGTTCCAATTCCAGTACAAGATCCCAATATGAAAACATAGATATTTTCTATATCATTCCTTCCCGCCACTGTTGGGATTCATGCTTACAGTTCCTGGACTCTTGTCCTGTATGAAACTCTCTCATTTGAAGAAAGCCTAGAACTACAACTGATTTCTGCTGTGCTTTTCTGGTTCTGGTTAGTCCAGGTCTAGTCCAGGAATGAATCAGCTGACTCTGAAGCTGCTATTCCGGCCTCAGCTAAGGATGATGTCCATCCAGTACCATTTGGTATGTGTCTTAACACTCTTCAAAGGGCCATTTCTATTTGTAGTCCACCAAACATAAGGATAGAACTTTTCCATAGTATGAATTGGACCATCTCCACTTCATTTGTTTTGCCATTGCAAAGAGAGGTTGGTCAAGGAAAATAACATGTATTTGATTAGGATTACATCGATCAGTAATTTTCTTTATGATAGACATACCATGCTTCACCATTGAAAGAGACTCCGCTTTTCAGTAAAAATTGGCAACATGACGTTGGTACCTTTAGTAGAACGTGCACTTCCTGATTGAGTCAAATGATACTCTGCCCACAAGCATTTATTCTCACCTATCTTCAATCTACTTTCAATCCACCGCCTCTCTGTCTAAAGTGCTTCTTCGAGGCCTGACCGTATTTGTTCTTGAACAGTAATAGGAACTTGCAGTTTGTCAAAATCACATGATGATACTGATGGCACAATAACATAGATATCTGGTAATAAGTAATCTTATACTGATGAAGAAACTTCAATTCGCATTGGGGTTAAACCAGGGTTGGAATCGGAAGGCAATTGGAATACGCTACATGGAAAAATCCTGTCAAAGTAGTTGATGATGTGTTGTGGTCTAAATTGTTCAATGGACCGATGATGTACACATTAGTCATTAATGGAAAGGGGCACACAGGACCCTCTAATTTGTAACGTCTGCATGTCACTGCTGCTATTTCATCTTCAATTTGGATCACACGATTATATGTTACAAAAATGTCCAAGTTATGTAAATTACTGACAATCTTTTTGTCTAGCAAGTAAGAGTGTGTAACTGTAAACCTACATACAGTGGGAGCGGCGGTTCATGAGATATGTTGCGCCTTTTTTCGTGGTGCCAATCTTCTGTTCTTAAAATTAAAATATATTAATTGGCTTATTGTTAGGGCAGTTTGAGAATATGTTATAGAATTTTTTTATGTTAGATCCATACAGCAGCAATTGAACGAAATTCTTTAGAATTTCTGGAACACTTTCATCTTGACAGTTTTCTGTAAAGTATCCTGAAAATGTTTGGCACTCCCAGTTTATCATATTTCTTCTTAAAGACTTTGAACACATTGAGAAGGCAAAAATCTCTCTTCATTTGATCGTTTAGACATAAAATCCTTGAGTAATTTCTAGCGCCCTTTCTTTAAATACCAATAACATATTTTGCCATCACTGTTTAGTACAATCGGAAATAAAATGAAGGACAATTTTGTTCTTTAGTCTTGTTTTATTCACTGCTTTTGATAAACCTAACGCTCTCAACTTGTTTTCATATACACTGTGCAGCTCTAACAAATTGAAAATGAAATGAACATATATTTTACATTCCAAGTGATCTGTGAGTTCAGCAAATACACGAGATTCTAAAACATCATCAACTTGACTTTTGGTTTCATTTAAAGATCTGTTCTCCCTTTTCCAACTTCTGTACCCATTTTTATACATACATATGCACTGTACATGGTATGTAGCCTCCATTGCTACCAAGTCTTCTCTGGAAAGCTTTGAAAGCAGAAATATATCCTGTAATTAGTAAGCCATTTCCTTAAGATTTTTGTCAAACGTAAGTGAGTTTCTTCTAACCCCTTTCCCAGAATTACAAAAAATATAAACCGGTGGAATTACATTTCCTCTACTTTCATTTCTCCTCTTACGCTTTGGTTCATTATTTTCTGTTGATTTCTGTTTACTTTTTGTTTTCTATTCTTTTGCGATATCTCTTTTTAGTTTTGAGACAACAAACTTCAGTCTGCACTGTTTATGCCACTTCGCTGCATTGTCAATTATTGTGTTTACTAATTCTTCTTTTCCAGTGACAAGTTTCACAGATTTCTTCTGTTTTTGAAATCTTTATAGAACCTCAGGAATTCTGAACTCGAATCGCCTAGAAAACACTTAATAAACTTATTATTTCAAATATTGCAAGGAATTATATTTTTCAAGTTAAAAGGCACAATACATTTTAATCTAATAGATTATTTA
The DNA here is from genome assembly GCF_964235325.1 of Thermobia domestica. Lineage (NCBI taxonomy): Eukaryota > Metazoa > Arthropoda > Insecta > Zygentoma > Lepismatidae > Thermobia > Thermobia domestica. The sequence goes on along the minus strand of NC_137454.1, from coordinate 53,111,966 downwards.
GCAATTTCACAATTGTATATTGAATTTGTATTCACCTGTTGTAATTGGAGCAATTAGCTCTGTGATAGGTGTGTGTTAAATAAATAAATAAATAAATACACTTTTAATGTGTTCACAGTTACATTATAATAACCAAAATGTTCATGTTTACATAGAACTGCTGCAATGAAAACTCCCATAACAATACTAAGTAATGATTAAACGTAGTTATTATTAAGTAATCATGACAAGAATAATAACTAGATAATTAGTGATAAAAATTTCTGCCAGACACCGCTAAATGTCACAAAGTTGACCGATTACCCAGTCTTCCCATTTGCATTGGGTTTGTTTTCAAGACTTATATTTCTACTATTTTTCATCGCATTTTAACGTATTATACATCAAATTAAAGCTCTTTTTATGCCCTTTCAAACGTTATATGCTTTCATAAAATGGACCATTTTGGAGAAAAACTCATTCATATGTAAATATGTTTCATAAAATCTTAAATATGTCTAAATTTCTCGTTTTATCATATTATCTTGACTTTATTACTGTTACAATCGATTACATTCGGGCTTAACTTATAAGTTAGAAAAAGAATCATCAAAATCGGACCATTGGTTACCGAGATAATGATCTTTTAAGAGAATATTACATAAAATCCAATATGGCGGCACATTTCAAAATGGCGGCCAGAAAATGTTGGCACCCGACCCTAAGACGAATCGAATACCGAAGTATTTTCAGTCTGCCAAGTTTCATACTTGTGTCCGGTCTGTCACGATCCTATCCTTAGCAGACCAGACTAATACTATGGAAGCATAAACGCTACCCGTATCATATCTCATTGTGCCAGGTGCTAACAGATGCCGATCGTAATAAGCGCCTCCAGCATTGTAAACGGGGCCGTCAGAAATTGTGGACAAACCCAACGTTTTTCAGTATGTACGTGCTGTGGACAGACAAAGCAATATTTACACGTGATGGTAATGTCAACCTACACAATGCACATTATTGGGCTGTGGAGAATCCGCACTGGACATTACAGATCGACCGACAAAAACGTTAGAACATCAATGTGTGGGGTAGTATCATTGGAACACATGGAATTGGGCCCTGGTTTATTGATGGAAATTTAACGTCGGCTCTGTTCCATCAATGCTTCCCAGAACATCTACTGCAACTGCTGGAAAACATCCTACTTCATGTGCGGCGTAATATGTGGATGCAATTGGATGGTTGTCCAGCATTTGCTGCTCGTATATGCAGAGGTGCATTAAATACTTTATTTACGCACCGTTTGTTAGGAATAGGGTACAATACTCTTTTGATTCCTTGCTCACCAGACCTTCCGTGCATGGGCTATTATTTCTGGGGTCGACTCAAGGAGCTTGTTTACATGAATAGACCAACTACACCAGAATATATGAGACAACGTATAATTACCGCATTTTGAAGCATAGGAGAGGCATAACTTGATGGTGAGGGCTATAACTGTTATCGCCATCGGGACCGAATTCTTGTTGTACATGGACGACAATTTCGGTAAAAACGTAATGTAAAACGTGCTGTGTGAAGTGCACATCTGTTACATAACGGATACCAGCCGTCTCCAAGGTATATATGATATTTCCTTTGTACGTTATGCGATGGTAAGTTAATTCTTAGAACAACGTTAGACGTTTCAATATAATATGCTTAGCTGTCCACCGTAACGCTTCCATTTCCATACGGTATATGTTACCAGTGTTGACTACGAGACGAGAAAGGACAACACTTTTCAGTAGTGTCACGAAAGAGGACTGAACATTATCTGTAGTATTGTACCCGGAAAACGTATGTACCAAAGAAATATAGCTGCTCAAAATGTTCAGGGTCTTCCCACTAGCAAAATCAAACAACTGCTAAGTTGGAGGTGGACCCTGCCTGGATATGTCGAACTGGTATCCGTGACATGTACTTTTCCGTTAGTCCGCACCAGGGTTTTAAATCGAAAACCGTCCGAAATATGTAGAAACTGAAAAACACGCGAAGGACAACAGAGCGAAGTAAAAACTTTCGCCCCAGGGTCCCCCGCAGGGTCTCAGATGGGGTCCAACTCAAAATTGTCAAATGCAAAGAGAGGTCAAGTGGTATATCGCTTGAAAGCTCTTGCAAAAAGAAAGAATCTTCAACAAGTCCCGATTATCTACGATCACCCTATGGAAAATTTCGGCGGGTCAAAATTTCATCAAAATATGCATTGAAAACAGTATCTGAAACGAGCAGCCAGACGCAAAAACTGAAAAACAAGTCTTTCATTATTTCAAAAGTACAATATGTCACGGAAACTAAAAAGCTCGTGGTTCTAAAACCCACTCGGAGGCGAACATTTATAAAAATTCTCGAGAACGAAAGATCCTCCTCTCCCACGGTAATCATCTGATGCTCTAAAAATAATTCTCCATCTTAAATCAATAACTGCCTAATGTGATCCTCGCAGTTCGGAACCTTTTCTTCTTATGTTTCACAAAGTCACAATTTCATCAAATACCGATACTTTGAGGTCAATGTTATCCAATTCTAAACTTATATATCTCAACTATGCTTTTCAGTTTCCATATTTGAGTATTTCTTTCTCTCTCTCTCTCTCTCTCTCTCTCTCTCTCTCTCTCTCTCTCAATGTCGTACATGAACTTCTATTGCTTGGGAACCTTCGACTTTTGAAACCAAATGTAAGCGCTCTTGCAATGTCCTATTGTAATTATAGAGGTTTGTTGTTAAAAGCAGCGTCATTTTAGATTTTGGTGGGTCTGGCGGGGAGAAGGAAGACACTCTCCGCCGACATAATAGTTTAATGTTTTTATTAGTAACAAAATGAAGTAAAATCTTTAAGTTTTCCGTATCACGATTATGCGGGGTAGGATGAAGGAGACGGTGACGATAAGCAATGAAGGAAATGGTGCAATAAAAAGTGGGAGAATATGGAAGAACCTCCACTCTTGTTTACCACAAAACTTACTTGGTGCGAGCTGGGACCGAACTTTCTTTATTATATACTACACATATGACCAAAAAATATTTATTTCTCATACTCAAGGGAGGGGGCAACTACATTCTCTCCTGCCGAAATGACCCCAACTGGAAAAATTTCTTGCAATTAGTGACACGAAGTAAATAACGTCATGTGTTTCAGTAGTTTTTAGAGCTCTGCACCCTTATTGCATACTTTGGAAAGCTCAAAAAATACTGCTATGATTAAAAATTTCCATAGAATTCACAATTAGCATCTTCCTAGGTTGATGTGATTTGCAGCCTTTGAAGAAGGGAAAGAATGCAAAGTAGGGTGTTAATGAAGCTATGCACACATTTTGTGACTTTTTTTATTCAGGCGTATAAAAAGGCATTTGGGAGCAAACGAATGAAAGAGACGTTTCTAGAGCGATAAACTTTGTAAGATGGTTCCTGATTTTTTTCGTCTTAATGGAAAGAGTACATTATGTTACACACCGCTTTAGACAAGGAGAGGTGGAAGAGGGGGTGAGTTAGGTTGAATATCGGAAGTAACTAGTCGATGAGAAGAGTATTTCGGAATGCATAAGCACACGGCGCAAGAGTTTGTTCCTATGTTGGACTTAAATATTTGTAAGGTTTTCTATGCTTCAAAACTGTACATTCCGGTAGTAACGAAATAGTTTCTTATACCATATATATAAGTAATGTGCATCCGGTGTATTAAGTACCGATTTGAATGGCCTGTTAGAACTGGGCCACCATTTTGTTCCGTTAATTTATCAGAGTCCAAGACAGTACAAAGGAAACAAACTACGGTACACACCCGAGCAAACAAAAGTCTTTCACTTGCGCGAGTTAAATCAATCCTAGAACATCGTGGGGAGCTGTGTAAACGTAGAACCCATTTTGGTTTCCTAATTTCTGAAACAGAAATACAGTATAAACAAAAATATTTGCGGTACAAACCGGTACACCCGAAGTACTTTTTGTTGATATGCGGAAATGGTTTTACCAAGAGGTGGGTGGGACACATTCAGAAGTGTTTCTAACCCTGACTAGATAAGAACAGGAATATATACTATCAGAGATAAAACAATATAATAAAAACATATATCTTCCTGATAAAAGAAATGTCTCAGAAATTATGAAATTCGACACAATATATCTTGTATCATAAAATATTCAAGCGGACGTCCACATATTCCGCTGATTCTAAGTAGGTCACAAACCTCCAGGAAGAAGGGAGGGAAAATACTTCCGAGAACAATATTTTTAGAATCAGTATATTATAATGTCTGAAAAATAGGGGGAAAATGTTAAAAGGTTCTAGTAAATCTAATATGCAAATTTTGTAATAGTAAAAGTTCTGAAATAAAGCATAGAGATTGAATATCTTAACTTTGTATACTAAAGCAAACATGAATCTCCTACGCAACACACACACAGCGTACTAGACCGACAAATGTAATTGTAATTGATCGGAAAACATTATACAAAGTTACTATACTGGGTGCTCTATTGGACAGCTTTAGTGAGAAATTTTACACAATAAGTTTAGTCGAAAAGGTGAATTTTCGAATTTTGAAAATGAAGTTATAATCATTCAGTTCGCTATCAAATTTGAAATGCTACATAAAATTCTATACAAAACTAGTTTCCAACATACTTTAATATTTTATATAAATTAATCTTTTAATACTATGACGAGCAATTTCAATAATTGCTTGTGGATTTTCTTTTATTCTTGCAGAAGTTATGAAGTAATGCACATAAATTACAAAACACTTTGAGAGATTCGCATGACAATATTGGACATTTCTATGAAAGAAATATGACATGAAGAACAGTACACTAACATTGTATTTTCAGATCAATGAGTGATATGAAGTGTTTTGTTTGCTTTCAATAACCAGAGAGACATTTTTAGAGAATTAACTTGGTTGCACTTTAATATAATATGCAAATCCATTACATAGTATATACATAATTTGTAATAATGTTCTGTGTTATCTGAACGTATGAAATGAAGGTAATGCTAGCATAACTTAAGGTACGAATTTTATATCTCTAAGATAATTTATATATACATATATATATACAATCTAGGACATGGGAATCTACATTATAAGTTAAAAATTCAGAAAATAATTAAAAACATTTAAATCCAAAGATGGTGCATTTTAGATGAATAACAAGCATTGAAAAATCTTGATAAAACTGCATTTTTTTAAACTACAACCAAAATAGATTTTTGAAGTGCTCATCTAACATTACATCTACTATTATCAATTTTGTACATCATATCTATATATAATAATTATAATATTACCTTATATTATATCTAAGCAATTTACAGTTTACATACTGCACATGGTTTTAACTACAGAAATGAGCTAAGCATATTAAAATGTCTAAGTTGTATTTAAGTGACATTTACGTTGTGTAAGTAACATTTAAGTATTTTTATTTTTAAAATGCTATACATTCGACCCCATACAATTTATCAAGAAACTTCACACATTCTAACCTAAATGATACTTTAACGAATTTTAGTATAATCTAACACTTTCGTATACTTGCTTGGACACCTTCAATACTCACGAGACACGAACGAAATGGATAGATAATATGCGACTATAATGCGATACTGCCTGCAAGAAAGTGCATTTAAAACACTAAGTGTCCATTTTTGTTTAATGAAAAGTGTGTACCAGTAAACGTACACATAATTATTTGGATATCACAGACGACAAAACCGTATGGTACAAACACAACTAATACCTGAATGGACTTGAGTACCAATAACCAATGACTCCTTCTTAATACATACTGTAACACATCTTCACCGTCGGTATGAAATGTCATATTAGTTTTGTAGTAAGTAGGGTAGAAGAAGAAATTGGGAGGAACGATTTCTTAACATTTCTTCCCTCACAGGTTATAAGTGTTTTCTAGTTTTCAAGAACCGATTGTATGTTGCAGGTTTTTCTAAACCTACTTTGGTAGTGGTAATCTTTCGGCATCTTCACTTTTGATGATGCAACATCTATTAGTCCTTTTACTCATTTTCACCCAATTACCCCAACGATTAAAACCATTACCGATGTACATAAACCCGTGAAGGTGATTGGGTGTAGGTGAAGAAAATTCAGGCTCAGAAATAGATTTATATGGCCTAGAAAAATATGTATGTTTGCTTACGCAATCTAAGGAGTAACTTAACTAAATCTCAAAGATATGTGAATGCCTTTTCAAGCATTCACGTTATTGTTTATACGTAAATAATATAAAATATTTTCCTGTGAACTTAACCCAAAATATATCACATACGAAAAAAAATATATAAGCCGTAAAAACTTTGGCCGAAAATGTAAAAACAATTAAAAAACCAAAAGAAAAGACCCTGATATCCAAACCAACATAGGAGTAGGTAATAAAACTAAAGCTAAATACCTACCTATAAACTATTTGGATATAACATGTGTAGAAACTCAGGATTAATAAACAGATCCTATTTACAGCAACTGTAATATTCGCATGCGAAACGGCCACTCGAGGCTTAAGTTTGGAGTAACTTATTCCTGAATATCAAAGATATTTGAATGCATTTTCAACCCTTCAGTAATTGTTTATAGCATAGTATATTGTCCTGTGAACATAATTCACAATGTAATAATAATAATATATTTTATCGTACTTAACACCCAAAGGCAATTACGAAGTACAAAATTTTATATACAATCATCAAAGGATGAGCAACATCAAACATACATATAACTAGTGTTTAAACATGAACATTATAATAAGTATACCCTTTTTTCCTTCTTCAGGTTATAACATACAAAAACAAATCTACAATTTATCAATTAGCATCTCAAAACACTTTCGCTTGAAAGTCGTAAATGTATACTGAAAGATATCTAAACCCATAATCCCAATTCTATTATCCGCATCACATAATTTATACAGTGGAGAATTTTTGTTAGTACTTATTCTATTATGAGGCATGTAAAAAGTATTCTTCCTCTTAGATTTTGTCGAGGAATATAAAAAGGTAATCTACCTAATGAAAACATATTATCTTCCCTATTGTCAATCAATTGTTTAAGATATAACACTATTTGTATAAACCTTCTTTTTTCTAGTGACAACAATTTAAATTTTTTAAGAACAACTTCGTAAGAAATATATTGTGTTTGTATACCAAATATTTTATAGGCAGTATATTTCAATAATTTGTTTTGAACTTTCTCAATTTGTTGTTTTTGACTCTGATAAAAAGGAGCCCAAACTATAGATGTATATTCTAATTTTGATCGTACAAATGCATTATATAACGATAGTAGAGTTCTAGTATTTTTAAAATAATAACTTGACCTTTTTATAAAACCGAGCATTTTAAAAGCTTCATTAGTTATTATATTTATATGGTGTTTGAATTTCAAATTCATGTCAAACCATACCCCTAGATCTCTTATAATTTCCTTTCCTTTTAACCTCTGATTTCCTATAATATATTCAAACAATATTAGTTTTTTGTTGAGTCTATAAGTCATTACATAACATTTAGAAATATTCAGTTGGAATTTGTTTTTCATACACCACTCACTTAGTCTATTTATATCCGACTGCAATGCATTACAATCCCTCTCTGTTTGGATTTCATTATATAATTTGGTGTACTTTTTCTGATAATATCAGGCATGATGTATGTTTAAAAGCTTCTGGTAGATCATTAATCATTATCAGAAAAAGTAAAGGACCTAAATTTGATCCTAGAGGTACCCCTGAATATACTGAATATTGTTTAGATATGATATTATTAAAGATTACATATTGCATTCTTTCAGTTAAATATGAATAAAACAATTTAATTAAATCCCTCGATATACCAAACATTCTCAGCTTTCTAAGAAGTACACCATGGTCAACTAAGTCGAAAGCTCGTTTAAAGTCTGTATATATTACATCTACCTGTGTCCCTCTACTGAAAGAGTCATTAATTACTTGATTCATAACCAATAAATTTGAAGTAGTTGATCTATTACACCTAAAGCCATATTGAGAGTTAGACAAATATATAGAAACATGATTGAATAGATGTTTATAAATAACTGCTTCAAATATTTTAGCAGGAGAAGGTATCAGATTAATTGGTCTATGATCTTCTATCAATCTTACTGGATTAACTTTAGGAACTGGGCATACCGCTGAAATCTTAAATTTTGCTGGAAATTTTCCTTGATGCAAAGACAAATTGAACAAATAAGTCAATGGTTTGATGAGGAATTCTTTACAGCCCTTAAAAATATAAGATGGTATACTATCATGACCAAATGATGTTTTACTTTTTATTTTATTTATTGCTGCTTCAACTTCAAATTCATATATCTTATCTAAAACCATTATATCTGCAGATGAAGGTGTTGTAATTGAGTATATTTCAGATAAATCTATATTAGGTCGTTCTGAACTATAAACGGATTGAAAATGTCTGGCAAAGGCTTCACATTTTAATTTATTATCGATAATTTTATCGTTGTTGTACTCAAGAACAGAATGTTTCTTAGTCGAATTTGGACATCTTCTACTATTTACATATCTCCAGAATACCTTAGGTTCTTTAATGATGTTCTCTTCTATTTTCTGATTATAATTTGTATAAGGCAGTTCAATACTAGACTTCAGTTGTTTCCTAATATCAACAAAACGTATATAATCAGAATAGCGTTTAGAATTGTTAAATGCACGTCTAAGACGATCTTTCTTCTTTAAGTTTTTAATTATATCAGCAGTAAACCAAGGCTGGTATAAATGCTTACTCTTTGACTTTTTAGGTGCACTTTCATCAAGTACTTTATACAATTCAGAATAAAAGTAATTAACACCTTCATCTACATCTTTAATTACATACAACGAATCCCATTTTTTAATCTTCAAAAGCTGATATAACTTTAGAAAATCACATTTCTTAAAACCATAAACCGCATCACCAAGCTCCCTATATATTTTGCAACTTTTCAGGAATTGAATACTATTATTTAAGCACGGGTGATGTCTATCTTGTTGAATAACATTGGGTGAATTACTGAACACAACATCCAAAATTCTGCCGTTAACATTTTTAACAGTATTCAACTGTGAAAAATTTAAAAAGTTTAATTTATGCAACACATTAATTTCTAAAGTACTTAATGTTACAGAATAATTTCCATTCATATATTCTGTTAGCAGTCTAAGATTGACCTCCTCCTCTTTACTGTAATGTTCCTCTTTACTGTATGGAGGAAAATATATTACACAAACGTATATATATATTTTGATCCTGATATTTCTATCCTAAACCACAAATCTTCATAGTCCGGTAACTCAAATTTACTTATTCTCTCTGAAGTATATTTATTTTTAACGGCCAAGACCACACCTCCTCCATCACGCATTCCACAACGTTCAAAATTTCTATCCTTCCTGAAAAGTTGATATATTCAAATAATTCAGAACTAAATATTTCATTTTTTAGCCAGGACTCAGTAATAGCCACAGAGTCAAAATCATACGGAATTGAGCTCAAATAAAATTAATTAACTTTGGTTTTTAAACCGTTAACATTTTGATAAAAGATATGAAATGTGCTATTAACTACTGACATTATTCCGAAACAATTTGTAACATAAATAATCAATATTATTGTAAACTATTTTCAAACTAGTTACTGAACTAATTATTACATCCAGTGTAATGATTTTTGACTCATACAATCATATTTATCCTTTGAATACAAATGCGGCTGACTTCATATCTTTTCAGCAATATCCAAATTTACCGATTACTTAATAAGTAAATCGTTGGTTCCTTCATTGACAGAATTACGAAAACCTGGTATGTCTTGCTCAGATTTTACAACCATTACCGGACTATTTTCATTTTTTCTAATTAAAATTTGGCCGTTAGCATTAACCCAGCAGTACTTGTGTTGAGTATTTCTTGCCGCGTTTCGCGTTTTCCAGAAGAGTTGATTATTTCTAGGGGATAAGTTAACATTTATAAAAATCTTTTGATCATCACTTAAAGAAACTACGTTGTTTGTAACTAATCCTGAATTTCTTTTACCTAGCCAACTATCCCTCACAGATCGTGTCTTGAACTGTACAATTATTGCTTTCCTCTTATTTTTACCACTACCATTTGATATTCGATGTACAACATCAATATCTTGTTCCTGACCATTTAGTCGTAATTTCCCTGCCAAATCAATTACTATATCCTTTAAGTTCTCACCAACGCGCTCTTGAATTCCATGAATTTCAATGTTTCTGTTACGCCCGTTTTGGTTGAGATCATTCAACTCCATGGCCTGTTGTTCTATTTGATTTTTCAACATTACATTTTCCGCTTTTAGTTTTATGATTTCTTTGTCCCGTTTAATATTTTCCGTCACCTCTCCTTCAAACTTTCTTAGCAATTCATCATATTTATTGGACATGAACTGAACACTGGTTGTAAGATGTGCAATCTGATCACACAATTCATCGAGTTTTATTGCTATGTCTGCAATTTTAGTAGGATTATTAGTTGATTTTGAAACAGAGGGAACTTTAGCTCCAATTAAGGCTGCATTATTGACAGATGTAGCCTCAGTATTTTCGGTTATAACATAATTTTTGCACTCATTACAAAGCCATTCTCTAATGATCCCTGATTGTTTCAGATCAGTATATATTTCCACCGACATATTATAACGCGATATATGAAACAGTTTATTACAGTTCTTTTTTGAGCACTGTAGTGCATCATCATAACGATTTATTTTCAAGTTGCATCTCGAACAGGATGACATTGTAATTGTATACAAAGTAAATATCAGGATTCAAAATGGCGGTTAATAACAGTACTAGCAAACTAGACCTCCAGGAACTGGCAACCCGCTCACCGGAATAAAACACTGTCACAATGCAATGTAAACAAAGCAATTACTCAAATAAGTTCTCTTAATTATCACGATATTATCGATGTTCGTTTTAATGTAACGTGGTATTGTTACTAACTTGTTGATTATTTAGTACAATAATAGTAGTATATTTATACAGATCTTATTCTTCACTTACGTACATACTCCACTTGCTTTACCAGCCTTCCAGCGCCAAGCAACCAGCCTCAATGGAATGTTTGTTTACAAGTAGAAGTCACCAAATTTTCAGTTCTTGGGATTAATCTCACCTCTATATCATAATAATATAGTGTTGTTATAATCAGTAACACTTCATGTTCACTTCACTCTCCTCGGTAATAAAAAAAGGAACAGGATAATACACTAAAACACAAAATAACCCGGAGCTCGCACTCCACACATCCTCTGACCACCACAATTCTCTGTTGCACCGTTGCATGTAGCATATACGAAAAAAATATAAGCCCTTAAATTGTGGTGGAAAATGTAACAATAAAATAAAAACACAAGAGAACAGACCATGTTATTGAAACAGATATAAGAAAACTGTTATTCTGATTAGGTAATAAAGCAAACACTAAATTACTATAAACTGCAAGAATATAACATGTTTTGGAAGTCTGGATTGGTAAATAATTCCTATTAACAGCATCAGCATTATTGGCATATGCAACGACAACTGGAGGCCTAAGTTGACTAAAATAGTTTAATAAGAACCATACAATATGAAAGAAAATTGTACACTGCAAATACAAAGATACCACAGCATTTAAAAGAATTCTAAGCAAAAAAGTTCAGTTTTGGCATTCCACCAATTTGCCCCACATCATGAGCCCTAGGAGACACGAACTTTTACAAACTTTAACTGCATTAGAGTGAGGATTCCTGACTTCTAGTCTTAATGCCATTATTTGATGTTTTTAAGCAGCAGTAAAAAATCGTGATCAAAATATTAAGGGAAGCGCGATTTATTGTGATTCAAACCAAAACACGCTCAAACCTGAAACTCGATTGACATGGCATTTCTAAATCAAATATTTTAGGGGAGAGGTCATTATTACACAGTCTCAAAATTCATCAAATCTTTGTTTTCTGTTGAACATCTACCCACACAACATTCGGGTTTAATTAAATTCCATAAAATTATACTGAAATAAAAAAAAATATACAGTTTTATAAAGTTTTCCGACCAATTACCAATTCCACCCATTTCACACTTCTACCTTATGTACTTATTTAACATTTATAAAATGTTTAATAATAAAGTCTAATTCTTAATTGGTAGATCCGTTATTGTGCAGAAAGATCCAATAATTGTTTCTATTGCTGTAACAAATAAACAATCAAGTATAATGTTATATACATTATTTACTATTATTGTATTTTCGTTACTATTCTTGCTAAAATTGTAAATTTTAAAATGCGATAAATATGTAAAGCTGATAAATGTTGAGTAAACTTCTAATTTGTGAAAAATTAAAAATATAAGAAATACTACAGTCTTTGGGCAATGAAAATGTTGCATGATACATGTAAAATGAATTATATAAAACTCTAAGATAGTCTAAATTAGGTTTGTTACTGAAGATAGCTTACACAGCTTTATCAAAATAATACCTTATCATTCTGGGTAGTTCAAATAAATTTAGAATTAATATATTGAAAATAATTTCTGAATAAAGAAAAAATACTTGTGTGTATGCAATTCACTTCTCGATTGATTTAAAATAGAATAAACATAAATGGAGTTACATAATAGAAACCGTTACGAACTACTGTTTCTACGTAGAAATATGAACTGTAGTTTTTGGAATCACTAAGGAAAAGGGGTATCAGTAGTGATGATATGTGTGCTAAAATTTAATCAAATACAATGAGTATAATTCTGTAAAAGCTGGAAATTATCAAGCATTTTGGCATTTTGGAGAAAATACTGAAATCGTTTAGACATTGGAGTTAACAAGACATAATGAGAATTTATACAAATAAAATTTGCTCAGTAGAGGCTTGAAAAACGTTATGCAATTGAATTGTGATTTCTTACTGTTCTGCAATGAACTTCCCTTGGAATCATTATTTTTTCATTTTCTGTGTATCATTATTGAGTAAGTGATATATTTCGTAGAGATATACAGTGTAAATGTGTGAGAGATTATTGTCGAGATTCCTATGCAATGAACCGCGTACCATCAAGCAATGCATGTAGGTGTTTATAAGAAACCAACAAAGTATATCGTCATTACACATTAGGCCATATGTACACACAATATTTGATCTCAGATATTGGTTTAGTGTTACTTATCGGATTCAGCAGCGTTGAAATAAGAGGGTAATCAGAATCTTGAAGATCTAAATTCATATATTGTAATTGATTATGCCTTGCTATTTAGATCCTTCCTGAATTGTTACATTAGCCTGCATGTTTAAACGCGATTTACGTTGGAGTTGATATTATTATATGTTAGACATATTCATATTTATATCGCTATTTTCTAAAGAAAGACAATCAGTAATGTTACTACTATCAAATGGGAATTCCCCATTTGATAATTTTACAACTTAGAGATTTCAAAGTTACCGCAGTGGCATTCCGTGATTAGTCGTATTTCGTTTGTGTGTGAGAATCTTTGTAAGTTACTGATAATATATCACTCCAACTCCATAAATTGTTATAAAGATAAAAATCTTATATTTGCTTTTCGTTTACCTAAACACACTTAGTGACATAACACTTATTATTTATTCATCAATGTTCCATTTTTAATTGTGTGTACCTCTTGGATTTCATGCCATGCTGAAAGTGACTAGAACCATTTCTTTAGTTTAACGGTTATTCGTGATCAACGATGGTGAGAATTAAAGCATAATGCTTAATTTGGCGAGGTTCACTAGGTTCTGAACCTACCTAATTATATTCTTCAATACTCAAAATCCCAAACAACCTTTTAAACAAGTTGCCTTATTTCTATTTGATTGGTTGGTTAATATGATATGATTGGTATGGATTGGTGAAAATCTAAACACATAATTTTATTTTGAAGTTTATATTATCTATTAATAAAGCATTCTAACATTAAAATAGTTTGAAGAAAATTTCTAAATCTAAATATGTTGTTTCAGAAATGTTTAAATTAAACTGTGTTCATGGGTAATTAATTACCATCTGAATCACCCATTCTTCCAATGAGTACAATAGCTTCACTCATTAGAAGGGATTATTTCTTGTAGCAGTTCCAATGATTTTGGACCAATCATCGGGAGTGTAAATAACCTGGTGTCGTGATTGTACTTTTTTCACTTACTATCTGATCCGAATCACAAGGCAGATGTGTATGTGCAGCAGAAGGCATTATATGAGTAACAGTATCTTGCAGAGTACAAGAAACTAATGCAGTGAGCAGTTACAGCATAATGTGATTTTTGTTTTAGTCTGCAAAGTTAACCGTGTACAAGAACAAATTCTTTCCTCTTTTCGGGCACGATTGGACAATCTCAAGCAGAGATGGTCATCCTCCCTCGTTTTGCCCTCATGGCTCCCGCCCTCACTCTCACCTTACCCTCAGTTTATTAGTTGAGGGTGAAGGCGTTGGAGGGTGACGGCGATAAAGTAATTGAGGATGAGTGTGAGGGAGGGTGAGTGTGAGGGCGTTAATGGAGGGTGAGTGTGAGGGAAGGTGAGTGTGAGGGCGTCAATGGAGGGTGAGTGTGAGGAAGGGTGAGTGTAAGGGTGTTAATGGAGGGTGAGTGTGAGGGCTTCAATGAAGGATGAGTGTGAGGGCGTCAATGGAGAGTGAGTGTGAGGGAGGGTGAGGGGAGGTCATCAATGGAGGGTGAGTGTGATGGAACGTGGGGGTTTCAGTTGAGAGTGAGTGTGAGGGAGGGGAGGGTGAGGGCAAGGGTTCGTAAAATTAATTATCTTGCAATTCTTCATTTCTGGAAAATATGTTAGAAAATGTAATGTAGTTTTTTTTTTCTTAGAACTAATCGTCGCTCACAGAAAATCGTCATATCAATATTCCATCAGATTCATACGCTTTCCATGAAGGAAAACAAGATGTTTCTCATAGCTTTAATAATTTTCTATATTTATATATTTTCACTTTATGTAAATAATAATTACGAAATATATAAAAGTATCTACTGCAAGTTGTTGGCTACCGAAAAGTTCAAAGTTTAACGAAAGTAACCCGTTAAAAATACTAGACGTTCTCAGGAAATAATGTTTTTTATTTATTCGTTCAGAAGGGAAACTAATAAATATTTATATATTCATTCATTCTGAAATTGTAACTAAGAAAAAGGTTTGTTTTTTCTTCTAAGTAAGAGATACATATATATAAGAAAACTACAAAGCTGCAAACCGAAATAAATAACTTTATATTTAATTATGATATAAAAAGATATTTCCTGCTTTTAGCTATACTTGTAATTTTAGACCTCCAAACTACGCTATGGATATGAAAGGGAAGTCGCATAGAACGGCTGTGTCCGTTTGTGTGTCTGTCTGTCAAAAGGTATCACATCAAAATCGGTAAGAGCTATTGACAAGCCGTTTTTGGGAATCGATCCAGCACCCCAATAATAGGTTGCATCTCCTTCAAAAACCTCCTACTTAACAGGTACCCTCAAATCACCTTGGCATTCAATCTGTTAAACCGGAAGTGGTAGAAATCGGAAATTTCCAGTTTCAAATTATAGACAACGAGTAAAATCTGTAATAGCGATCGGCAAACGGTTTTCGGAAAAAGGTGGATATGAAAGTAACCACCTTAACTCCTGCATTTCTACTAAAACTGGAAGTGGTAGGATCCATTATTTCTTCAGGCTTCAATATTTATTTTCATAAGCTTAAAAGGATAAGAGCTATCGACAAACGGTTTTCGGGAACCAATTCTGCACTGGCAGAATATGTTCCATTTCTTTCAACAATATTACTTAAACGGGAAGTGGTAGAAGTCGACCATATCTGGTTTCATCAAACATATTCATAACTCATAAACAAATATAAAACATAGCTAGCGATAAAGAGTTTTCACAAATCGATTTAAGGTCTTAAGGGGACAAACCACCTGTACTCATGTATTTCTACTAAAATCTGAAGTGGTATAAATTCACTAATATTTCTGGTTTCAATATTGGTTTTCCTAGACCTAAAACAGTAAGTGCTATCGACAAGCGGTTTTCAGGAAACGATCCAGCATCAAAAGAATAAGTTCCATCTCTTTCACCAATCTTCGAGATAAACCAGAAGCTAGGTTGAACCACTTCTGGTTTCAACAATATTGGTCATAACTCAAAAAAGGTAAGAGCTATTGAGAAACGGTTTTCGGGAAATGATTCGTAGTTCCAATAATAGGTTCCATCTCTTTGGACAATCTAATATTCAAGCCGTAAGTGGTAGAAATCAACTACTTCCGGTTTCTAATATTTCCAGTTTTACTATTGAATTTGTATAGTTTGGAAGTTTACCGTAGTTTCATACAGTAGAACGATACTCGCAAGTTCTAACATATAACTGTTGTGTTATCAATTACTAGGTTTATTACTAGACGGAGATGGTCATCCTCCTTCATTTTGCCTTCACGAGGACCGCCCTCACCCCCACCTGATCCTTATTTTAGTAGTTGAGGCTGAGGGCGTTGAATTGTAAGGGCGATAAAGTAAGTGCGGGTGAGTGTGAGGGAGGGTGAGTGTGAGGGCGTCAGTGGAGGGTGGGTGTGAGGGAAGGTGAGTGCGAGGGTGTGACTGGAGGTGTGAGTGTGAGGGAGAGTGAGGGGAGGGCGTCAATGGAGGGTGAGGAGCGTCAATTGAGGGTGAAGGTGAGGGAGCGTTAGGAAAATCGAACATCTCTGATCTTAAGGGAACAAGACACGTTTTCATCTGCACCCCTTATTGCTATAATTTTGGACCACACGTATATAAATCCCTGTCCAGAAGCGCAGTCAAGTATTGATAAGTTGTAGGTTAGAACCCCCATTTGTAATAAGTTAATAGGCAACTTTGAAATTGGAAGGGTATGCTGTAAATCTAAAGCTATAGTTTGAACACCCTTTGGATTTACAGTTGCTGATTCTTTGTGCTTTTTCAATGATGAGACACTTTTAGGTTTGAGGTGTAAATTACAATTATCTTCTAAGTGTTCTTTAGCGACTGGATTTTCTTCAGCAAAGATTTTTATCTTTATTCCTTCGCAAAAATTGCACATGGTAATAGCTGGCTTTTTATACGCAATGTTATGACTACCACAAAACAGTGTTCAGTGTTTGTCGGCACTGCCTGGAACTCTAGAAGTTTCGGCACAAATTACAGTTAATACATTTTTCTCACATTCAGTTCAAGTCATAATTATCTTCTTTGCTTTTTGCCACTATACCCTGAGGAATGAGAGTGGTAAGTAGGGAAGAAGTCTACATGCTGCTACACAAAAGCTATATATTCATCATTTACTATGTTACTCTGATCCCATGTTTTCCTCTCTCATGTTGTGGAGGTAGTGTTTCAGTATTGCATTTTACCATTTACAAATTTTCCACCCCTTCACGCTGCTTCTGCGATCCTAAGATACCTAAAAAAATGCTTTTGTTCCGACGTCCACAGGATTTCCAATTGGACCTTTCAGAGTATAAACGACGAATGTTTTTCCTTTAGATTTCCTCTATTTTTCGTACTCTCTTGTTATAGGAGTAAGAGTAAGTACAGGAAAACTGGTATGCATTTTACAGGTCAAAATTCTCTAATTTCCAAAAATTCATGAACAACTTTTCTATCTGATCAGCATTCAACGTGTTGAAACACTTTCTGGTACATTTACAATCTTCCCCAGAAAAAGCTTATCGACCTTTTCATTAGTTGTGACGTGTATTCCAACCGTATCTTAAGCAGGTGTTTTCCCTTGATCCTGTCACACTCGCTACTTTTGAATTTCGTATATTATTTTGTAGGTGATTTCTTGTCTGTGTTTCCTTGGGCACCGACTTTACCGGTAATTGCATTATTGGAGGGCACGGGAACCATCTGTCAGTCAAAAATGAAAGACAAATCTCATAATGTAGGAGAAAGATAATGGCATTCAAGACACAATGGAAATCGTTGGCGCAATGCACTGCTAATGCACAAGACCAACATATCATGTATGAGGAAACGAAACTTCGTAGTACATGCCCTTTCTCACTGGTATGTATGGAAGACCATCTCGGTTTCTGAGACGAAAAACTGCCTTCTAAATCACTAATCTCCGACATGTCACTTTCGGGTGGCTGAGAACGACGGACACAATTATCATCCAATGTCGGACATCTTTATTTCTGAATTGCTACAGTCTTGCACCAAAAATATGTGGATGGTATTCTGTAGTAATTGTAAAAAATCATAAAGGCGAAGTCATCAGGCAAATTTGAAATTTAGCTTGAAGTGTCTGTAATCTAGGTTTGTAAATGTTAAATCAATATTCACTAAAATGTGGATGAACACTACCTTGCAGCGAGGGGCAGAACTAACTTTAGAAAAGCAACACAATATGGCGGCCGTATAGTAAGGAATATATATTTAAAAACAAACGAAACAAAAATAGTGATATTAAAAATTCCTTGCTAGCAGTATCTATATGGCACAAATATATCTCAAAAGCTTTCACCATTTCTTTTTATAAATATAATTATGCTACTTCAAACAGTAAAGAATTGGAAATGGTTCTTATCGGAGGAGCTGCTGTTATTAAGAAGATGAATAAAATTATATAAAAAGTCCCAATTTTACGTCTCACGTTTATGTCGGTTAGTATAAAGGATATATGAGAATTAATGAAACAGTGAAATGAAGAAAGCAATCATGAGAACCAAAGACAACTTATGCGCACAGTGTCTGTCCACCACATAGGCCACTTAATACGAACTGGGGTTGCACAAGATTAGAATGCTTTACAGGAATCTACGGATACACTATATTTGGATAAAACTCAGTAACAGTCTAATTACAATACAGGAACAGCTAATGAAAACAAGGAAGTAATCTTTAGAGAAGAAAGGATAATCTACCTTAGGTAACACATATATCAGGTTTTATACTTAAGGTTTCTCTTATCATTTCACTTCAATTTCTGGAACTTATTTCAATTATTCCTGTTGTAAAAATAATAGGTTAGTATACAGTTAAGTAAGTCGATATTTCTATCATTCGATGAGCAAACTGGATATCAGTTAACTGAACGCATGGTATCCTGTAAATGTTGCAGAAGTATAGCGAATTCGGGCAAATTATAATACAAGTTCAATATCAAACATTTTAAATATATTAACTAATAATCTACGTACATTTTAGGCATGGATTTCTTGAAAGATTATATTTCTATAACTTCCTTCCATGGTTTAAGCTATATAACTAACAGAAATTCCAGTAGGATCGATAAGTAAGTATCAGAACATATATTGCATTATTTATTGTGTTTAACCATTTTGATAGTGAATAAATTAATGATATCTACAAGTTGAATATGCAGTTAGTGATTATCATTTATTCCGATGTTTGAAGAGTATTCTGTTTTGAAAATGTAACTCTAAATTCTTTAGTAATACGGCTTGACAATGATATTTTCAGAATATGAAGAGACAATTAATAATATGTTAGAAAATATGAGTTAGGGTTGTGCAGAACATGGCATGAAAACAAATGTTAGAAAGACAAAATCCATGATGTTGGAACGAAGTTTTCGGTGTTAAATATAGAAATAGGAAAGCAAAAATAGAACAGGTTACCATTTCTCGATACCTGAAAAGTTGTTGGTAATTTTATGAAATCTGGAAGTAAAATAAGTGAAAAATAGGAGTGTGGAAACAAGGATTTAAGATAAAAAATACTATTTTGTGTGACCTTGAATAAAAAGTTGAGAAAAAGACTTATACAGTGGTTCGTGTGGGTTATTGTGCTGTATGAGTCAGCAAAATGAACACTACATAAAAATAATAAACGATCTGAAACTTCCAAAATGAGACTGTGGAGAAGACTGGATATAGTTAGCAAAGTTGAGTGGAAAATGAATGAGACGCTGTAATAAATGGTGGGGATCAAAGAAAATTAATTTAGATATGGTAAATGAAAGTGGTTTTGATATTGGGTACGAAGGAACTGTATTACCAGAGACGTGCTAGTGGGTATGGTGGCCGGAAAGAGAGGGAGAGTCGAATGAGATTACACTTATTGGACGTTATCAAAACGGGGAAATCGCACGTGAGGACAAAGAGGTTAGGGGAAAATTGTGGAATATGAAACATTCTCAGTTGCAGCAAATAACTTGCCAATAATGGTATAACAGCTCTGATAATAATAATAATAATAATAATAATAATAATAATAATAATAATAATAATAATAATAATAATAATAATAATAATAATAATAATAATAAGGAGTTTCTAGTAGATACTGTCTTAATTCCCCTGTTTGAATCTTTTAATATTAAATTTTTAAACACAAATATATTATTGCTTTACGTAGTAACCGAAAGTCGCCTATGATACATTTTGAGCGGGTTTATTTTTACATTTTCGTGTTTAAGGGTGATCTCAGGTTACATTGTCCAGACTGATTTCCGTTTAACTAAACTTGTTTCAAGTGTGAGCTTTCACAACGTGCTAAACACATTATAGAGATAATTATGAAAAACACTGAGAAGAAATATAAGTACGGTATTTGGTTTCAGGTTGCGAAGTAATTTGATTTTCTTAAATTGTGTAAATATCCATGCCTAAAATGTACGTAGATTATTAGTTAATATATTTAAAATGTTTGATATTGAACTTGTATTATAATTTGCCCGAATTCGCTATACTTCTGCAACATTTACAGGATACCATGCGTTCAGTTAACTGATATCCAGTTTGTTCATCGAATGATAGAAATAGCGAATATGTCTAAGAATTTTGCTTATATCAAAGTTTAGTTTATAACTACTTATTTATTTATCGTTATTTAATACGTATGGATTACTGAAAACTGCTACTGCTATATGGTTAGCGTACGCACTCTGGAAAAAGTTAAATTTCCTGCTAGAGTTACGTGGTTCGGGTTCCACATCAAAGAGTAAATCCTCATCTCATGTAATACTGGCGAAGAAACAAATGTTGAGCGTGAGTTAATTCAACCAGCTGTAAACAGTATGGGTATTATAATAGTACTATTGTGTAATAATAATAATAATAATAATATTTTCTCTTAATTTTCTAAATAGATTACTTTATGCAATTCAGCCTCTGCGCTGTAGACGCAAAAAGTTTGTATGACTACCTAATGCTAATCGTGAAAACCACACGAAATGAGATGATACAGACATATATCGAAATACATATATAGATAAATATATATAAATATATATATATATATATATATATATATATATATATATATATATATATATATATATATATATATATGCTTTAATTTATCTACATTTAAAATATGTAATACTATTTTTTTAAAAAAATAGAATAACTAACCGTTTTATGAGGCCTTATTCCCACATTGCCAAACTAAACACAATAACACACTGAGCATGACTATCTGATAATAATTAGAAATAAAATCCACAATTAGGTATTAGTTTCAACACAATTACTGTGTCTTCCTCAGACTTCCACTCCTGCCTGAAGAGAAGAAGTAGAAATCTAGTGAAGACACAATTATTATGTTTAAACTGTTACGTAATTGGGGGTTTTATTACATAGCGTTACTCAGGGTGTTCTTGTGTTTTGTTTGAGTAATAAATAACTATTATTAGTTAATTTTGATCGATTATGAAGTAATTTGAAGAAACAGTTGAAGTTGAAATCATTTTGAACAGCTTTCTCTGTTTACATTTTTAAAGAAATAAATACAGTATAAAAATGAAGTACTTCACCAAACCAAAATATGTGGAAAAAAATCATATAATCTTACAGAAATCACATCAGCCGTAAACTTTTTTTTAGAATATTTTGGGCAGTATCCTTTATGTTTTGCCTAATTACGAGTCTCAGCCTGATACTGTCATCTTGGAATGAATTTGTGAATGATCCAACTTATATTTCTGTAAAGCGAACGTTTGGGGATGAAAAACTGCCTTTTCCAGCACTCGCAATGTGTCAAGTTGTAAGTGATGATCTAATAGCAGAAGTCCAGAAAATGTGAGTACAAGTTTCCTTTTTCTACAATAAAATCATTATTTACTTCGTAATTGAGGAAATTATTATTTATTTACTATAATTTTACTCAACCAATTCTCTTCCACTGAAAAATGCTTAACACAATAAGAGTAAATAGTTTTTAACAGTGCTTAGTGCGTACTGAGTACTAAAATTGTGAATACCTCTAATTTTGATTGCTAATTTTTAGTGGTTTATATAACCTTCCTTAGCATGTCTGACGGGGTACATTGAAGCGACGTAGATGGGTTGTTATGAGTTGCATAGCGTAACAAAATGCTAGTTAGAAGTTATTTACGCAAGCGAGTATAAGAGTTGTGTGATTTTAGTGTGTCATGAGGAGAAGATCTCATGTATGATCATTATTCACAGGGGTCACTGTCCCTAAAGGCGGTTGAAACCAAAGAAGTTAGAGCTAATACAATAAAACAACTTGGCTATTTAATCATAATCTGAAATAGTATATTTTGAGCCTTACAAGTGTTCCACAAACATGCAATAGGTAACCCGGCTTTAATTTCCAAACTTAGAATAAATAGTACTGATTACATTCAAAGTGGAGAATCCCTGACTGGAATCGCTTGTTATATTCAGTAAAAGCTCACCGACAGTTCGATGCATCCAGTTGTAAGGTTATGAAAACTCCATGAAGTGTTTATGTTTAATAGAAATATAGAGAACATTAATTCTCTGTTGTAAGATTTTATACAGTGAAACATATCGGTAGCTGTGTGACGAGGTGGGACACAATTTAATTGTTTTCTCTTGTGATGGCTCATTGGTCTTGCATTACTAGAATCTTTACTGTCGGTGATTACGCTCTTATCACTTTAGCTGACGAAAGATATACTATGGTGCAGATGTTGTTCCTGATCAAAATGATATATTTTTTAAACACGGCTACGCGTCAATTCATGCTTATTGGGCTGTTAAAGCGTGGTTTCGAAAATACTAAGATTAAGAACTGCACTTATCATTACTGAGTCAACACTCATTCTGTTAGTTTGTTACACAGTAGTTGTAATTTCTGAAAGCAATACTCTAGAACTGCTGAGATGAACAACTTCGTATCCTTGTGTTTCTTTTCGGATACATCCATTTCCTTGCATTTTTCATTCTAATAATACTTTCATCATCATTCACACATTTTAATCGTCCATTCTCCTTAGCCTAAGAGAGCAAAATCGTAGGATGTAAACCTGTTAATTGCTTCTTCATTCTTATTAATGTTTATATTGGTTGCGAAGACAGAATATAACTTAATTCAAGTCAGAGCTGGTCTTCGGGCCTTTAATTGAGTAAGTTGACACTTCTATCTGATTATTGATATAATTTATATGAATAAATGTAAGCTCGCATAATAGTAAAACCTATACCAACGAGCCACTGGTAGAGCGGTAATCAATAAAAAACGGTATTTTTTTATTGACAAAGAACATTCATTTTGACTACAAGAACCTTATAAGTATAGAATAAGGAAAGATCACATTTATGCAATGTCATATGTGGGAACAGATCGAATAGTACTTGCATGACTTGGCCGAAGTTTTGCCGCCCCTGGATTCCGGGGCCCGGGCGCATAGGTCAATGACCGAGGGGTACTTAGGATCAACCCCTTTAGATTTGAGGAGGTTTCCTAGGACAACCCCCTCATAATTTTGGCAGGGGTACCTTTGCACACCCCCAAAAGTTTGGCAGGGGCAACTATGACCAACCCCTTAAATTTAGGAAATTGCTAAATATAAAATTTGTAATGGTAGCCTAGGACGAGGGTATGTGCCTATATCAGTACTGGGGTCTATCTCGGTCCTTTCCTGGCTAAAAAATGCCAAAAAGTTAACTTTCGGGGTTTCTTGACCTATTTTATCCCCTTTGATGAGGTTTTAACACCCTATATGGTTGTATGGGCGTATATAGGGGTCCATTACCTTTCGTAAGACAGTGGTATATTGATGCACCCCCTTTAAATTTTTTGGAGGAGTTACATTGAATCACCGCTTCAGTTTTGAAAATACGCCAATTTAAACATTTGATATTATAGTACAGGTCCCCGGTATGTATAATGATAAATTTGGATGGTCCACCTCGTTCTTTTCATGGGTAAAAAATGCCAAAATGTAAACGTAAGCAATATGTTGTGTCATGTGTTTGGTTTTAACCTAAGTTATCTTTTTTTATGTGGTCCTATTATCTTACATGATTATATGGGTATTTACAAGGGTCAATAATCTTACATAAGACATAGGTATATTAGTGCACAATTAATAAATTTGGGAGCGTACATTGGCCACCCCTTAAATTTTAGAATTTGTTTAATTTAAAAATTGGGTATCATAATATAGGATCCCAATATGTGTTACTATTAATTTGGGTGATCCATCACGTTCTCTTTCATGGGTAAAGAATTACCAAAAAATCAAATTTCGGAGGTGATTGACCGATTTTATTTCATTTCATGAAATCTTATTACAGTATATGATTATATGGACATGGATCTATTTTATTTCTTAAGATATAGATATACTGGTGCAGCCTTTGAAAAATTTGAAGGAGTACAATGGCCTTTACCTTAAATTTTGGAATTTGCCAAATTTAATCATTTAATATAGTACTATAGGACCCTAATATGTATTAGTACAAATTAGGGTGGTCCATTTTGTTCGACTATTTATGGATAAAAATTGTTAAAAATTCAGATTTCGGAGGTGATTGACACCATTTGATGCAATTTTTTTACCTTATATGAATATATGAATGTGATCAGGGTTCTATGTTATTTCTTAAGATATTGCTTCATTTATGCTTCTATCTTAAAATTTGGCAGAGATACATTGTTTCACCCTTACAGTTAGCAAATAGCAAAATTTGCTATAATAATATAGGTTCTTAATATATATATATATATATATATATATATATATATATATATATATATATATATATATATATATATATATATTGGAAATCCATTAATCCATTTTCCTTTCATGGGTAAAAATTGTCAAACATGTAAATTTCGGAAGTGATTATTCCCTTTGATAAGGATGAATGTGTACAGAGGTCATTTACCTTTATATTTTTATGTTCCCTTTTAAATTTTATTGGGGGAAGTAGAATCATTCCTTAAATTTGATTATTATCAAATAGCAAGTTTGTGTACCTCTTATGGCCAAATATTCAAATTTTAAAGGTTATTTACTTATTTTATCTTTTTTGTTACGACTTCATCATTGAATGAGTAAAAAAGTTATTGCTTTGTTTATAAGAAGCAGGTGTATTTGTGTACGAATCTTAAATTTTGGGAGGAGTACATTTCTTATTTTTAAATCAATAATTGTTAATTGTTCATTGAATTGGGTGATTCAGCTTCGGTAAAATATTGTCAGATATTAATATGGTCACGTGATCAGTTATTGATCTATGATGTTGTTAGGAACCCAGGGCATTGGTACATTTAAACTTTGTAGGATAATTTGAGAATTGTCAAAATGAAATTACGTCTTTGGTTTTGATTATTCCCGCTTATGGGTCAAATATGAACGTAAGCAATATGATGTACCACGTGATTGACCTTGATGAGGTAGTGTAAAGGGATTCATTTCCCTTGTTGTGGTACTTAGGTTTGAGTACATATTTCTAGAAAACAGTCGGTTCTGCAAAGGTAACCAATTGACGGATATTATTGACCTTATTGAACAATATAATGATATGATTAATTCAAGATTAAGGTATATCGAGAAAGGTACCTAGGACCACTGATTAAATTTTGGAATAGTGATAACCATAATTTTAGCATTAGTCGCGAAATTTGAAACAATAATTTAAACTTTATTCACAGCTTATAGTCTAAGATCATTGGTGGTGGTTGATTCGACGTTGAGCTTTAGAAATCTGATAGCTATCCTTACTGCATCTTATGACTCATAGTCTAAAGGCAATATATGCTACAACACGAGGTTAAATTTAGTCACAAGATGATATAATCTGACACTAGCAAAATTATTGTTGATTCAATTTGATTGGATGATCAGTATCTTTAGTGCACCCTAATTGGTTGATCACTATCTTCCGGGAATCTCATTGGTTGATGACTTTCAAATCTTTGCTTCATACAGTATTAAGCTTTGTTTAACATTTACGAATTACAATTTAAAAATCTTGGTTTGAACATTTTTCTTCAACATTCTACACTCAGTGATAAATATGGTCAATACCGTTTATTTGTTAATTGAGTAGTAAAAAACCGGATACAGTTTGACCTATAACTGTGAAACGTAAAATATTTAAGTGTGAAAATTTTTAGTTTGAAACTTTTTTGACAATTTTTTTGAAAATTTTTTGTTTGATTTTTTTTATTTTTCGTTTCAAAATTTTGTTTGAAAATTTTTGTTTGAAATTTTCGTTTGTAATTTTTTTTGTTTGAAACTTTGTTTGATTTTTTTAAGTGTCTGCCGTCATTAGTAAACCTTTTCGAGACTGTTTAGAACAAACACATCTGGCAACATTGTTCATCATGATGCAATAGTACACGTTAGAAGATGGGGTTGTACTTAAAATGAAAAAAAAAATAACAAATCATTGAAATGGATCATTTTATTATACTGCACTGGTTAATCACAGGTACTCATACCGGATATAGGATCTGCATATTGTCGATACAATTTATTTTGAGCTTCTTGCACTAGTTTGTCTTCAGCGTATAATTTTAATTCCAATTGGTCTTTTAAGGTCTATTGCAATGTCAATTCGTAGAAACTCAATGTCCATTTGATCACAAATAAACTGTTTATCAACACAGTGATGCACCCACGAGCGGTGTTGACAACCATCAGCCATTTATACGTATGTTGGACAATATGCATAAAAATTCTGAAAATAGTATTTGTTGCACACTTCCACTGCATGTTTCACACACTGCAATACATTGATGAATTTGGCCATTCCGATTGCTCTAGATACACCATGTTGCTGGCTTCATGCAGTGTACTCTTTTTGAGTAACAGCACTCTCTTCTTCTAGAGGAGTGTACGCAGCACCATTCCATGATTAGTGATGGGTAAATTCCCGGGAATATATTTATCAGGAATATTCCCTGGGAAGATTCCCAAAATGGGAATTTATCCGGGAATTTATG
Source organism: Thermobia domestica (assembly GCF_964235325.1). Taxonomy (NCBI): domain Eukaryota; kingdom Metazoa; phylum Arthropoda; class Insecta; order Zygentoma; family Lepismatidae; genus Thermobia; species Thermobia domestica. Next base: position 53,084,734 of record NC_137454.1, on the reverse strand, counting down.
TTCAATCAGAAAGAAAATTGCATTCTATTACTATATTATGATTTCAAAGTGGAATTAGTTTTAATATCACAGCATATTATCACAGCATATTACTGTTGTCCCCAGAGAATTCTTTAAAGTGTATATTCTGAACGGTACTCTGTTACTTTATTAACACTTTATTATGTTTAGAGAGTACGCATAAATGTATATTCGTTTACAATACGTTCTATCAATTAAATATGTGTGAAAAAATTAAATAGTAACAGTTTAAATTTATATGTAAGTGGATTTGCTCAATTTGACTCTATTACTGATATTATGAACACATTAAATTTCTAAATGGTACAAACCAATTAGATTGGGTAAATGCTAGAAGATACATGTCTCATAAATTTATCAACATTTGCGCATACATATTTATGTTCACAAAATTTGCAAGATACATACTTATCTTTATATTTTAGCACGTAACATTGCCATACACGACCTTTCATTCTATCTATTTCTCGAAATTCCATACGTTAATTCACATGTAAAAGAAGTCCGAGTATCTCTTCAGAAATTCTAGTCAGAGAGAAGAGACAGACCGACGTCTATTACTAATGGTGGTTCATGGTTTATCAATAGTATTTCATCTCTATTTCTACATAATTCTAAATTACTTTACAAAATGGTTTCTTTTCATCATTTGTAAATTATTACTTTGCTAATTTTGGCTGTTTTTTAGCATTGGGGGCCAGCTTTTGCACCTACGTTTTTCCGATATTCTATTCCGATGCGGTTGTTTTATGGGTTCATACGTTAAATTACGTTACCAACATTAAATTCAGACAGCATTGCAGAGCGAGCGTTAGCGAATGAAAGCGGGTTAGAGCCCCGCATGGCACGTTGTTTTCTATCTTCGTTACCAACAATTCACTTTCTTTTCTCACATAAATCACTTCCACTTACCTTTCCGTTTGGTATAAATCACCTAGTGCTCTAAAAAAATGTGTTCGATACTTTCTTGACTACTAGAACATCACTATGAACTCATTTCTTCCGTAAATCATCCTACTTTTTTGCTAGTTTTGGCCCTCCAATACTAAACAATTACCTTACTTTTTAACAAAAGAGACACTGACCAAAGCTTAAAACCCACTTTATTTTAAATTATAATTTGTAACTGTTTCGTATATCTAGTATATCCTCCTTCAGACACTATCGAAAATAAATGAAAATACAGACATATATAAATATTGTTATGACAAAGTTTGGTCAGTGTCTCTTTTGTTAAAACAATCAATCCAAAGCCATGAATAGTCTTACTTACTTTTTAGTGCAAATGGAAATGGAACTTAAAAAATCATATTAGTTATATAAAGTACCGCCAAATAATTTAAAATTTTTTAACCTCCAAATTCTTTAAAACCTACAAGTAAATCATAATATATTAAAATAAAGTAATTAATCATACGGTTCTTATAATTTGGAAGATAAAGTAAAGAAATTGAAATTAATTCCTTCCGGGGAATTTATAGGCCAGGGAAAACACCCGGGAATATTCCCATTTCTTAAATTCCTTCCCACCGAGAATATTCCCACTGCCCATCACTATTCATGATTAGACAGAGCTATGGTCACATTTAGCTCTGCATGAAAATAATCATTCATTTGGTCGATTCGTGTACATAATATCTGCCATTCTTCAAAGTTCATTTGTACAACAATTTGTTCTGCTTTGCCCAATCGAATCACATTTTCAAATGTTGTAGCACAGATACCAATCATCACATGTTTTGTTTTAAATATATTTATTGGGTAACAGCTTGCGAAAAGGAATTCTTTACCGTTAGAAGGACACATTTTTCCTTCTGAAACGCACATGATGTCATTGGCTGACAAGGAATTTGCTGCGTTTGCATTGGTGATTTCATAGAGCTATTGCTGACGTCATTGGAATGAATGTGCTAACCAAACCAAATTCATTGGGCACATTCTGTGATTGAAGATTTCATATTACAGCTATGGTTGACGTCATTGAAAAGGAATTGGTTAAAGTTTGAATTCCTGATTTCATCACATTTGCTGACGCCATGCTGACCAACAAAATTCACAAATCCGACTGTGTAGTAAATTCAAATTTATCAATCGATTCTTTTATAGCATAAAGATTCAGATTCCGTGTTTAAGAATCGTAATAGTTCTTCTTGTTTGGATGTTTCCATGGATTTATATTGCTAGAAAATAATATACTTATCATTTTCAAGCTTCACTACGATTCTTAATCCAAACTTTGTAGGAATCATTTGGATAGCTAAGATTCTATAAGATACATTCTGTTGTTAATCGGTAATAGTGATAAATGATTTCGTAACATCACGTGAGTTTAGAAACTGCAGACAAGTAGCCATGATGACGTCATCATGAATACTATCTCGAACGATGATGTAAAACTGATGACATATCATTGACATGTTCTGACGTGTACCATTGCATCATGATAAACAATGTTGCCAGATGTATTTGTTCTAAACAGTTACTAAACGGTTCTTTACCACCAACATAAAAATTTGAAACCTAAATTTTTTAAACAAAAATGTCAAAAAAATCAAACAAAAAATATCCAACTAATTTTTTCAAAAACATTTCAAACAGAAATTTCACAAAAAATTTCAAACAATTTTCAAACTAAAAATTTGGAAACAAAAAAAATTAAACAAAATTTTGAAACAAAAATTCCAAAAAAAAATCAAACTAAAACTTCAAATTTTACGTTTCACAGTCAACCGTTAAACTTTATCCGGTTTATAAGTATTCGATTAACAAATAAACGGTTTTGATATTATTTATCAGTGAGTGTAGAATGTTGAACAAAAATCTTCAAACCAAGATTTTTAAACAATATTCGATAAATGTTAAACAAAACTTACAACTGAATGTAGCAAAGATTTGAAAGTCATCAGTGATCAACCATTCAAATCGCATCAGTAATAACTTTGCCAGTGTCAGATTACATCACTCTGTGACTAAATTTTAGTATTGCAGCATTTATTGCCTTTAGAGGTCTTAAGATGCAGTAAGGTTAGCTATCAGATTTTTAAATCTCAAGGTCAAATCAACTACCACGAATGACCTTAGACTATGAGCTGTGACTAAAGTTCAAAGTATTGTTTCAAATTTCGCGACTCATGCCAAAATTATGTTTGTCACTATTCCCGAATTTAAAGAATGGTACTACGTACCTTTCTCGATACACCTAAGTTTTAGAAATATCCATATCATTATATGCTTAATAAGTTCAATATTCCTCGTCAACTGGTTACCTTTGCAGAATCAACTGTATTCTAGAAGTGTGTACACAAACTTAAGGTACCACAAGAAGTGAAATTAATCCTTATACACTACCTCACCAAGGTCAATCACGTGGTTCATCATATTGCTTACGTTCGTATTTGATCCATACGCGGGAATAATCAAAACCAAAGACGTAATTTCATTTTGACTATTCTCAAATTATCCTAAAATTTTAAATGTACCAATGCTCTGGGTTCCTAATCCCATCATAGATAAGTAACTGATCATGTGACCATATTAATATTTGACAATGATTTGCCCAAGCTGGATCACGCAATTCCACGAACAATTACCAATTATTGATTTAAGAATAACAAATACACCCCTCCCAAAACGTTAAGATTAGTACACAAATACACCTGTCCTATGAAAAAAAATACATTTTCTACTCATTCAATGATGAAGTCGTATCAAAAAAGATAAAATAAGTAAATAACCTTTTGAATATTTGGCCATAAGAGGGACGCCAACTTGTTATTTGATAATTCCTTAATAGACCCCTGAACCCATTCATGTATTCCTATAATGTAATAAAACAGCATGAAAGGAGGTCAATAAATTCCGAAATTTCAATTTTTAACAATTTTTATCAATGAAAGGGAAAAAACGGACCACCCAAATTTATACTAATAAATATTAGGTTCCTATAGTACTATGTTAAATGTTTAAATTTGGCAATTTCCAAATTTTAAGGTAGAGGCCAATGTACTCCTTCAAATTTTTCAACGGGTACAACAATGTATCTATATCTTACAATATAAAATAGAGCCCTGTATATGCCCATAAAATATATATGGTAATAAGACCTCATGAAATGATATAAAATGGTTCAATCATATCCGAAATTTGATTTTTTTAGGGAATGTGATGGAACACCCAAATTGATAGTAATACATATTGGGGTCCTATACTGTGATACCAATTTGTAACTTGAACAAATTCCTAAAATTTAAGGAGTGGACCAATGTACCACTCCCAAATTTTAAAAAGGAAGCACTAATATACGTATGTCTTATGTAAGATAATTGACCCTTTTACATACACATATAATCATATATAATAATAGGACCACATAAAAGAGGATAACTTAGGTCAAATCCAAACATGTGGTACTACGTATTACTTACGTATATATTTCCGCAATTCTGTACCCCTAAAAGGGAACGACGTGGACCAATTATAATACATTTTAGTGTCCTATACTATAATACCAAATGTCAAAATTGGGCAATTTCCAAAATGGAAGGGTGGGTAAATGTACCCTTCCAAACTTTTAAAGGGTGCATCAGTATATACATGTCTTATGAAAGTTAATGGACCCATACATATGCCCATGTATCCATATAGGGTAATAAAACCTCACCAAAGGGGATAAAATAGGTCATAACCCCCGGAATTTAAATTTTTGGACAATTTTTACGCATGAAAGGATACGAGATATACCCCCATTACTCATAGATCTACTTTTATGTCCAAAATTATTGTATAACTGATTTCTTGTGAATATAACTTGATAATGATTTTGGAGTACTTTTAATACTGATATTAAGTGCATATTCAGGAAATGTATATTTGTCGTAAATTTCATAGGAAAAGAAATATAACTACGAAAATTAGAGTGAGTAAAACAAAATATTGGTAAATAGACAATAAACTTTTATTTTCGTTTTATTGTTTCTAATTATTGTTTATTTCACATGAAATTTACCACATACATGTTCTTGTCGATTATACACATACTAACATTATGAGAAATACCGGTCGAATTCGTTATCAAATTATATTCCGACAAAAACATATTTATAGACATGCGTCAATAATTTTGGACATGGAGTGTAAATTGCTTGGTCCTAGGCTACGATATCAAATGTTTAGATTTGGTAATTTCCAAAATCTAAGGAGTTGGTTCTAGGTACCCCTGCCGAAATTTACGGGGTGGGACAAGGTACCCCTGCCAAAATCTAGACGGGTTGGTGCTAAGTACCCCTAGGTTATCGACCTGGGCGCCCGGTATCCGGATTCCGGGGGCGGCAAAACTTCGTCCAAGTCATGCAAGTACTACTGACATATTAAAAAAATCACAACCCCTCCTCTCGTCTCTTACGTTTACTCCGGTGTGGTAGATGCATGTCCGACTTGCAGTGGAAGCTTACGAGGTTCATATTCCTCTATAAAGAGTATAGTCAGGTATTATATAATATTGGTGTGTGAAAGGACGTTAAACCCATATTTAGCACACTCTAAGTTTACTCTTGGACGAAAGCAATATAACATATGTTAATTCTAGAAACTAGTGCTATGATATTTCAAGGAAGCATGTGAGTCATTTCTGAAAGGTTTGCAGGCAATACCTCCGAATTTGAGACCATATATACATTTTTGTCATCAGTATAGTAACATGGTATAACTAATTTTCTGTGGCCATTGATTTAAAACATATTTTTCTTAGTCATAATTTTAATACTTCAGTTTTCCATTTCGCATCTATTGGATAGTTACACTTTTCATCCATAACTTCTTATTGAACCGCATTTTGTAATTTAACATAATACCAAGATATATTTTATTTGAAACATCGTCAAGTGTAATGTTTGTTTAATTTTAAATACTAATATAATATAATATAATTAATTAATAATACGATCTATACCATAGACTATGATATGGAGACATATAAAATAATATTTCTTTTATTGCCAAAGTATGGTGAAATTGGGAGACAACGCCACTAAGGAAAATGATCTTCAATGGATGGCATATTATTTATTTTCCTACTATGATATTAATATTTATAAAACTTTACCACATGTAGATAATAACTTCACAACACTCAGCAGGCAGGTAAGAACATTCCACTGGCAAAACTAAATGTATTTATTTAAATAGCTTATAATATTTAAATCTCAAATGAAAAAAATAGCAAACTAAATTTGAATAAAAATTCAATGATTAACAGTGTATATTTTTCAATATTTAATCTCATTTTAGTTTATATTTTCAAAATGTAAGTAGAGCATATTATGTATGTTAATCAAATGTTTCAATAGCCTACGTGCAAAGAATTAGCAATATCTACTATTATACTACTATTATAGTTTATAATTGCTGCTAAAATAATGGTATACGCTAAAATAATGGTGTTACATGACAGCACAAAGGTTATGTTGCGAAAGGCATGGTCTATGGTTTAACACTGAATGTTACAATATGTTAACATAAAAGGAACAAGTTAAAGTACAACAAAGTCGCATAAACTTAGATCTAGAGAATTAAAGGATTAGTAGACTACTGGCTGAAAGCAAGAATCTTTTAAGCGAATTTCAAGTGTGTCATAATTAAATATTTATAATTTAGGAAAATAGTTGTTAGACTACTATTAGAATCCTAATCAAGTATGAGACTTTCTGTTTCAGAAATCATTACAATTTGTGTGTCAGCTGAAAGAAATTATGTTAGGGTAAACAAAGAGGTACAACTATCAGTCTATGTTCTTATACCACGAGTTTGTTATATTCACTCAATATCCTGAAACAAGTTGAATAATGGGAAAGATTTTGTTCACGTGCCCATTTGCTGTGCACTTGCTAAATTTTATCCGCGAAATCATCCCGATAGACGGCACTCAATAGATTTTAAGTCGACATGAGTGTGATGTAAGATTGGAAGATATGACATAGACACGTGTGGACAAATGTCACGATGATACTTTACCAGAACATGATCAACTGTGATTGAGAATCAACAGCACTTTCAGGTACTTTGCCCTATCGGATGACATACATGAAAATACGTTGCTTGACATATAGAAATAACTTGGCATATACCACGGTCATGTATAGGATTTCGGAATAAATACGTTTCTTTAGATTCTCCTGGAACAAATTCTACATGATGTATTGAGTCTGTATACTGCGGATGTATAATGCAGAGTCATTCGCTGATGATTGATAGTAAATCACAGATAACATGCCATTTTCAGATATAGAAATAATGATTTTTAAATTGAGTTTGAAGTTGCATTTAAAAGCAAGATCGTTGAAGAAATTGATTAATATTCAATTAACGATTAACAGTATTGTGTTTGTTGTGTATTGGTTCTTTAGTTATCACACACTATCAATTTGTTTTTAATTTATTCAAGAAACTCAACTGCTGCAATTTAGTTGAAAGAAGAATGAGGAGAAATAAAGCCAACGTTGGGGCATTGAATTAGTGTAGGTAAAGAACCAAAAACTCAGTTCAGTTCTGCGATACTGTTTAGACCAAAAACATAAGGAAACGTGTCGGAAGGTGTACACATGTTTAAAGTTAACACAACACATATTTTGATTTCTGCGTTGTAATAACTTGCATAGCGGTTATAATTATTTACTTATTTTAATTATAAGCTTTACCCTTCAGTCCGCAAAATTTGCAATAACTAATATTGATTGAAACATAGCTTTTACGTACTTGAGGTACTATTGGTCATGTAACTAAATTTATATCAGCTTGAGATTCTGGCATTCTTACAGTCATCGTTTGGAGAATACGAAAAGTAAATCATCAAATATGTAGTATGGTAGGGAGAAGCAAGGATATTCTTGAGCGCACTCATAAAAGAGATAGAGAAAAAGAGAAATTTTAAGGACAAATACTAGAGATAATTGGCAAAAGCATAATATGAATACATAAAAGTAACGAAACAAATGAAAGCGTGATAGAAAATTAGAAGTTGTGGCATAAATTGCAATTTCGTTGTTATGAGGTCAATAATAAAATCTTAAGCGTGAAGTAGTTATAGTGTACTGTTTATGGCAACACACGACTAATTCAAAGGTGAGTATACTGTTAATTCAACGTGGAGTTTACGAATTTAGATTCGAATAAGTATCAAACTTTAAGCACTGTAAAAATGAAATATACTTACTTATAGGAAAGATGAATTCCTCATTATACTTCTTACATTTATCAACCAAACACTGACACTAAATTGCTTTTTGAACAATATATATTTTTACTATGCCCAACGATTTAGTAATTGATTATGCATATGTGACGAAGAGAGAGCCTGTGATATGTAATATATAAGACACTAAGAAATTGGTGAAACACAACAGAATGTAGGATTATGGCCGAATGAGTTCCGTATATGAGTTTTTGTTATGGAATATATAATTCTAATTTGGCTGCCCACAACTCGGTAGCGACCGTCTACACAGTATAGTAAAATACACTTATAAACGGTACACTTTTGCGTAAATTTCCGTATTGCTGTACCATACAGTAGTGTCCCTTACTGTACTATATGATTGTTGCCTATATTGCAAGTCTTGGGATACAAACGCCAATCATTACATATGCATGGCACTTAGTTATAACAATGAGACGCTAAATTAAACAGTGAAAAAATTATAAACAGTAAGGTTGCACAGGATAAGATTTCAAAGGCGTAAACAGTGGGGTACATTCTACGTATAAGGGAAGTTTCACCCTGATCGAGTGAGTTGGTGTAAGAATGTTTGCTTTATAAAGTAAGACAAAAAATTCGATCGCTCGTAACTTTGGGACTAAATGTCTGTATAACATAATCTTTCACACGCTGATATAGCAGGTCGACATCTACCATTATGCAAAATGTTAACTGGAATAGATTATTCGTATGTATAAGTTTCTTTCAAATATGACACAGAGTTTGACTGCCCAGAAGTCAGAAACCACAAGTTTATTTAAAATAAGTACTCGATCTAAGCACGGCTTCATACTAGGTGAAGGTCTACTACTTTGCAAATTTCGATTGTAATTGGATGAATTCGTTGTATGAGATTTGATGTTTTCTATCCTCGAGATTTTCACTCAAACATAAAGGTTCTTATCAAACAATAGGGGATCTGGAGATGGTAAATGCATCAGCTGTTTTCCTTTACATCCATAATGTTCCGTCCTAATTTCTTTACCATCGGCGAACCATCTTCTTTTATTCGATCAAGGTAAGCTTTAAAAGAATTTTCATACATATTAGATATCCTTCTAAACTCACTGACTGGCATCTAACTTGGATTTTAATATCAAATCCTGTAAAATGCTATATTATGTTATTTCTTTTATGAGAAACAAAATTCATCACTTGTATTGTAATAGTCCAATTGATAGATTTGATGACCATAAAGATCTTGAAGTGTTACAGGGGTTCGTGGTACTTCTATTGTAAAAATATTTCTATTGTGTAAGTAGTATGATCATACTGTGTGTTCCGTTCATCTTTACTAAAATTCGCGATATTTTTTCTCAATAATTTAATCGAAGATTTAGTCACCTAAAATTAATTATTTGTCATCATTATATAACACGGTTTGAATTTTAAGTTTCTTTCATTTTGATTCTTCTCTTGCATAAATTGCTGAAATGTTTGAATATTATGTTATAATATAAAGAACGTTTTGTAACTTTTGGGGAGGTATGTGTTCAACTGGACAGATTAACATTGGACCTTTACAGAGCGTCATAAGTGCGTGGATGTTCTACGAGTTCAAACTGAGGATTCTATGGCAATGCAGTGGGGTTGAGAAGTATCAGGCTTTTACTGAAGGTGTTGTGATTACGCGGACAATGCAGCGGTCTTATACCAAGTTTAAGGACCGTCAGAAAACACTCGAATATTCACCACATCTTGGAAGACAAACACATGGACAAAATGATGATTTTCAGGCAGCAATTGTGGTGAACAGAAAGCACGACATCTAAGGAACTGGGAATTAAATTACCCAGTCAAATTACACCCCTATCAAATTACTAAGCACTACTATTTGAGTCGATGGGACGCACATGATCTGAATTCGGGCTGAAAAGCAACGCGAGCAGACACTTGTGTTTCTTCGCTGTTTCGTCTGAGGAAGGAGCCATTTCTGGACAGGATTTTGACATGTGATGAGACGTAGGTCACGTACAAAGCCCCATGGAGCCGTTGTCATTGATTTGCATTTAATGAATCGGTTCCAATACAACTGAAAACAGCATTGCACGAAAGGAAAATTCTCCTGGGCAATCGTGGACTGCTGGCGGCATCGTGCATCAGGAACTGCTACCTGCTACTCGGAGTAACAATGCAACTGTGTATTGTCAGCTGTTGAGCCGTGTTTAAGATAATCTCAACTCAGCACGCAACACTTCTGAATATCTTGTTACAAGATGACGCTGAGACCCATGTGACAAGGATAACCCGAAACACCATTCTAACTTTTGGGTGGGAAACACTATTGCACCCGCAATATTCTTCGGACATTGCGCTGCTCGATAACTACCTGATCCCTTCCCTGGACAATCATCTTCAATGACGCCACTTCAAATCCCTGGTAGAAGTGCAAAATGCACTTTACACCTTTTTCACCTCCCGGCCCACCAAGGTCAATCTGAACTGATTCCATTGCCTTCCAGACGTCGCCAGAAGGTCGACGTTGCTGATGAGGACTATGTTTGTCCTTCCCGGCTTGTTTTAGGTTACATATCGATGTTCGAATATGGTGGGGGAAGAACCGACAGAACTTTCTTGGTAACCTTTATAATAACAATTGTCTTGCTACAACTTCCAAATTATGTGCACTTGAGATGTGCAATTTCAAAACTAATATACCTAGACCTCTAATTTTAAGATTTCGACCCGTATTAATAGCAAGAATATAGCGCTTTTAATAAACATTGTATTGCCGTGACTTGCCGTCAAATTCAGAGTGATCACTGAAACGACATAGAAGTAATCTGGGAATAGTTAACAAGTTTCCGGGCTTATTCTTTCGGAGATAGCGGCTAACGATAATTTATCACAACGGGAGAAATGTGCCGTAAATCGGGAATAAAATGTCGATTAAGGTCCGATTAAAGGAAATTATTCACTATTATTATGTGCTATTTCATTAGTGTTAGAATGGATTGGTATGAGAGGTGGAGTAAGTGTAACCGCAAGAAGGAACTACGACAATTCATACAACTAAAACAAAACTACACCGAAAAAACTTTTATTGCACGTAATGCAGCTGTCTCGACTAGAAAGAAGACCAATACCTGTTTCAAATAAGGTGAAAATGGGACTGAGAGATATTGCGCTAAATATGGGATGGGAACGTTGACCGTGGGAAACATTCATACGGCTGGTGGACAACCAACAAAAGGATTTCACGGTAAAATAATTGTACAATTTGCAATATGGAATATGCCCACGCAATACGCAATATTGCGAGAGCAATAGCAGATAAGCACAGAAAGCCAACATATCCATTTCACAAAAGATTAGTAACGAATCTGGAGAGGTGGTTTATTGCAGAAAGAAAAGGTGAAAAGATGAAACAAATGGTTGATAAAGGAAGGTAGCTGCATAATGCCGTTTGTAATATAAACAGAAATGGCGGAAATATCTTTAGAAGACTACATAGAAGGTAAGTACGAAACCTATATGACAGAACGAATAATCGCTACTAGTTAAGCACCTAGTTTTAAATAATTACTATTTTCTGACCAGAGTATGTACTTCCTAATTAAAGTTTTATTTTAATATATAGCAATTTCCATGTTATCTTCTTCAGACGTTACTTTATGGAATCTGTTACGTATTAAGATAAAATTTTAATAAAGAAGTATATACCCCTGTCAGAAAATAGTAATTATTTAAAAGTAATTATTTTAGAGTCAATATGGAATCAATTAGTGCTGAAAGTAGGAATTTTATATATTCCGATGTAGATTATGGAAATGACGTCCACTGACATGGATTCAAATATAACTATGTCGTATAAAGCATTGTCACATACGCTCAAATATATGTAATCTCGTTCTGATTGTCTTCGGTTACTAAGATTTGTTAGTGGAATTTCTTCTAGGCATATATTCCTTTGATATTGATTTACCTTCGTGTTTCATTATGTATGTCTGTACAAAGCTAATCACAGTACTACTGTAAGCATCGAACTGTTTGTACTGTTAAAAAAAGTGTGTACCAACTCGATGAATTAATCATCATTAGCATGTTAATACCACACCTATAAATCGTGAAATTTAACACATATTTTCATTATTCCTTTTGATTCTAGCAAATTTTACAGTGAATTCTCTTAGCTGGTCTTGTCCGTCATTTCCCTTCTTCATCAGTAATGTTTTATGATTAGTGTTAATTATCTTAGAGATTGTATATTTTATGTTTACTAACTTTATTTATATTATATGTTGTGCTAGGGTAGCGCATGACATGAATTATTATGTAAATATATATTCGTTTTCTTTCCTAGGTGGATGAGTTAGTAATAAAATTCGATGATGATTTTCAAACATCTGAGGGAAAAGATGATTGTACTGTTTTCCGAATGCCAATTGATGTAGCATCATGTTATGGTTTCAGTACAGAAGAAATTCTGAAGAAACGCAGGTACGTATTGTGCGGTAAAACTAACAAACAATGAGGTCCTTGCCTATGGATGTGACGTGGATCAAACCTTTTACAAAGTTAAAATTCAAAATTCATTTCACATGATATTCTGTTACATATTTCGGAACATGTTCTGTGCTTGTTCACAAATTTTGGTAGTATGTTATTTTTCACGTAACAGTAACCGTTCTGCTTTGTTTGCTTCATCTTCCTAACACAAAACCTATGTACGTCACGAAACTTTAGCATAAGCTACGTATAGGACCGCAACAAATCTTTCCTGAAGTCGGTATGAACGATAACTTTATTAGCCATACTTAGATATAACCCCTGTACAGCGATCTGCGGGTAAAAGAAAAGAGTACAGTAACATGCAAAAATGTATATTGCATATAAATGTTTAATTGCTATGTATTATATTTTTATATGAAATGTCGTATATAAAAAGTAATGCAGATACATAATTGATTACAGTAAGATCATCAAAATCACTATGCCCTCTTATAAACAGAAACATCTGAAGAACTATCATTTATACAGTTTTTCTGCAGTTAAGACAATTTCAAAATGAAATAAATATGTTTTCCAAATACAGTTTTGCACTTTATTTAAAGAGCGGTAGCTTAATTTTTGTAACTAAGAAGTTCGTAATTATGATATAATTGGGCCAATGTTAGTATGCTAAGAATTATAACATGGGATAATATGAGGACACAATATGACAAGTGTTTCCATATATATAAAATGATAATGATAATAATTCCAGTTTGAATTATATAACTAAATAACTAACACTATGGTCTATGGTCTATGGAACCCAGAGATTCAATGTCACATTCACAAGAGTTCTCCACTGAGATCTATTCTTCGCCAACTTCATCCAGGGTATACTTAGCATTGCCATTTCTGCGGGATCCAAGTTACTATTATCCTCTATCTCTTCCGAAGTCTTCTTAACAGACATTTTCGGGTTGGTCTTCCAGTTAAGAGTTTGAAAGATTTCCTACTTTCTTCCATGCTGGCTACCTGACCTGCCTACCTGAGCCTCCTAGATTTGATGACCCTTACAATGTTTGGCAAACCGTATAAATTTTGTAGGTCCTCGTTTTGAACTTTCCTGCAAAGCCCATTCATGTCAACCTTGGGTCCAAATATTCGTCTCAGTATCTTGTTCTCAAATACTTACAGAGTATGTTCTTCCCTCAGAGTAAGCGGTCATGTTCCGCAACCATACAGAGCTACATACATGATTATCCTCTTATTTATTTTAAGCTTCAAATTCCTTGACATAATTCGCGACGACAAGAAAGTTTGAACTTAATAGTAACATGAATTAGTTACTTTATGTCGACATTTAATTTCTTCGTAAATATGGTTTTCGTCTGTTTATTCTGATCCTAGATATTTGAAAGTATCAACTTTATCAACAATATTATTCGATATTTTAAGGAATTCATAATTTATCGTATCACGATCTCGACCAAATTCCATGTATTTACCTTCGTCTCAATTTAAGGTAAAAGCCCAGTCACGGTCAGGCATAAATTCGCCGCCACTATTGGACACTTCCGTGGAAATATATGAAATATATGACATTCACTAACGCTGGGAAGTTTGCATTGTGTTGGAAATTGTATATATATGATATACTCGTTCCACTCAATATCGTTAGGCTGTCGTCTACTAGATCCATTGGCACTGCAAAGGCGGTAAAGTAGTGGTGTTGACTGCACGACATTTTTTCACACTGTGAATAAGTTAAATAAGGTCTGTAATCTCTTGACATTTCTGCTATATTAAAGCTATGAACAAATTGAAAGGTGTGTGTTTTTCTACACACGAATATTGATATAGTCAAGGCATAAGTGTGGAAAATGTATATATTAATAAACTTGGACCGTCAATATTGGGGATGTCCTTGAGTGGTAAGATAAAGATGCTATTTGCCAATGTTAGACACACTCCGTCCATTAGTAATAAAATTTGAAAATGCCTCATTAACACAAATGTTCACTGCAAAAGTATTATGAAGGTATATGAACAATCTGGCTCAGAGAAACTGATAACGAGTGACGTTTACCAGTAATGGGCAGTGGGTTTTTATTACTTGTGTAACTTAGTAACTTTGGTCCAGTTATGGTCACTTTTTGCACATTCCAGTTCCTATATAGGTGTTTTGAAAATAACTGAGGTTTGGAAGTTGACTCTAGAGGTCAAAGGAGGACAAAACTATAATTGGCATTGTTTCTTATGGGCCCTCGTTCCGTTTACGAATAAGTCCTATACAACTTCTTGTCAATATCCCACACCCTTTTTCGTTCCTGATGTTTAGATACAGTTGACGAAAAGACGAAAATTAAATTAAAGTGTGAAATCCTGAACGAACCCTACCAACGGAACGAAGCTCCAAAGGAAAACATGTCAAATAAATGTTTGTCTCATGTCGAATAAGTGAAATTTTAAGGAGTGAAGTCCTGATGTTCCAGCTGCTTTCAAAAGCGCTATTTTTGGCCGGAGGACAAACCGAAATTGTTCTAAAGAAAGAAAAAGTAACGGATTCATGCATTTGTTACACATGAACAATACTGACACCAAACTTAAAGCCAGAGTTCAGCAAGAGAAGTTACAGGGAAAACGTGGGATGGAGTTGGGGAGAGAAGAAAACCTACTCGCGGAACAAATAAAACTGCAACGTAAAAACAAAACTCCAAACAGAGCAGAACTATCCTTAGAAAAGTTCTCCTTTGTGTTTGTGTCGAAAAATGGTGCCGGTACCTTTCAGGATAGCCTTTTGTTTTATTATTTATTTTTTAATAATAAAAGCAGTATTCATTTTCATCAGTTATGCACAAACGCATACAATTTCTTGGCTTCTTTTCATATCGTTTTCACATAATTACTGGTTTTGCTTAACATTTTTTCAAGTGCAAAATAAATAAATATCGTACGCACAAATAGTGGTTACGTATTAAGTTACGTCTCAATAGGTTAGACCTCAAAATTTGCTGATTTCTCTTGTATGTCCATCACTGTGTATCTATTTAACATCAACTGTTTTAAATATTCATTACTTGTATTAAAAATTGGGTGGGTAGAACTGATCGAATAGTACATTCTACTCGTTTTCTATAGCGGTAATAGCTATGATTTATTAGACGCAAGTGTAAACTATGCCTACAACAACAAGACTACTGTAATTCACTTCCATCTGCAAGATATTTTGTCAAAATTGCTCATAACAGTCTCAACGACTGGGGTGTTTACCTAACTTTTAAACGCACGCCTCTGCAAGCATTTAATAAGACCTGCTCTTACATACATATAAGTTAATAATATATTATAATACTGGTATTTTCCTTCACATTTCAACTACTTTTAAAAATTAACGTAAGAAATGTAATGATTTGATCCCATGTATCGTATAACTTCAAGTTTAACCTTATGGGTGGAAAATTAATTTTACTAACGACTTATATATATAATTCCATTACAAAATAATTATTAAGCGGAAATGTAATACTGCAATTTTGCAGGAACAACTCAATACTTCTGATTCTGCACACGATTCTTATAGGACATTTAGATAGGTCATATGCTATAATTACTGCCTAATTATGAAGAGTCATTTATTTTTCACTGTCAAATTACCTCATATTCATGCAAGACACTTTAAAATTATTGAAATCCATATTATATGCTCACGCACTTCCAATATCATGAAACTTCACAATTTCTCCGATACCCTCGTACCCTCTTTCGTAGCACGTTTTACAAGAACCGTTTTATACCGTAGTTCTCTACATGAATTTATTCCTTCTGTTAGATGTTCTTTTACTTATGTTGATCCAAACCAAATATAACGGTGACCGTGTGTATACATTTAAGTAAGGCGTTCTTAATTGCTTTGGGTGCCGTTGATTCTGTTTGATAACATGCCTCAAGAACCAAACATATTCACTCACATATTTCTAACCACAAGTAGCTCCAAGACTATAGGGTTTGAAACTTTTTTTATTTTTGGATATTCAAACCCTCAAAATCGTGATTAAGGCCCTTCTTATTAACGTTACAAGCAAGATAAGGAATTCAGCTCACTTTCAGAACCAAATTATATTTCAAGGATGGAGTTCGTATTGAATGCCATAATTTACGGTCTTTTACGATTTGTACTTCGCAAGCGGTAATGTAGTCTATAATAACAATAGTGTAATATGACGAAGGACAAATCAATTTAGTGTCAAGATTTCAAGATTTTCTATTGGAATTACACTGAGTTTTAATTCCTACTTTATGTACCAAAAGATTCAATAAGACATGCACAAATTGGACCAATCCAGATGACAACATTATTCTTGCTGGATGCTTATGTATTCTTCATGCTGGATTTTGATCGTCAAATGTTAATGTCAAATTAATATATAATTCTTTCCTCTGTACTTTAATTTCGATTGATGTGAGTAGGGAGGGACACCTTGGTGTTTTTCTTCCTACTGCGCATGCGCAAGCAAGCTCCGCCCCCTTCACGCTGATTGGTGCTGCCAGTCAGGTGACCCCATCCCTGGCCACGCCCAATTAACCAGCCCACGTTTGGCCACGCCCACTTGGCCCCGCCCCATGGGCACGCCCCCTGGACTCACGTACTTGTTCCTTTTATGATCTACTGCGCAAAGTAGTCCATTCCTATGTCAAACTCGGGATATGGGGGTTTTCAAACATGCCACTTTTTCCTACTGCGCATGCGCAAACAAGCCACGCCCACGTTTGGCCACGCCCCCTTGACTCACGTACTCGTTCCCTTTTATGACCTACTGCGCAAAATAGGCCCTTCCTACGTCAAACTCTGGATATGGGGGTTTTCGAACTTGCCACACTTATTTTACCTGGGTCTTATAGTTTATGTGGGGATACGCCCTTTGTATGGCACTTAAAACCCAATCACTTGTCAACGAAGCCGCATATTGAGGTGGTGTTTCCACTCAGTAACAACAACATGTTCCAAAAAATACCGACCATAGGGGTCAAAGATCAAAATATTTAAAACCTAATAACTCGAAAACGGAGCCACATATTGAGGTGGTGTAGTAATTGGTCACCAACTACCACATGGCCCAAAGGTAAAAGGTCAAAATACTTAAACCCTAATAATTCGAAAACGGAGCCACATATTGAGGTGGTGTTTCCACGGTGCTGTTTTCAGATTTAGTAAAAAGTATGGACTATTTAACATAGCACAGATTACATAAGAGTCGTTCTCGTTTTCAACTCCTATATTAACATATCATAGAATACACACACACTCACACACACACACAATAGAGATTATTATTTTTTTACGGTGGTAGCTACCCCAACTCTCTTGGGTTCGACAATGGCGGAGTTAAATATTAGCCTTTTTTAGCAGAGTTTAAGAATAAAAACACCATTTAACAAGTCTGGTTATTCACACCCACCCCACCCCAACACATACATGGTTTACGGAGAACTTAATCTCGGGCCAGTGACCATCATGATCATCATACTCTCATAAATGAATAAAGCATAATATCATTAGCATCAATAGTGGTGAGTGAGAAGTTGTTTAAGAAATCGCGTAGTGAATAACCAGACGCACGACATGCTAGATAAAGAAAACAATGATATCCACAAAATTGAGATAAATCACCTTGATTACGCATATTATTCCATGTATAATACAGACAGTGTCGTTTTAAAAACCTTATATGATGTTGTATATAAGGAGGTATACCATAGCTATCCAAATACTCTCACACACGCATATTAGATATATAAACAGCAACTCAATGTTCACCAGACTTATCACTAGAATGTGTATTTATAAGTGTGGCGGCTGGAAATGTATGAATAAACAGAGGTAACTCATCTGCAGCATATACAGCAATAAAATTGTTTTTAGGCAGATTTTGTTATAGTGCCTCATAATATGAATTAATTTATGAATATTTTTTTTAAATGAATTAATATATATTTTTCTCCTCTAATGAATTTCTAGTTCTGAGGAGAATTCATCATAAACAATTGCTGTTACAGGAGATGGCAGTGCTTCTTTAAAATGAACATCTAAAAGTACACTTCCTTGCCGTTGTGGACTAGTATGAAATGCAGCACTAGCACTAGAATCGGGGGTTAGATCAAACGCCAGTAGAGCATAACCATTAGGATATTCGACAAATGAAATAGAATTACCTTGATTAAAATAATAAATACGTGAACCTGTAAATAATGTGGAACATGCTTGTATATAGGCCTATAGCTTATTATCAAAATCTGGTTGTAGGGGTGTGGATGGTACAGGAGTTCCATCAACATACCATGTAAAAATGACATAACAACATGTTGAAAATTGAACGGATTTGTCTGGTAAGTACCCTTGAAAGCAGTATTAGTAAGAAACCCAATAATAATACGTTTATGCACTATGCCGGAAAGCAGATCTGGAAGTGTATTATGCACAATTCTTTGTAGCAGAGTTTCTGTCTTCACCTGCACTTTCGTTAGAGGATATTTTATTCTAAATTTAGGATTTTGTAATACTTTATTTTGTGCTATTTTAACTGCTGGTGATACATCAACCCTTTCACAAGCAATGTTGCATCTGTAATTACAACTTTTTCCATCAGCATCTGTGTCACCCATTAGACAAAATGCAGGTATAGCTGGAATTAGTTTAATACGCAGTTGTACACCATTCAGTAGAAATTTCTCGTTGTTTAAATCCTAAATTACCATCGGCCACACTGTCCATATGCCCTGCAGTACCTTTAAACCACATTGATGTTTGAAGATGCGTTGATTTAGCATTAGCATTATAATTTAGTAGTTTTTCAGTATACGATCAATATGGATATGTATGTGAAGAGCAGGAAATAAGTTGATTATTCAAATATAATTGCACTTCACTGTACATTGCATTGAGAAAATCATTTACAGGACCAATTTTCTTATCGACAGAAGTTAAACTAGAACCATCTTATTTAGTAATTTTACCTTTAATATATAACATTGTGTGCGTTAAGTCCATATCAATTGACCGGGGACAACAAATTCTATTGGTGCATTATCAGATATTGAAGCCACAGGCTTATATGGAACTATTTTATTACATATAATACTAGTTTGAGTGGGTAAACCAGCAGATACATCTAATTCTGATTTCATACACTCGTACTGCTTTTTTTTATTTCTTTCTCCTTTTCTTACTATTAATGTTCACACAAGTTTACGAAAATGTAATTTTACACATACACTGCCATATTGGAAAGGAAGTGGATTACTTGTACTGTCTCTTGAATCAATAATAATTTGATCACATTGTTTAGGTTGCACGGGGACATAATGAGGATTGTCAGAAATATGTGCATTATGAATACCATACTCTGTAATATTTGTATTTATAATACGTAACAATGGAGCTATAGTATCGCCTACCATTTGTGGTTCCACAATATTACTATCAATATACATAAGTGTAGGAAGCGATTTTGTAAATAAGGTGGATAAGGAGCATAATGCACAACTGCAATATCTTCTTGTTGTGTATGATCAAAACATAGTATCTTGACTAGTTCAGGAGATACACGTACTTCTATAACCTTCTCCTGATCTTTTCTTACTATACTGACTTCAATTCGTTATACTGATGCTTTAACTTTTAATTGTAAATTTAATATATCACTTTTATGATTAATTTGAAATAGAATATCATCAACATTATAATAGTGTTCTGGTAAGATTTTAGTTATGTTCCAGCTTTTTGTATTCATGAGACGGTAATAAATATTATTTGTATATTTGGAACCATTGAATTTGTATAATGCACTTCAGCAACTGCTGTCTCCCAGTCACCTTTCTCTAGCACAAGTGGATGATATAGTTTGGTAGTATAACATGACAAAGTATTTTGTGGAAAATACTCCATTGAACTGTTACTTGGTAATGTAAGATAAAGCTAGTACTCTGTTCCATATTAATAAAAAATATCACTCTCCCTCTTCCTTTTCTTCCTCTCATTATTTTTACAACCAGTCTGTGCAAAATGAACTTTTCTTCGTTTTCTTCTCCTGTCTGATCCTTCCAATACTTGATTTATTTCATTTTGAGCTTTAGTTTTTAATTTTTTTTTATCTTCGTGCCAACGTGATTTTAAAGCTTCATCAATAGGACTATTATCACCTAATTCATCACCAGTTACATTAATTCCTGTACGTAACAATTCTTTACCAACAGTTTTTGCACCTTGTTTAATTAATGAAAATACATTTCAAAATAAACTACCTAAAAAACTTACAATACCATAGCCTTGTTGATATGGCGCACCCCTATACACGTTATAACCACCTCCTGCTTGATGCGTATAGTATTCAAAGTATGGACCATTCATTTTTTCCTATATACACAAATATAACATTAATTTATAATATTGTGTTGTGGCTAAATGTTTATAAATGTGACACTTGAATCCATGAATTAAAAGAAAGGATGTATCTCCGCCAACGAACAATTACACGTTTACCTTTAACTTTAAAATTTCGTCTATTTCATAAAGCTTAGGCAGAGGCACTCCTTGTAATTCCTCTTCGTAAAATGTACCATCAAATACTTCACCATTTAAATCCAGTAACACAGCTGTTTTATTTTAAATATTTCTATAGTCCACTTTTCTTTGTACCCTTTTTCAAAATGCCGTTTTGCTCTAGTAATGCGTACAGTAACACCTTCTTTTTATATTTTGCAATGTTAGTATGAGGCATCGTTTTTATTAATTTATTCCAAAGTTGTTGAAAAGTGTTTTAGTTCACACTGGCGTGTGTTAACTGATGACCTCTATGTGCTCTAGAATTATATGCACATCTATATATTTTATAAAAAGTTTCGATAGCACATCTAGGTATCGGTAAGTCTTCTTTGCTGTAAAATATTTCCGCATTCGTTCGTTAAGAGTTCGATTAAAACGTTCCACTACACTTGCCTTAATATCGGAATTTTGTGTTGTGAAGAATTTAATATTTTGCTTTTTTAAGTATAACTAAAGTGGTTTATTAACAAACTCTGTACCTTTATCTATTTGTATACGTAAGGGTCTACAATGGGTAGATACAAATATTTGCTTAAATGCTTTTATAATGTTTTCACCAGCTTTTGTACGTACATGCACAGCCCATGCATAACGACTAAACAAATCAATCACTGTTAACATATACCTGTAAACATCATTATACTTCTGCAGACTTTGCACATTGTTTAAGTAAGCTTGCCACTGATCGTCAATGTTTAACACTAAATAGGAATTACTTGGGAACTTTTTACGTACTGGCTTATGCAGTGTATAAGTCGATTGTTGCACCTTGTGTAAAGGAATTGATTTTTCCACAGCTCTCCATAATGGCGTAGCAGTTGAAAACGAGTAGAGATGCAAGGGCTCGGAAAAAACCGGCTTTTTTGAAAAAAAAAACTCGGTTTTTTCTGCTTCGCTTTTTTGCTTGGGAAATGTTGGGCTTTTTTCAAAATTCTGCTTTAAATTGATAAACCAGATTATGTTTCGCTTCTCTATAACACAAAAAGTCATTTAATTAGTGGTTAATGCCGATAATAATTTAAAACCTCAAAAATATACCATGAATTTCGAAAAGATATTTCAAACAATTTTGCTTATCAAAATATTTACATTCTGAATTCCAAAGGATTCATCAATGCATATAATATTTTTTTAAACCTCCTATATACAAAAGTAAGCAGGGTTGGGAAGAACTATGGTTGTGTTTGAAAATGCCAAAAAACCGTTTTTTGGGGAAGTTTCAACTAGGCTTTTTTGACTTAAACCAGGTTTTTTGGGCTTAGATATTTTGCTTTATGTATTTATATTACATATTGACAGAAATAAGTTTGTTTCGCCTTGGTGTTATTATGTAACAACGGGATTATGCTGGAAGAGGTCACATAAGCTTAAAGAAGTCCGGTGAGTAAATTTCTTAAATTGAGGAACTCCCGCCCTAGCCATCGGGGAAATCCCGTCATTACTCTAAATGTAAAACGATAACGGAAAAATCCTGTTAGTTTTGCATGTAAAATTTAAAGATCAACGCATCATAATCAGTACGCTAAAACTGAGGTGTTAAATTACAAATTTAGTACGTACATATCATTGAAAGTCCAATCCAAGCTAATGTTGGAAGCTACGTAGGCAATCGATAAATTATGCCAATTTCTATCAATATATTTTAGCAACCTTGGCTTCTTTATAAAATAGCAGGCATTCAGGCATGCAGAAATATACAATTTAGTTTCGTTTCGTATGTACAGGCTTAACATCCTTACGTAATACCGAGGTTATCAAGGAGAAGACTCGATTAAAGTTACATTCGAACCGCTACTTTGTTTACGCATGAAAGAAGGGTTATGGTTCAACCGAGAATTGAACATGGGACACCTTGATTAAAAAGTGAAACGGAAATAAAACTAATGCAGATTGCTTGATGTGTGGAAACGTCACCATGAAGTTCACACGATTCGCATTTTTCGTTCTTTTTATTTTTTGGTTTAAACCAGTTGTTTATTAAAAAAAAGAAATCAAACAGCTGGTATAAACCAGCTGACTTTAAAAGTATATACTTCTTTTAAAAAATACACAAATAACTAGCAAAATTTTATGTAGTATTTTTACTTCAAAATATTCCATGCCCTCTTTTTGGAACAAAATAAAATTAAAATAAAACATAAGAGAAATGCTTAGATTTATATGATACACATAAAGGCTGCACATCTAGAGCTTTTGGTTCTGTATATTCTTGAAATTCTGTAGTTTTATATAACCACCATCACGGTTTACTCAGTCCTCAAGATTTGTAAATTTTTAACAAGAGGGATTCAACATATGAAGGGTGTGAGGCAAGAACATGGTAACCCACAATTTTACTATTTTAAGAAATTAGAGATTTTCTGCTGCACAATCCATTTTGAAAGTCGGAAAGCTGGTTTTTCACATAAGACTATACATGAAGGACTAAACGAAGCGGTATGCGTTGCTATCTATCTGCTGCATAACTCAGCAATTGAAAATTTCTTGGTTACCATGTTCTTGGCTCACACCCTTCATATCATTACGGAACTCTCCCTACCCCACCACACACACACACACAAAAAACTACGGAAAATATTTAAGTTAAGATAAATACAACTGCACAACAAACATGACTGAGTGGAGCTTTTGCGCTTCTATCGGGAAGTTCGGGATTCAACCCAGCATTCGACCGCAGCATTCTAACAAAGCTTTTCTTCACTCCATCTGTGAAGTAGAAATAGTGCGTGTACTGTGAGTTGGCCGACTTCCTTTCTTATTGTTTTTAAATCGTTATAATTACTAATTACCATCAGTGACGGTTTTGCGAATATTAGAGGGGCGGTCTTTCGGACTGAAGCCTGTTTCCCAAAATTACAGAATGTCTAAAACAAAGGAAATATCTATTAGTTATGCCTTTACTCATAAACTTTAAGCTCCTGTCAAATAAAAATTACGAATGTTTAGAAAAACTAAATATTAGTAAGAAAACCCCCTCCCAAAATACTCTTCTAAATCAGCCACTGATCCTCAGTATAAAATGATCTTCATTCTCAGTATAATATGATCTTGTATTTGGAAGATTGTCGCTAAATATATCAACGAAACGAAATATTATGCCTGTACTCAAAAACTTCAAGCTCCTCCCAAATAAAATTAGGAGATTTTAGAAAACGAAACAATCAGAGAAACCCCTCCCAAAGCACAAAGTATAATTTCTCAACAGCTACCCGCACTTCGACTACAACCCGTACTCCAGTCAAAGCTCTCTCCTCATCCGAATGCGTGCATTCTTCTTCATTAAGAGTGCCCGCGCATGTTCGGGATAAGGGGAATAATAACTGTTCACCACTCCGATAGGGCAGCACTGGGTGGTAGAGATTGTCTGGGGCTAATGCCATGCACTTTATTATTCCTTCGAATTCCGAAATATCAGAACACTCATCTCCCACATAAATTCTCGGATGACCCACAGCATATTTTTTCACCTTACAACAATAAGGATAAAGGGAGATTATATCGGTATACATAATACGTTCTCCCTCTTTCACCTTTTTGCAAAGTTTCATGACGTCGACCCTGCCACCATACAGGAAATCCCGCGGATGAATTGGACATTTCTTAGCCATGCGGTGGTTTTTTACAAATATATTCACTGTTGGGTGTACTTTCAGAAAGTCGTGGCAATGGCATTCCACATTTCATGCACTATATACCCCAGTTCCTTTAATCAATTAATTTTGTTTACAGTATTCTCATAACGCGTAACACGCCAGACACCCGTGGAATAGACAACCCTGATACTCCCAAACATGTTCTGCGCCATTATAGTGCGCATAAGCATCCACTTTATACCCACCACACACCACAACCTCTCGCCCGTTACCACAAGGCTAGATTTGTGTTTTCAACCGGTCGGCCTCGTACACGTGCCACTGAACGGCACCGACAGATTGGTTAACACGCTACCTGTACCCACTATGTGGGATAATACCAATGGTGTCTGTTCGCAAGAACTTTTTAAATTATACTTTCTAAATTATACTGGCAAAGCTTATACTTTCTAGGAACGGGTTGACACCCGATATAACTTCAAATTCGTTCGAAAATTTTATGCACGCATTGTGCAGCACGTTCCCATCGTTTACACGGTATTTAATGAGCTGTTCTCTTAAATTGAAGCCCGTCGATCCAAGTGCTTCTGTTTCCTCATTATACCAATGCAAAAACTTCTCTTTCTGTTTCCTTTTAAGCCCCCCACATCGTAATACTCAATGCTAGGTAAAGCACCCCTATATTCATGTTTAGCCTTTGTGTTGAATAAATGATGGAAATGACCCTTCGAGACGGGCAAATCGAACGCCTCGCTTAATTTGGACAAAGGCACTGGTAAGAAATTTAGACTATCAATCAATTTTAAATATAAATGTTCCATCGCTAAAATTTTGCACCCACGCATAATTATTCGCGGCGTCCACTCCTTATCAATCATCATTACACGTAAAACAAAATGGGCGTCATACCCTTTTGCGTTAGAAGCTACAGCGACTACTTTGTTTATTCCAGAACGACTTTGTGCTAAATAATCTAGAAAATCTTCAATGCATTTGTTCCCATAAAATACACGTTCTCTAGTACCGCATAAACCACACCGTTCACTCGCATTGTTTCCTCAATAATAACATTTCTGTTGGCCAACTAACAAGTTGTGCTTATGCTCAAAAATACCACTTCTTTATCCTGGCGGCACTCAATGTCATAAATCACTAATAGCCATGTCTGTGGAGTACGCGTTCAGCACGGTTGAATGTAACGTAAATGCTCTGACGGCGTCATATTATTACACCCTGTGCAAAATACTTCCCCACAGACATGTGGACTCCGCCCTTTTTTCACCGCGTACGATTTACGACATTGAGGACATTTTTTCAGAATATCACATAATGAAACCTTATCTTTTTTGTAGAACTGAGCTCCATTAAAGCATCTATTGCATTCCGTGCAATATATTACACTTTCTGTAATGGTGCATGGTGCAATATATTACACAAAGCTTTACACTTCCCCGCATGCCTTTCTTTAGTTTGGAATTTTTTATGGCATTCTTCGCAATAGTAAGCCCAGGAAAATGCAGGTGTTAGATTAGTGATGACGTTATAATGATTGTTAATTTATAGTAAATTAATTCGTTTACCATGACCGTGACCCTCAAAAAATATTTTAGGCCCGACATACCGTCATAAACCGCGATTTTATATGACGATAAATACGACTGAAATTTTTATTTAATTCCGGTATCCCTCCGCCATTCTCTAAGCTAATACCAGTCTTTTTTTCTTCATTCAGATACCTCTTTAAACATATTTCTTCAGTTTTGATTGCGATATTTATCTCTTTCCTTTCGATTAGCTTTATTTTGAATAAGCCCTATAGCTACAACCAGAGCTTGGGCTGGGCAATAATAATCAGTCTTAAATAACCATAATACCTTTGTTACGTTTTATATATTCGTTTATATCAAAGAAATTCTGTATCATCCGTCCCCAACCAGTAGGTAGTTCGACGTGGTGCAAATAAAGAATAAAACGGTCTTGATATAGGAATAATGTATTTGATTGAATTACTTTTTCTAACGCCCCCCATACACATTTTAGCAGTCATATTATTACCAGTCCGAAAAGACAGATAAAGTGGTTTATCAGGATGATTTTGATTAATGAAAGTGATGATGAAAAAGAACACCTCTCATTACATACTGTACCAAATCACGAATCCATTTTCTACACATTCAAGGGGCTTTTCTCCTACTGGGGAGGAGTTAATTCAATTGTCAGTCATGCGGGCCGCGGTGGCTCAGTGGTAGAGCGTTCACCTCTGGTGATTGGGGTCCCGGGTTCGATCCCAGCCCCCGCCAAGTGAACTTTTTGGTGGACAAACACCGTGTGCGTGGGTTTCCTCGCGGTTCTCACGTTTCCTCCTACTTTCTTCATTCCACCATTTCATTCATTACTCATCATCACCGTCTCCTTTAGCCTAACCGGCATAACCGTGGGGCGTAAAATTCAAAGATTTCATTTCATTATATTTTTCAATTGTCAGTAAATTTCCATTATCCTTAAATTGTCTATAAGGTTGACGTGATTCAGACTAAATCTCTCCATTTTTTTGTAAAATCGTTAATATTTGCGGTTTTTCTAACTATAGAATACCAAGTATATTTTTTAGAATATTGTAAAATCGTTAATGTTTTTTACTATAATGGGGGTATCTTTCAACTATAGATTACCAAGTAATGTTTTTGTAATAACGCCCGATGTTTTACAACAATCAACAATCACTCGCTGTAGATCACCAAGTAATGTTTTTGTAATATTGTATTATCGTTAATGCTTGCAGTTTTATGTTAATTGGGGTCTTCCAACTATATATTACAAGGTAATGTTTATTTCTAATAACACTTGCTGTTTTACAACGATCAACAATCATTCGCTGTAGATCACCAATTCATGTTTTGTAATATTGTATTAGCGTTAATGTTTGCTGTTTTATCTTAATTGGGGTCTTCCAACAACAGAACACCAATTAGTGTTTTTTTTCTAATAACATATTATTCTTAACGCTTACCATTTTACAACGATCAACAATCATTCACTGTAGATCACTAAGAAATCCAAATAGTGTCTTCTGTAATAACGTTTACGCTATATTGAAAGCAATGCTTGTAGAATTTCTACTAGATCAAAGCCGCTTTCTCTGTCCCTTATATTTTTGTAAATGGAATTTCAAAGTATACTATAATAATATGTCTTTTTCCCTAATAACTTATAATAATAATAATAAAATATTCTAAATTTTTGCGAAGCTCCTCTCTCATAACATGGAGATGATTGCCTGGGGGCCAGGTTGCAACTATGGCACTGAAACCTCCTGCCAAGACACGGCATTGGAGCTCTTCATCTCCCAATTGAGAGATAGAGTTGTTTATTCAACAATCTATGGACATGCAATCCTTTATAAACCGGCCCAAGGTATAAATTATTACGACTCCGAACAGGATTTGAATCTACGTTACCGGCCAAATCTCCGTGGTTTAGATTGGTGCCTTTACCAATTGCGCCACAATTGGAAAGCCAAAAAATCTCTGAATAAAAGGATATTTAAATAGAGCTATTAGCAGAATTATTAAGCACTCTTTTCTGCCTGCCACATATTGAGATGCCATCTATTAGCAAAACTATGAATCATTATTTTGTCTGTATTTTACGGCCATCTGTTACATATTGAGATGCCATCTATTAGCAAAACTATCAATCATTATTTTCTGTCTGTATTTTACGGCCATCTGTTACATATTGAGATACCAACTGTTAGCAAAACTATCAATCATTGTTTTCTGTCTGTATTTTACTGCCATCTGGTGGGGTGATTTACAATTACTAACAGCGCTAATTGCATCGGAACTCTTGTGCAAGTGGCCAACATAAGACAACATTACGCTTGGATTTGAATGTTGCCAAATTTAACATTGCCACGAAAGGGATGGACCATTCTTTTCTCCAATTTCTCGAGAACGCTCGGTTACATGGTTCTCAAAGTTGACATTCTACGACCATGGGTGGGACATTTTCTTGCCAAAATTTGAAATAATCGACAATTGTTTCCGCACGGATACAGCTAGGGGTAAATGGTTTTCAGAACCCGAAAATAAGTATTTTTACCTTTGATCTTTGGAACATGTAGTTGTTGGTGAGTGGAAACACTACCTCAATATGCGGTTTCGTTGACGAGTGATTGGGTTTTAAGTGTCATAAAGGGTGTATAACCACATAAAATATAAGACCCAGGTAAAATAAGTGTGGCATGTTCGAAAACCCCCATACCCCGAGTTTGACATAGGTGGGTCCTACTTTGCGCAGTGGGTCACAAAAGGGAACGAGTACGTAAGTCCAGGGGGCGTGGTAAAGGGGCATGGCCAAGTGGGTGTGGCCAGGGGGTGGGGTCACGTGACCGGCGCCAGCCAATCAGCGTGAAGGGGGCGTGGCCATTGTGCGCATGCCCAGTTCAAAAAAAAGACCCCAAAGTGTCCCCTCCCTACTGATGTGTTTTATATTATAAGGCTTTATTACATTATACATTGTTACTATTCTTCCTCTGACTAATAAAAAATGTTCTGTAATATTGTATTTAAACATCATATATTAGTAATTTATTTCACATTATGTTATTATAGAATGTTAATGAAAAATTTCATGTGTGTAATTTCAAAGATGGATGCAACAAAGTGAAGAAATGCATCATTTTTTTTCTTTACATTTAAAACAAAAATTATATATAAGTTTGTTGATAGCATATAAATTTATTATAGGGTTGATCCTGTAGAAAAGTTGTTTCATTGTGATTCAAGGTATCAATTCAGATCTTCCAAAGAAAATTATATATCAATGACTGGAATTCCATTGTTAAGGGATTGGCACAAAAGAAAAGAAATTAATTCGCGGCAAAAGGTAAGATGTAAATATTTTTAAAGATTAAAAACAACACAACACTTCAGTGTTATGTTCTGGTGTTTCTGGACTAAAGTATGATATTATTCGAGAGAAACAATTCAAATTCAATTTGTATTAATATGCACTTTTAGATGTAGAACAACTAATCTCATAATATACTGTAACATAATTGTTGCTGTCTCTCGTGAGAAGTACTTTGATCACCAAATTTTGTTTTGTAAAATTGTAAATATTTGTGACTAAAAATAACAAATATATATAGGATTAATTATTAAGAGTGTTACCGACGGTGTATTAGAGATTATCAGCATCTTAATGAAGGACGTCATTTTCCTTAAAGACTTGTAAATTGTAGTTTTACTGTTCCATCTAAATTATGATTATTTTCTTCCAGAAAATTAATTTTATTGTATTATCGCCTATGGAAAAGTAATTCTTTAAATACGCAGTGTAAATCTTTTATGTAATTTTACATATATCCACAGTTTCAAAACCTATTATAAAGTTATTATAAAGGTATCTGAACATATTAAGATCTTGAGTGTTTAGAAATGGATTTTACAGGATTGTTTTATGGCGATAGTGTAGACGTTCTTCGAGAAAAGGATTGGGTAATGTAATTTTGAAAAAAAATCTGTGCCCAAGTCGATTGATATAATAACAATGTGAATCGCATTATCGGCGATTATCTATATATCATTTTATGTTTATAAATTGTCTTGAATTTGCAAATAAATCTTCATAATGATATAAAAATTATAAGCAGTATTGCAATCAAGGAACTGAAATAATTATCCCCTTGTGTCCCAGTCACATCTATTTTAACTACATTTCAAAGCTAAGTCCGAAAGACCATTACTGAAGTACTTTACAATTGTGGACTGAATATAAAATCCGTGCTAAGTGCCAAAACGAAAATATTGAGCAAAGAGCCAAACAAATATTGAGCAAAGAGCTCAGAACTAATGTTACATATAGGCACGACCATTCTTATGGGGTTCTCTGAACTGCTTGCACAGCGAATACTATATAGCCAGTTTTTCACTTAGTAGTGTTATGCACACAGGCCATATTTTTACATTAATCAGAACATTTACATCTTGGCACTTAGCACTTAGCATTTTATATTCAGTCCACAATTGCCTCTCAATGCTGAGCCATCACCAAAATCACATTCAACCGCGTACGAGATGTTGTAAACTAAACACACACATAATCTCATTAACACTAGGTTACACTTAATGATAATAATAATAATAATAAACAGAATTAAATATGCCACTGCTATTTAAATTGATGAATTCTGCATCTCTGTTTAACTTTTCATTTCCCTCTGTTGCTATCAGAAACTTACTAAATTATTCATATTTAGATATAAAATGTGAATTTGAAATCTTGCAGAATATCACATTCCATAAATAACGCTTATTTGTTTGACAAACAACGTTCGTTTTCAGTACGAAGGCCGTAAGAGACAGAACTATAGCTTGTTGTAAGATCTGTATATGATCTGTTGTCTATAGTCCAAGAGAAATCTCTCACATTTGCTTCTGTTGGAAAAGGGATAGAAACCCTTTCAGATACTAAGTCCAAGGAAGTGAGCCTAGACCAATCACAACTCTCGCAGATTTGTACAGAGGGAATGGCATTTTCCCTCCGGTCTTTATATATACACCATCTGCAAGACTTAAACTCTTATACTTTTTCCTACTTCAGCCATATTGTCATACACCCTGCAACATTTCCTGCAACATTAAGATCACAGAGAAAGTGTTGCCTTCCACGGCACGCACGTCCTCGGATAGGAATGTACTCTTGATAAAAAGAAAGGTATATCAGATGCTGGCTGTAGCGGACTGTCTTGATGAATTCCGCCTTTATAGAGAACTTCTGCAACTGGAGGATCGAGGGTTCGAAAATCGGTCACATATGTGTTTTCTTAATTATGTTTTAAAGATGAACGTATGATAGAATAACAAAAGGTGTAATATGTGTTATATATCTAAATTTAAAATTTAATACTTAGGTGCTAAAATTGGTGGTCATTGCATATATTGAACTTATTTTTCTTTCTTTTAAATTTACATTACTTTAACTTTTAGTTAAAAATAAATACCTAAAACACTTCTCGGAACCAAATCTCCAGACAAATTAGTGATATTTGGATTAGTGGGAACTTAGACTGGAAAAATGCAAATAACCATATAGTTAGCAATTTAAACGTTGAACTATGTAGTTTAAGATAAAATGTATTTCTACTGTAATTCTATTTGATAACCAGTTTTTCTTACAATGCAAACAAATTAAATATATATAATGAGGACGGTGGAAGTGAAGACGGATTGAAAAAATATGACTCTGCGACGATACCACACTTCATTTCGGTTCTCATATAGCTGTATTTTTCAAATGTGAAGAAGATTCACTCGATTCATATCATCAGCTAATTCACCCGAACAATGAAAGTGCAAGGATGTTTTCAACTGGGACTTGTGGGGTTTAATCGGAATGAGGTGTTCGTGAAACTGCATCAGAACGAGCTCTATTTTCGCCAGCACAGTGCTCTACAGGGTGGCAATCAAAGGAAACCACTCATTACGAATTTCGCAGTGCATCACGTATATTTAATTAAGGTAAACACAACCTTGTCTCAAAACGTACTAATTTGAAATTTCCATAAGAGGTTTTCAAATTTCTTGAGAGATGAACTTACGTCAAATATTGTTATAAAAACAAATATATATAGTATCAAGGTGGAACTACGTAAGGCAATGGGTGTGTCTGTGTTTGATATTCAATGTTTAGTGGGATTTGCATGGCTAGTTCTGTCTCTCATACAAGTAGTCTTCATGACACCTGGGACAGAACTCTTGGAAATGATTTAGTTAAGAAAACTAGGTCTGAAAAGGTTATCGGAGCATTGCGGAGGTTTTAGATTTCAATGAATTACCAAACAAGCAAGTTCTGAGGACCCATGTTATGGTAAGCTACGTAAACTGCGTCCCTTTTGGATTATCTTACTAAGATATTTTATCTATTTCTATGAGAGAAAGGCTAAGCACTAAAAAACTAAACACCACTTGAAAGTTTACAACAAAGATAAAATTAACAAATGAGGATTTAAATTGTTGTTGTCTCTGGTGAGAAGTACTTTCATCACCAAATTGAAATTTGTAGGGAATAACGGAATCATGTCCGGTTCCGTTTTGATAGTGAACTTCGGATTTGAGTAAAGTGGTAACGTCGTCATCAGTCTTTCAAAAAATTTTACTGAAAAATCAAAAATATAAACCTTACTTTCATCGATATTACATATCTCTGGATTTGTCAGTGTACCAGTTCCAAAGAAGCATTCAGTATGCTTGGCACAAGAATAGGATACAGAATTGCACGTTTCTCATAGACAAAGTGTTGCGAAAGCAACCTTGTATTTTTTCTCAGGAACTTTTAGCAATTGTTGATGGTGTACATCTATCAGCGGTTTTCTTAAGGGACAAATGCCCTTGGTATCTACGTTTGTAGCTCAACTACCAAAAAGTGAGGTAAGAAAATATGACAGGAAAGAGAAACGTGATATCCAAGTTACTTGACCAGGTATTGTGTTTGTATACAATAATGTTGAAATGCTGGATAATACTCACGCAGATTTCGTATCAGAATGAAGTCAAGGAAATTGTATTATCACTCAGTATATACTTCCGTATAAATACCTGGGTTCTTTATCATTATGTATCAAAAGGCAATAAACGTAACACTCTAAGCCAGGAGAAGTGCAGGGTTGCATTAGCACTGTCTCTCTGTCAAATTGGTCCTATAGTAAATTCACAGGTTAGATCCACAGCATCAATACTGTAAAAGAACATTAAAAAAATCAAGGGATCTTGTCTTCAAGCGAAGGATGTTAGATTTTAACCATATGATCAGTTTCCCTATGGAATGCGACATTAACCAGATGTAAAATTCCTTCATGCAAAGGAAACACTTTGTTGTGACAAATGGAAAGTGAATTTCAGTTTCAGCAAAGACAAAAAGTTATATAAACAGTTTCACCAAAATGTGAAGCGTAGGGAAAAGTTCAAGTTTATAGGTTATTCAAATTTGCGACCACTGTAAACTCGATGTCTCTCTCTCTCTCTCTCTCTCTCTCTCTCTCTATATATATATATATATATATATATATATATATATATATACCATATATAATTTACAACAAAAAAACAATAATTATTATTTTATGTGAAACTTTCTTATGTTGTTGAAGGAAATATTTACAAACTGCTTGTCATTAAATAAACATGGAGAGTATGCAAAACTTTGCATATATACAAGCATCTTAAGATGTAACATAGAACCCACAATATTTGCAATTAACTTTTCAAAAAATCCTTTCAATTGTTTCATACACAAGAAATATGCCAAATTAAAACAAATCGGTCTGATTAGAATAGTTTTTCATTAAAGGGTTACTTGAAAATATTAATAAGCTTGTTAATTTGTGACAACAAAAAATATCTAAACTCCGCGCTAAAAGGAATAGGTAGATACGCAGAATTGCATTAATATAAATGGCAGTGTTATTTCAATTGTGCGTATTATTATTATTATTATTATTATTAGTAGTATTATTGTTATTATTATTATTATTATTATTATTATTATTATTATTAATAATAATAATAATAATAATAATAATAATAATAATAATAATAATAATAATAACAATATGTGTAGCCGAATTTTCCTGTACTTTTTTACAACATTCCAGGCATGGTTGACGGTGGTGCAATATTATTTTCGTGGATCATTCAGAAATGAGAGGTAATTGTAAAGCTAATTCAGTAAAAAGCCGGCGGACTTAAATTAAAAATGTAATTACAATCAATTTGATGTTCGATGTTTAACTACACATTATTCAAGTAAGAACCCACTGGTAGGCTTAGAAAATCGTTTAGAGATCTATGTCCTGATTGAGTTTCCCTCCAGTCAAGTCGTGTAGTATTCCTAATAATCCACTAACAATAACATTAGAAGTCCATAAGCTGACCATAACTAACTAACTCTATGGACCGGATGTTCAATGCCGCGTTCACGAAAGCTCTCCACTGACTTATTTTCTTAGCCAATTGGATCCAGTTTCTACTTTGTGTTTCTATCTTTGCGAAATCCATGTTATATTGTCCACCCATCTGCGCCTAGGTTTTCCTAATGGTCGTTTTCGGATGGGTCTTCTTGTCAAGACTTTGAAAGCGTTTCTACCTTCTACCATTCTAGCTACTGGACCTGCTTACCTAAATCTCCTTGACTTGATGACCCTAACAATGTTGGGTAAATCGTATAAATTATGTAGTTCCTCGTTATGAAGTTTCCGCCATTCCCCATTCCCGTTCCTCTTGGGTCCGAATATTATTCTCAGGATCCTGATCTCAAATACTTTCAGTCTATGTTCTTCCCTCAGAGTAAGGGACTATGTTTCGCAACCAACAGGCATGATTATCGTTTTATATATTCTAAGCTTCAAATTCTTCGACAGAATTCGCCACGACAAGAGTTTGAACCGAATAGTAACACGAATTCCCTGCTTTTAGTCGGCAGATTTCTTCGTAGATGTGATTTTCGTCTGTTAATATTGATCCTAAATATTTGAAAGTACCCACTTTAAAAGAAGTATTATTTAATATTTTAACGCATCCACAATTTGCCGTATAACGGTCCCGACGCACTTCCATGCATTTAGTTTTCACTGCGTTTACTTCAAAATTCATGTCCCTGCAAGCTTTTAATAAGATCTCTGCATTTGCTTCTATTGTTCTCCTATCACCCCCTATTAAATTTACGTCATCAGCATATGCCATAAACTGGTGATTACCATTCAAATCTAGGCCCCGGTTGTTTTCTTTGATTTTCTCTATAGCGTATTCCAGAACAAAGTTGAATAGCAATGGCGAAAAGGTATGTCCTTGTTTCAGGTGATTTTCGACGTGAAAGCTCGTGGACAAAAAATTTCCTTCCCGGACTTTACTTTCGGATTCATTTAAACATAACTTAATTAATCTAATTAGCTTTCTCGGCATTCGAAGTTCTGTAAGAACTCTGTATAATGTTTCTCTCCTAACCGTTTCGTAAGTCTTTCTAATATCAATAAATACTTGATGTACCGGGGTATTGTATACCTACTTCTTTTCGAGTATTTGTCGAATCGGAAATATGTGGTCGATAGGTGATTACTTTCGTCTAAATCCGCAATGATAATCTCCAATGGTTGGTTTGTAAAAATAACTTAATTCAAACTCAAACTCAAACTCTGATTAATTAGAATTTAACATGATTTTATTACAAGTATCAACTCTTAAGTCAGTAAAGAAGAGGGCGTGGATCATGTTTGAGAGTTAATGGCGATATGTTTTGGTGGGTGATGGGTCGATGGCTGGTGGGTCAGATTGGGTCATGGAGGGTGGTGGGTCAGAGTGCATCGCGGTTTGCGGTGGGTCGATGGGTGGTGAGACACAGTCGCTTATGTTCGGTGGTTGGTCAGAGTGGGTTACAGTGAGCGGTGGTTTATGGTGGGCAGTGTGTCACGATAGGTGGTGAGTGAAGTTGTTCATTCACCAACGTCATCACTATTCCGAAAGTACAGTGCAAGCGGTCTCGTGTTCGATTCCCGGTGGGTGATCCTTTGAAATTGTGTCATCTATGTATCGGTGTTCGTGTCCCTGTCGTTCAAGGTTACTGAAAATAACTGTGAAACAAGTATTACTAAGTATAACTAAGTACAAGTATTACGATGGGTCGATGGCTGGTGGGTCAGATTGGGTCATGGAGGGTGGTGGGTCAGAGTGCATCGCGGTTTGCGGTGGGTCGATGGGTGGTGAGACACAGTCGCTTATGTTCGGTGGTTGGTCAGAGTGGGTTACAGTGAGCGGTGGTTTATGGTGGGCAGTGTGTCACGATAGGTGGTGAGTGAAGTTGTTCATTCACCAACGTCATCACTATTCCGAAAGTACAGTGCAAGCGGTCTCGTGTTCGATTCCCGGTGGGTGATGCTTTGAAATTGTGTCATCTATGTATCGGTGTTCGTGTCCCTGTCGTTCAAGGTTACTGAAAATAACTGTGAAACAAGTATTACTAAGTATAATAGAGGCAAGTTACGGAGATACTTACGGTGAATCAGAAAAGAAAGTGCTCTGAGGCATCAGATTCCAGTTAAGGAATCGAATTTCTCTTAAAATCAGTTTATCCTTCCTGTCCTTCAATGTTAGTATGTCTATTTTTTTTATAATTTAAATTTAAAGTATATCGATTATTTTATCATGACCTAAATAAGTGTGTTTCGTCGTTATTGTAAACGTGCGCAATTTGCTACATACACTAATGTTTTTTGACACCTATTTAGCTGAGTAGTCTTAGGGTAGTTGCGTCAGCAGTCGTTTTGTAATGCAGGGGTCACGGGATCGATGCCCGTTACGGTAAGTTGCTTTTATCAAACTATCATACCTCTGATGTGTAATAAAATGAAAAATACTCAATTTCTTTCGGTCTTACAAGTTAGAGTCGAAACGGCTTTCTTCACAAAGGAAATATTGTAGTATGACCTCACATGTCTGTCTGCAACCTTGATTCGTTGTGTAGGAGAACGTAACGTGGTTAGCAAACAATTCATAAATACATAAGGGTCATGCTTAGGGCTTAGTATGGGTCACAAAGGTGTCTGAAACGATATTGTTTTCTAGAAATTATTACGAACGTCTTCCACTATTACTCCTACTGCTAGAAATAATAATATTTTCGTTCGCCATTTCCCACACGTTCCATGTGTCCGTTCCACCAAATCTTGTAAACAGGGACTATTCTTCCATA
Organism: Thermobia domestica; assembly: GCF_964235325.1. NCBI lineage: Eukaryota > Metazoa > Arthropoda > Insecta > Zygentoma > Lepismatidae > Thermobia > Thermobia domestica. Next base: position 53,047,092 of record NC_137454.1, on the reverse strand, counting down.
TATTCATGTGTATATCTTGTTAACTACGCATAAATATCAATATAACGCATACATAATCCAAAGTCTTTTATCCAAAGAAAGCGTTGAATTATGTATTTGTATTAAGATTTTTAAAGTTGCCCTAAAATTAGACGAAACTTACAGATAAGTGGGCATTTCGGAAGTTTGTCCTCAACTCTGTAACTACGAATATTTTGAACGAAAGCGCTTCATTATAGTTTCATATAGAAAGTATTACACTGTACGTTTTAAGAAAAATAACCTGCAACAAAAATAACTGGACATTACTTAAAAGTAAGGCTTATATTAAACTAACTTTTACTATATGGGGAAATAATTATAATAGCTTCGCTACAAAAATACCTACACAGAAAATAATAAATTCTATGAGTTCCGAAATACAAAGCAAAAAAAAGCGTATGAGTTTAAATCTAAAAAGCAATTTTTACTTAAAGAATGGACATACACTGTTTCGAGAATCGAGATAAAACGAGAAATGTTTACGTCTCGTCTCGTCTCAATTCTCGTTTCCAAAGCGAGACGATAATTAAGGTTAACCTCGTCTCGAATATGAAATGTAAATTTTCGTCTGAATTTTCTGTATTTTCTTTTAGAAACCAGATGAGAAATTCATCTTCTCATGGCAACACTAACCAAAACCAAAATATTCTTCCCACATCACGTTTCCGGTTGCAATGTAATGCTCTGAGTAATAAGTAGCTCCTAACGTTTAATCTTCAATGAGATAATAATAATAATAATTATTATTATTATTATTATTATTAATATTGATATTTATAAAGCCTTGATGGTTCAAGTATTGATACATCCGAGTATTAAAATATCAGACGTTAATAGAACATGTGTCATCGCTGATCAATCTCCACAGAAAATTCTAAAGTAAAACAAATTTACTGTTCGTTCGTCGATCCGAGTTGATTACCTTCAGATTACTGCTGAAGCGCCTTGACCACTGAAGCGCAATTAATAAACAGTAATTGATTCGTCTTTAGTTTGTTTACGAGTATAATAAACGCGCCGTATTTCATTCAAAATAAAGGAGTTTTGTATTTTTTTAAAAAAATCTGATATGTTAATATTTTAGTGAATAAAGTGGTATAATACACTCCGAGTTCTCAATTACATATTCCTGTGTTTTGAATTTGACTATTAACAAGCTACTGTTTTCAGCGAACAGAATTGGCTATTTATTTAATCGCCCCCAAATAAGTAACGCTTTAGGTGAGTGGTTAGCATTGTGGTTTTTTAAACCGGTGGTCCAAGTTCAAGTCTCCCCTGGCCATTTTCAAGTTTTCAATATGTTTCATTTTCAAAGCTGAGCTCCAGTGGAGAAATTCAAAGATGATGTAATCCTGAAAATAAAGGAAGAAAAATGAATGGGGAAAAGGAGTTCCAGAATTAATTCTGTTAATGGTTCTATATTTGATATTATCCGTTAATTTCGTAAATTTTTAAATTGTGGTTTATTGACACTATATTCCCCTCTTTGCTCCTTATGTCCCAATGTGTAAATTTTCACAAATATTATTCAAATCAAGAATCTTCAGTTATATTTAGAACCTAAGGGGAAATTCGCTTAGTACGGATAGGTTCTTCAACTCGTTTGAGTGTTGTCGAATTTTGCATTTTTAATACATTCAAATAAATTACTGCATACCAATATTTAGCAGTTTCAAAAGTCAAATGAATAATGTAATCGAATAAGTTCTTCTTTTGAAGTATTATTACGTATCATTCAGTGGCGCCGCAACCTAGGAGCTCAGGCCCAGTTAGACACCCAAAATTTTCATTAGAGGCTGGGTTCTTCCCCTGAATGATCCATTCATACTTTAATTGATTTGCAGGTAGGACTACTGTTAATAGTTTCAAAACTCAGCAGAAGGCTTTGTGTTTACTTGAAAGTATAACCCAATACATACACCGCATAATCTATCCGTATATTATTTGATACGCAAATATGTGTATAGTCATTTGAAGTAAGTTAACTTGTATATATAGTCCCTCACTTGAGTTAATTGTATTTAAGTCCCCTGACTGTTGACTTCTTATCGGCTTCTCTCTGGTATTGTGATATGTTTTCTGGTATTGTGTTGTTTACTGTGAGTACAAACATGCAGACACTCCTTTTGTCATTTCGTCAGACAGCGTTTCGCTCCACTTCTGCACAAAAATACTCCTTACCAATTTTGCTTTTAAGAGGTGGGGGCAACTTCACACTGCTGTGCTAGCACAGCTAGGCGTAATTAATATTTGAGCAGGCGTTAGTTGGGTTGCCTATCTCGTGGACTCTGTACACCAAGAATTTAAGTGGCCCACTGTACTCACATTCCTAATCAATTAATTTTACATATAAAATGCAGGTACATAAGCATTTTATGTTTATAATCGCTTTATAAATATTTTATGTTAGCATGTTATACTCCTCTTCTTTACCAGATTAGGATATATTTTTGGTTTGGAAATCTTTTAAAAGTTTCAGTTCGTCGCAATATATTAACAATTATGTATATTTTTAGAAATATATGAACATGAATTCAAGAGTATATTGAGTGTCTGTGTTGTATAACAAGAGTTTCGGTAGCAGGAAATGTGACCTTAAAAGAAATTTAAAGTTGGAAGATGAAGTTCATATAATGTTGCTGTTGTTAGTGTTTTTATTAAATCATTTTTTGCTAATTACGGTTTAGTTTTGTTTTGCTTTTATATTTATATGATTACTGATTTAATGATATTGCAAGAAATTTACAAATTTCAATTGTCAAATTTACAACTCTTACTCCAAATTGTACAATACAAATAAAAATAAATTTATAAAATAAGAAGACGCAATGTTAATAATAACTTAATAATTTTCTCAAAAGTTTTGTAGCTTTTTTAAATCATTTTCTAGGTTACAATTTACTCGCCATATGATGTTCCAGGAAGGTTCTACAGTTTTCATACTCCTCATCATACTATGAAATTAAAAATGCGGTTTGAGATGTTTTCAATATTCAGTATTAGTGCTGTTAGAAGCTTATTTGCCTGGCAAAGGAAATGTATGTTTTCCAATGAAGTAAAACTTGAACATTCCGAACGTTATACTTTTAATTTATGTATTATGGAATGTAGAATGAGGACAGCACTAACAATTTGCAATTGTACTCCGCACGTTTTTCCAAAATCAGGTAATGTATTCAATTAATGCTATCTAACTGTTGGATATAAACATGACATATACTTCTGGAAATAAAGATGCAAAACAGAGACATTCTATTGCATTTTCCAGATAATTGAATTAAAATAATATTAAGAGTGAAAGACTAGGCATCATTGCCTTGGAAGGGTTTATGAGCACAATAATTCAAGTATTTCAAATAGTCGTATTTCAAAAGTGCATAAAGAATCTTGTTTTATGAGGTAAAATAGCGGCTCTGTTAAAAAATACTACATGAATTTATTCTGGAGATACTATGGCAATTTACATTACAAATTATCCTTCCGGAACAATATATTGTGTTGGACAGAATGCAAGCATAGTGACATATATAATGAATTAGTTGGTCTAAGAAAGAAATACATTAGAACGTGGGGAATCCTAACGAAATTTATGACTAATATGATAGACATTTATGAATCATTATTCAGGTATAAAATATCCATATATAGCGCAAGTCCTTAAATACAAATATTCATCATTTTTGTTTAACGATCAATATTTACACGAATAGTGGATAGATATTTAGCAGATAATATTGCAAATACTACCTCTTAATTGTGTTTCCTTCACATATACTCACAACTGGTATTTATTCCACGTTGCAATGAAGTAGTTTACCATAGCAAACACACTCAATTAATTTACCGTTTTAGGACGTTTGGTAACGTTTGCTACAACGGCGTAGTATCGCCTTTGACCGCTTATTTAGGTGTTATAACATGTATTTGAGACGGCGTTTATTTCTCAAGTCATGAAAGACACCCCCCACATGCGTTTCTGAACCGGATAGGCACCTTGGCGGCGCCAAGTGGGGCGAAGGAGGGTGAATTTTTCCTTTTCCTCAAGGCATATTTCGAAATTTTTTACGCCTTTAATTTTCAAGATATCAGATTGAAACTTCGCGTACATATTGTGTGTACGTTTGGGTATTTTGTAAATTTTTAATATTCTAACATGAAACCGGGGCCGTGTCCGAGGGACACAAGTGGTCCGAGAAGGCAATTTTCTGATTAAAATTTCCGGTTTTATACAATTTTCCGCTTCAGGTGTATGATACCGGATATGGCAACGATACCGTTGGAAAGGACTCGTAATACGGAAGGAGTCGTTTGAACCATGACTCTAGGCCAACAGTAAAAACGCAGTAAATTTTTATAATGTGAATATATTTGTATAAATCGTCCCTCTCGTGACAAAGATGCGTATCTTATTTTTTTCAACATTTCTAGGAGACACGTTTAAAAATGTTATCATAAGTTTAATTTATCGTCTTCTGTCAAAATTTAATTTGAGCTCGTACGTTACATTCCTGACACGCAGGATATCAAACTAAATTTTTAGAAAACTAGATAGAATACATAATGAGAAGATGTTGAGCCTTGGCTCCTAGAAAACTTAATAAAATGAGATGCACCCTATTGTCTGAAGGGGGACGATAAATAAATACTAAATTCGTTTTTTGAACATTTTTCCTCCCTTAATTTTCAAGGTACAATACTGGAATTTTGCACACTTATTACAAAAATAAACACGTATTTTTTCTAAATTCAGATTTCTACTTAAAAAAGAATCCAGGCATAAATATTTCGAAAAAAAATCGTTTTTCAAAAAATCTCGCGATTTTCGACGTTGTGGTGTTTAATGCGGACGCGTGAGTGATACGATCTCCGAGTATGTTCTATCCTGATACCAACGAGGTATATGCCATGATCCTAGGATGCATAGAAAGAAGCAGTAGCTGCTTGAGTGAAAGTCTAAAATTGCCTCAACAAGTAGAAATCCTCAAATGGTTTAAGTTTTCCGTTGAACAGTTGGCGATGTTGATCCCCGGTTACCACTCTACCATAATATACAGTTTATGAAGGAAATATTGGAAGGAGTTCAGATGCGATTCCTCAATGTTAGAATGATTACTTTTGGAGATTGAGTTACTAGATTTGACCAAAACTTCCTTAAAGATTTTGGGGTGAACAACCACCGTGTACACTTATATCCAAAATTATTGTCGCATATCTATAACTGTTTTCTTGTAAGAATACAACTTGATAATGATTTTGCAGGGTAGTGTTAATACTGGTACTATGTGCATAATCGGGAAATGTATATTTGTGGTAAATTGCATAGGACAAATATTAGAAACACGGAAATTATAATGAGTACAATAAAATGTTGCTAAATGGACAAGAAAATTTTATTTTGGTTTTACTGTTCTTATTTATTGTTTTTTTACGTGAAATTTGCCACATACATGTCTTTGCCGATTATACATATATTAACATTATAAGAAATACCAGGCGAATTCGTTATCTAATTATATTCCTACAACAACATATTTATAGACATGTGACAGTAATTATTGACATGAGTGTACATGAGTATTTTTTCTCTACCTAGTTTCCTTACACGTTTCGTGTCATCATATAATTCATTCTAATCATCACTGTATCCTTTAGTCAGCACAGCATAATCGTTTGGTCCAAAACTACCAATTTCTTCTCCTTTGGGTTCGAATATATTTTGCTGGTAAAACACAAATACTCTAGACAGGTGTTGGACTTCAATTTAGTACAAACTTTGTTGTTGCTAATGCTGCACTTCGAACACATTCTAATGATCCACGTTTTGTCCAATGGTCTTATGTTTTGGTGATTGACTTCTTCAAACAATATAAGTTTATTTGCTTAAACTGCCGCAGATAGCAGTCCCGATAAAACTTACCTTAGCCTGTTTTTATTGTTGTATTAAAACTACCTGTTCTTACCGCCACATATATATCTCACCTATATTTACCCGTGTTTCATATCTGGCCTTCACTATTCAATATTAATCATTCACTATTAATCACTCTATTTACTATTTCCAACATCATTATGAATCAATATAGCATTACTGTGTAAAATTAGTAGCCTGCAACTGTTTAGTATTGCAAACTACACATTATTAATTAATGACTAAAACAGCGGCCGGGTAAATATCATATCTTCATAAAGGATGATATTAAATTTACGTTGAAGTTGCAACAACCGAGCGTGGCATAATGTGACTTGGTATTTAATTATCTTTGCTCTCACAACTTTGTTGGTATAAAAAGTGAGTTATCTACGTTACGAAATATACCACAGCGATTGTTAGCAAGCGACATGGGTTACAAGACACGGAGACACGACAAGACACGGAAAGCTCGTTTTGTATCACCTTGACTCCGATAATAAAACAGCTACATACAAATGTGTTCCTATAATAAAACAGCTATTTAATACCACAGTGCGTTTGAAATATTTGAGATTATGCCGTGGTGTTACCTCACCTCATATCACATCAATCCGCGAACGCATAGTAAACAATGTAACTTACGTTCCCTCCCTTAAGAATCACCCTACAGTGATTACCTTTCCACCGTTTGTTACTATCATTATCACATTTAATCTGACTGTTCATTTCTCCATAAAATTTGTATTTCGTGGCTGCTATCAGCGCAGTTAAACAGTTTAATTTTCTTGAAAAGAAATCAAATTTCGTTTTCTCATGAATACCAATTATGTACGCGTCACACGCTACTCGTTTCCTTATGAATACCTTCAAATTATTTACGTGTCAAAATCTACATTCTATTAATATTAAATGATATGTAACACTACCAGATGATGATGCTATATTGCTATATATAATAAAGTTGCTTTTGTGCTAATACTTCCTAATTCTGAATATACTTTCAAATTTGTTTCGTTAACCCTCGCCCTCAGCATTACAATCACGAAACGCAGGAAGTGGTAATTCAGATTTAGACTTATGTTCAGGAACGCAAACTTTATCTTCCAGGTTGTCAGAAAAATAATCAATATCACTTGCAGGTCCTATTGGGGTGTTTCCCTTGTAAGTAAAATCAACGTCATCCATAAGTCTCTGAAATTTAATGGATTGCAGACCCTTCACACCAAGTTCAGTCATTTTTAAAATATTAAAAAAACGGTATCTTCTCCTGAATGGATGCTAAATGTTAAAAATGTATATAAATAAGAATTTATCTTTTAATAAAAATATTTGTGTGTAATTTATAAAATAAGCACCAATGATCATGTTTCAGGAAATATTGTGGACGTAAAGATTGAACTTCTGAAAAGCTGCAATTTCGATTAACAATAATATAAATTATTGAAAAATCGTCCTCACTTCTTTATTGTTATTATTATTATTATTATTATTATTATTATTATTATTATTATTATTATTATTATTATTATTATGATTATTATTATTATCCAGAATTGTATTTACAATATAAATTGGACATTTTAAGCACGAGCATTTAAGCTGTAAGAGGAACATAAAAATGACACTGGTAATATTATAATTAACTAACTGCTGAAATGTGTGAATAACTAATATTTGGAAGCTGAAATTAATGCAATAATATAAGAAAGAAATATGCATCACGTGATTTATTTAGAATTTTTTAACTACAGTTTTACATCTCTAAGACGCTTGTTATTAACTTTTAGATTGCTATATCTCAACTTCACTCTCTGACATGTTTTGACGTATGGGTGTTTTCATTCATACAGTCTACTAGTGTATCAAATAGATCTTACAGATGTAGTATCTCTTTAACTACTCTGTACATCATGTCTGTAGATGAATTCAAATTGGTTACAGCGGCGATTGTAGAGGAGTTCAAATTGGTTAAAGCGGCGATTGTAGAATGCAAGACGATCTACGCTATCACTGATACATGTCAAGGTGTTTAACTCAACATATAAGAAAATAAATTGAAAAACTTATTCAGAATACGTTTGAAAAGAGCTGTATGTGGGATTTGAAATTAAATATTAATCGGAATACAGAATCTAACTAACTAACTCTATGGCCTATGGAACCCAAAGCTCTCCACTGACATCTATCCTTAGCTAAATGACTCCAGTTTCTACTTTGTATTCTAATCTCTGCGATATCCATCTTAATATTGTCCTCCCATCTGCGCCTAGGTCTTCCTAATGGTCGTTTTCCGATTGGTCTTATAATCAAAACTTTGAAAGCGCTTCTACTTTCTTCCGTTCTAGCTCCATGACCCGCCTGTCTAAGCCTCCTAGACTTGACCACCCTAACCATTTTGAGGGAAACCATATAAATTATGTATTTCCTCGTTTCAAGTTTCCACCATTCCCCATTCCCGTTAGTGTTGGGTCCGAATATTCGTCTCAGGACCTTGTTCTCAAATACTTGTAGTGTATGTTCTTCCCTCAGAGTAAGTGACCATGTTTCGCAGCCATACAGAACAACAGGCATGATTATCGTTTTGTACATTTCAAGCTTCAAATTCCTCGACAGAATTCGCGACAAGAGATTTTGAACCGAATAGTAACACTAAATCCCTGTTTTTAGTAGACATTTAATTTCTCCGTTAATATGGTTCTCCTCTGTTAATATTGATCCTAGATATTTGAAACTATCCACTTTATCAAAAGTATAATTTAATATTTTAACACATCCATAATTTGCTGTATTCCGTTCCCGACGCACTTACATGCATTTAGGTTTATCTGCACTTACCTATAAACCCATGTCCCTGCAAGCGTTTAAAAAGATCTCTGCATTTCTTTCTATTGTTCTCCTGTCACCCCCTATTAAATTTACATCATCAGCATATGCCATAAACTGGTGAATACCGTTCAACTGTAGGCCCTGGTTGTTATCTTTGATTGTCCTTATAGGGTATTCCAGAACGAAGTTAAATAATAATGGCGGCAACGAATCTCCTTCTTTCAGGCCATTTTCGATGTGAAAGCTCGTCGACAAAAATTTTCCTACCCTTACTTTATCTTGGGATTCATTTAAACATATCTTAATTAATTTAGTTAGCTTTCTCGGTATTCCAAGTTCCGTAAGAGCGTTGTATAATGTATCTCACCTAACCGAGTCGTATGCCTTTCTAAAATCAATAAACTGTTGATGTACCGAGGTATTCCCACATTTTTTCGAGTATTTGGCGAGTGGTAAAAATTTGGTCGATAGTTGATCGATTACGTCTAAATCCACACTGATAATATCCAATAATTTCATCATCTGCGTATGGGGTCAGTCTTACTAATAGAATATATGAACGGGTTTTATAGGATGTTGACAGAAGAGAAATGCCTCGATAATTATTATAGTCAGTTTTCCACTCTTGTTGCAATTCTTCCTTGTTCCAGATAAGGAGAATGAGTTTGTGTATGTTGTTCCGCAATTTTCTGCCTCCAGCTAAAATTAACTCAGCCGGAATTTAATCTACACCAGGAGGTTTGTGTTTCTTTAATTTCATTATAGCGGTTTCTACTTCTATTCGGTTGGGTTCTGGAATATACGGCTCTGTGGTGTGTATCTCCTTTTCTCCACGCACATTAGTTTTTTGGTTGCGTGTTAAGGAAATCGTCGAAGAAATCTTTCCATATATTTAAGATGCTATCTGTGTCAGTGAGAACTGTACCATCAGATTTTATTAATATATAAGCACGAGGTTGATAGCCTTTCTGAAATTCGTTGATTCCCTTATACATTATCCCGTATGTTTTTATTTTTATATTATCTTTAAGTTCCTTAATTTTAGCTTTCAGAATTTAGCGTTTCTTTGTTCTAAAAGTTTTGGAAGTTTCCCGCCTCATATCTGCGAAATTTTGTGTAGTTATTTCATTTGAATTTTGTAGACAGCGTTTGCTTGTTTTGCCTGTTTTCTCTTCTCTGATAGTTTTATGCATTCCTGGTCGAACCATGGTTTGTTCCTACAGAATATACCAATCTTATTTATTAAGCCTAAAGGAGATTACAGGAGAAAGCAACTGTTTTGACTTGTCAATGAAATGTATGAAACAAAAGAGTTGTAAATATATTTCTGAATACGATCATGATACCGATAGCCAAGAATTCGAACCAAGGGAGATGCAACGATTATAAACTTTTTATTTCATAACACATGGAGAAATTTTTGTTGCGAATACTGAAAGGAAGTTTGTATAGAGGAATAAAGATAAAAATTGAGGAGGAACAGCTCCGGTTTAGGAGAGGTAAGGGCACAAGAGATCCAACAGAATTATTAACGGTATTATATGCAAGGTTTAAGGAAAATGAAGAAGTAATTACTGGTATCGAAGAGACCTTTGACAACGTTGGAAATTTACTGCTGCGAGATATAAAAAATGGATTACATTGGAATATAAAATTAAAGATATGTCAAAAACGTACGTATGGACATTAAAGTAAGCTCAATGTTCGGGGACGGAATGACCAAGGGAAGTGTAATTGGAAGCTGTGTTTTTCAGGGATGTTTTCTCTTCAACATTATTTACTGTAAGTCAAGAAGAGGTAGTGCGAAATAATTCACAAAATGAACATACCATTATGTAAGAGGTGAAATCATGTAGTGTATACGGTTTGTAAAGGATATGGCACATGTTGCGCATTTTGAAAGGGAAGTTATTAAGACAGTAGAAAACTTGAGGAAGGTTTTCTAATAATATGCAATGAAAATTAATATTAGAAGAGAAAGGTCACGACAATTGGAACGAAACGATGGGTGTCAAATATAGAAATAGTAGGAGAGAAAATAGAATAGGTGACTAAGTTCCGATACCTTTGTAGCATTATTTTTGACGATATTAAGTGGAAACGTTAAGTACAAACAAAAGCTAGTAATTGCGAAAGTAGTCATTAGCAAAAATAAACCTCTATTTTTTGGAACTTTTAATACAAAATTGACCAAAAAACATAAATGTTTGATGTGTAGTATTGTAAGGTTTGAGTTAGAAACATCGAAATTATCCAAATGTCTTGAAACCAATTGAAAGTTTTAGAAATGTGGATGTATAGGACAATTGAGGGGATTAGTGCAACCGAACGGAACGCGAATGAGAGGATGTTTCAAATGGTATTGAAGAAAACAACAATTATAAAAACTTTTCACAGAAAAAGAAATATCGTTCGGAACATTGGAGATGATATTTTAAAGCCGCGGAGGATGGAAGGTTCTCAGTTTCAGATAGTGACCTGCAAATAAAAAGTATTGCATTTCTATGGTGATGATTGTGATATGTCAAAATGAATTATATCATAAACGCAAATATGGTATTAACACTGTTAGCCAGTGAGAAAATATATGGCCTGACTCTAGAGTACATTTCTATATCCATATGAAGTTTAGAACTTAGACACTATGTTCTATCGATGGATCTTTCGAAGTCAGAGTTTTATTGAATTTCACCCCTAGAAATGATTGCAAATCAGTGGAAAGTGCTGTATAAAAGAAATAACGTAATTGAAATATATTAAATTGTACGGAAAGCTACTCTAAGTTATCAGTTATAAACAGTGAACAATATGAGGGAACTATATCTTGTAAATTTGGAATGACTAGAGAATAGTACAATATCTTGAGTGGGGGTATTGTTGATATAATCGCATATATTACTACATAATACTATGACGGTCGCCATCTTCAAGTCCGCCATCCTTGATTACAACAACATTATTCTCATTCAACAAAAGTATTAGATAGCACAAAATAATAAAATTAGAAAATTGTGATAATAGATCTTTGAAACCTCAAAATAATTGTTACTATTTTATTTCAATAATTATGTCAAATCAAACGTGCTTCACAATTGTTATAGATATTATTTTGTTCTGTTAATAAATTCTCTATTAATGTTATTTTCTCTTGTTTGAAGTGATTTGTTATTATAGTTGATTTTCGTTAATGGTCTCTTCATATCTTACTTTAGTTTGAATAATTTTATGATTTTGTATATAGTATATACTTATGTACAGATGGTTTGTACACTATTATTCTATCTAGTCTTAAAATGTACTTTCTCTATATAAAGCCAGGCTAGCCATCACCTGGTTTTCACCGATATTGTCTGATGCTCATTTGTTGCGTATACAAGTGCGGTGTATTCACAATGGGGTCTGATAGAATGTGGTGCCCATTAGTCCCTACGATAGATATTATTAACTTTCAGGATTTTGCCAAACTCATAAACCACCAAATTCTTGACCGTAATACCGACACCCTTAGAACACCTGTCTGCATTGGCGAGAAAATTCGTATTATCCTTTTTAATGTACATGGTACATATTTCTTCGAAGTATATCAATTTAGTTCATATAAATCTAGGCCTAGTTCGAGATGGTAAATGTCTTTTCTTTTGAGCACAAGTGACTTCCTAGGGGTTTAAAAAGTACCCTTTCATTCAGTGTTAGTTTGTGCCTGACAAATGTTTGATCAAAATTTATTCTATGGACCGTGTCATGTTAAGTACTTGCTAGCCTTAGTCTACATATTCCAGGAAACATCTCACACATTTTCACCTGTAACTTTGAACAAGCTTCCTTTTTTGGTGATTTGTTATACACGAAATATATTAGATTTAATCCGACCAATTGTAATTTTCCCCCATGATTTTTATGCTTAAAATCATGACAAAACTTTACCACGTGTGTAATGTCCCTGCATAAATTGGCGCTCATCTCCGAGTGAACAATATAGAATATATATTTACCGAATGGACTAAACCATAATATATTAAGGTATTCTAAAGGGATTGGTGTGTCTGTGCTGGCGCCCATATTAAAGACCGCCAGTGATCTATCATTGATTGATTGATTTTGTGTATTTACAATTTGTCAGCGAACAATAATGTGGGTTGCCTACTTTTGTGCGTGCTGTCTGTGCTTTGAGAGATTTAGTGTATTTCGGGAAAGGACAGAGACCTTTGCTATATTATTATGCGTTTATATTTCGTCGTAGAAAGGAGCAACATGTATACTAATGCTTTTAAGAACCAGCGACTGACTGTTCTGTGCTTTGCTGAATCAGCACATTGTAAATGTGATTTAATTAATGTATATTGTTTTTGCGTTTTGTAATAAATGTCTGATGGGCTTTTTCCTGACTCCTCATACCAGACATTCCGTGACGTCTGCGACAATCTTCTTGGCTCACCTGTAGTAGTCGCCAAGCCCTGGGCCCAACCTTAAATAGGATCGGAGACTTCCGCTTTGGGAGTGGCTGTTAAAATTGGATTGCGAGCTTGCGGATGTCTATTGCATCTGGCCAGTGGACGAAAATCTGATTCAGAAGAGAGAAATTCGACAATGATTCGAGACAGAATATAAATATACAATAAGGAATTAGCAAGATGAATTTCTAGAAAAGAGATACTGGGTTTGGAATGGAGATTGGGAGAGAGGTGGAAATACCTTCACTACCATGTCTGGGCGTAAAGCTGTCACTCCTCGATGATCAAGACCGGTGTCCAATGGTTCGTATCTTTACGCTCTCAGAGGCTCTAATCGTCAACTGGTATCGAACCGTTGTCGAAGTTCCCCTTTGTGAATCTCATTCTCGTCCACTGACGTGATGAAACAGCCATCCGCCAGCTTCTCAATCCATTTCCAACAGCCACTCTCAATGCCGAAATCTTCAGTCTTATGTAAGCTCGGGCCCAGGGATGGGCGAATATTACAGGTGTACCAAGAAGCGAGTCTCAAATGTCACGGCATGTAAGGTACGAAGTAGTGGGAGGAGTCAGAAGATCTCACATATTTATTACAAAACGCATAAACAATATACATAAATTAAATCACATTTACAAAGTGCTGATTCAGCAAAACACAGGAACAGTTCTGAAGAGCATTAGTCCATACGTTGCTCGCTTCTTGCGACGTAATATAAACGCATAATAATATAGCAAAAGAGTCTATCCTTTCTTGAAAAACACTAAATCTCTCAAAACACAAACCGCACGGACAAAAATAGGCAACCCACATCATTGTTCGCTGATAAATTTGATATATACAAAATCAATTAGTCAATGATTGATCGATCACTGGGAGTCTTTAATATGGGCGCCAGCTCAGATACAACAATTCCTTTACAGTATGTATAAAACAATGGTGGAATCAAAGTCAAGTTGGTGATATCTTAGAGACGTTCCAAGGTAATGATATTCTCCTGGTGTATAGTTTAAGATACCTTTATTATATCCTTTTGCAATTAAATTTTATTGGCTTGTTCTTCGTCTCCAACAAATCTCCAGTTGATTAAAACAAGATTAAAATTGATACGTATTTTACAAACCCAAACAAGAGGTTCCTTCAACAGTCGATAAGGATTTTCTTGACAATTGAATATATTGTGTCATACCATGATAATTACTATTTATTTTTATGTAGTTAATCACCTGCTGAAATAAGATCAAATAACATTTTTCGCCTACGTCAGTATAATAAATAAAATATGTTAAAACATTGATTTGTTGCAGGTTCTTATAAAGTTTGCGACCTCAGTGGACTACGATGCCTTTACAATAACAGAGGTGAGTTTCTCTGGGACATATAGAATTAAAACTTCGCTTTCTCAACTTAGGCAGGATCATATTAATGTAAAAGAAATACAACATGATAGAATATTTGAATATTTTCCTTTCTAGAGAATAAAAATGGATTTTCTATTTCGTTTCACCTAAAGCATATCGCAGCTTACACGAATATAACACATAACACATACACATTTGTATATTCTTTTTTTCTATGACATTTTATAAAATTTAAAAGTAGTTCCAACGTATTAGTATTAAATAAACATTAAATTTTCTAATGAATTTATATGTTAAGTTGCTTGAAGTTTAAAGATTACAAATATTAACTACTTTCACAACAACATATTGGAACCTCAAATTATAATGCATAACGTTATCTTATGAAAAGTTACTTTGTTACGTTTATCATAAAGTTCTTCATTAATCGGTGATGTAGAATATTTTAATTCTTATGGGAGGAATAACCAACAGGAAGAATTACTTCTGGGTTAACATGAATCTCATAGAGAAGTTCTGGGAATGAACAATAGCAATCTAGATCTTCTAATATTTATACCATGAAAATAAATACATTATTAAAATGAATCCAAAACAGTTGTTTTAAATTCAAACGTGTTAGGTTTTCTTGATCGTTTCCTACTGAGAACGTACCACAAAATTGCCATTTTTGCTAAAAATGCTTTTCATATTTGAAACTCATAATTCACAAACTGTTTAAACATGATATCGAAATAAGACTATTTCATTATATGAAATAATGTTTACAGTTTGCATAATAATACATAATTCAACTCCACAATAGATGTACAAACCAAAAATGGAAAACAAGTGAAGGGAATAGATTTTCTAAGGGTAAATAGCAAAACAAACAACGAAAAGAAGATATTAATTAAATGGATGAATAAAAGAAACCATGAAATTTCACAAGTGACTTTCTTCCTACAATAATAAAGTCCTAAATAAAAAAGTATGCACAACTAGTTCAAAATAGCGCATAATCAAAAGGGCTGGATTTTTCACGTTGTAGGCTCTTGAATGTTTTCTTATAAAGCTAAATATTAAGGGGAGCATTCACGGAAACAAAATAGTGGGAAGAAATGTTCCCACTCTGCCAAATTCACATAATATTTAATAAATAAATAGATAAACGAAACTTGTACATGAGTTGGAAGAAGATTAATTTTCATTCCTTGTCTTATTTTGATGTAAGGAATCACCTCTTACAGTTTGTCGGTAAAGCTCATTAACATCCTATATATACTTCACAACACGAACTTAAAACAATTGAAACTTCAATCCTTTCTGTATAAATAAAAGACATTGCAATATTATAGAAACAGCTCACTTTACTCCATTTAAATTTTGAAACTTTGAAACATGTATATCGTTACTTTTGACTTATTTATATACCGAATTTATATACCGAATTTCGTATCACTACCTTAAAAACCAAATTGGCTTGTGTTATAAATAAGATTCCTTCGTTCTTCATAATATCAAAAACATATATCATTTAATTAAAAATATAAACATCTAACTACAATAAAAGTAATCACTACATAACCACATTATAGAGTAACTACATATTCAACACTTGAATTAGTTCTTTATATGACTCTAGTTTACATTTATGTTAACTCTACATTAATTCACGTTCACCGTAAGCACTGTTTCACAAGTATTTATTTTAAGACACACTGAAGTTTTGTAATGCATTTAGTTAATTCACAACAAGACGAACACACCGAGATTAAAACACAAAGGAATCAAAATAATATTCTAACCTAAAAAAATGATTACGATTTAAGTATTCATGGAAATAAACTGAAATTAATAGCAATCATAACCCGACAACAAAATATCCCATTAAGTACAAATATATATATATATATACATCTGTCTGCTTTAGTTTATGATTTCCTGTTCTACTTATAGCTGTTAAAACAATGCTTGCTTCTTGTGTATTATTTTTTTGTCCTTATATATCTCTACTTACGCAGACCAATGAACCATTAATCAAAAATATTCTACAAATGAAAGCACACATATAAAATGTGAAATCTCTCTGTGCCACTAATTCATTAACCTTAAATTATACCATATTCAAAGTGAGTATTTATAAATTTTAATATTGGTCTTGGACATGATTTACAAGCTGTTTTGCAAAAAATCCTAACATCAAATTACCTATATACGGCTAGTGAAAATTTAGGAATCGCAGACATATAATCCACAATTATTACTAACAGTTTAAATTTTGGCATTTTCAAAATTACTTCTTATCTGGCCATATTTTGTCGTTTCGTCGTTTATTGTGTTTGCACTCAGATCACTTTCCTGATCGAATAGTACTTTCTAATAAATAGCGATCATTTCACTCTTTCAGAACTACGTCTCAGTTAAGATTTCACATGTAATACATTGAGTTTAGACTATTTAGTTCTTTAAACAAATATCTCAATAATATTTCACGAACAAATTCTTGTCCAACAAACTAACTCTAAGCATGTATGTAATACCGCACAACAGGATGAGCAATAGTCTTCAATGCTAAGGAAATATCTGAATTCCGTAGTTATAATAGAATTCGCTCATGCAAACGTATCACAGACTCAATAATTTTGGAACCAATCCACGGTTCCATTACTTTTACCCGAGTGTAGTGTGTATTTTATCCAATATTTGTTTCTTCATTAGATTTCCTATTTGCTTTAAGAAGCATAGTAGCTAATACATTCTGAATTTATAAATTTTATTTCTCTCTTTCTTGCAATGGAGAATGTATTTTTTTTTTTTTTTTTTGCACGAGGCCAGTGTACTTATCCAGGCACCTCATAAACAAGTACCTTTTGACAAATCAAAAAGGAGATGAGAAGAAGCCTGTTTTGTGAATCTGAAAATATTACTGGGCAATAGAGAATCCATCTGAGAATACTGGCTTGAAGAGATCCATTTAAAGACAATGACCATACACCAACATATCTACTTTCATATTTGGATTTTAGTCTTTCTCCAAATTTACAGATAACGCAGACACTAGAAGTCCAACAAAGAGAAAACACGTATTCCTTAGTGACAATGTGCCACTGCGCTCCAATACAGAAACGTTATTAGGTTGTTCTTCCAGCGCAGTCGTGTTTCAGGTTCTACAATATATGTAGATTAAAATAGTGAAAACAATCTGAGAGTGAATTAATTACTTTCCAATGCTGGGGAAATTGATTGCTTCATGCATTGTTCAGCGATTTCATCAAGTGAGACCGTTGTTGTGCTTTTAAAACTATTGTAAACTTTAACCATCCATTTTGAAACTGCTTGAGGGCTCGTAGAGTCACAACGCAAAGGAGTGGAATTCGCCCTCGTCTCAAATAATCAAAAATCTTCCTACTCATTAAACTATTTTCCCTCCCGTTGTTTTAGTAAATATAAGTGTATTTAAGTGATGCAGAATGTAAACATCCGAGGGAATCATAATTGTGATAAATGTGTAAATCTTGCAATCACTGATAACAATTTTATCGTGCTTTTTCCATGCAAGGGTTGTATATTAGTATATTGTTTTTGGATATAACAATTAACCTTCAATATCCACGTAACGTATTCGAATTTCTTTTATAGAGTTGATGTTATTTTATGCATACTCTATATCGCTTTATTTGCGATATTTACTAGTTCGAAAGGAAAGAATCTTAGCCCTACATCTTAAGATTTCATTCTATACTTTTATTTACGTATATTAAAGGTGCCCGATTCTCCGCCCATTCAGGGCATTCCTTAAATGATGTCTAGTACTTAGCATTCCGAACAAATATTATCTTACCCAAGTCGTATAATAATTTGTGCTATCTGAATTTTAATGTTATTAGTAGCAATTGAGGAAGATTATTAAAAACAATTGAGGAGTATTATTCAATAGCCTGTTTCTACCTTAAGGACTAGGAAGTAAAAAGGGATTACAAGTGTCCGTTCTCACCTTTACCTAAGTAGTGTACCTATAAACCCATTATAATAAAGTGTTTATTACTATACCTAGGTAGTAATTTAATACTGCTTTTGTTAAGTTCTATCCTGTTTACCAGGAAATCTTTATTTAACTAATGATCGGTCCTTTCATGATGAAAGTTGCTTTTCTTTATAATTTATTATAATCAAATTATACGACTTTCTTATCTAAAATTTATACAAATAGTTATCAACAATTCTCTTTGAACCATTATTTACTATTAAATCTTTCATAACACAATACTCTTTGAGCATATATAAATTTAATTTCTGTCAATAATATTAAATTAATTTCACTGCAAAATCTAAAGCTTTCGGCTCTTTTCCATATATAAAACTTATGAAGAATCCAGTAGTGTAATGTAACAATTGTTTTAAGATATTTCATATCATGCCATCCATATGTCTCAGACAAATGGGATTAATTAAAAGTAGCTATACTGACATAGAAATACTTTGGTTTAATATACGAATGTAGCAACACTATTTTCTGATGGAATTTTAGTTCAAAATGTGTCAATCTCAAAACCCAATCTTCTAAATATTTCAAATGTCATTGGCTTTGATTTCCATGTAAATATGTAGGAACATATAAATTACTGTTTGTCTCATTCACCTCCATTCGCGTAAATTTCATATTACTTATGGACATTTGGAATTGTTTAGTTGTTCATATACGTTTATCTGCTTAAATACTAAAACTTAAAAATTGTCTATGCCACTTCTTACTACCATATGTTTCATTAATTCATAAAAACTCTCTAATAAATTAGAATTTGTTTTTCTCTATTTTTCAACAACAAAAACGAATCCACATATCGCGTGGTAGGCACAGAATAGCTGCTGAAACAAAAAAACTTATATTCAAGTTACGTAAATTGCGCACAACTGTCCATAAAACTAGGTTAAATGGGGCCCACTCACGGGCATATCTGATAGTCAACATAATAGGGTACTATTACATACATATATGAATGTATAGTAATAGTATTTGATCCGGGTTCTTTTTTCATCCTTCCTTATTTTTATTTTGTGTGTTATTGTTTGCCGAAAGCATCAAAGACCACAGATATAAAACGAATGATATTGATGTCCCATGTTAAATAGATGTCTTTAGCACATACGTGCTGCACTAAATATTGCTGCCTGGTTTGAATTGTGTATTCAATGATTATTATATGGTTTCATAGTGTTAAATTCCAGTGATTACGTTATTATTCACACACCCAAGTTTTTATATACGGTATATACATATACATAGGTGAAGAATTCTTAAATATATATAATATCGGGATGGTTTTAATATTGGGCTTTTCGATTCTGGAGTCAACCTGGTTTTGTTTGTCCTGTTGACTTGTGCTCTCTTCGCGGTTTACAACAATACGATTGCGTAGTTGGACATAATAATTATCAAATATAAATATATACTTGACTAAAAATATCTGCATTGTTCAATATGATTGCTTTTTTGGATTCTATTGACGACACGGTTATGTTGTTTTATGATCCGTTCGCGGATTACTACTTTCCGATTGCGTAGTGGCACGTAATAATCAAAGATAAAAATATAGTTGCCCAAAAACATCCCCGTTGGTCAATATGAGTGTCCACTTCGATGAAAGACCAATACCAATATGCGGACCTGGCGATACCAAGATGTGAATAGTGGTATGCAGTCAGAACCACAGATGTATGTAACATGAAGTATTACAAATTAATTATAATAATTGCCTATTTGCATTACAAGTCTTTCTTATCTTGCAGACGAAATATCCATAAACACATATACATATATTTGGTCATTTTAAATAACACAAAATATAACACTTTTTATCTGTTATTTTAGTGTGATACATAGTAATATTATTATAATAATAATCGTAGTTTCTTTTTCTCCTTCCTCGTGCAATAACCAATATATACTTTAAGGTATATTAGGTCACAGGTACTATTTACTGTACACATTTCAAGATTTTGTATTAAACTGGCTTCACTTTATGAATAGCAATCATTCTGTGAATTAGAGACATAAATCATTTAAAATAAGAATAGTTTATTTTTATTTAATATTTCTTATTTATCCTCCATCGATAAGGCTCATAGTGATAATAAGCAACCCTCACCTGAATACACTTGCAGCAGTGTATATCAGACTAGTCTTAAATTTAACTCTTGAAAAAATACGACGATTACATAGATAAGGCTTTATTTTCTACTTTCAAGCAACATTATACAATTAATAAGCATGAAGCCCGGAAAGGATTTTGTTTGCTTATAGTCCAAGTTACAGAGGTACAGAGAAATAATTGGAACTCAGATATCCATACAGGATTTCGATAAGGCACAAAGCAGAGATAAAAATACTACAGAAAAGAGGGGATACTTTCAGAGCAAATGATGTCCAACGTCAGTAAGTTTCCAAAATAATAAACTGACTTTTTTGATGGATTATACCGTCAAGATTATCACAATTAGGTTGATTCTGATCATTGCCTTTAATGGTTTCACTGGGCACGTGGTAGCGTTAAACCTACTATCACTTTACATTAAATATTCATGTAGGAAATGAAATGAAATAAGCAATTAAGACGGTTCTAACGGCGCACTCCTGACCATTACTATTTTCCTTATCGTCATAGCTTTCTAAACTCCTCTATCAAGAAAATCATTAATGCCTGCAAAAAAAAGTACCCCCTTTGATTGTGGCATTGGATTCAAATCATGAGCCCAAATTAACTTTTCTCTAATATCTTCACTTATTGCAATTATCGTTCTCATTATTTGACGTCGAAATTGTCCTTTTTTAACATTAACAATTACAATCAGTAACACCAGTACAGTTTCACTTGCATGACCAACATTTCTAGTAATTCTCCTTTTAGGTCTTGACCACGAATAAAACCAAGGATATCTTTGTTCTTACAATAGCCACTTGAGAAAAAATATATACATTCAAGTAGTAATCACAATACAAATAATGCTGTTTTATTCTTTTTGCATTTTTCTATTTCTTTTCTTTTTTTTATTTTTGCGATGTCTTATTCATATTTACTTTTATTAATACTTCAAAATAGATTTTTTTGTTTAGTTTCTTTTCCATCGTTTATTCATTCTTCAGCCGCACCATTAACATCATACACAGACTGTCCAAAATTCCAGTTGGGTATCCTGTTCTTGAGATACCATCGCTACAGATTTTCTATCCTTGAAAGAAAAATTCCACAAGAAGTTTTCCATTCCAATTCAACTCAGGACTCATTATGCTGTATGAAAATCTCATACAAAAAGGTTATTATTAAGCAGCATTAGTTAAGTTTGATAACAAAATTTTCCATAAATATAACTAACGATCCAATTCCATGCTGAAATTCTCCACTAATTTTTCAAATTCAAATTTTATTAATCCATCATAAGATATCTAATTTACATCGAAACTAATATTCACATTTTAAGATATTAAATATTTTGTTTCATTTCATTTACTCTTAATACTTTACTTTATATATTTGTTTGTTGTTTTGCGCAAAATAATTTAAAACTTAATTTCAATCATTACTTCCAATTATGACTTTTTTAACATATTTACACTTCAAACACTTTAACACATTAAATATTATAAATAATATTTTTATAACAAGACACATATATATTTAAAAACGTTTGAGTTCACGTACATTTACTGATTAATTTAAATTTTTTGACAAAATTTTATAATACCAACCAAGAATTTTCGGAAGTCAATTGCTACCGTTGTTTCCACTTCTTCTAGGGTATTTTTCTTTATCTCGGAAACATGAACTCGTTTGAAGGAATCTCTCGAATTTTCCAAATTAGAAACCAACACTGTGTTCGGAGTCAAATATTTCCGAATAATTTACGGACCTTCCGACTTCACACTCAATGACTTTGATACCCTTTCAGACAAGAACGATTTAATACAGATTTAATCAAAATCTGATAATCGATATTTATTACTACTGAACCTATCATTTTAACAAATAATCTTTTCTATTCATCCATGAGTTCTCCATATTGACAAGAGCTCGAGTCCAAATTTCAGAGTTATTAAAATTCATAGTTTCTGGTGAGGTCTTAATCGGACGTCCATAAAATAACTCGTGTGGGTATACTTTAACCGAGAATGTTTCCAAATATTAAGAGCGAACTGTAGCTCAGGAATAAACCACGACCAGCTGGATTGCTTATCTCAACAATAAGCACGAAGCATATATTTCAAGGTTTTCCCGAATCTCAGTGAGTTGTTTGCCTCAGCGTGGTACGGGCTTATTCTTATATGCTCAACACAAAATCAAAAAAGGAATGTCTTAAAATGATACATTGTCATAGACATTGTCAGATACATTGTCAGTAGAAACTTACTATGGTAAGCCGAGCCTACTAAACACTTCCAAAAGGAGATTAGAAATTGATTGTGAATTTAAATGTTTTAATTTCTCAAAAAAAAAAAAAAACCTGCAACATTATCTACTCCAATCAAGATAAATTTGTATGCATTGGAAGCAGGGAGAGAACCAATTATATCTACCATTATATTTTTAAAAGCTCTAGTAGCAAATTTTGAAATTAAAAATCTCATTTTTTGATTATTATCTTTCACAACCCGACATTTAGGACGAGTTTTAACATATCCTTACACATCTTCAACTATCGTATCCCACGTATTGGGTCGCATTACCTTTTCTAGTGTTCTAAAAATCAATCAGTGTTGCCCGGTCAAATGTTGATCATAAAAGAAATCAGTGATCAATCCCTCCAAATTTCTGGGAATTAAAATTTTGTACTGGAACGTTAATGCTCTACTTTTTCTCTTTAAAATTCCATTATGCAGAATATAATTTCTAACGTTTTCTCCATATTCAATTCTTTCATAATGTTTCTCAATTCCTCATGTTCTCTCTGCAAAAACCTCTATTGGATATTTAGGAGAGGAAGATTCCGACTATTAGCCATTTTAAATTTTTTTCTTATAATAGCAAGGCCAACTGGACCGTACACTTACATAAACTCAAAAAGGATGATAAACACGTTTTACGAAAGTCTGCTACTAGATTCATGTGGGATCTAATATGTTTAACAGTGAAATTAATTATACAAAGTGTTTCCGCTAATGGGGGATATTTAAGAATTCGCTTGGAATATCCAAGTATCCAAGAATATTACCTTATTATCAGTGAAGACAACGAAGTCATTGACTAGGTAATGGCGAAATCTGTAAACAGTTTTTACGAAACTAATAAACCCTATTTCGTATTTACTTCAATATCCGTCAGCTTCATTTATTTTTTTACTAAAACATTAATGGGAACTAAATTATTAGGCTGATCTAGTTTTGACACTAGTCCTCGAATAGCTTTCCCTTACCCATCAATATGGACAAAATACTGCTTAGAGAGATCAGGCGTTTTCAAAACAACATTTTCAATCAATAATTCATTTAATTACTTTTCTGATGTTCATGCGTCCAACCAAAAGTTTTTTGTGTCGATTTTAATTCATTAATGGGTGTCTACCTCTTGCAACCCACTAGCAAACATCTCATAGTAAGAAAAAAGACAACAAATGTTTTTAACACACGTCCGTTACGAGGGAAAGGGATATTCTTAATCGCTGCAATTCTCGATGGATCAAGCTCAATTGTTCCCCATCTGTTATAATATGATACTATATAAAAGGATACTAATCCTGTTCTTAAGAAAAACTTTTGTCTGGTGAGATAGTTACACCAAGTTTTCTTAATCTTTCTAAAACTAATTTAAGTAACAATTTATGATCTTCCACCGTATTTGTAGTTACTAAAAGATCACCGAAATAAATCCTTACGCCTTGATTTTTCATATCACCAATTTTTTTCTCCATTGCTCAAGCTAAAATGCAATTACGAGTCTTTATACTGACTTGTACTCGGGTATATTGAAACCTTCTACGCGGAGTTACAATCATAGTGATCTCTATCGAGCTGTGATGGAGGGGAATATGAAAATAAGCTTTGGTTAAGTCTAACAAACAAAACCAATGCTTCCCCGCTATCCTAGACAGGCATTCCTCCTGATTAGGCGAAGGATAAACATCCTCATATTATTAGCATTACAAACAGATTATTAGCATTACAAACATTTCCCATAATACGATGTGCATCATTTTCATTTCTAACGAAACAGAAACAACTACGTCTATAAATAGAGTGATCCACCTCCACTAATATACACTGTGGCACAAAATCTTCTATGCAATTATAAGCAATCTTTACTTTTAGAAACCGGAAAGGGGTGTTTTTTAAATTACGTTTCTTCTTCAAGATATCCTTTCGCTTCAAATTTTTAATACAACCCACTTTATCATTGATAACATCCAGAATTCTGAACGCAATTCACTGATTAACTACAAAACATCTGAGTCATAACAACAAACTAAATTCTCCGAATTCCCTACATTTATTTTATTTTTATTCTCTGAATTGAACTGTTTTTAATTTTTCTTTAATAAATCCTGAATGTTCTTTGATTGTTCTAAGTCAATATCACAAGTGGTAGTGTCACTATCAATTACGTCCTTTTACACAGCTGCAATACATTGCCTCATTTTTGAACCTGTTCCTTCATTTCCTTTTCTAAAGTGTTCCTTTTCTTTTTCATCTTCTTTTTCTTATCCGATTTTTTCAAAGAATTACCATAATTTTAACCGTCTTCAGGAAATATGTCCTTGATCAGAATCATTCGCATTCTGGATAGCACTCGTCTATCTTCAATAACATATCCCATATCCACCATTGGATTAACAACAGGTCGATCTACATCATTCCTTTCAGATATCATTGCAATCGCACCAACTTGACTCGAAAAATAACTTGAAATAATCGAGGAATAACTTAAATTAACTAAAGCATGCTGTTCTTCAGTACCTTCAGAAGAATTTGGTACTCCTGAAGAATCCTTCTTTTCAAAAAGTCGACTAAGTCCTCTTAATTGTTCTCGACGCAAATATTTACGCGGTGATTTCCAAAAGTTGTCTTTCGTTTTCTGCTAACTCAATCTCACACTGAACACAAATCTCCGTTTTCGTCTTTACTGTACTTAATTTCCGACGAAATTCTCCAGACATTTCATCTAATTTATCCAAATTGCCTGCACGACCCCCTGATGTAAAACCATTCACCGCCAAATATCTCGAAAAAAATAATAAAGTATTCTCCGACGTCCATCTTTACCGTTTCCTTCAATCTCATTTCGATGGCCGGCACCATATCCAGATTTACATTCCTGAGTGGTTGACGATGACTCATTTGATTTCGAAGCAAAATCCCCTAATTGGAAAAGAACTGACTTCCTGTTGTTACGTAGCAACAAACTCTTCCTAGCATGGTCCACTAAAGATGAAGTATTTTTCCAAAAATGGTGTCCCAATAAACATTCTCATAGTGAATCCGAAACCACTAAAAATCTTACACGCTCAAACGATCGTGATAAATTTACATTAACAGTTATTTCACTCTCACTTACATAGTTTAACCCAACAGATGCACGAATATTTAATGTTTTGGTTTCCACACGATTGTACACCATCCCACAGCATTCAACTAATTCCTTAGTAATATGGTTATATGAAGATCTGCTGTCAATACAAAAAATTACGCGGTTATTATTAATAATCGCACTAACAACGGTTGCGACATCGTTATCAAGCTGAGTATGAACTACATCATACCAGTTAAAATATTTTTACGAGAATTGGACTCCATCAGTGAATCTTGCTACTTCCTTTCAGAATTTAATTTAAATTTCACATTATTTTCAAATTTCTTACCCTGAAAACTTCTAGTCACGACTTTCGATTCAACCGCTGAAGCAACATTAGCATTAAATGGATTAGTTTTTATTCCTAATTTAATCTTATATTCAAGTAGATTCCTAAAATAATTCACGGCTCTTTCTCTAAGTTCCAGAATATTTTCAGGAATGTAAGTATTTAACGTATTAAATCTGCCTGACGGATTCATACATTCAAGTTTAATATTAACAAGTTGGAATTCCATTCTATAGCCATCTAAAACTAACGAGATGAAGCAAAAATCATTTAAAAATGCTCAACAGTCTCATTCATTCCGTGTTTCCTAAATAAACCATATACAATCCAATTATGCTTGACAGTTTTGGGAATAAATTTATCAAAAGTCTTGACTCTAAATAGCTCCCAAGGAGCATTTAGTTGAATTAATTATTCTCCCTCACATTTACTTAACAGGGAACAATACGCTAAACTCATAGAATAATTGGAGTTTTGATTAATGTCTTCAACTTCCAACAAGATTTCAAAAAGTAACAAATTGTTCTTACCATCAATATTCTCAAAATTCTTCAGTTTAGAATCTAACACCTCAGTTGGTTTCGTAAAAAGATATTGATTGCACAAATGCTTTGGAAAAATTCAGGAAAACCTTCATTTAAGGTCGGTTGCTCTTTCCTCGTTAGACTACCTTCACCTCTAAATCTTTCACCTACATGTCCGATTCATCCTAATCGAAAATTACCTACTGGAGTAGAGTTCCTAATTGCAGCAACTCTTTTAAAATAATTTCATATCATTTTATAATTTGTAAATTTAGAATGACTTGAGCTGTGAGTACTGCTAACATTTGGCAAGTCTAAACCAACTTGTCTAGTCGGTACATTTTCCACACATTCTACTCCTTTAGGGTTTCTTATAGCACGTGTGGTTCTTTGTTCGATTCAAACCTGAGGATTCAATCCACAGAGGTCAGACCTTATATTATAACAAAAGGACATGTTTTTGATAAAGAGGTGGAGGAGAGTTGCCGAATTCCTCTGTTTAATCTAAAATAGTATACTACTTTAGATCTATAATAGTATACACCATTATAAATTACCCAAGATAATTTAAGATAAAAGCACAGCAAATTAAATTCAATAAAATATAATCAAGCACATTAAATAAGTATTAACAAAATTATGAGTGATGGCTATCTCTAATCCCAAATATTTTATTAAAACAAAATTACATTATGAACAACAACAGCAAGAAGTACATTCCCCTTACTGTTACTTACATACAACTTACAGCATAGATCAAATCTATAAGTAACTAGCAGTAGCTGAACTAAATTCAGTTCTTGGACAACCAGTTATAATGGAAAGCGAAAGATATTTCACCACTAAGAGGAAATTAATAAATTATATGCTATTTATAATATCATTCCACCATAGCCCCTTCCACTTCGGGAAATAATTTTAAAACTATATTTTTTAATGTCCCTGATATAAGTGGTACAACATTGCATGTTTTCTTTACCAAAAATAATTTTCATTTATTTAAACATTCCTTTAACAATTAACTATTACTTTAATAAACCACTCTATACCCTACATAATACTACAATTTCAGATTAATTCACATAATATAAATCAAATAATAATAACAACAAGTATAACACTAATCAAAATAATATGAATTGCACAGAAACCCCATCGATATAAACGAATAAGTCAACTAAGAAGCTCTGTTTTGTAATAGTGCGAACTTGGCACACCTTCCGATACAACCACTATGTTACGATTTATGTAATCTAAATAAATGAGAATGACGGGCGATGGGTATGTATATCCTAGAGCCATATTCATGCTTGCTACATAACTTACCATTACATTCAAATCCACCCTCATTTAGATAATTTCACATCAAAATTCGTATTAAACATCTTATTGTAATATATCTCCTATTACTGATAAGCTGCACCTTGACCTGAAGTCTCTCCTTTTTAAGACACTGAAGATATTTACATTTCTTCCTAATACCATCAGCTACGGACGTACCCAAATTGTATAAACAACAACAAATATAATATATCGTAGATTATCGATTACCGGACAGATTTCTTTGAATAGCATAAGCTACCGTCAAATAATTTGAGCTTCAAGAGCATAAGCACTATTACCCAGGTATTCTATTTTACATTACTAATAATAGAGTATGTAATCCTAGGTTAATGAATTATTTGATATCATCAAACAAAGGTCTCTCTGCTTTAAATAATAATTCCACCTAAAAATAAAAAAAATCAAATCACTCTCATATAAATTATGACTACACCTTAACCGTATATCGCTAATGATCCTGCTGAGCCCCTTGTCTAACCGCCCCTGGTGGCTCGAGTTTTGCGGTACTTTTATTCATGTAACTGAACGCTTAACAAGAATGCTTTAGGATTATTAAAACTTAAGCGTAATACATATGTATCTGATATAACTGCATACTAAATGAATCTACTGGGGTTTATTTCTTGTAACAAACATAGTAAAATAAGGATCATATACATAAATGTAAAGTGTGAAAAATTTATTATTATTTTAAACTTTACGTTTATGATGTTGCAAATTTTGAACGTTGTTGATTGAGAATATAATTGTTAAAATTTAATTAAACTTAATTACAGATTCCTTTAGATTGGTCTCATGAAGAAAAATGGTTACTGCAATTGCCCGCCAAATTGTGATGAGATTGTCTATATTCAGGTAGAAGAACACGTCAGATACATGTAAGAACTATACCATTGTCACATTTTAAAATACTAACTCTATGATTAAAAGATTTTAAATAATAGCTTATAGCTGAACATTCTTATAACTCAATACTTGCATGGATCCGAATAATGTGACTTAATATTAAAGCAGAGACATATTAAAATTCCTACAATGGGTGTCAGTGCCGCAGTGACATCTTATATATTCTAGAGGTTAGGATCGCGGATGTCTACTACAGACGACAAGAGTAACTCTGGTATGACATGAGAAAAAGACGACAATACTTTTAGCACAAGACGTGTGGAATATAAAAATACTACATACGATATTCCTTATTTTGTTCGCATTTTGCATTGAAAACGTAAGGAGTATGTAGCATGAAATATACAGCATGACAAATAACATGTTACGAAATTAGAGTTATAAACGTTATATAGCTCACTATCCTGTTTTACTCAAGTAGCATCTATTCGTACGGTAGGCAAAACTACAATCAATATTTGGGCATGTCGTATTCAGTCTTACTAACTGCCATTCTAATGTAATTCTTCTGATCATCGAGGTTTTTACAAACTTGCTGCTATGGTATAACAAAATCTCGGCCAACCATTAATGTGTATATGCTGGACCTTTGCATATGAGCCCTGAAGATGGCCATGAGCATTAGTATCAGATCAACGCTAACCGTCCAGCAGTCGGACCTACGAAATCAGTTTTTCAGGAAATCTGAAAAGAAACATACTGACAATTTCGTTTCAATTTCTTTACACTTTTGTAACAATGCGCGATCGAAATTGGAGAGATTCTGTATTACAACTTCTCATTGCCTGTCAGGATAATAATATTTAAATAGCTATGGTCAAGAGTGCTATGAATTTTACAATAAGGGTGATATATTTCCAATTAGAAAGTTCAATTGAGAGTTATGTTTTCAGGACCTGTCTGACCTTATGTCACCTAGAATTTTAGCTTGTTCTTTGTATTACGTGTTTTCCACTGGATCTATAAACATTTATTTTGAAGAAGACATACTGATCTTAGAAATCTCCCGCAGCCATACTTTATAGTTCTGTGTAAATGCCGAGTGCGTTAGTCATCCACCGTATTGGGACTATAATACCTATATTATTGTATCGAAAGTAAGTATCGCTTTCCTAGTAAATATGCCCCCATGAGATGACTATGTGAAATTATTAGTGGGACATTGTCTCAAGCTTAATTTCATTGCTTTTTCTTTTTTTGTTTAATTTCCCATAATCATGTAGATAAATTTTGTGATCTTTCCTTTGAATTCTTTATACAGTTCAGTCTTATTAATATAAAATCTGAATGTGCATATTACCATAATTCCATTCCATCAAACATGAGCTCATTGCAATTAATCAAGTCATTTTTCTGTATGTCTGTGCATTATATATTTAGTATATTAAGTGCGTTAAAATATGTTTATCAACGAAATGTTCCGCGATTAATTGTGAAACTGATGCAATTGCTGCCAAAATAGCCACTTTAAATTGCGACGTTATACCCGTTTCACTCGTTAGAATAATGTTACTGAATCGGTTGATACTTTATGGGAAGATACCTCCACATATGGTGTTCAGCGGTAGACTTTAATAGCCTTCTTATCATTTTTAATTACCAACATATGATGCATAAGTTGGATTTATCTCGGTTACATTGTAGGTCTTTCAGTTTATTAATCAATGCTACTTATTTGGTAGGGGCAACGGGTGGTTCCGTCGTAGAGCGTTCACCTATCGTGCATGGGGTCCCTGGTTCGGTCACAGCTCCCCCAAGTGTACCTTTTCTTAGACAAACACCTTCTGCGTGGGCTTTGTTCGGATTCTGCCGTTTTCTCTCACTTATTTCATTCTGCCATTTCATTCATTTCTCGTAACTACCGTCTCCTTTACCCTAAGGGGGATAAGCGTAAGACAAATCTCAAAGATTTTCTACGTCTTAGGCTGGGAGTTGAAACGAATCAAATATTTCGTACCACATTTTAATACTGACTGTGTTGGCACTTTACGTAATAGCATAGTGTCTATCTGAACTGTAATATAAATATAAAACAACTACAAAATAATTAGTAAGAAGGAAATTGAGAAAATAATAGCTTTGAATATGCTACAAAGTTGTGCTGTTGACAAATGTGAAACAAATTTCAAATATCTTAAAATTCAGAACTAAAGCTTTGTGATACCTATGTTATACTAAGAAAACCTTTGACCAAATTAAGAACAACTAGTTCTAACACCATAGGAAAAACAACTTTCCATAATTTATTCTCGTACTAGTTTTTAAATTTTAGGAACATAAATCTGGAAATTCAAGGCTTCTTTTATTGTTTTGACATGATCAAAATTTTGAAATATGTGTGTTCTGCTGAGACATACTGTGGACACATAAATTTACAGAGACCATTTTGTCTACAACATGGATCTTGAAGTAATTTGCTGGCAGATAATAAACGACATTTGTATGAGATATGTCGTCTGTGCGAAAATGAGTGAATCTCAGAGATAGACAGAGAATGGAAGGAAGCACTCTATCACCTGCCATTTCATATAGCTTTGGTAGGTTGTAGACATTGTGAATGGAATTCCTTTCACACCCGTTCAAAGTACATACAACTATAACACTATGAAAGTGATATTAACTTACTTAAATTAATCACTTGTAATATTTTGTAAGGGAAGACTTTCAGGGAAGTGATTCACGAGCAATAATTCATATCTAGTTAGTACGATGAAGTCTAGCCGAAACAAATTTATTAAAGACATCATTCCTGAGAAAATTAACGGAAGCTTTTCTAACTATGTTTATAAGTTGTTTAGGTTTAATGCATTTAAAACATTCAAGTGTAAAAAATCAGTTATGTTGCTTTTTCAATACTATGAAAATATATAATCTTTTAGAAAGACACGAAAAAAATTATAAGAGTTATTGTTAGTAGCAAATGTAAAGTTGTCATTCATATCCTTGTCCAAATCCTTTTGCATGTCCAATCCCTTTTGCAAATGAATATCATCTAGAAGACCTTAACGAACGATGTTCAAGGACAAAATCATTAACATTTCAGATTTAGTATATCAGAATATCAATAGATATCACCACATTACGGGCTTCTATTTACAAACACCAAAAGCAGGCGAGAAACTACAACCAGCAAGACATGAAACCAAACCGATGGAGCCTGAGGAGGAAGTAACCACCAGTAGACCATCTATAAAAGCAGGTCCTGAAGAAGAACTAACAATCAGTTGACCTCTGATCAAATTACCCACACCAGCTAATGAGGTAGCCTTGGACTAAGGAGTTCACCTATGCATAAACTCGAAGTCGCCTACAAGTATTCATCTAAAAATTTACACAGATGTTCTGGAGGCTGGAATAACCGGAAAGGATACCTTTCTCCACTATGTTGGTCACTATTAGATTCTTTGTAAATTCGAAGATATTTGTATTTAGAATTTTAAGAAATTCATGAAGGGGAAAACACGTGGACCGTTATTAGCTCTAGCTCAAAAGATAATACTTGGTAATGGGAGCGAAAGTTCTGTACGAGGCAGTGTTTTTATTAAGGAAATTTTAATTTTAAAAAAATGCCACAGAACAAATAAGTAGCATTTTTTCTAATTTCCCTTTTTTCCTTTCTTCCTCTTCTTTTTCTTCTTCTTCCTCAACTCCGATTATATGATGGAGACAATGTCTGGTTGATAGTCATATAGAACTAGAGACAATAGCAAGGCAATTTTTAGGAATATGACGAAGTGCGCGTCAAACATATCATTTAGTATACCAGTACCTTACAAATGTTATGGCCACGTACATGAAGATCCAGAGAGGTTTTTTATGCTTTTTTACCACATGGCCACTAGTTTTTACATAAATTAAGGACAATAAGTCAGTTGTTACCGGACGTGTCGTAGGAGTAGAACATTCATCATTCATCATTACGTCTTCAGAGAGATTCCCCTAATAAAATACGACTCGAAAGATTTGAAACCGCTGAGGCGCTGCTACTTAAGTTAAATTAACTGGAATCCACCCTTCATCTATTACGGAAGAAGGATCATGCAGAATTAGCACAGATGTTATGTACACTATATGCCAAAATTTAGTACCTATTTCTCATAGTCCATCATAATTGTTACAAGACTATCATAAAACGCTATATATATTTCAGCAGCGTTTTCAACAGACATATTATGTACAGATGCAACCCGCTTTACAGCCATCTGCTTACCTACTTGCACCTTTACACCAAGTTAGCAGCAATCAGTCTATTCCAACAGTAATATCCCATCAACCTCCCTTATACAGTCACCAAGACCAACATAAAGCTAATATCGAACCTGGGGACGTTTCCCACCCAGAAAAATCCTCCATCTGATTTGTCCAATTTTGCTAAAAACAAATTGTTGAACTTTCCCTCTTTATTGCTCAGTCCAGTAATACGAACAAATTCAAGAATGGAAGACATAAACAGGATAAAAATTATTTTGGAAATGGCGGCAAAGGGAAGAAACAAAAAAAGCATCCCTGCAGAAGACCAAATACTGGTCACAGTGATTCTATATGTTCTAGACCCCAAAAGTCCCACATGGTTGCTCACTCATAAGGGGACCGATACTAAGAAACAGGGAAATTCTAATACAAACAACGTAGCACTTAATAAGTACGATTCTCAAGATATCAACTACGAGTTTCCTATTCGTGAACAACAATTAGAAATTTTAACGGACCGGCAAGAAAATATTAAGTTGGAGATTGAAACCTACAAGTCAATTTTGACTATCTATAATAAAATAGGGCCATATATCTATAGCTAATATTGGTAGTGCCGTTTCACTTTGGCTTTCGGACACTCTACCTTCTGGTACAGAATTAATTCAATTTCCAATTACTCTAAACTTACTAAAATTACTAACGAAGATGTTTTGAATACTCTAAACGGGAAAAACTGTATAACAAGTCTCAATCTCTCAGCATCTTATTATCACATTTTGGTTCGTCCCAAGAGTCGTAAATAAATGACGTTTGAGGTCAATCACGGCAGAAACTCGTACGAATGTTTAAGGTGCGTCACGGGCCCAGGCATGTCCATCAAGGTCTCAGCATTTACACAAGAATGATTCTAGATGGGTTACCGAATAGAATTACATAATTTGCCGACGACATTTTTATGGGTCTAGGTCAAAACCCCCACAGCCAAAACCCCCACACTCAAGAAATGTCAAAACGCCCACACAATCGGTCATAACCCCCACACAAATGGACAAAACAGCCACACATAGCAACGGTCATAATCCCCACATAAATGGACAAAACTCCCACAAAATCGGACAAATCCCCCACACTCTGAAATGATCGTAATTTCACGTCTTTGTTCTTCTTGGGCTCTTTTTGACGCCCAAGAAAAATAGTTGCAACATCAGTTTAAGTGGAATAAAAAATGTTATTAAAAAGTACAAGGGCAATACATGAGTATGGGGGTTTTGTCAATTTGTGTGGCAGTTGTGACTATTTCTGCATGTGGGTGCTTTGTCCATTTGTGTGGGGGTTTTGTCCATTTATGTGGGGATTGTGACCGTTGCTATGTGTGGCTGTTTTGTCCATTTGTGTGGGAGTTATGACCGTTGGAGGTTATGACCGTCTACCAGTGTGGGGGTTTTGGCTGTGGGGGTTATGACCGTTCGTGTATTTGGGAGATTTGTCCATTTGTGTGGGGGTTATGACCGATCGTGTGGGCGTTTTGACATTTCTTGAGTGTGGGGGTTTTGGCT
Organism: Thermobia domestica; assembly: GCF_964235325.1. Classification (NCBI taxonomy): domain Eukaryota; kingdom Metazoa; phylum Arthropoda; class Insecta; order Zygentoma; family Lepismatidae; genus Thermobia; species Thermobia domestica. Next base: position 53,012,174 of record NC_137454.1, on the reverse strand, counting down.
GTGGGGGTTTTGACCGTTCGTGCGTTTGGGAGATTTGTCCATTTGTGTGGGGGTTATGACCGTTTGTGTGGGCGTTTTGACATTTCTTGAGTGTGGGGGTTTTGGCTGTGGGGGTTTTGACCGGTTCCCATTTTTATAGGTAGTTTCAACTTTCATCAGCAATTAGAATACTTGAAAATGTTATTTGAGAAGCTCAGAAAGCATTTCAGAGAATCATCTCGATAAGCGCATTTGGATCATCAAGAATTAAGCGTCTTAGGACATATCATTAGTTAAAATTCCATCAAAATATCTCCTTTGATAGGCACGAAAATAAGAGATTTCAAGAATCATACCACAAAAATCCTAAAAAGTTTTATATGCCTTTATTCGTCCCTAAGGGGGCGTATTAAGGACTTCACAATCAAGATAGAACCTTTTCAAAATTTAGTGAGTGTTAAGTCAAAATTGAGGTGAACGGAGGGACATGACATTCTTTTTTGAACAATGTTAGCTTGCTTCGACCCAAACACAGGAATTGAGAATGTAATACCATTTTGCACTAAGCGATACACGAAAAACCGAGCAGGAGGCGAGCGTACGGCGAAAAGAACTGTACGACCTTATGTGAATATTACGAAAGTTCAGGTATTCACTTCTAAATAGAAAATTTAACCTTTATGTCGACCCCAAATTCTTGATCAATTTAAATATACAACCAGATAATTTACGGAAATATACCCTTTATATATTACTTTTTGCAGACTATAATTTAGATATACAATACCTGGCTGTCTCTAATCACCGTGTCAATATTACCAGTAGACTATAGCAAAATCAAGATATTATAAAAGAACAACATAACAAAAAATTGAGAAGAAAACGGTAAAGAATATTATGCAGTCCGTACTAATAGTCTCGGCGCTAAACTTTTAGCGTGACCTCGTACCGATCATAGCAACGGAAAAACACATGAATGACAACTATAAAGATATTATTACAGTTTTACAAGAAAGAGAACCAGAAACCACGACTTTTCTGTTGTAGAGTAATCTTTACAGGAAACAAACTCTACCGATTACTCAAACAAACTTTTAACATCTTTTATGTTTACCTAATTTAGCCAATATGTGGTTTACAACATTTCACAGGCATCATACCGGTCCGCAATTCGTATTGACAAAATCTTATAAAACTTCTATAAGGAAATTCTATACGCCGCACCTCGAAAAACTCTCTTGCTCATAAAATAAGCAAGTACCCATATATTCAGAACCTAAAAGGCTACCAGTTAAGAAACAGGCTGAACTATTGCACCGTACTGTAGGAGACATTACGACAGCTTGGATTTACGATGAGTTTGGACCAATCACCAACATCCAGTACACGTAGCTGCTCGATTCCAGCAACTCGCACAAAAGTACTTCACTTATAATTTTTCTCAAGCATACAACCACGTTTCAAAATAATTGTTGGAAAAAGTGAACAAAACTATAAAGGCTTGGCTTAAATTTTTTGGTACAAGAGCATCCCACTGACTGGGAAAGATGTATATAGGGTGGCTAGTAATTCAATGTATTAATTGCAAGAGGATATTCTACAAGTAGATTTGCAAATTTTCATCTATATGATTGGGGTCGACAAACCAATAGTTTTCGAATAATTGTACAAGTGTGATCTCTTTGAGATTTGCCGGCTAGCAAGAGGTAAGTGAGGCCCTAACCCGCCTCCACATATTACAATGACATGTGCAATCCTACATACCTATGTAAATCCCGTGGTAATGTACATCGTAATTATGCGCCGTTGCTGTGTTATAGGACCAAACGTGACATAAGGTTCAAAATCCATCACTGTATCTCAGCGTGGAATCACCACAGAAGTACTTGCAACTAGGAAATCACAGCATGGGTGAGAAAAGGTGGAACGAAAATGGTGAGTGGTACTTCAAGGCTGTTACCACTCTGCTTTCTGAGATATAGTAATGGAATTGCACCACTACACCTGCTTTTACGTTCACCGCACTTCACATAACAATAATGCAGAGCTAGTAGCTGTACATTACCACATGACCTACAGACGAATGTAGGATTAAACACGAAAAATTTCAGAACAAATTAAAGCGAAAATATTGTGATAACTTTTCCTTTCGGGACTTCTTTCAGCCGCTATGAAGAATCAAATTTTCACAAAGCGGCAACGTCGCAGATTAAATTGGAGCGATTAACATTGCTCTACGAAAATAAGAAGTAGTTGAATCGAATGCTATGTTAATAAATGACGCTACTCTCTATCAATATCGACTTTAGCTTCATCTGGAAAGAATCGATATAACTATTTGATAGATTGTTAGATCAAAGCTATGGTTCCTTAATGACGACGTTGTCACATTGTGCAATTTGTGTCTGCAAACAGACTCGAAAGGTATACTAATATATATATATATATATATGAGAGAGACAGAGAGAGCTTTATTTTGAGTTAGAGAATAATGCTGTGGTTCTTTTATAAACTTATGATAAATATATCAGAAAGGCCAAGAAGCTAGTACCAAAAATGAAATTTCCTAATGACGACATATGAGCGTAGATGAAATACGAACAGATTCGTACAAATCTTTTGTTTTAATGTTTTGACAATAATTATATTTAAATTTGTTTGGATAAATCTAATAAAGAAGACGTAGGAATTAGCTATTAGAAAAGTTCACTATTGTGTCTTACACATTTGCAGAATGAGGAACAAACTAAATAACTAACTCTATGGCCTATGGAACCCCGGAGGTTGAATGCCGCGTTCACAAAAGCTCTCCACTGACTTCTATCCTTAGCTAACTGCATCCAGTTTCTACTTTGTATTACAATCTCTGCGAGATCCATCTTAATATTTTCCTCCCATCTGCGCTTAGGTCTTCCTAAGGGTCGTTTTCCGATTGGCCTTCAAGTCAAGACTTTGAAAGCATTTCTACTTTCTTCCATTCTAGCTACATGACCCGTCCAACTGAGCCTCCTATACTTGACGACCCTAAAAATGTTGGGTGTACCATATAAGTTATGTAGTTCTTCGTTATGAAGTTTCCGAAATTCCCCATTCCCGTTCCTCTTGGGTCGGAATATTCGCCTCAGGATCTTGTTCTCAATACTTTCATTCTATGTTCTTCCCTGAAAGTAAGTTACCATGTTTCGCAGCTATACAGAATAACAGGCATGATTATCGTTTTATATAATTTAAGCTTCAAACTCCTTGGCAGTATTCGCGACGTAGAATGTGGTATAGTGTTTTTAACTGTCCGGGGATACACAATGTAATAAATAGTATATAAGATATACCATGTGTTTGTAAAGTATACACATTACACACACAAACACACACACACATATATATATATGATGCCCAAGGTTTTTGCTACTTTGATTATAAACGATTATTAAGTAGTAATATAACACCTTAGTATGAAGCCAACGATAAAATACAGAAATATATGCGGATACTTTCGAAAAAATTCTAAAGTTTTTTACAAAATCAGAGTAGGGGAGATAATGATCGTTTGATAGTTGTTAGTGGAGATGAAAGGTTTTCTACTCCTAGTGTGAATACTGTTCTTGAAACACAATTAAATGATGTGTGCAAATTATACTCCTGTGAGAAGCAATTCGGTGCTACCAAATAAAGTAGAATATATCTAGAGAAGTTGAGTGTTGTAAAATTATACATTACACTGATAAAATTGAGTGGAACTTGTTTTCTCGTTCATATCACTGTAAGTATTATATAGAAAAAACCATCAAAATTACTTTATGTTACTCCTGTAACCCCGACATGACAGAATTATTACTTGGGAATAACACTGTAAATAAATAGAGTCAATTGATAGTTGCGATCAGTACATATATAACAAACATATCCGTTTAATAATTATCTCGGTACCTTAACAATTATCAACTTAAAACCTATAATGCATAAACCTGTTTCAGAAACGCACAAAATACTTCATATACTTATGTACTTCATGTACTTATTATTTAGGACTATTAAAGTTAAAGTATTCACATCTTAAGTTGTCGTTTCACGCTAAATTTCTAATAAATTTTGCTTAATTTTTGTACAAAATATAAGTATAGAATGTTTTGGTTGTGCCTTTGATACAAAGAGGGAAGTATAAGAACATCCTACCTGACTTGACATTGTCACTTTTGTACCACCACAAGTTTTGGAACAAACTAAAAGTTATGGGAGTGGAATGAATACCGAATGTGGAACAGAAAAAATGGTGGCCAAAGATACCTCAAGGACCAACAATGATAGCATAAAAAGACCCAAAAACCTTATACAACACCTCATCAAAGCCATATACGATACAAAATTAAAAGGGGAACGGCCCCACAAACCCAAGCTCAAACTAGGGGATTACGAAAAGACGAGGTTCCACTTGAAGAACAGGGAGAGTAAACGGAGAGCGGAAACAAGAAATTAAACGAAAAAGGGAAAAAGAAAAATGATAAATAGGAAAAAGAATAAAGAAAAGGAGGGAAAGAAAAAGGAAGAGGTAAATATAAAAAGAAAAAAAATACCAAATGAGGACAGACAGAAATCTATGATTCAAAAAAAACGTACACCCAGAATGGTTTAAAAGATAAACTATTACTCTTGCAAATAAAAACACTCAACTAAAACAGACACATATCTCAACCATACTCGCCGGACATTGCACCGTCTGATTGTCATCTTTACCATTCCTTCGGCAGGCACCTTACGGGACGCCAGTTCAAATCTTCCATATATATCTGCGAACATAGGAAACAACAAGGAAATCGAGCTCTAGTGAACAATGGAAAAGGTCCCTTGGTGAATACAGAGAAACCTGGTTCTTTGCCTCATCTGTGCACTTGAACCGTCTTGATATCGAACCGAAACTTTGATAATTTAATTTTGCCATTACATTTCATACTTTTAAAACAAGAATAACAAGAAATAAAGAGTTTCAATGAAAATAAATGAAAATTTCATCTTAATTTCCCTATATGATACACCACTTACTGTGGTTGGTTGTATAGCGTGCTTCTTCTGTTTGTAACACTTCTGAAAGGAACATCCGATATGATCACTCCCCAGAAACCAGGAGAAATTGTGTCCAATGGAAACAATGTGCAAGAACGTTAATTAAACGTTTCGTTAAAGTAATAGAAGCCTACCAAAACAATGTATCAAAATGGTTACAAATGAATTAAATAGGTAAACCATCAAATAAGAAATATTTGTGATAATTATATAAAAAACAAATATTTTTTAAAAAATGCATAGGGTAAAACTGACAAGTATTTGTAGTTAATTGTTAATAATAAGTAGTGTATGTTAAAAAGTTTGTTTGAGTCATTGGCAATTGGGTAAAGAAAAACAATTGGACTCTGTTTAAAAGAAAATTTAGGCACCACGATGCCATGGGACAGAAATATTTTGAATTACATTATTAGCGATGCTCACAAATACTATGTTTAATTAATTCTGCAATTAATTTATATACTGATATATGAAATAACATTTCGATGAATAACACTTTTTTATATAAAACTTATCTTACGTGGAATCAAATAAAATAGTTCTACCTAATAAACATTTTAGGTACAGCGGCACAGGTGATACAATGATTAACGATTTTCACGTTACAATAGATTTCCCTTCCAAGTTATATGAACGAGATGTACTGTACGGATGGAAGGATTTATTTGGTAAGTATATAATTTATATACATAAAATTTTAAAATAAATTCATTAATTGTACTTTCACGATACATCTTTATTATAAATTAGAATAATTTGTAATAATGAATTCAAAAATGAACTCCTTGTTGCTAAACCGTTACCATACAAGTCTTTGGACTTATACGTTTTAGTCTGGTTTTCGGCTGTAGCTCGTGTGGTTGGGATTTCACTCTTAGGTTAAGAACCACATACCAAACATCCATGCAACTGAGAGGAACACTAAGATAAAATCAACTAGAACTGAACGTTTTATTTATGTTTCATTTTTAATTGATTGTATAGTAATTTTAGTTCCATCATTGCTCGTAGATAATATACGTGTTATTCGTTACTGACAGTGCATGCAGAATATAGTTTACTTATTTTTTAAATACCTTACATTTTAATTGATTTAATGTTAGTTAATATTTTATTTTGAAATTTAGCATAAAATTTTTCGATAAAATAATTACAGAAATCAATTTCATGCCATAAACATTTTTTTCTTAGCATCATTTGGTGGAACTGCAAGCTTCTTTCTAGGTTGCAGTATGATAACTGGTTTTGAATTATTGTACATTTTGTTCATTCGTCTGTGTTTCGAACGCAATAATTGGTGTTCTGCAAAGAAACAGTTGATTCAGAAGACAAGACAAACATCAGTAAGCAATATGGAACTGACTACAAACCAACATCTTAATAATCAACAACAAATAAAATTAAAAGATGTGGACAATATATTTACAAAAAGGAAAAATAATAGGTAAATAGTAAATAAGAAATCAACTTCTAGATAATATTTGAAAGAGAGAGTTCTAGATAATATATAAGAGAGAGTTCTAGATAATATTTGAAAATCTATACCTCATATATATTTTTAAGATTTCATTTTCGACACATACTACTATAGGTAATGATACATTTCTTCAGATTTTAGTAGCACGTGCCTCTCAGAATGACACGATTAACTCTAAGGAACTCTCACTGAGTCTAATGTCGTATGTATTTCAAAACATTGATCAACTTGTATTGAACCCAAGAGGTATAGCCAATATCTATTCATTTTTCATTAACCAAAGTTTTGTACAACTTGCTTAAGTATGTGGTTTTCTCTGTCCAAAGTATAAAATTAATAGTTATAAATATCATGAAATATATTTGAAAAAGCTAAGTAAAAAGAATATTCGTTCATAACAACCTACCACATATCACAAATAAATTTAAAATAATAATATTCTACATCATAATGCGCTTAATCTGTGCCAAATCTAAAGTAAACCTAACTTTTTGTTTCTATATTTAAACAATAATATTAGTTATATCAATATTTTCTCAGCAGAGAAGTATCAGTAACGGAAGGAATCAAATCAATAAGATCAAAATATTCCCAATTTGCTGGTAAGATGGCAATGGAATATCTTAAAAATACAACAATCCATGGGTTCCACATTCTAGCAAGAGGTGTAAACAAATATGAAAGGTAACATTTTAATGAAATTACCATAAAGGAAACGTAATAGATTTCATGTTGTAAATATTATACAATACTACTCATATTTGGATCATCTTTTATTTTTTCGGAGATAGTTTGATCGCTAATTAGTGTTATCAGTTTTTCAAACTTCCGTGTTTGTTTATTACATTTTCACAACATGTTTGTCTATCAGTATCCGGATCCAGCATCTCATTGCCGTATCCAGCAAAACACGGAATGAATTAAATCCTACCAATCAGGATCTCTCAACTTCTAACGGGTCCTAAATATGTATACGCTCTGGCGTGATAAGCATAATATAAGATAATCTTTCTGTTTTTTTTTTCGGAATTCCTAAGTACATTTTTGCAGATTGTAACACCAGGTAATATAGGGCGGTTTTGCGCCGTTTCTGCAGATTGTAATACACAATTCCTTTCCAACGTTATCACATCATAACCTCCATGGTCATGAAGTGTGAGTTGTGTCACATGCTATTGAGTTTCTCTTTGCTTTGACTATGATCTTGATGAATTATTGTCTTAGGCTATCCACTAACAATCACTAGTGATAAACCTCTTCCCAATATGCTTTAGTTTGTTATGGGTGAATAGAGAGTGGTGGATACAAATTTGAGTCAAGTAAACTTTTTATAGTTGGTTAATGCGGCACCAGACTGCCGAGCTCTTTTCTGTATCCAGCTTTCTCCAAATTGTTTACGATATGGTTACCGATCAACGTTTAGGTAATTGGAGATGTCATTACTAATTACAAAGCCTGTTAGAAAAGTAGTGAGGCATTTTGTACTAACAAAAATTTTTGTTTTTCAAACAATAATGTTATCTCCTTCAAAGTAGTTCCCTTAGGCAGCTATACACCGGCGGAGTCGTTGTTTCCACTCTTCGTAGCAGTGTCACAAGTGTTCAAATGGTATGTTTTTTAACTGGTCTGTTAAAGTATTCTGAATGTTCTCCAGAGTTCCAAAATGGCATCCTTTCGGACAGGTTTCAATTTGAGGAAAAGGAAAGAGTCACAATGACTCAAATCAGATGAAAACTGGGTTGAAGAACAACAGTAATGCGTTTTGAGGTCAAAACTTCACTAATGGAAATGGCAGTGTGACACGGGGCATTGTCCTGATGAAACAATGTCTGGTCTCACATGAATCTCTCTTTTTCTGAGCCTTTCAGGGTCACTTTTATAAAACACTTTGTTGACAGTTTGGCCAGGTGGAATAAATTCTTTGCGCATGATACTCTTATTGTCAGAAAAAACAAATCAGCACCATCTTCATCTTTGATTTCGTCATTCGATATTTCTTCGGCCGAGAAGATGACGCAGTGTACTACTCTTCACTTTGCTGCTTTGCTTCGGTAACATTTTGGCACAAATCTTTCGCATTTCCAATACGTGTGTCAAAATATGATGTAAGGTGAAAGTGTTTAAATTTAACTGTTCACTCATCATTCTGATGCTCCATTTCTGTAACACGTAACAAAACACAACTTCATTGATGGGGCTGTCAAAAATGGTGTGTTAGCTGTACGGAGTTGTAGTAAGGACTGAGGAAGTGGAAGGGAGAAACAAACCGGTCTAGTACAGAACGGTAGACACAACCTTACCAGATCGTCGGCAATGTTGCCAATCTCGTTACTTTTCTCACATACCCTATACCGACTAAGAACACTCACATAAATAATTGTATATTTGCCGTCTTGTTGTGTTCCTTCCAATTATATCTGTGATATAAAACCAATTATATCAGCAAAAATACCAGGATATTCTTCAGTGAAGAGTAAACCTCAAACTGCCTTTAATTATTCCTGTATATTGAAACTTTCACATCATTTTAAACGAAAGTTCCGTTCCTTAAGTCTTAATGCAGCAAGCTCAATTTAATTTTTAGCAGCTCAAGATCTCCAGTGAATTTATTAGATTCGATCAGTGAACTTTGGGGTGGTTCCTTGTGTGTTGCAATGCGTGACACAAATGCTAAATCAGTTGATCAGCATCCTCCATGTCATCTGTGTCGTGTTCACCTCCTTCGTCTTTCACACTATATTCCTTGGATTGGTCTGATACGTTGACGGGATGTCCGAGTATGTATAAATTATATTTCGGATACTCCACGTTTAATTATAAGTACCAGATGTTAAACAATTAAAACAGTGGTTAAACAACAATAATGATATATAAAATGATTTCTTGGCCTCGTCTAAACCATCGGATTGAAAAAGTTAATTGAACGTGCCTTATTTCCTAACCAAGTACATAGATTCACGTACTAGCTGTTACAGCATACATGAGGTTGTCATGCCTGGTCCTGGTAATGTACTTTCACACCAAAATAGTGAAAATATACTGTCATCAGAAGATGTGTCAATGGACGTCACTGCTTCTTAAATTTGACTTCACCATACTCATAACAGAAATTGCTTGAACTGTTGACATATTCACGAGGCATGTTGCTGTTTTCAATCATCCGTTCCATATAGAGATCAATGCGACTCTTGAAATTTAACAGCAATAAATGTGATAGTATTACCATTGCACTCAAAATGTCTTCTGTTTTCTCCACATACCACATCAAAGATTCATGCATTACAAATTCACTAGTCATAATGATCTTGGTGTCATCTTTAATTCGACTGTCATTCCCTGACCATATGTCCTCAATACTTAAGAATTCAATGCTCATGTTGGGACTTCTTTATCGATTAACTGAACTAGGCATTGTTTCATCTTTACCCCCTTTTTTATAAAAGTATAATAGAGCTCAAGATCGAATATAGCTCTCCAATATGGGCCATAGCCGCACCTACCCATGTCTCTAGACTTGATTCTGTTCTTAAATTCTTTATAGAAATAGTACCCTTTCGTATTCCTTCACTTCGAATATTACCTAAGAAGAATCTCTTGCGATATCTCAATATACAAACTTCGGAAATACGCAGAAATAAGTCTGGCCTGAAATTTCTTCATAAAATATTTAATGAAAATTTAAGATCGGAAACATAAGACTAAATACACGAGTTATAATAAAGTTAAATCCGAATTAAATTTAGTGTTCCGGCTAGGATTCAATAATTTACACGACAATATTAAGTAATTGTTAAAATAATTCTTTATGATTTTATTGGTTGTAATGCTTGTTTTGTATATAAGACATTTGTTAGTTCTTGATTAGAATAAGGAATGATTAAATTGAATTGTACTGACTGTTAACATTTTGATATTTAGTTTTCTTCTACTCTTTCAGCAGTGGTCTCGTAGTATTCTAGAGTCAAAGTACATTTTCTTACTTGTATATGGAAATGTAGATCATAGCCTGGTTCTCCAATTCTTTCCACTATTTTCATTTTTGGCATTTTATGTGATTAGTGGTACGTTAGTTCTAGTATCTAAGTGATTGGCAAATAACTGAGACAAGATATAAGTAATTTATATAGTTTATAACAACAACTAATACATATATTATTATACCTACAGGACTACTTGGATTATATTTTTCGTGCTGTACATTCCACTGACATCATTTATATCTAAGTGGTTATATGAGGATTACATTTCAAATCCTACTAGTGTTGAATCATATATAACATCAGACACTATTGGTGAAGAAATTCCTGCTATTTTCGTTTGTCCTGTATTTAATGCAAAGATATACAAGAAATTCATAACATCAAATAGTAGAGGGTAAGTGGCTTGAATTATAGGTAATGACTACTATTATAATCTATCCGGAAGTTCACATATATTCAAAAGATATTGCTAATAAACTACGGTTTCATTACAATGATAGAATAGAAACCAATAGATAACTGCACTAAGAGTTCTAGTAGCATTAAAATTTGGATATTTTATGTGATCGTTACGTTAAACTAAGCAAAGAACATACTGAATATGTAATAAAATTTGATTACCGACTATCGCAGCTACTTATCGTTATGAAAGGATTACAGTGGATTATTATATTACGTCACTTTAACCGCCACGGAGGCATGAGCATCATATGTGATTCATAGCCTTTGCCTCGTTGTGGTTGAAAAGGTGAGAATCACCGGTGATGGACAAGGACGTAAATTTTAAACTTTGATATAAATTATCCGACCTCAGAAAGCTCTTCGGCATCCTTGGTTTTTGGCTTCTGATAGTTTGCATTTTGGATAGCGCACACATTAGTTCCTAAGAGAGGTCTTGATCTGGCTTCGGTCGGTCCCATACTTTTGGAGCTATGGACCTTTAATATTCAGTTTTCCATGATTTCGGCAACTTATAACTCCGAAAGGAAGCATTTATACACCCAAGTTGGTCTATATTTTTCTCTTGTCTTGGTGTCAGGAATCACCACCCAAACTTTGTCGTCGGAGTTCTTTTCAAATACACTATACACACACACACACACACACACATATATATATATATATATATATATATATATATATATATATATATATATATAGAGAGAGAGAGAGAGAGAGAGAGAGAGAGAGATAGTGGTAGGTAACTCTACCGACAAGATTTGGGAGGTGATTTCTTATATGAAATGAAAGAAAAAATGTTGTAATAAACATAGGTTGGAAAACGTCTCCTTTCAGAGTTATGAACTGCCGAAAATTTAAAAAAAAATCACGTTTCGATACACCCTGCCTCAGAAACTATAGGGCATATCCCAAGTGGTTTAAGGAATTACACAGGAACTAGTATGCGATCAATTTAATATCCCTGTATTACCATCCTCTGTTATCGGCGAAACGTACGCCCCGTTAGTACTTAAAAGAGTATCCCTGTACCTTAACGTCCTTTTTAGAGTTCATTTCGCCGATGAAGGACCCTGGTAGAACATAGATATTTAGACAAAGCGCGTACTAGTTCCTTTGTAATTAGTTAAACCACTTGGGATAGGTCCTATATTTTTTTGAGGCAGGGGGTTTCGAAACGTGATTTTTTAAACTTCCGGTGGTACATAACTCTGAAAAGAGACGTTTTCGACCTATGTTTATTCGAACTTTCTTCTTTCATTTCACATAATGATCCACCTCAAAAAGTTTCTCTGTGGAGTTACCTACCACCCTGTATATATATAGTGACGCAGAGATTGCATGCTTTGCAAGTAATTGCTAGTCATATTATATACTACTTTCGGATAACCATTGTCGCTTACCAGACAAAATTTTATTTTAAATGAACTTCCTCAGTTTATTACATGTTACGAATATACTTATTGAACAAAAAATAGGTACGTAGCGCATTTATTATTAAATGCTAAATACTATGGATGTTAGACTACCAAAAAACAAATTTTCGAGGTATCTACAACCACAATAACAAAAGTGAAACACATGATGTAATGAATCGAATAACATATTAAAGTTTGTTAAAATATATTAATTGAGAAAAATGTTGAAATAAGTCTTACATTTAATTACGTATATAGTATGTAACTCATGAGGAAATTTAATTCAATACGATACCGCGAACTGCTCTGGTGATAAGATTTACATTGAGGAAGTGTGTTTAAAATCTTGTAAATGGAAATAGGTGTAATTGTAGCTACGAAAACTGTCGCTGTAATTTTGCAAATGATAAACATGAATCCACTAAAAGTTTGACAAATAAAGTAGAATTTTGCAAGATAGTGTAATTATTTATTCCCTTTATCTAAATACATTCTCCACTATTCTATTTTCATTGAGAAGTAAAACGTATCACTTTTCCTTGAAAATATTACTTGGTAGTGCACTCTCACAGCATGGCATGCAATGATGCGATAACTGTTCATTTGCGTTGTGCGTAAGACACTACATTAGTTGTTTGTAGCCCAGAAACGCCAGGTGAGTTTTATATAAATACCCAGATAATTTATCATGTGCGTGACCTGACATCAACAAAATGTTTATACGTAAAGTCATTTCCAACCTTCAGAATCGGCATAATTTCGTTGCAATATAGAAATCCCATCATCTTGCTTCATTCAATAAACTTATGATTTATTTGGCTTTTGGGAGGTTGGTAATGAAAATATTTTTACAGGAGTTGGCCATCTCGTATTCACTAGCCATAGTTTTGAACTGACGCAAGCATAGGCAAGATAGTCGATACACGACTGGCTCTACTGGAGTACGTATCCATCGAGAATATCCTGCAGATTGCCTGCCTTCACAAGTCTCTCTAAACACCTTCCATAAACCTATAAAACAACGTACTTCGACTAGATTCCAACGACGGTAAAACTTACGTAGTAAGTTCGTTGCATAGTTCTGATAGATTCTTTATTTATAAATTCATTTACTATAACAATGTTGTGTTCACAAACCAAAGTTCCGTCTCAACGGAAATACGGATGACACGCAGTTACATTAAATGTCAAGAAGATGGCCATAAGTAAGTCAATTCTATTTGATAATTTAAGTCTTGGATCGCATCATAGTAATTTCGATAAATCGTCTACTTCGTTTATGTTCAGATAGCATTGGAATTTCAAAATTGTTAAAATAGATGAAGGTATGTACAAGAGGCATTTAAAGAATTAAGGCCGGGAAACAAAATTGAAGTTATCACAATTTATCATTAAAGTTAAAAAACAAAGAAAAGATAGGAACAAAAAGTACAGAAATGCAGTAAAGCAGGAATGAATTCTGCATAATTTCAACATGTAGATTTTTCGATACACGCAATACTACAAAGTAACGGAATTCAGCCGAAAAATAAACGTAACCGCTCACGGGTGACCTGGCAAAACGTATCCACGGTTTTCGCAATAGATGTCACGAATGCCCTCATTTAACAAAGGTTAGTAATATGAAACCATCGTAATATACATCAAATTATATATCTATAATGTTACAATGCCATATTTAAATTCTGATTGTTCAATCCTTATTAGGAAACCTGAAAAGTATTATATACTAATTTTCACCCTATTTGGAGAAGTTTGAAAATATTTTTGAATTCCATATTGTTTACGCCATTTTTAGTTTTTGAGTGTTGGCATCATTATTGTGACCGGCGTCCTCCAAGACATGAGGATACTATTTTAAATCATATTTGAAGAATATTTGAAAGATTACCCCCCCAATATTGGATACACGATTTTGAAGTTTTGATTTCTGGCCCATTGACCGTTATTTGTGACCTAGAATTCTTATGCACTCATAATTTTATGCAACTTGAACAAAGAGGTCATATTTTACTCAGTTGTTTGGTGTTTTTGCACACCACTGACAGTCATCATAGTATTACAGCATTTCCTGGTTGATTTCGGGAAAGAAAATATTAAAAACCGTCATTTGTTTCTGGCTCACTCTTTTAAGCAAAGTGATACAACCTCACTAAAAGCATATCAAAACTACGTAATTTTATATAATACAGTAATCACCAAATTGTACACTTATCAGAATATAGTTTGTATATGAGAATACAGTATTATTTCTCATATAATTTTGATGTTTAATTGCTTTAAAAGTCATCGTTATCTTTCCGCTCTCTTACAAGGAAGTGCGTGAATTGATGTGGTATTCAAAACCCACATATATCAAAATAAAAGATTTTAAAATATGAAATTTCAAGTTGCTCGCAACTTTGTATCTTTCTTTCCAAAATAACTCATATTGTGATTGCACGCGTTGACCTGTGCTTTTTTGTTCGCATAGGATAATTCGTTTTACTGATGAGGTCTCAAATTAGGATAATTATAATACTATAGCGTTCTTAGCTTTAACATTGAATAAGAAATTTGTAATTTTGAGTTTACATTAATATGTTAATTTTGTATGCAAATAGATAATACTGGCATTGGGAAAAACTAACGTAACAATGGATTTGCAATGATATTTATCTGGCAATAGTACAGAGCAAGTAGAAACAGAGCATATATTTCTATTATTCTCAATTCCAGCGTTAATTTAGAAATTAGAAAGGCGCCTCAACATAAATTTTCCAGAGGATATATATTCTGTAGACCTTTTCGTTTTGAAACTTATGTTAAACAATTCGGGTTACGAACAAGTTTTGTGTACAATTTTGCTAGAGTTTTAGAATGACCTTTAGGGATACACGTGCACATGCAGCACTATACTTTTAATTCTAAACGACTAAGAAAGCATTTATGGGTTTGACATAATCTTATATATCAAAGTTACATGTTAATAAATATGTGTTTTGTTCTAATTGTATTATTTGTACTTTTGACAATCATACGATTTGGTTAAACAAAATTATTTCCCTTCTGAAATAAATGTAGTCACAATTCTTTCGTTCTTGCAACTTAAATGTCGTGTTGTAAATACCTCTACATTCGTAAGTTCTTTCATAAAATGACGATTTGAAAATAAACATAATGTTCTATAATTTTCAAAGTATAAATTACATTAAATTAACCGAAATTGTGGTTTACGAGCAGCGTTACGAAACTCACGAAATTCGTTATCCGGGACTTTTAAATGTTGAAATTCTTTTCTCGGAATCTATGGCTCCCTGAAAAATAGGGCCTGAATCTGATATTTTCGAAATCATTCGTAAATGCAATCGTTGAATTTCCTCTTAAACTTTACATTTCTTTCTGGATTTATTTATTTCTATGAAATGAAATAAACAAATTTGAAACAGGAATAAAATGCAAAAAAAAAAAAAAAACTAACTAACAAACTAAAAAATTTTTTGTTGTGATTTCTACTATTAGAATTACCTGACGTGGTGATTAAATTTTTCATTTTTTCTGAGTCTGTGCTGGAGCTTAGCAATCAAAACTGCAATTATCGTAATTTTGAAGATAAACAACTAAAGTTTCAAATAGTGTTACAGCAGCATTACTAATTTCAGTATCTATATCTTACTGACTTAATTTCAAAGAAAAAAAACTGTGATCCAGATTAGGATCCTTCAAAATTAACCGTGAAAAAACCATGCTCCCAAGTAGCTTCTGAGAAACAACATTCGTAATCTTCTGATTGAGTATTTTGTTTTCATCTCTCCTTATTACTTTAAGAATATATTAAAATAAAATAAAAAATAATATTAGTTAGCCTTTTCTAACCATCGAACGTGATACACAGCATCAGGCACAAAACATTTCAGATCATCGATTAAGCTCGTGGTTAGTTTTAAGAATATGTTTTGATAATGTGTGACTTACTTCTTACTTAACTATAGGTGTAGCAATTTATGCAAAGGGTTACGGAAATATTTAATGACGTTTAGTCTTGCACTGATGAATTTTTTGAGATATGATCTACCGTGTCTTCATAGCTGCACATTCTACTGGAAGAAAAAATAACTCCATCTGAGAACTTTGAAAATGTGAAATTCTTATGGAAGGTTTCAGTTATTCCCAATAAAACATATACTCCACACTTCTATATACACCACCAGTTCCACAAGTGTTGCTTGGATGTCTCTCAAAACATCTTTGTAATTCTAATTTTCCCAGAACTTCGTAAACAGCAACCGGCTGGTCTTCTCTAAATTTCCGAAAAGTCAGGATTTTCAACGTATTTTTGAAAAAGAAAGCAAATTATTTTGTATCAATTTTCCAAATTTCACATAAAGTTGAAACAAAGTATACCAGCTCCTGGTCGTGTGTACTTTCTGAACTTATTTGACCGATGTTGATGGCAATTACGATAAATACGACAATTAAATGTCTAATATTAAATTTTGAAACAAAGACTGCAGTAACTAGAAAGTATATTGGATCTAATACAGATTCATCGCATTGGTCTACTGAATCAGGCAGACGAGAAATAGAAATGTTCATTGTACTCATAACAGAAGAAACACCAAAATTGCTCACTTAAGCGATATGTATGGAAGATTTCGTATTTTTCGTAGCATTATTAGAGTGTTTGCTGTTGGGGTTAAATATAATAAATACAGAAGTAACATGCAATTTCTGGACTTACACTTACTGGAGCTTCGACTCCAACAGACAGTAGGTTTCAACAAAAAAAGCTGTGATCACACGCGAAATTTATCCAGCATGAGCCAAGTCAGTAGCAGCAGGAAGCTAACGACACTGCTCTTTCAGCACAAATTCCACTTTAATAGTAATAATCCTAATAATTCTTTAATAATAATAATAATAATAATAATAATAATAATAATAATAATAATAATAACATTAATAATAATAATAATAATAATAATAATAATAATAATAATAATAATAATAACATAAACATATGAGTTACCTTTTCAAATCTCCACCAAATTTTTTTTATGACCGTTAAAAATAACTTATTTTCTTTGAACTACTAAAACAATAAAACCAAGATTTTTCAGATTCATTTTATCATCATTTCGTCATAAGTCGCTGAAAGTCATTTTTTGACATAATTCATTTATTACTTTCACGTCAGGGCATCGCTACTGTCCACAATCGCCGTTATATTGGTTTCTATATCGCACGCAGAAAACTGGCCCCTGTTCCCATTCGTATGATGTTCAACGAAAGTTTGCCTACAAGGATAAATGAGACGAAAACAAATCTCAATGTAAGACATATTGAATAAGTATATTTGGCCAATTATTTACTCGTTTAGGAACACATGCACCCCTAGAAGTTACACAGGTATATACAGTTGTCGCAGAAGACAATTAGTTGTTGTTATATTTTTATGAATTTACAAACTTAAAGGTGGTGCAATCATATACATCTTAGTTTCTTTTTAAGATATTTGAGTATTATTATAAATTTGGTTTATTATTTTAACCTACTAAATGTCAAAATCTATCCTAGGGTGTATATTAACCACTTGTATATACTTTCGTTAATGCATCCATTTGTATTGAGTGAGAAACTATGGAAAAAAGTAGATAAGAATGTGGAATTTTCAGTAAACATTTCCGAAGCATGTAAGGTAAGTAAAATACTTAAACTATAATTTTTCTGTAAGAATTCTAGTAGGTGGTATAGAACTTGAGTTGACGATATTGTATTCTGGATAAATGAGTAAAATTCCAATAATATATCATAATTTTTCATTAGAGAATGAGAAATGGAACAATATGAATTACGATCAAAGTACGTAGAATGATTATAGAATAAAATATATTGTAATGGACGTGAATATGGCGATTAGTGTATGTGAGTAAATGTGATATGTAATGATTTTTCCCGAAAATATATTTTTTGCTTTAGGTATAAGGTGTCAGCAGTGATGAATGCGGATGTCACACGACATAGTGGACACAAGAAATAGGCATGTGTATGTGGTTCTCTACATTATACTGCAAATAAGGCCAGCAGTACGAAACAGTGTATTGCTCAGGGTGATAGTGATATGGTAAACGGAATATTTTAAAGGACGGCACAAATACTAGAATTTTTGTGCGCCAAACATGCTAATCTGGTGAATTACGAAATCGACAAAAATAAGTAGCCCAGACGATAAGCAAATAAAGACGCTATCAATCATATAGTGCTGAGGTAGATAGTTGTAAGGACACAAAATACTAAATAAAGTGACCCAAATAAACATTCTTACTTCTATGTTCGAGAGTAGCGTACTGCACTATATTGTACACAGGAAGTGGATCTTTTGTACATGGCATTCGAACTGGAGTACGACTCTGAGCTCTGCCCTCAACTAGACCAACCTGTATTGAAAGAAGTTGGCATCGCAATCAAGTGAGAAACTCCTTCGGCCGATACTATGGAAAAACGTTTTTTTATATATCCATGACTTAAATTTTTACAATATATTTTATTTCTGAGATTACTGATGAAAAAAAACTCTAACTTTATTTTGGTACTAAAGTACCAATGTAATTTTAGAATTTACAACTAACTGTACTTTGGTTCAAAAATCACTGCCGGTACTATATGATCTGCAGAACTAATACATGACTCTAACCCGAAACAATGTCTAAGCAGTGTATTGTTATAAATATATATTGCTTTGCGTAATATAGATACCAAAGTAAACCGTAGGATCTCTGGATTTTCGCGAAATGTTCTTTCTACATTATAATAATTGGAAGTACATTGTTTGTGTACGATATGATAGATTTTTTGGGGAAATTGTTTGTGAAATTGGTATACTAATTCAATGTTTTATTATCGAGCTTACATTAACCGTAACCACTGCGGTATAGTCAATGAGTACCCTACCTATAACTGTAGTCTCGTTCGGTACCATGTGCTCTGATGATAATGTGAAGTTATCTTCCGCTGAGAAAACTAAAAAAAATAGTGGGAAATTTGCCTTCTGATTTCGGGGAGCTAATTCGATCTACGGAGGTATGTGGTGTTGTTATAAATAACCTACCTATGAAATTTAGGCTAATTTACAAATATTAGTTTTGTTGCCATCTGTGAAACAGTGTTTCATGTATACTGTAGATGCATAGGTTTAGGATGCATGGTTGTATTGCATGAACTAGTATCTCTCTTTTTATCATTATAGATAGGCGCTGGCTACTGGAGTTCTCACTGTAGATTTAGAAAATGCAAGCCATACCTTCAATAATTGACGTCAATCGCTACTTTAGTAGTCACATTTATAAATGTTCAGTAACATTTTTAACTTGTACTTTCTGGAAAATTGCCAACAATGACAATGATTTTACGTGAGAATGTAAACACGTGATAAGGGAAACTAATGCCAATCCAAAGATAACATTTGCTCATTTTTTCTTAGTTGTAGCGTATAAAATGTAGTTACATATAGAATGGATGTCCAGTGAGATACAGAGCACGGAAATGAAAATCAGCAACTCTATAGAGACGGACCGTCTAACATTGTATTTTATTCACACTATCATTTCTATGTTACAATTTCTTCAAGCTTCCCCGGAAGATTAGCGATATCCCTAGACAACAACCTTCTAATGGCACTCTAATAAAATACTCATGCAAGCACTCACATAAAATACTTCCCACCTGTACTGTGGTAGATAGATAGCCAGACACCAAATATTGTTAAATATCTTGATGCTCTGGGTTTCAAATTTATCTTTTAGGATGGTCATTCACTTGCTCGCTTTGTCATTATTCCTAATGAAACACCATTTTCGATATTTTCACAGAATCCAGCGAAAGCGGTAAATTACATTGTGTATATATAGCAATTCCACAGATATACTCGATCTACATTAGTGATTGTAATTAGTGATAAATAAAATCGCATATACTGAATCTTTTCGCAATCGTCGAATACCACCACCTACTAATAGAAGAAAATGAAAGGTGTCTTCAGGAAACAAGTACAATCATGTTAATAATATTAACCTCTCTGCTAGAGATGATGCAATAGAAATAAATTTGGTAAAGTGAAGCTCGAACACTTAAATAATATTTCGTCAGTCAGTTCTCAAACTATTACTTAACACTCAATAGCAAAGTAAGTTTCCATTGGTTGTTATTTTCACTGGTATCACATTCCTCTGGACTGATGAAAGTCGACTTAAAATAAATAGCCAAGGAGGAGACGATACTTGGGAAGCACGTGGATCACTGAGGTTGTTTCTGTGCGGTGTGTGAGTAATGTGTAATTTCGCTATATCGCGCTTGTAGAAATAAAGAAAGATAATATAACATTAAGACAATAGTCATTGGTGGAGCAAGTTATATTCATATTCAAAGAAGTAGAATTAATGTTCTTGTATTTTCGTACAATATTACAAATAAATTCAGATGCTTTTAGTGTACAGAATAATTTATATAAATCGTGTATTAGGTAATAATAAAATATTAACCATATTATGGAACGATATATCTGTTAACTTTATCTGTGTTCTCACGTTGTAATTTATAAGTTAAAGCATAATCTTAATTTTGCGTGCTGGTGCAGTTAGCGAAATAAGTTAATTCAGCAAGAATAATGAATTTAATTTTGCACTTATCGATTTTGAGATTGAAACACTGACACTAAATTGAAATAAAATTCACTTACTATTTTAATTTAAGGCTAGCGTTTATGTTCTTTTTCAAGGAACATGGCTAGCACAGACACGAAGTTCCCCGTAAAAAATATTTATTATTTATTAATTTCCTTAATTACTGCAATGTTTAAAATTAAACAGTTTCGACAACTTTGAGTGTAATATTAAACTTACATACATCAGGCAGTTTGTTGCTTCATAGGACATTTCTAAGGAAAGTTTGCAAATGTTATTCTATATGAAACTTTCACTTATATGGGCGCCGATTTCACAATTGATCAGCTGGAAGAAGGTACTTAGGGGGAGACCAGGAATATTTTTGAAGGAAACGTTTTCCTACTAGGACCTTGGCACTTTTTTGGATTTTGGCATTGATTCTTTTCCCATCTCATCAATTTTCTGAAAGGTACAAAGAAACAACTAAAATTTTAGAAATTGTCTAAACTTTAAATTCGATGAGTTGTATAAGGCCATGGAATAATTTAATATTTTTGGTAGCGTATTTATTTCACTTACGGGTGTAGAAAATAGCCAGAAATTCCAACATGGGGATTGTGTGGCCTGTTTGATCTTCTATGATAAAAATTTATTGCAGAATATGGTCCTAATATATATTATCTTTCATAAAACATAGCTACTTTTTGCACCTACTTTCTGAATATTCAAATTGTGTATTGTCAGTTTAGATATTCACAATTTGAGAATTATCCAAGATGAAATATAATAAAATAGATTTAGTAGAAGGAGCGGATACATAGTTCAATAGATTTGGATGCCATTTTTCTCCTTTGATGGCTGGAGAGAAGCAAAAAATATAAGTAACATGTAGTTCTACTACTTAGATGGATCTTATTTAACCTTCATTATATATTTCATCAGCCCATATGGACTTCTGGACGAGTAGACGTACAAGAAGTAATTCGTTTTCATCGACCATGGGAACCAAAATGCAGAGATTATACATTTTAGTAGGAACAGATAGATTCATCACTTAAGTTAGGGAATTATTTATAATTATACAAGTATAAGTACTCTATAAGACTAAAATATATTTCTCTGAAAGTTTGGGTTTTAATTTCTTATCCCTCTATTGGTAAGAAAGTTGCTGAAGTTATGACGTATTTATCAATTTGAGAACAATATCAACTTATGTGCAAAGAATGCTAAGCGTCCTTTGGATGAGGACTATAAATGTCTCACAAGTACATGATATACTCTTGTGCACTAATTTAATTTGAATCAAGAAATTTATTAGGGAATAAGTCGCGAAATCGAAACGTTGAGAAGGCGGAAAATAACTATGCAAATGGTACACTTTTTGTAAAATAATCTCCTAATTTCTAGTACAAACATTGATTACAAAAACAGTGGTACTTGCAAAAGATTTGTATAGAACGGAAAATACGTTGGATTTATTTCTTTCCTATAATTTGAGAGGTGTCTTATGTAAAAATTTATATATATATATATATATCAAACAATGAAAATATATTTATATTGTCGTTTAATGTATAACACAATGGTAAAACAAAACTATTAAGAACAAATATGAAAATAGAATGAAGCTTAATCAACACATAAAGTATATCGTCCAGAGACCGATCTTCAGCGTGATGCGTAGTTGTAGCCTAAAGAATGTCATACCGTAAAATTATTTATTTCAGTCAGAAATATAAGCTTACGAAGGCAGTTTGGCCATGACCATCACTTTTTTTAATCATTTCTAGTATTGTACTTAAAGTAGCAATCATGGGAGCTTCACATGGAATTTCTAAGTTTTTTGACCGAGTGACACCTAACATTTAAATATACTAAAAGTTCCAAGTATTCGCATCGGTTAATAAAACATTGATCATATTTGGTTTACACAATGATGAAACGTTGGTTTTGTGTAGGGAAAATATATTAGTTGATTTGTGTAAAATTAGAGTGAACCAACTCCACTTTCAGCTGATTTTGGGATATTTAGCTTGAGATGGCACACTGTTTGGTCTACTAGAGTGAACGTCCTACTGTGGTGTACTGTGGTGTTAAAAACGTGAAGCTTACAGTAAAGGTTCGTAAGACTTGAAACTTTACCACTACCTATATCCGCTTACTACATCATGGCGTTTGGTTCACTGTTTTTCTACACCACCCAATTATTTGCGTGTTTACCAGCAATATTTCCACAATAGATACTACGCAAATTCACAGAAATATGTACCGTTGTCCTATATAATATTTACCCTTTTATTTACTTTTGTTTTTAGATCTCTCAAATTTAAGGTGTTACCCAATCCACTCCTGTTCATATATGGAGAGAGGACACCATCTACTCATATCGTATGAAAGAAAATGCACACCTTTAATCATCACATGGTTCAATAATACCGTATATGCACCTGCTACTCATCATTCCCATATGAACACAGTAATGTCCGGGCTTTAAAAAAATATAACCTCCTTGACACAACTTGAGATGCTATTATTGTTTTGAGTATATCCACCGTTAAAAGGATCTTACCGTTTTCTGTGAACAAAACAATCACTATTTGAGACAAAAGTAACCAATCACGTTAATAATCGTTATGTAGCTTCAGCAGAAGAAGAAATGACCTCTCAAGCTAGAAGAACAACAAATCGGGAATTCGATACACAACGGATTCAAGTTTACAGTAGGTTATTTTTTGTCATATTCCATAATCAACATTTCTATCTGACGCTCTTTTCAGTGCTCACATGTTATTGTATATGTTTTCTAATTGAGCTATATAAAGTGAAAATAAGTTTTAACTTGTCCATATAAGGAAGTGAACATTATTCCAGATACAGATTTAAAAAGTGAGGGTGGCATTTATTCTACCGATAATCTTCCTTCACTAGCAAGTTTCGAGTAAGGTTGCAGGGAATTGGGAAGAAAATACTCGTTCACAAGAAGATTTCTCATAAGTGACAAAAATGTTATATTTTGAACAAAAAGTATTATAGTCGGGCAACAAAAACGTAATTCCAGTCATGCGGAAGTTTCATTCCGATTA
This sequence comes from Thermobia domestica, assembly GCF_964235325.1. Classification (NCBI taxonomy): domain Eukaryota; kingdom Metazoa; phylum Arthropoda; class Insecta; order Zygentoma; family Lepismatidae; genus Thermobia; species Thermobia domestica. The sequence goes on along the minus strand of NC_137454.1, from coordinate 52,988,081 downwards.
TAGAGTATTACGTTTTCCTCAGCCCGTGTCTGTATCTACTAGTTGACTGACTTGTCAGTATATAAAGCATAACCTTCATTACAAAATTTCGGAATCATGTATTTTGCATTTGTTTAGAATTTCTACACAAATTCTAAATAAATATTTACAAAATATAAAGCTACTTCATACTCGTATTTCTAAGTATAAGAATAAAAGTTATTGTGCTAGTAGCATTACACACCTGAATGACTGAAACTGCTTTTTAGTGCATGCAAAAAAGAACATTAAAAGTGTTGGCCAAGTATTCCCAATAAACAATTCTTTAAGTGTGACGTAGGCTTGTATATTTTACAACTTGTAAAGTGTAGAAGGTAACGTTAAATGTATTACATTTAACATTTGACGTCATTCTATAGAGTTAATCAAATCAAAAAGTATTATAATTAACGAGCTATTTCACTAAGTATTATACTATTAGAATATAGATAAAGCAGTCTCTCACATTTCCACATACCGATCCCTAGAAACATAACTCATGCTAAAAAATGCGATAATATCTTCAGCTCAGAATTCTCAGAGTTACAGTTTGTAGGTACTACCCTATATGGATTGTTTTTTTAGATCGGAAGATGAGGCTAATTCCTGGGGAAAGCAGTTAAATGGCAAATTAGTTCAAAATATATATTAATTATATCTATTTTGCGATATATTTTTATACTTTAAATCAGTACGTAAATGCACCCTTTCAAAAATTGAGCGAGAGACTCCAAAGTTTGTTCCACGTCATATTTAAGAAAGTGAAATCCTAGCATTCGTAGGGCCGTATGGTATAATAACGTCTCATATTAAGTGATAACTTAAGATAGAAACAGTTAACATAAAAACGGTTTTGATTGCGTATACTTTTGGTACTTTTTACCAATCTAAAGCAGTGGACGGAAAACACAACCTTTCAGACGTATCTCCATGGATCATGTACTAATCTAACAATTTTTCAGTTTCGCAATATCTAAACTTCTAAGAAATAGGTTCCATGATCTCCTTTGGAAAAAGAAGTAGGAGAACAAACGCACTGAAACCAAATTCAAGAAACTGGAACAAAGTATCTGCACCATAAATTCTTTATTGAATTATGTTTCTCTGTCTAGGGCACAGTGACCTTTCTGAGCACTATGCTGAGAAAGGATTCGAATAGCAAATTATAACATTGCCATCTGTTTAGTGATTTCATTGTTAACTGTTATATTTAGAGTTAATAAATCATGTGGTAATATATATATATATATATATATATATATATATATATATATATATATATATATATATATATATATATATATATATATATATATATATTTTATATGCCGTAATATATAATTGAATTTATTATTTTCATATTAAACAGAGTGTGGAAAACTGTAGTTTCGTACTTACCACTTGTAGGCTGAATGACTTTGAATTTAATTGTTGTGACTATTTTCAATGGATGATGAACTCCAATGGGCCTTGTCTTGTTTCCAATTCATTACAAGTTGAGTAAGTAAATTAAGTTAATCTGAAGAATTAGATAACAGATAAAACACCAAGGTAATCATTAACGCGATTTACGTTTCAAATTCTCTATTCGGTGTACCTGGCTTGTCTGAAAAGTATCTGACCTATGTTTGTTGGAAAAATACGTGGTACATATTGGAGAAACTTTGCGCAGGAAAAGAGGGTCGCTCGATATTTTTCGCCTCTAGGTCGCAATCCTGTCTGTTTTTTTTTTACTGTTGTAGAAAAGTTGTTATATTGGGTTGCTTTTGTGTCGTTTCGAAGCAGGTCTAAACTAGTAAGCACTTGAGTGTAATATTGGATCCTTGAACGCAGGCAGAAACGACTGAGAGGATGTATCTGCCAAGGCTCAAAAAGACGGTTCAAAATTCATAGCAAAATGAAATTAATTACAATTGCGTTATGAATTGTACATCATGATTAGAGAGAGGATGGTCGTACAGAAGCATAGGGCAGGTTATATACCTTCTAATATCTACTTCAATATGTTTAAATAAAATTACGAGATATATGGACTTTAAAGCTCCGAAGACTGCACTTGGATAATGATTACATTCAATCTGTTAAGGTGAAAGTTTGTCCGCCACACATCACATTATTTGTATGAATTTTCAAGCTTATTACTCTACATGTATAACTTTGTGAGATTATTGGGTGTTCCTAAAAATTGAAGCCACTAAATCCAAACTCTCTTTAACCCTCGAATGGAAATACAGAGCAACGTAAAGCTTGGTTTTACAACATTTACCATTAAGGGTTCCAGGGTGTTCCTGGCAGTAGAGATACTAGATGTCTTGTTGTATTGACGAAAGAAAGAACTTTTTTCGAAGAGTAGTTGAACTATTTAAGCTCCAGGTCAGTGCATTCTATTTTCTGAACCATGGTCGGATTCTTTTCTGACAGGACTCATATTTGCATATAAATGTTGACTAAATGACTAGTGGCTGTCATAAAACTGCTTTTAAATTGAAAATAGAGTATTACGATGAGTTTATTTTCAAATTTATAAAATTTAATGTTTTACCTGATATGTAAGTCTGCTACCATGATACACTATACACTATACACTAATGCCATATACACTAATGAATATAAGATTGAGTTTGCATGGAAATAATGTATTTGTAGTAATTTTCTTGAGGAGCATTGACATTTAATATAACACAGGAAGTAGATTTCTTGAACAACGTGCAACATTATAGAATACTTTTTAATTATAATTTAACACAATTATGAATGCGTATTTGAATTTAAGGTAATCTTGCTAACCAAATTCAAATTGCACTATAATATACTACTGCAAAATTGAAATTTACTAAACTATTTTGAAAAGTTTCTCGATAACAATAAACAATACAATGTAATCCAACCTATTTCTACAGCAAACAAACGGTGTGATCTAAAAAGTTAATAAGAGTTGGCGAAATTCATTTTTATTGATTAACACTTAGTATTGTAGGTTGTGGCTATAATTAGAAAGACACAAGAAATTAGTTTAGCGGTTCAGGTAATTGCAAGTAACTAACATTAAAAAGACAGTATGCGTGTTTTCCAACAGGTTATCGAATAGTGAACATTAGGTACGAATAGATGTAAATTGATGAGTTAACACTAGAAGGAACAAGCCGTCATTTTGACGGCATCACGTAAACAATTTTCTATATTTCATAAATTTCTTTGACTTATGCAACCATACTTTAGGACTTTTATTATTTTAAAGAGAGGTTTGATATAGCATATAAATATTGTGTGTCTATTTTAAATAAATACATATTTTTGTTGTATACCCCTAGAAGGACCATACCGTCAATTTGACTGCCTTATTTTAAAAATCTATATTTTGTTGTTGGTGTGGACTGTTTTATAGGTGGTACGCTATATGGTAGTGTCTTTGTTGGAACTAATACATTTTGAAATATTTTACATATTTTTTTCCGACGAGTTTGCTATGTTTTATTTCTGCTTTTCAAAGCTGTACGGGAAAATATACATATGGCACTTCTTTGAATGATTTTCTTCTTCAATTATGTTCGTATCTCGTTGATAACATTGTTCTCTGTAGAGATAAATGTTTCCTTGAAGGTACATATGAATAATTACAAAAGGAAGATGAGACCTATTAAAATGTTACATCCTTTCTAAGATTTGAGTGAAAATGAAGTTTGCTTGGAAGAACAACATGGAGACTGCTTCGATGAAAACAACAGTAGTAGCGAGAATGCAGTGTCTCAAGCTACTTATTCGGATAAGAGGAAGGAAACAAATACAGAAGTTTATAAAAGTAATCGTTCAATTATTTTTAGAGCAGTTCACGGGACACGTTGGAGTAAAGTGGAAAGATAGAACAAAGCTGGCCGTACTGACCCACACGACATCCTTCGCGAGAAACCTGTTTGTCATAGTATGTGTTACATCATATTAAAGGTGGTGAATTTGGTAGTGTTTTTCGCTTGTTCATAGACGAAACCATGCTGAGAAACAGTCTGAAATGCACCGTTGTTGAAGCTCAGACAGCGTTAGGATTCTCTTTGGCTACTGTCAATTGCAGAACTCGTTTCAATTTTAGCAATATTGATATTTCGTGTAGCTTCAGATATACCCGTAAAGGAACTATACAACGTGAGCTGTGGACCAGTGTTTTCAGAAAGATTAAGGAAAGAGAGGTATTTCTTGAAATAATGAAGTGTCTTTGATTTGATGAAAAATGTCCTAGCTCTTCTAGGCCAAAAGCAAACCTCATCTGTGTGGAACTTCTTCATTGAGAATTGTATCAGGCACTATAAAACCCACGACAATGTTTGAGTAGATGAACAGTTATTCTCTACTAAGATGAGACGCAAATTCATGTAACGTATGCCTAACAAGCCTGAAAAATTTGGATTCAAATTTAGTTGCTTCCAGTTGTAAAATCACGGTATGAACTAAAAGTTTTTCCGCATCTGGAAAACTACTAAGAACGACGTCGGGACTCACATTTAGGCGAATATATTGTTCTGAAAATGATGGATCTTTTCCTCAACAGAGGTCTGAATGTTACTTGCGATAACTTTTCTTACAGGTTAAAAATGAGCCGAATTTTTGAAAAAGAAACAGATGACCTTGATTGATAGTCTGCGTCCAAATAGAGGAGAACTTCTCAAAATGTGCTTGAAACAGGAAGAAAAGGATATGTTCACTACAAACGTTTATGGATAGCAATCAGAAAATCCACTCAAATGTAAGCGGGAGAAATGTGTTGCTGTCTTCAGTTCAGTGCATACAATTTGAAAGATAAATGCATTGAAAATGTAAATTCACTTCCATGTAAAAAAAAGTTCGATATAAAACTAATTATTTTGGTTCATTATACACAGGTTCCGTGCTAAAGAAAAGTTGCCCAGCCAATGTCTACAGGACAAGTAGGGTGATCACGTGACTAGTATGAAAATGATTTCGTACGTGGGAAAATATGTATTATTCTTTTATTTTAACTTTTCATGTCACTGTCCTGTGGGAGCACTTCCGATATTAATATTATATTTAATATATTGACGGGGTTTAGTGGATCACCCTGTATTATATCATCACAAAAACTCACGCAAAACATAAGCTAGTCGATTAAATAGATTAAATTCAAGCTAAAATATGAGAAATATAAAGAAAAATTATATATACCTCTTGGAATTAAATAGCCGTAAAAAAGATGGCTCGGTACTTCTAGGGGATAAAACTTTGGTTCTTCTAGTGTTAATTACATTTTTAGAACAATATGTGTTGAAATATTAGAAAACATACGAGATGTCCGTAGACCATTATATGATCTTTCATCACAATATTTGCTTACCAAAAGCTCTGTGATTGAGTGTTGTTTCTTAATGTCAACATTAGCTAGAGTTAAGATTACAGTGCTTAAGCTTTAGAGGTAGACATCAAATATCTACCCACTTATAAACTCCTTGCCCTACCAGGGGATTCATAATAATGTTCCATATAATATGGGTATGATTGAATAAATACAGTATGGAACAATCTCCTCACAATAATACAAGCAACGAAACTTTAATCTCGATCAATTTTAGTCATCCATCTTCTATTAGTGTCTTAAGAAAAAGGGATTAAAATTAATTCCTGCTAATAGGATAAGTTGAAACTACTGGCGGCAACGTATAACTTTGAAGACATTAACCCATATTTCCCCCTAAAAATCAGCTTAAACTGAGAACAGCGCGTGTACAAAGCTCAGAGCGTAAGCAGGTAAAAATAGGTCAAGCGTAAAATATGGAACCACGAAACTTTAAAATAGGAAAGAAACACTCCATATTTCTACAATGTACAGTATGAAAAAACGTGGTAAATTCCTAATTTAACGATATCTTTATGTAAATTGCTATATAATATTTTCCCTTATCTTGTGTTTCAGTAAACATTCAAAAACTCTCACTTTCTGGAATACATCAACTACAGATATCATAGATTTTGTTCTTGGATATAATAGTCAGTACAATTTTGGTCCATTTGAACCGGAATGTTCATATGTTACTATTACACACAATAACTACATTTTAATGTATATTAAAGCTATAAGAGAACCACTTTTTTCAGTGATTTACGTTAGTTTTGAAGTTAAACACTATTTATGTTTAAATGGAGAATGTTACATGGAATATTTTTCTTAATTTGCATGCTGATAGGAGTGCTGGTTTAGTTCCTTCTGAATCTAATACCAAATATGAGAGTAAACAAAACATAGAAATTGCAAATATAATCTAGTAATAAGAGCAAATTAATCATTTATAAGAAATGTGTTCTAAAAATCGTTAAAAATTCTAAAAATACGGTAGACCACAATTCATTGTCTTCATTTGAAACAATATATGAGGGTCATTTAACTCGAAATGGCAACATAGTTGTGAAATGGAATGAAGTCAACCACTCACCTCAAGAAGCTTACAGTCTTTCGATGTAGTTTCCTCCAGCCTGTTGAACCCTTCGCCACATGTCCGGTAACCGTTGAATTTCTGTGAAAGCCACACGTTTTGAGAGGGTATTAACAGTGCTCTCTAAGGTACGAAGAATGCTGGAAATTTCTCGGAAATGTTTCCCTGAGACGTTCTTTCATTTTTAGGGAAAAGATCAAAATCGCAGTGGCTCATATCCGGGGAGTATGGCGAATGTTCCAGTACCTCCAAACTCCATCCTCATAACAGAGTCTGTACTGGATGCACTATATGGCATATGACATTGTCCTGTAGGAGAATTTGTCGAGCCTCCAAAAGTTTGCGCCACAATGCTGGTCACAAATAGTGTCTGAAGTATGCAGCATTGACGGTATCACCCGATGGAACTTGATATCATAGGGTAATGCCTTCGTTTTCGTACGACATTATCATCATCACCTTCACGTTTGCTGGCTGTTGCCTAACCTTTTTCAGTCGTGGAGATTCTGGGTTACCACATTCACTCTACTGACGTTTCAATTCATTCTCCCAGGGTATTCCCAACATTTCGTCCCTTGCAATAACGCGTTGCAAAAAGTTATCACCTTCCTCATTGTAACGTTGAAGGTGTAGGCACGCACATTCTCCCCTATGCCACATATGAACCTCAGACAGAGAATGGGGTACCCATCTGGATGCAATTCTCCGCATGCCAAGATCTTTTGTCACCATGCGGAACACTGATCATGAAGAAATGTTCATCCCTTGCGCCAATTCACTGCAAGTCCAGCGCCGATGACCTTCAAACACTGTTCATAGTCTTGCAAGGCGAATTTCTTCCTCAGGCGTTCACATATGCCTCCACCATGCATTTTGTATGTTCTCTGTCGTCCAGTCTGAAATGCTCCAACCCATCACGTCAATGTCCGATGCGGTAGAGCAGATTTACCACAGGCTTTTACTAATCCACTGTGAATCGTCCTAGTATTTCACCCTTGTGCCACCTGTAATTTGATAAACATACAGCTTGAACATTGCGTTACGGCAGTATTTCACACAACAATTACTTTAACAATGTCTACTGGCTACACACACCATAATATTGGACCGCAGCAGCGTTAAACTGACTCGTACAATCCACGGAACACACTGCGTTTGTCATATATCTTCTGCCCAAACGACACTCCAATTGTAGCAGAGTTGCCAGTTCGAGTTAAATTATCGTCATATATTCATTCTTCCAATGCGACTTATACGAATCGAAGGTATGAGAATATATATTTACAGAACATAAATTGATTCCTTTATTTAATTGTCCATTTAAATTTTGACATGTGTGAATTTTGCCAAAATAATACTCGGAAATGTAGATTATGCAACACACAGTGGAAAAATAGTAAGAGTCAACGAAAAGAGCAAACTTGATAGACTATACAAATTGAAATCAGTGACCCTTGAAAACCCAATGCTATGTCACAAAAAGAATTAAAATGCTATAACCCAATGCTATAAAATCCAATTCGACACAAATCTCTCAAGATAGATTTTGGTCAGCCATGTGCCTATTATTCCTTTCACTGTTCTATATTCTCCGAGATAGCTAAAACATGAGAACCCATTCACACAAACTTGTGGAAAAGATGCATATGATTGAAAAGAAACAGAAAACAAACTTACAGAACAGGTATTCAGCTTCTCCTCCCTCTTAGCCGTTTCCCTCCACTAACTCAACTATAAGCATCTATGCTGCATGATTCTTCACTACGTACATTGAATGATCATTGAAAGATAGCATGACTGTGATATATTATATCATTAACCGCTAGGAAGTTGCAATGAATAGTGATGTAATTGAAGATATTCAAGTTAAATTCGTACATTACATGTAGTAGAAATTTGTTGGTTGAAAAATCGTAATTGACATCAAACTTGAAGTGCTACTATTCAGTAATATGTATAATGATTTCGTTAATAGGAGAATGACACTTGAAACAGAGTGAGTTGTGTACATGGCAAACAGTTGCGTTTTCAAACATGAACCTTAAACTATATTTCTGCCATTTCCTATCATTCTTACTTCTATCGAAAAGGAAAGGAACTTTATTTTTTGGACTATAGAATTGATTATGTTGAAGGCATTCTTGAAAGTGATATGCTTCGAGGACACAAAATAGGTGGAAGGTGCTTTCATACAGAGCATGTATTAAGAAAAATTCAAATCCCATAGGGGATTACACGATGAAATGAAATCAACTGCCCATATAAATAATGTTAGGATGCCTTACAATTAGAGAAATTTTCTGAAAAACAGCACTCGACTGCTAAATTTTGAATTATCACTTTGTTGTTTATTATTGCAAAATATAGGTAAAACATATTTCATAGGATATAATTTTATATAAGTATATATATATATATATATATATATATATATATATATATATATATATATATATATATATATATATATATATTTCAAAACAACAGGCGGATGCCTAATTACAGCTTTCCATCTTGATAATATAATTTAAAATGCACATATGATAACATAATAATACTATAGCAAAATACTTTAAAATACATATAACATGATCTACACCTTATTTATTTAGGGTAAAATTCTGCCTATAGCTAAAAATGTCTATCTCTAGGTGCTTTTTTGGCATCTTATTATACAACAGACACATTTTTCTGACAGGCGATACATCCAATGCAGTTGTCCTTTGCGTCGAGAGATGGAATATGCTATTTTGGAGTCTTGTTGCTCTATGTAGGACGTGAAGTTAGATTTCTGATAATAAATATTCTGAATCTTCTGTACTATGAATAATTTTATGTAAAAAGATAAAACGAAGTGAGTCATCCTGCTTTCGAGCGATTGTAATGAATATTTGCTTCGAAGATCTTCATACTTCTCAAATTTCGGATATTTTCCGCTTTCATTATATGTTAAAAACCGCACAAATATATTTTGAATATTTTGGATTTTATTTGTACATTTCTTACTATCAGAACCCCATATCATCGCTACATTTTCCACCTTAGTCCTTAAATAGGGAATGTATAGTGTTTTGAGGACATTAGTTTTGAGGACTTCCTGATCTCATCACAAAGCCAAGGTTCCTAAAGGTGTCACCAACTACTCCGTTGGCATGAATATCGAATAGGTTTGGCTGCAGAGTGACTCCAAGATCAGTTATATAATCCACTCTCTCAATTGGTGTTTGGGTAATACTCTACACATTGTGCATATAGTTCATTTTCCTGGTGTACGATACTGATTTATATTTTTGTATATAACTTGTAGCTTTAGAAAGAAATAGCGTCTAATTCAGTGGAAATACTACGATAGATTTTTAAATCGTCAGTTAGTGGGAGGATGTTATTACAGGTGGTAAATCATTGACAAATAATATAAATCATAGAGGTTATAAGTTCGATCCCTGAGACACACCAGTGTCTACGATATATTCTTCATTTAAAATATTTTCGTATCGAACGGATGTTTGCGTTGGCAAAGATAGGACGCTATAAATTGTTGAAGGTTTTCTGAAAAATTAAATGTCAAGGGTTTGCTTAGAAGTACATCATGATTAATTACGTCGAACATATTGGAGAGTACTGTATAAATTACATCCATTTGTTCCTTTTTATCAACTTGATTAGCTATAAAATGTGTAAGTTCTGAGAGATTAGTTACAATTGACTTCTTTGGCATGAAACCATGTTGAAAGGGAGATATTACTGACCGTACATGTGAGTAAATTATTTCGTAGATAATAATTTCAAATATCTTACAGGGGGCAGATAGCAATGTTACCGGTCGATTATGTTTTATTTGATGATAGGACAACCTGTTTTGGAATGGGACAGACGTCACCAATGTTCCATTCATAGGAAACGTAGAAGAAGCTATTTTTAAAAATAACATGCAAGGGATGCTTCAGTATTTCTGAGCAGCCTTAATTATATTCGGTGGTATTTTATCCGGTCCACAAGAATAGGGGTTTAAGATTTTTAATAGTATTCTCAACATCTTCGATGTCTATAAAGTTAATATTTAATTTATCCAGGATTTACGAATTATTGTATTGCTCCATAGGAATACGATTATAACATGATTTATTGTGTGTCACTTGAAAATTTGCCATAAATTCATTTGTAATAGCAGCATTGTCACTCAACGTTTGATCATTATAATGAAACAAGGTACTTCCCGAATTACTCTTTTCATTCTCAACATACATCCAGAAAGTCTTAGGATTACTTATAATATTGACCTCACAGTTGTTTAAGTACGTATTCTATGCCTTGGAAGTTTCTTTTTTTCGAAAGAGCTCTCAATTCTTTAAATTTATTGTAGTGATACAGTGCGTCCCAAGAACCCTGCTTCAATTTTTATAGTGATATGATTTGCTCTTAATTAATCTAATTATATCACTTGAAAACCAAATAGGATAATTGAATTTAGCTCTTTTTCTCGGGATGCACCGGTCAAAAATAGAATAGAGTATATTATAGAAAGAATCCACAAAGCTGTCCACAGTCAAACTATCTGCGATAGGTTTCCAATTTGTTTGTGATACTTCGCGGTATAGTTTATCAAAGTCATGTTTAAAAAATTATCACCTCTTACATCGCTTTTCGTTGTAAACTTAGTATTTCTAAAGTTAATATATTTATATTCAATTAGTAGGGCTGTATGGTAAGCATCCTCGGATACAAGGGGAGGGTGTTTGTATATGACCTCTATGATAGTAAGGTTTGAGAGTATTAAGTCAAGCAATTAGTCGTATGAGTTTTCAATATTATTCAGAGTTCGTAAATTATAATAATTCATTAAATGAAATAATTCTTGACAGGTTTCAGTAGATGCTGAGAAATTAAAATCAGTTGAAATGACTTGTGAGAGATGATAATCGCCTGTCAGAAGAATGTTACCCCCTGGTTGTGGTACACTAAATATATATTCAAAATATTCTCCATATGTAGATTGATTTGACCAAAGTGCAATATACATAAGACATATATATACAAATAACCATATCTACAAAAACTTTTACTGTAATACAGTCCACACTAGGAATGTTTGGAGGAGGAATTTTCTGTACTCGATATTTTATATTTACTGCTAACACAACACCACACCCCATTTTTTTTTACCAGAAGTAATACTATTTGTGTCAGCCCTTCACACGACATCCCACGAATCATATAGTTCAGAGGTATTGTGACTGTCAGCAAGCCAAGATTCAGTTAATGCAATTACCTGATGGTTAGTATTTAATACATTTTCAGTCAGTATTTTTAGCTTGGTACGAATTCCTCTTACATTTTGAACTTATAAATTAAAATTATCATCATTGTCCCCTAACTATATTGTCACTTTAACCTCTAAATTTGAATCTTTTGTACTTACAGAAGTGTCTTTGGTACACCCTCTCATGCTGATGTATTTCTTCTTTCCTTGGAATGTCCAGATGTAGGGTTCGGGGAGGGAGCGGATGCTTCGTTTCCTTGTTGCAAGTTCTGTCCAGATTTTTTTTTTGTTCTATATTGACAGGTGTCTTAAGCGGTTCAGGTGGCTGATTGTAAACTCCCTCGGCGTGGTCAGTTTCTTGGAAATACCTCTCCTCATTGTTCTGGAGTTCAGTAAGCGCGAATATTTTCCCTTCAATATACAAATACCGAAAATTAAATATTTCCCTTCTTTACGTGCTTTCACTAAATAGTACATTAGTTGTTTACGCTTTTGTCTTACTGAACCAGTGTAACCTTGATCCACGTAAATGATTGTTCCACGAACTTTATTTCTATTTTTAAAACGTATTCCTTTTTCTTTTCAATCGAAAACTTACACACTATGGGTCTTGTTCTGTCCTGACACTTTCTTCCAACGCGGTGAGCCCTCTGTATAAGTTCTTAATTGCAGTCGATCACATAACAAATCACACTTTTTTCCCTGTAAACACCACTCTTCATTCTCTTCTTCCGTTATCCCGTAAAACACCAGTTTACAAAGTACTCCTTATGATTTATTTTCATCCAAATATTGGATGATTTTTCTTAATGTTTTAGTAAAGGATTTTAACATGAGTTGTAGTTTGTCTATTTCTCTGAGAGCTCCTTGAAACCTTTCTTAACATATATTACATTTCAATACAATTTTAAATTAAAGGAAAGCCTTAGGTGGAGAATACTTGTTCATGAGTTTTGAAGTGGTGAAAGGAGGTCTGAAATTAATGTTATCGCCTGTTTAATTTCCCTCTAACTTTTCGTGCAGCAGAATTGTTAGTCAGGAAATGTTCTTGTCAGATTATTTAACTAGTTTTAGCGATATTAAATATGATTTATATCATTATACTGTATGTATATTCCAAAATTTCTTAATTGTATTTTCAAATTTTTTAAATAGTTGCTCCACTTTGTTTTGATCTATATTTTAGTATCACTTTTGTTTAATGACAAATATACTCCCTTTTGGAAATAGTTGATACATTAAGAAATTATCAGTAATTGTTATGGAAGATTTTTATAGGTAGTAATTATGTAGTATATACGTAATTTCGTAAGTAATAACTTCTATAAAAATGTAATTTGATCAATGCAGGATTAAAATGCGTATTATGAAGAGGGCAATTTAAGTTTAAATCACTTTATTAGGCTGAAACGTAACTAATAATCTTTATCTAATTTGGTGGAGTTACTTCGGGAATACAAAAACCAATCGAAAAGGAAGTCCTGAAAATTTCTGAAAACTCTATGTATCCATTAATATCCTTTTATTGCATTAGATGATGAAACGTACTTATAGAAAACAAAAATATAACCATATAATAATGTAATCGTGAAACATAGAACATTACATATGGAAAATATGTCGAATCCAATTTGTATACAGTACACAATTAATTTACTCTAATTGATTAATTGTAAGAACCAAGTCATGACAATATACGTATCCCTCAGATGAGGATCTGTGTTTCTGAGTATAATTTTGTAGTATTTGTATAGTGATTTGGTATATTATATATATATCTTTATTAGTATAATCACACAGTCTAAATTATTTTATAGATGATCCAAGTATTGGGTAAATATGATGTATTTGATAGCACTAAAACTATACCAGAAGATGACTTAAGTCCTTTTTGGAAAATATCGTTTCCTATGGAGTTCACATTAAAGCCATCCAACACTGAAAGAGAAACTCGTCAAATAAATCCTTCGGCAAGGAGATGCCGTTTTCCAGAAGAGGTTGAAGGACTATGGGCTTTTAAATATTATAGCCTTTCTGCTTGTAGAGTACAATGCCAAGCTCAGAAAATGATTGAATTATGCAATTGTACGTGGTACCAGATGGGAAGAACAGGTTAGTGAAATTTGAAAATTAAAATATATTCTTTAAATATTTCAAATTGTATCTAGCTTACCATGAGGGAAATACTAGTTTACTAAATTACTGCAATTGACATGTTGGATTGATAGTCCCCTTCAGGGCCAAAAAACGTAATACGACTCTCGCTGGCAGATAAATATATCCTGCTGCAATCACATACACTTCACATGAGACAGCCAATGGTTAAATTCCGTAATTGTTAGATATTTGGGTAGTTTGGAATAGTACATGCTCTTTGAATTCCAAGTTATTTTAGGTAACAGATCGCAATAGTATGCCCCTTGAACGAGCATAGTAATTTGTTTATATAAAATAAGGCTAATCAAGCTTTTCTATTAGTTTCATTAGCAGATAAGCATACATGTACTATCGCAAATAAAACATACATATTATTTCACTTGCGGAATGCTACAGTAATCTCTATTGACGTCGACAGGAAATAAACTGTATAAAATCAAAAACATTGGTTAGAAATAGCATAACACTATTATCCGGTTTGATATTATGATCAAATAATATTTCATTGAACATGGAGGCATGGGAAATAAAATTATGTTTAATATTCTTGTCGCTTAACGATCTGTTACTTAAATAAAATGTATAACATTAAATAAAATGTCCGTAGGTAGTCCGGAGTGAGGTGCTCAAGGCAAATACATATTTTATATTTATTAAATATTCTATACATCACCATGGACTATCTTAAATAACCATAACTAACAAATAGTTAAAAATCTGGTTTACACCATGTTGGATTTCTTAAAACAAAAAATAAGTTGTAAAAACATGCATTGGAGATTCCCACCGTGATTCGTAGCGTACAATTGATAACGTATGATTTAAGTTTTAAAGCACAGTTTTTGGTAAATAGAAGATGAATACAAATGTTACAATTTTGCTAATGTTAGAAAGCTTTTGAAACCTAAAATGACTACATAAATTAATTTTAATAAGGCTAGTCATTTAGTAATGTATTGTAGTATTAAGAAGCTGAAAATAATTTGGTCATTATAAGAATAATATATAACTATTCATAACAAATACGATTTTCTATAAAATGTATTAAATTAACGATAACAACAGGATAATTCAATGTCGGTGATGAGAAATAAAAGAGAACAACAGCTCAGGTTTAAACTCTGAAGATTTATGGCCAGAGATTATAGTTAAAACTGATTTTCCTAAACTTAAAACCAGATAATAATTGCCACAATCTACAAACGCATTCCTCTCACTAGTTTCGTCTTTAAGTTTTTGTAGCCATCACCATCAAGTGAATCCTACAGAATTAGGAGCAAACTCTCTAATGAGAATTATTCTCTTATTTACGCTTATTCGGATTCACTACTGCTATCTTGCTTAGCTTGAAAGCCAGAATTTAGTAGCTTTATTCTTTTATTAATTTTTGTGCTGTCTTTTGCTACCTCTTTGATAAGGAAAGGCTCTAAGACCCAATTTAACACTTTAACCGAAACATGGATCTCTGAGACCCAATGCTAAATTAAAAAAAAAAAAAAAACATTTTTGGTAACCGTGGTTATTTAGCCCATTTATTATATAAGTTTTGCCCCTTTTATTATAAAAGATCTTAAATACATTTCAAAGAAAATCTGATACAAAATTCACTTATGGGTCTCTGAGATCTTGTGTTTCTGAAACTCGTGTTTCGGTTAGGGTGTGTATGTACAAACATTTTGCTATGCATATATATAACACTTACTCGCTCTAGAGAAACATTCATCAATAATGTTGAATTAAGAACGTTTGCTTTTCAATTAGCCTTTGTTGGAGTTCCATTTCAAACTCGTTACCTTGCTGCTGTTTGATTGGGTGATAAATAAAACTCAATATGTTTAGAAAACAAAAAATGATTTCGTAAAATCATAAATTAACTGAAATTAATGAATAAGAACTTTCAACTAGTATAAGGATAAGTTCGTCACCCCAAACTCATTGTACTTGACATTTCTGCACCATCATTCTACGAGTCACTCCATCAAATGTCGTTAGTCTCAACTAAATTGTTAATAACTTTAGTTATGGCACTCATTTTAAAGTTTTCCGCCTAAGGAATATATTCATACCATACTTTGAAGTTTCATACTTCCTCCCCGAGAACATCGGCCAATGACTGAGGAAGTATGTAATCGTGACTAGTGCAAAGAAACCGCTGAGGTAGTTGACCCTCCAAAAATGACTAGAGAAGACTACAAAGCGATAACACTGTCGCTCTCATCAGCTTTTTTCTTTCTTGGAATGAAGTGGTGACAAACGTTATTATAATTTTCCATTCATAATACCATCCTTATTTCGAAAATAAAACATGTTTACCTAAACCCTTCGATCATACTTTGATATCAGAGTATAACGAAATAGAGGTATTGTCAAAAGGTTTCAATGAGTAAATTCCTTCGATAAGTAAATCCCAACCAACTTCACCTACCCTCTCAATTTCACCCAAAATGCAGCTTAACATTATGTTCCTGTAATACGCTCATGGTGCAGCGATAAAATCAAAGTTGTCCAATTAATCAGCACTGCCAAAAATTCTGAACTGACTGTTATAACATTTCTGATTTTTTCAAAATGTTTTTGCTTCATTTTCATTTCCCGCTACAGCATTAAAATTTTTCAATTTTATGAAGTAGTGTACATTGGTTGCTTCTGGGCCAAAACTCTAGGCCAACTCATTTTGGAAATATCTTTGACCAGCACAGATTGAGTAGCGTGTTTTGCGCATAACCTTTTATGACATTTAAAATCATAAACTATTTCTAATTACCTGCAATGGGATCCTATAAAATATATATTCACTGCATTTTAATCTCCAGTTGACAAGGTTTCATTAAAATCGGTTCAATATTAACTTTACAAAGTCAATGAGAAGGAATGTATAATAAATATAGCATTTACTGGAATAGATGATCTGTTAGTGATTCATTTGAACAATTCCAGTACCATCGCTGGAACGCACAATCCAATTCTCTTTTCCTTTTCCTCATGCCAACATATTTTTTCTCTTCCTTCAACAGAGCTTCTAGCTAGAAGTCGCAAGGTGGCGCAGCACCGATTTTGTAGTCTATTCCTCGCTGGACAAGGTCAAACATACATATAAAAGCACTCTTTTTCACTTTACCAGATGGCGCTGTACCAATGAAGTAGTCTGTTCCTCGTTGGACAACGTCACACATGACGTCATTGAATCCGTAATGAAATATTTCTTGGTTATCTTGCCGACACACAATTCTTTAGAAAAAACACGTAAGCACAAGTGTTTATAGAAGCGGCAAAATCAAAATATAGTAGTAATAAGATTATCGATATCTTGGCTGCTATTGAATATTTTGATAATCTGATTACATTTTTGGAGAGCCCATATATGCATTACGGGTTGCATATTCTGCATGGGCAAGTTTTGCTGGTTGCATAACTTTTGACATTTCAGAGGCAACAATGAAAAATGCTTATATCTTCCTTATTTATAGATCAATGTCGAAAATATAATCGGGGGTCGAGATAGAATAATTGGAGTTATTTTTTAAGTGTAGCGGATTGCCTCCTTTAAGGATACGATTTTAATTTTTAATAACTTCACTATTTTCTGTCAGCTTTCAAAAATAAAAAACATAAGCTTAATTTACATAAAATTCTAAGCCCTTCTTAATGAATGACATTATTCCGAAAACTCAACGATAAACCCGTAAAAAATCCCGAAATTTTGAATTTCTTATAACTTCACCAAATATTTTTTTTATTTTAAAGATTCAAACGAAGATAAGTACAGAAATAAATTTGCTATATTTTAAAGGTTTTACAGGCTGCATAACTCTAAGGATATTATTACAAAAACTCAAATATCTCTTTTATTTATATATGAATTTGAAAATTGGTTGGTTGGTTTACAATGTCCGAAATATTTAATGAGATGGGACCACCTAATACCTGTATGTTGATGCCGATTTCACTACTTCTTCACCTATGGAAGGCAGTAAGATCGGCAGTTGGAGGAAGTGTGCAAGTCGTTCTCTTTCCGACATGATCGTTCAAAGTTGACTATCCATCACAATTTCGTCGAACAAATCATTTCTGTATCGCCAGATTCACTCCCCTATAGACAGCATCGCACCGACTAATTGACCGAAATCACCATCTTCGTCTGCTAAGCGACTGGAACGTCCCATGTCTTTTATATCTGTGAGAAACAGTTTATATGGTGATGTATGCAAGTATACTCGATGCTGGCATAAACCGTTAAAATAAACCATTAGTAAATCAATAGAAGAGAATGTCATTAACAACAACACTAATTCCGATTATTTTAGTGTTATTGTGTAAGATTTTTTTTAAATATACTGGGTGTAAGGAAATATTTCATTACCAATGAAATGATATCTTTGTCATATTATAGCATATTGTTATTAAATTTATATTATCTCCATATATATTTTGAAATATATTGGTAATAATTTGTCATTGGAACACCATGCTTTTCCAATGACAAATTGATGTTTTAGTCTGAAATGTCATTAAAATTTATTATTTTCTCTCTCAGAAGGAAAACCCATATGCGATAATTTCAATCTTTCCGTATGTATTTGGGATAATTTTGGTAAGAGTCGACGTAAAGTTTAACATATGATTTAAATGCATGTCCAGTATTCAATTTAATGAATTTTAATTAGTGATTTTCAAACAAATTCAATGACGAAAGCATCTTACGATTAGTCGTGGTGTTCGAAAGTTTGAGTAGGTTTAATATGAAAAGCATATCGTAGATTTGTTAAGAGTTTGAAGTCCCTTTCACTTTTAAAACGTTAATCTGCTGCTTAAGTTTTGGTAGCAACCACATGACTAATACCCGGGAATCGAAGCCAAGACCCTCATGGAAACTTATGATGACAACGTATGCTATGTTTACGAACATGAGATAGCCATATGACAAACATACACTAGGTGTTAGAATATAGAAATCACTACCTAATAACGCATACAATAACCTCAGGCTACAGCACACCAGCAAAACGGTTTTACAAGGTCATAGTTTAATGTGTAGAAGAAAGAAAATTGTAAACCAGAAGTTTAAAAACAACTTAAGCTATGAACACAAACTATGCCAAAATTAGTGACTTATAGCATCACAAAAGAAATAGGAAAGAACATTTCAAACAAAGATAAATAACGTAGAAATTTGTAAGTGAAGGTAAAGAAGCCTAATTTAAACACACAAAATACGTATAATTTAACGCGTAGTGGTTGAGGTTCAGTGATCAACGTGCTTTACCAGTCTCCTAAGGTGACCGGATCGAAATCAAGTTGAAAAATATACATATATTGCTTTAGTTTTTTTGGTGGAAGTTGATCGGCCATGACACACGTTTTTTATAAGATATGTCAATATCTTGGATATTTGAATATTTCAATACTTTAATTACCAAATCGTCGGTAATAATAATTATAATAATACTAATACTAATACTATTAAAAATAATAATAATAGTAATACTTAAAATATGATAAGTTAGAAGCTCATCAACGCTTAGTTCATACTATTGCAAAGAGAAAGGTGTTATTTAGGTAACCATATTGCATTGTTGTTAAATAATAATATATCAATCTGTATTTTGTATCAATTGCAAATTACTAGTATAATTATTTAAGTGTAAGATCTCACGTTTATGTCCTTGAGGGTAAGGAAACAAATGATTAGAGATAGAATAACTATGGAATACGAGTGTGGGAAGAAATAGAGTTACCCCGACAAAATCCACGGAAACCATGTTCCCCAACACAAGCTTATTGGTTTGGGGATTCAACAAAAGACGTCACGTAACAGAGGCGAGAGCTCTACGACAGGGCCAAAGTGTTCCCTTAGAATTGTATTTATGACTAATAGCATAACATCATTGGCGGAAACGTTAGGACTTTAATTTGTAGTTTGAAACGTTCTTACATTCTTTAGACTTTTAAGTTATTAATATAAAATCAGTATTTGAAATGGGGTGTTGGTAATTAATAAAACATTAATAATGACGGGAATTTGACATAACAACTTCAGCGAAAACTCATATATAAAGCTTAGTGTTCAAAATATTACTGATGCAAGCGCATGGTATAAATACATTCAAACTTCATTTTTAAATATTTATGTTTAAAGCTTGTTCGATAGGAGTTTAATAATGTGTTTATTTTTTTCCTTCCAAACTTTATTGTTAATTTTTAGTTTAAAATTCTTAAACTTCAATATAGCATTAGAATTAGTTATGTATACATACTACTTTAATTATGTTAGAAAGACTTCAACTTTGAATATTAAATAATGGAAATATGAGCCAAGGCAGTCACGAACATTTTAACTACATAATATCACACCAATAAACTTGGTCTTTTTAAGAATTGCTACTACTTTGCGATAGAAAATACAAACCTTTCATGATCAATAGTACTGAACACACTAGCATATTAAATTATGATTTGTGCGTATATAAGGGGGATTAAGAATCAGTAAAACTAACTTCCATGATGTTTTAAAAAAAATAATTAAAGCATACATTTCTTTAAAGCCAAGTAGTATGTACTCTAACGGGGTAAAAACAAGATCCCAGACAACTAGTGCGTGTACGACTCATCTGCACTATCCATGCATAAGCCGTACATGTGTACATGTGCATGTGTGTGGATGATGAACACATACCTAACCCGTGCATAAGACGTACACGTGAATTTGCGTGGATGAAGCATGCATGCATAACCCGTGTAAGTACACATGTGCTATTACGTGGGTTATGAACACATACATAACTAGTGACTAAGTCTTGCATGTGAACATGATCATTTGCATGGATAAAGTACACATTTACATAACCCGTGCTTAACCTGTTACATGCGCATGTGCATTTACGTGGATGAAGCATACGTACAGAACCCGTACTTAAGCAGTTGTGTGCACATGTGAATTTGCATGGACGAAGCACACATTTATATATCCCGTGCTGTAGCCGTTATATACACATGTACATTTGTGTGGATGCAGCGCACGTAGGTAACCCGTGCTTAAGCCGTTATTCACACATGTGCATTTGCATGGAGGCAGCGCACGTACGTAACCCGTGCTTAAGCCGTCTAATGCACATATGCGTTTGCATGGATGAAGCACACATTTATATAACGCGTGCTTAAGCCGTTAAGTACACATGTGCATTTGCGTGGATGCAGCGCACGTATAACCCATACTTGAGCCGTGTATGTGCACATGTGCATTTGCGTGGATGAAGCACATTTAAATTACCGGTGCTTAAGCCGTTGTGTGCATATGGAGATTTGCACGGCTACTGCACATGTGTATGAGACGTCCATAATACCGTGCAGGTATATACTTTTACTTTAATTCTTTTACTCTCATTCTCATCAACAATATTAAGTAACCTTCATTTTTGGTAGGTGTTTTTCCTCCAGGCGGTGTTATAGAGACTTTTCGACGAATAACAGCTGAATGATTGTAAAACTCCATAACGTCCACTGAGCTAGGATACAAGATCAACAGGTGGCAGCATAGTACTGATGTAACTACTGTCACACAGTTCATAGCTTTACAAAATTATTTTCGTGTCCGATTACAATAGAATATGTTGCGTTATTTGTTACTTGGCAAACATGTCAAAGATACTAACTAAAGCTTTGCTCGTTGCAAATAATAAACTTCAAAACTAAAATTCTTACTGACAGTTATTAGTTGCTTGTAATGTACTTTGAAGGTGATGGCTTTGCTGTTCATACTAAACCAAGAAGCCTAGCCTCTCTTGTGTTTCTTACGGTGTCAGCGAGGACCAAGTATTGCAACACGTACTTGCGAGCATAACACAATTAGAGCACTTAGAGGATTGATGAAAGTTTTCACTTTCGGAGGGCGCTTGCTTTTTGAATCTCATCTATCATCCTTCTTTTTCGTTTGCATCTTCATTTGGGCTTCGGCCCCAGGTTCCCTACGTATCATGACGGATCTTAGCAATGCTTCCGGCTTATCGCAACTCGGTCACCAAACTCCAGCTAATATAGGGCCAAACGGTCGGCAGAAAACTCAACCCCGGATTGTTACCGGAACGGTACGGTCAGGACTTACCACCACTGTTTCTCCTACTTACGCTGACTGCATTACTAAAGGGCAGCGCATTCGCTCTCGATCTCTCTCGGATGGTGATCCATCCATAGATACGAAGAAACAGCGAGTTACATCTATTATTGATCCAAGTATGAGCAACACCATGGATTGGACATCATCTACTTCCGTCGATACCTCAAACTCACATCACCAACCAGAACCAATATATAACTTCCTGCTGACAGATTATGACCAAAAGTACAATACCGTTAGAGCAGTTTTTCAGCAGTTGATTAAATATGTGCCTCGTCCTGAGATACGCGAAATCGTCAAAAATCGCAGAGGCATTATACTAAAATCTACCAACTCAAATTTTGTATCGCATGTGCGAGACAAAGCCACTTTTGAGATCTTTGGACCAAAGGCTAAACTCTCCGCACTAACTCCAAGTGCACGTAAAACTCCTCCTCCTCGTAGGCGATTGTCAATGCTATCCGTTGTTATACGAGGTGTTGAACCAGATCTCACCGATGAGGAAATCTATGAGGAATTACATCAGGAAGGATTTCCTGTAAAGCGATGTATCCGGATAAAGAACGCTAACGGTGCAACATATCTTGTACGGGTTCTCACCGATCAGCCACAGTTGATAGACCAGCTTTTGTCCACTGGAGCTTACATTTATCGAAGACGTTACAAAGTAGAACCTTCTCGCACACCTCCTCCTCTTCCGCTAAGATGCGAGAGATGTCAACTGTATAATGCACATCCCACATCCGAGTATACTAATGATAATAAGTGTGGCTATTGTTCATTACAACATACTACGAAGGATTGCCCCAATCAAAAGGCGCCACCACAGTGTAGTGCGTGTCCTGAAAAGCATCCTACATATAGTTACAGATGTAAAGCTAAGCCACAACCGGAACCTTCTAAACCAGAACTGGTTGCACCCATAAGGTCTGCTGACCGTCCCACTCCACCTGCAAACTCTTTACTTCATCCTGTTACTGTTGAAGATCTGCTCCGATTCCTCACGATTATTCTACAGAACATTCATCCGTTTCTTCGCACTCACATTCTCAACCAAATCATCCATGCAGCTAAACTTCTGTTTAACCTTCAGCTCCATGCAACATATTCTGGACCAACAGTCCATTTTCAAATCCAAAATATCGAAGTTTACGTTTAATATGGCACCTTCCATTTGCAATATTTTTTGTATTTTCGTAATGGCGTATAGCTTCTTATTTATGAACATACGCTCACTATTGACACATCAAGTACTATTCACGCAGTTATTACAGGAAGAACACATCTCAGCCTTCGCACTCAACGAAACTTATCTGGCTCCTTATCTACAGTGTTACATACCAAAATATAACTTACTACGTCATGATGCTCCGTCCGGACCCCGTCTATACGGCGGTACAGCTATCGGCATTAGCACTTGTCTACAATACCGCACTCTTACCATGCCTCAAACTTTCAATCTGCCTGAATACAATGTAACTACTCTCTACCTTCGGGGTCGCACAGTCACATTTGCCACAATCTATGTTCGGCCAGGAAACATTCTCACCTATGATTTCTTTCGTTTTATTGATACGCAATCCCGGCATTATATTATCATGACAGACTTGAATTTCCATAGTAGAACATAGCGCGACAAACAGCAATTTCTTGATTTTATACAAACTTCTACTACAGGAGAATTTCACATCTTGCCACAACCTACGAGGCCAGCTATCAACACAACGCCTGACGTAGTAATAACCTTGTCTTCTCTTTCACCTCTTATTACCACTACTGTACTCGATTCCATCGGCAGCGATCATGTTTCTGTTAAACTAGAACTGCAATGTACAGTGAAGTCGTCAAATCACTTACCAGCTAGAAAAAAATATCTATATCATAAGGCTAATTGGGATCAATACCAATCCACAATAGACGACGCCATTAGTACACTCACTATACCTACCTCGCAGCATAGTCTTGATCGCGTTATCACTGACCTTACTACAGCAATTCAAGAAGCAGCGGAACATTCTATTCCGTCTACTCATGTACAACCGCATAAACCTATTTTGCCACCAAGATATCTTGCATTAATTTCTGCTTCACGTCGAGCTTATCGTGAATATAGAACCAGCGGCAACTTGGAGGCACTGCGCTTACACCGCCAATATCTGCGAATAACACACAACTACGTTGTAGCATACAAGAAAAGACAGTGGATTTTAACGTGTAACTGCAGAAACTCATCCCAGCAAAAATATTGGCGTAAATTCAACCAACTTACTGAAGAAACGTCTCGTACACCCTATCCTCTTATTCACAACCATCAATCTCTTAATAATGACATCGACAAGGCTAATATTTTTGCTACATTTTTTCAAGAAGTCTTCACTCCTCTTTCTGGAGGGCACACACCGCACCGCCTTCAAACTTCTATCAATCGTCACGCCGATCCGACCGCTCCTCATCTACAGCCTTCTGACCACCATACTCTGGAACCTAATAATCCACTTACCCAAGCTATAGACCCAGATGACATCAGGGTTATTTTAGCAACCAAACGCTGTACGGCACCTGGATTCGACTCCATCACCTATGCTCTCATCAAACAAACACCGCTTTCTTTCATTCTGATTCTAAGCCATATTTATACTTTTATCCTGCGCACTGGCTTCTTTCCGCTCGATTGGAAGTATTCTAAAGTTATTTTATTTCCTAAGCCTAAGAAACCACCATCCGACGTACAGTCGTATCGCCCGATCCATTTAACAAGTTGTCTCTGCAAATTATTAGAACGTATACTCGTTCGTCGGCTTCACGACCACCTCCTCATGCACAATCTTCTGCCGATCCATCAAGCCGGGTTCCGACCGCGCTTCAGTACGCTCGATCAGCTCTTAAGACTCGCCACTGCTATTTATAACCAATACAACAAGGGATTTCCTTCTTGTTTAGTTACATATGATTTGGAAAAGGCACTTGATAAGGTGTGGCATCCTGGCTTGATATACAAATTACACAACTATATGCTGCCCATATCTTACATACGATTAATCAATACTTTCTTAACAGGACGTCTTGCATATATTTCTATTAACAACGCTTTATCACACCCCATATTCTTACATTCTGGCGTACCTCAAGGTTCTTCTCTGTCTCTTTGTTATATCTACTGTACGTTGCTGATCTCAGACTGACTCCTCACGTCCAAGTCTACCAATTCGCCGATGACACAGCATTTCTCACAACAGCTCGCACTATCCAGCGTATTAATAGACTCATGCAGCCAGCTATCGACACATTTGTCCGTTGGTGTCAGGTCTGGAGACTCAGTATTAACTCAGCGAAAACACAATCTGTAGTTTTTCTACCACCACGTAGACGATCCAGAGTGTTTCGCAATCCGAATTTATTAAATATTCACGTGGACGACACGCCAGTTCCTTTCACATCATCTCTTACTTACCTTGGGGTGATATTTGACTCAAAGCTTACGTGGACTCCGCATCTTAAGAAAATTGTTACTCAAGACTAAACCTACTAAAGAACAGACTAAATCTACTTAAACCTTTAGTTGGCTCCAGCTGGGGTTTACGACCACCTACTGTCCTCCACACTTACAAATCTTTTATGAAGACTACTTTAACCTATGGCCATACAGCTTGGGCCGCAGCTCCCGACAAATTTTATAAACAATTGTCTATAATGGAGCGGCATGCTTTTAGATTGGCCTATCGAATTCACTTACCAAGCCCAACCAGACTTCTCTACGATCTCATAGACTTTCCACCACTGCTCACCCATCTAGAACAGCTTCGCATTCGTTACATCACGAAACGCTTTGATTTACGACACCCCATGCTTCAGGATATACTACGATATGACCGAGACAATGATGCACCGCCATGATACGTCGACACTCCGCTCCAACACTATCTTACACTGTATCACTTGCAAATGGATCCTGCCGATCGAGACCCAGAAGTATTTGATATATATCATCCACGCCATTTGTCATCTTCCATCTATCCATCATATGCACAGTAATAACCAACTAACATGGGCCTCCTCTGTCTACATCAGTTCCTGAGTAGCTCCAGAAACAGAAGATAACAGCATCCGTTCACGAACAGAACCTAGTGTTGTGGCGTCCAGTACAATTCATCCTCATTTTCATCATCATTTCTAAATATTATTTCGTTAAGTTGTAATTTCTGTTACTGTTTTTCTTATTTGTTATTATATTCACGCACTTAGCCTTCATGCACTGACAGTTTGTTATTTTCTTGTTTCACATTTCTAATAGCCTCCATGCACATATTACCTTTATGTTGTTATTATCATCAGGTTTTTGTGTCACCTGTTGCAACTTATCTCTATTGTATATATGTTAATTACTTAAAATAATGAATGAATAAAGGAAAACCCCTTAGACCAACCAAATTTTTGTAGCCTCTCCATTCCTAATACAACACTTCCCCGAAGAAAGGGCGCAACCCTTTAACCGGGTAGACGACAAAAAAAAGCTTTGCTGTTCGACTTACTGTACTTATTCGTACACATGAATCGCCAGACATTACCCCTACGCCAGCTTCAGCTTCTGAACCTGTCACGATCAATCAATTCCTTACATTTCTTACAGTCTCTCTACAAAACATCCATCCGTTACTCAGACAACATATCCTTCAGCAAATTCATTTCGCTGCCAAAAGCATCTTCCACATTAATTTCACTGGTACGTATTCTGGCAACTATGTTCATTTTCACTCAATTCCTTATGAAACTGCTGTCTAACACCTTCCTACATCTACTGATCATCACGCTGATTATGGGCATTCATTTTTTGTTTTTAAATATTCGCTCTTTAGCTAAAAATAAACCTTTGTTTGAACAACTACTTTTGGAAGAACATATTAATTGCTTCTTCCTGAATGAAACCTATCTTACTTCTGCCTCGCTTTGCAAAATACTGTTATACCATCTACTCCGTCACGACTGCCTTACGCCCTCATGTCGCGCCAATGGTGGCGTAGCTATCGGATTCCCTCCTACAATTCCTCATAGACTCCATAGCTCTGGGATACAATCCTTGCCCGAACACATAATCAGTACCTTATATTTCCAACAATGTTATGTAACAGTAGCCACCATATACATCCGACCTGGACATCCCATTCCTTTGCAGTTCTTTCAGTTTATTTCAAACTCATTTCGCAGTTATATTATCATGGCAGACATTAACTTCCACTTTCGCTCCGATAGAAAAAAATCGGCCTTTCGCACATACATCCAAACTCATACCACTGGATTTATCCATAACCTCCCAAAACCTACCAGACCCAGCAGTAACACTACACCTGATGTCGTCATTACATCATCCAATTTACTTTCTCAGATGCAAGTGGATGTGCTGGATCCCATGGGCAGCGACCACGTGCCTATAAAGCTTATCATCACTCCCCACGGCCAGCACCATCCAGTTCCTCCTGTCATACCTCCCAGGCTCATTCCTCGGTACGATAGAGCAGATTGGCCGAATTACCGTAATTATCTCACCACCCAGTTAGAAAACATTACTACTCCCACCACCGAACAAGATTTATACAACACTCTTCATACGATCACTCACAGCATCCAACAAGCATCCTCTAAATATATACTGCACACCCCTCTTCATCCGTACAAACCTACCTTACCGCCTCAATACTTGCCTTTGATTCGTCGCTCGCGACAATTGTATAGGGACTACAAACGTACCGGCAATCTGGAATTGCTTCGCTTATCTCGTCAATACCAACGAACTGTGCATAATTACATTGTAGCATACAAGAAACGTAACTGGATCAAAACATGTAATAAGCTATCAGCCAATACGCATCCCACAAAATTCTGGAAGAGATTTAATCAACTCACTGGTAAATCTTCTAGCACTCCATATCCGTTAATTGTGAATGACACTCCTCTCCATACCGATACTGAGAAAGCAAATGCTTTTGCTCATTACCTTCGGGATATCTTCACTCCACTCTCACCCACCATCCCGAATCGTAACCATCCGGCCGACCATCTTAATCTCCATGCATCTGACTTACAACCAAATCCCGATCACGCTCTTCCACCCAACTCACCGCTCACGGTACCCATCACAGTCGCTGAAATTCATACTGTCATTGCTCGTAAACGCAATACCGCTCCTGGTCTTGATACTATCACCTATCGCCATATCAAAGAGGGTCCCTATGTTCTGCTTTACTTACTCTCCCTGATTTTCACCTTTGTTCTCCGTACAGGATTTATTCCCGCTGACTGGAAAACTTCTGAAACCTTAATGTTTCTGAAACCCGGTAAGCTAGCAACCTCTGCCTCATCATACCGCCCTATACAACTTACTTTAGTCTTCAGTAAAATCCTTGAACGAATCTTAGTCTCCCGTCCTGATATTCATCTCACTACTCACGACTCCATCCCTATTCATCAAGCAGGCTTTAGACCATCTTTCAGTATTAATGATCAACTTCTTCGCCTCACAACACATATCACCAATCAATACAACCTCATGAAACCTTCTTGTCTTGTGCTCTTTGATTTAGAAAAAGCATTCGACAAAGTTTGGCATAGCGGACTCTTGTATAAACTCTACTCATTCCACCTTCCATATTGTTATATTCGCTTCATCTTTCACTTCCTTTCCAGCCGCCTGATATATATCTCAATTAACAACACTCTCTCACATCCTGTCTTCATTCGTTCAGGTGTTCCACAAGGTTCTGCCCGTTCCCCTTTACTGTATTTACTGTACGTGGCGGACTTCCCTCGCCTTCCTCTCAATATCAGTCTATTCTAATACGCTGATGACACGGCCTTCCTAGCCACTGGCAACACTATTCATAAGATTAATAATATTCTCCAAGAAGCCATAAATTCTTTCTTCACCTGGTGTCAACATTGGCGTCTCAAAATCAATGCGGATAAGACTCAGGCAATTGTGTTTCTTCCTCCTGGTTCACGCAGCCGCATCCATCGTAATCCCACAAGACTCCGTCTACAGGTCGATAATTCACCTATCTTCGCAAGCAAAACAGTCACCTATCTCGGCATACCTTTCGATTCTCAGCTGAAAGGGAATGCTCATCTTAAACGCATCACAGCCAAAGCCACAAACCGTCTCAACCTCCTCCGTTGCCTTATAGATACCACTTGGGGTCTCCAAGCAAATACGGTCTTAAACACCTATAAAGTATTCATGTGGCCTGTCCTGACGTATGGGTATACAGCTTGGGTCGATGCCCCGATTTCCTTTTACAAACGCTTGCTCATTTTAGAACGCCATGCCCTACGTCTTGCTTACCGTATTAGGCTTATTAGTCCTACCAGAGATCTGTATGCTCGGACCCCCTTCCCCGACCTTCTGTACCACCTAGAAGATTTGCGACTTCGCTATATAACGAAGCGATTCCAGAATCACCATCCTATGCTATTCGACACCATGCACCCTGATGCTACATTTCGCAAGTCATGTGCACCCTTACGCCATACACCATTATCTCTATTATTCACAATCTATCATTATACTCTCCCGCCCAACAGTCCATTCCTACCAATCATCGAAGATTACATCACAGACTTGAACTCACCTTACATAGTTCCATCATATGTCGCACAGTAATCCTTCCGTACTAACAGGGCTCCCCATGTCTCCATTATGTCCAGAGCAGCCCCTGGATGAGAAGATAACCTGCATTCGTCCGACTAACATTTCATAGTGTTGTATCGTCAATCGCACCTTACTCTCATCTCATCACACGACCATCATTTTCTATAGTATCGCTTATACATATATTAATTTGTATTGTATATATTAATTTCTATTCTATATATTTATTTGTTTTGTATATATTAATTTGTATTGTATATGTTACTTTGTGTTATCACAGTTGTCCTCAAATCCTGACTCACTTTCCGCTCTTAATGATTATGGCCACAAGGCCATAATGACCATTATTGATTTGGATTTATTCGAATAAATAAATAAATAAATAAATAAATAAATAAATAAATAAATAAATAAGACCCTCCATTAACCAACTACATGTACTCTAACATCCCCAGCTTCCTTCACTCCCTCATCCCGAATAAAGGGCGTAACCCTTTGGGCGGGCGCTAGCCTCGGCTAGCAAAAAAAAAATGCTGTTCGATCTTTACCTTTGAGCTGAACCCAGCCTCTCTTACAACCGTTAATCTGTTAGCGAGGATCAGGTGTAGCAGACGCACTTATGAGCATCGCAGACCTACGTTGTTTAGAGGATTGACGAAAGTTAACACTTTCGGAGGGTCGCTTATATTTTTGAAATATCATCATCATCTTCCTCATTATTTTCTTTCACTTTATTTCTCATACTAGTAAAATCACACGGATAGGTTTTGCTGGTCTTGGGACCAATGCACAAGAGTGTACCCCCATACGTGGGGCCACCGGCTCCTGGTTCTTCTGTAGGAGACGGTGAGAATATATCTCGCTCCGGTCGTACCAGGCACCTTTCATGGGGTAGTCAAACCAGTTCGCGAGTAACTAGACCCAGAGATCTTACTGATTCTGGCCACTCTGCTCACTCCAGTAAACGGCCTCGTGATAGATCTCGGTCTCCTGTTCTAAGGACCAACAAAGACTCTGCAATGGACACTGCTAACGCTTCATCTTCAAATATCTACAACACCAAAAAACCAATTTACACGTTTCTACTGACAGATTTCGACACAAAATACACTCATCCTAAGATGGTGTTTCTACAAATCATCTAGTACCTACCACGAGTTAGCATGGAAAATATTGTTAAAACCCGGAATGGCTTTATTATTCGTTCTAAGGACCCGAATTTCGGTACTACACTCCGAAACAAAGCATCTTATGAGATCTTTGGCAAAACTGCAAAACTAGTAAAACAAGCTGATAGGAAAATCAAACATTCACCACCTCCTCGAAAACCACCCATGTTTTCTGTAGTTATCAGAGGAGTGATAACTTATGTAAGCGACGAAGAGATTCTCGAAGAACTCAAACAAGAGGAAATCAACGTTAACAGGTGCATTCGTATTAAAAATAGCAATGGCCCCACTTACATGGTTCGCATTCTATCGCAAAATCAAAGTTCCTTAGACTATCTCCTAAGTCATGGAGCTCCTATCTATAAGAAACTCCGTCGCGTTGAACCTTCCAAGACAACAAGGCCTCTACCAATCCGATGTGAGAAGTGTCAAACCTATAATTCTCACTTGACATACCAACCTCCAAACACATCTAAATGCGGGTACTGTAGTGGACCTCATGAAACAAAAGCTTGTAAAGATCAGCAGCAACCACTAACTTGCTCTGCGTGTAACGAACATCATCCAACCTACAGTTATCGCTGTAAGGGTAAACCGCAAGCACTACCTGAACGTCCAGAACTCACAGTAACAGTACAAAGCTTCGACAAATCCACGCCACCTACTCAGACTCTCGCTCAGCCTCTCAGTGTCGATCTTCTTCGTTACATCACCATAGTCCTCCAAAATGTTTTTCCATTCCAACGCGAGCACATTCTTTGGGTTGCCATTTCAACAGCTAAATCTTTGTTCAACTTAAACTTTACAGCTACATATTCTGGCAATTTTGTCCACTTTCACATCCCACCTCTAGAAACAGCAGTCTGAAACCAACATGGCAGTATACATAATGGTTTTGACTTTACTCCTTGTAAACATTCGATCTTTTCATCAACACAAAATACTTCTAGAGCCACTCCTGCTAGAAGAGAGAGTTGATATTGTAGCTCTCAATGAAACAGCTTTAAAACAAACCATTACTGCGCGACTTTCAGGGTATCAAATTCGATGCGATTACCATGATGCGCATGCGCGCGCTCAAGGAGGAGTACTGATTGCCTTTTCTCCAAAACTTCCTTATCGACAATATAATCCTCCGGCATTTGCACAGCTACCTGAACATCTCTTCTACTCTATATACTATCCTTCTATCACAATAAATTTAGCCACTATATATATCCGCACTGGGCATCCAATACCATTTTCTTTTTTCGATTATATAGCCCGTAATTTTAAAAACATAATTGTCATGGCCTATGTAAACATTCATAGCAGAAGTGCCAGGGAAAGAGAACGATTTAGGGAATTTATTTCAACCACCCTACAACTTTATATATCTACCTTCCTGGTCCCACTCGACCAGCCAGTCAAACAACTCCAGATGTGGTAATCACTTCTTTATCGCTTGTAAATGATTGTGAATTGCAGGTTCTCGACACGATCGGAAGTGATCATTGTCCGATCAAACTGTCCATTAACAAGGGTCAATCCTCTGTAAAACAATTACAACCTCATTTTATTCCCCGTTATGATTAAGCCGACTGGCCTCAATTCCGGCAGTTCATACATACCCTGGTCTCAACCCTTCATCCACCAACTACTGAAAACGATATGTATAGCACAGTCAACCAGATTACAAACATCTTACATACCAGTGCTCAACAAACCATCCCTGAGGAGAAATTTTATCCTTCTAAACCTAAATTGCATCCTCAATATCTGTCTTTAGTACAAAAATCACGCCAACATTTCCGAGAATACCAACAAACCGGACACGAGGAATGTCTTCGCCATCACTGGCAATGGCATCGCACAGTAACTAATTATCTCATAGCATATAAACGTCGAAGCTGGATGAGCGCCTGTAATAAATTAAACGATGAAGCATCACCAAGCCGGTATTGGAAATCTTTCCATAGGCTCACAGGCAGAAATACTAAAATTTCGTATCCACTTTTGGACAATAGTACCCCTCTGTTTACTGATCTAGATAAGGCCAACGCTTTTGCAACGCAATTGCAGACAGTTTTTACACCTGCAGTATCTCCTCCTTTACGTAAGCGTATAGACTTGGCTACTATTCCAGCTCTACAGCCGTCACTTTTACACACAATCGATGAGGAAGCCCCTATTACATCACCAATCACTACTCACGAACTTCAACGTGCTTTCCATAAGAAAGCAAAACTGCACCAGGCATTGATCGTATTTCCTACCGGCTACTAAAAGAGGCTCCGCTTTCTTTCCTTACGTTACTTTATTCTCCGTACCCGCTTTTATCCTGTCGACTGGAAAGTATCCAAAATCTGCATGTTTCTCAAACCTCATAAACCGGCACATGATGTAACGTCTTATCGCCCTATCCAGCTCACATCAGTCTTTAGTAAACTGTTCGAAAAAATCCTGGTACAAAGGCTTCATATATATATCCAAGAACATAACTTATTACCTACACATCAAGCAGGCTTTCGACCCTCATTTTCTATTAATGACCAGTTACTTCGTCTTTCGACCATTATCACCAATCAATATAACAAAGGTCTCCCATCATGTCTCGTCTTAATGGATCTGGAAAAAGCTATCGACAAAGTTTGGCACTATGCGCTCATACGAAAGTTGCAGAAACTTAACCTTCCCATCAGTTACTTACGTTTTATATATATACCTTCTTAACTAATAGAATCGGATATGTTTACATAGGATCTGCCATCTCCCGTCCTATTTTTCCATACTCCGGAGTTCCACAGGGTTCTGCACTTAGCCCACTTCTCTATATACTGTACGCCTCCGATATACCACCACCTACACGGAATGTGTACTTATTTCAGTATGCGGATGATACGGCATTCTTAGCTCTGGGCAAGGCCATGCAACAGATCAACATAACCTTGCAATCAACTCTAAATAATTTTATGCAATGGTGTACCACTTGGCGACTAACTTTAAATGCCGGAAAAACACAAGCATTGGTATTTCTACCTCCTAAACGACGCTCCAAGGTTCAACGTAACCCTCGCAACCTTAATATATCTCTGCAAGGCCATACACTTCGACCAACACCTACAGCTACATATCTCGGGGTGTTTTCGACTCTAAATTAAATTAGAAAGCTCACTTAGAGAAAATAACACAAAATGCCACTTTGCGGCTCAATCTTCTACGTCGTCTAACAGGAACTACTTGTGGTTTAAACGCGCCTCTCTTAATCAACAGATACAAAATGTTCCTCAGGCCCATTTTAACATTTGGCCATATTGCTTGTTGCAATGCTCCAACAAAATTTTACGACCGATTATCGATACTAGAACGCCATGCTATTAGACCTGCCTATCGCATAAAATTACCATACCCGAACTTCATGACATACGAACACATCAACTTTCCTCACCTTATTCAACATCTTGCAGACCTCCGTTTGAAACATATACTCTCTCGCCTACCGGTCTCCCACCCATTACTCCTAGATACTTTACAAGCTGATGCTGAAACTGATGCACCGCATAAATATCTGCATACACCGTTAAACGTTCTCCTTACGCTATACCTAAAATCTATACATCCTACAGCTGAAGACCACGACATATTTCATATATATCTTATACCAGATCATCATCATCATTTGTTTCCATTTTAGCACAATGTCTCAATTCACTACTAACTTTGGGCTTTCCCCGTGTTTCCATTAGTCTCGAGTCACCCCGAGACAGAAGAACTAACATGCATTCGTGTATCTAACACTATGTTTGTGATTGTGGCGTGTACGCACTGCATTTCATTTTATACTATCATGTTTATTTCATAATTCAACGCACTGCTTTCATGCCAAAGTTCCATTCTGTTTTCTACCTGCACCAATTATATAATTATATATGTATTTTGTTTACTTACCTGCACATTTAAATTTATTCACTCACTTCTTGTTTTGTTTATTGTTACTTTCAGCACTATTCGTTTATAAAACTGCACTTAGACCATCTTATATGCTATAAACCCACCAGTTTCGTCAATTCTGTGCCAATGAAAGGGCGTAACCCTCTAATGGCTAGGGTTAGGAGACACTCTACCAGCATACCTTTTTGAAATGAAAATAGATGAATAAAGTTTAACGTACCAATCTTTAACCCTGTAACCTTTAAAAAAAACTTTGCTGTTCTTTCAAGTCGATAGTACTATCGACATCAGCTGTGACGTACCAAACGTCAGCACGGCTGCTTTTTGTAATCATGTCCACGATCCTGGGACTTGCTCGTCAGATATTCGCTGAGCAACAGCTATCAGATTTATCTCAGCCAAGGGTAGCGCGTTGCGACACGTTTAGACTGTGGCATTTCCTCACCTAAGCCACTATCCGAATGGATGGCTTATACCTGCTTACCATACCTCATTAGTTGTTTTGTGTGCTCATCATCATGGCTACTGGACCTCACGCTTCTAATCTTTCCTTGGGCCACTCCGCTCCGTCTGCTTCTGCCGACAAGCGAAGGGAGAGCTCTAAACGGACAACACGTAATGAAGTTCATCCGAATCATCCTCAGTCACCTAAACCAAAACTCAATCACACTCTCAGCGAATCATCTACTGCATCTGATTCATCTCATCACATAGACGCTGAAGCATATTCTTTCACTTCTGTTAAACCAGCCATTTCTACATTTCTTCTTACCAACTATGATCCTCAGTATTTTGATCTAAAGAAGCTGTATCATCGCATCAAATACATACCTCGCACGAGCATCGCACAAATCATCTACATACAGAAAGGCATAATAATTAAAACGCCAGACGACAAATGTGCATCCACCCTCCGCAATTCTTATTCCTTTGGAATCTTGGTAAAAAACGCTTCTATCTCTAAACTCAACACTCCATCAGCCAAGCAACCACCGCCACCACGCAAACAACCTGCTTTGTCAGTTGTCATCCGAGGTGTTGATCCGTCCTTTACAGACGAAAAAAAAAAGTCAGGAACTCCAGCTTGATGGATATTATATCATTAAATGTATCCATATCAAAAACGCACAAGGAAACAACTGCAGTGTCCGTGTTTTAACCAATTCTCATGACACCATAGACTCTCTTCTCTCAAATGGCGCCTTCATTTACCGCAAACGTCATCGTGTCGAGCCTTCTCGTTCTCCTGCTCTACTTCCTATGCGGTGTGAAAAGTGCCAAGTATATAACGATCATCCGACCGGCGCATGTCCGAACCAACTCAAATGTGGATTCTGCACTGGCCCTCATATCACCCGCAATTGTACTAACCTGAAAGAAACTTCTAAATGTTCCACATGTAATGAAACTGGACATTCTTTTTACAGTTACCAATGCAAGGCTAATCCTACTGCGGATCCGTTCAAGCCATAATTAACGGTACCATTAAAACCGCATATCACTCAATCAGCATCTGTTCCTCAAGATATCTGTCAACCAATTACAATCACCCAATTCTTGTGTTTTCTTACTGTTACTCTAAAAAACATTCACCCATTACTTCGCAACCATATTCTTTGCCAAGTCCAGCAAACTGCCAAAGCCATACTTAACATCAACTTTACAGCTACTTACTCTGGCCAAACTGTTTACTTTCATTCAGATCCGTTGCAAACAGAAGTTTAAGACTCTCTCCGACAACATCTGGTTTCTTCACATCATTGTGGATCTCACTTTTCTCTTTTTGAACATTCGTTCTTTACCTCAACATAAAATCTTATTTGAACAGCTCCTCTTTGAAAAACATGTTGCGTGTTTCGTTTTTAACGAGACACATCTTAAGGCCCACGCCCACGTAAGCAGCCAAATTATACTATGCTCCGGCACGATAACTTGATACAAGCGAGGAGGGCAAGTGGAGCTTCGCCATAGGATTTTCACCATCTGTTCCTTATCGCCGCACTACTCTTCCCATAACTCCACTCCGCGAACATCTAGTTACTACTTTATATTTCAAACAGCTCAACATCACTCCTGCCACCATCTACATCCGTCCTGGACATCCTCTTCGAGATCCGTTTTTTCAGTACATTTCAGATAACTATCGTACTTACATCATTCTAGCGGATCTGAATTTTTACAGTCGCACTCCTCGCCAGATACAGGATTTTCGCAATTAAAAATGGATGATGTAAAATAAAATGTTAAAATAAAGTTTAATAAATCTACCAGTACCCATCCACAATTTTCCAATCCCCATCATTCCTTTACTCCATTTCCCGATATAAAGGGCGATACCCTTTGGGCGGGAGCTAGTCGTCCACGACTAGCAAAAAAAAAACTTTGCTGCTATAGGTGGTGTTACTGCGTAAGACACCAAATTTATAAACTCTTTTTCTTTTTCGTTGCATCTCGAATATGCTTTTGCATCACCTCTGTACTACGAGGAAGTCCCCTGTGCCCTAAACATGTCATCTGCGTACTGTGTGTAAACCACCTGTATGGTTCATGTAAATCATCTGGGTACTGCGTGTAAATCACCTGTGTGTTACGTGTAAATCATCTCTGTCCTACATATAAATAACGTGGTTACTGCGTGTAAATCGCCTGTGTGTTACGTGTAAATCATCTCTGTCCTACATGTAAATCACCTGGTTACTGCGTGTAAATCACATGTGTGCTACATGTAAATCACCTGTAAACTACATGAAAATCGAATACGTGATACTTGTAAATCACCTGAGCGGTAGTGCAAATCTCTTTGCAGGATGTGTACGTGTGCATTGCACATGTTCAGTACACTTGAAGATGTTGAATAGGACCTGTGACGTATATGTGCATCGCATGTACAGGCGTGCATTTATACAGATGATGCACATGTTGCATCCGTACAATTGTACATGTACTATACGGATATTGCACGTGCATTGTGCTGTCTGGGATATGTGTTGACGTGAAGTCTACTCAATACTATTCCTTAAGTTCAATATTCATTTCAAGTGTATTATAATAAAGGTTAAATTTTAGGTTTGCTTTTTAACTAGCAACTTTATTCGCGTGAAAACACATAACATTTAACAATATTAATGTTATATTTCATTGTAAAAACGCCAGAAATACATGAAAAATTATGGTATTTTCATTTATGTTTGCTTATGAATTTTAATTTTTCAGCAGGATTATGTTACGTTTCGGAATATATACGCAAGCACTAATACCAAACAAATTATTACAATTAACATGTATAGCCCAAGAAAATTTCAATATTTCAAAGATTGTTTTTATTCATTGGAATAATGTATCTATAAGGTTACCTAATTATGTTTTGTTGTATATAATTACATATAATTATATATCCCGAAACGTAACATACTCTTGCTGAAAAATTAACATTCATAAGCAAACATTAAATAATAAATAGACTTTTCATATTTTTTCACAGATGTTATTATGGACAATTCTGATATCGAGACTAAATGTAATTGTGTACCGAATTGTAACTTTTTAGAAATATCTGGCTTGAGTCAACAATTCAGGTACGTACATACTAAGCTGATAAAAAACAAATCCTGTATAACATTATGTTAAGTTATGGAATATTTAATTTAATGATTCGAATATCGTTATATTTAATGTTACATATTTGCAATTAGAGATATTTATAATGTTTTATCTGGAGAATTATATTATTGTGATTTTAATTGTGATCTGTGAGTGACATAAAGTCTGGTTATGAAATAACTGAATTAAGTGACACTTCAATATTCGAATGGAAACTTTTGGAAGCAGAGCAAACGGCGTATTAGTGAAACACCAACAACAGCAAGAAAGTACATGGCAATCACATAACAGAAATGCATTTCAATAACTTGCGACAAGCGGTTGATAAACATACCATTCCCTTCCTTCACTTAGTAATTTGTTCATCTCCATAGCATGGTTATTAAGAACTGCTTCGAATAACTGAATATAATTTACAATACTTCTCTGAGAGAACATGGTTCTGGACGACATAGAAACTGAACGGCCACGGGTACAAAATAATGTCAAAACTCTTTCCTGTTCATTCGTCGATCTTGTCCCCATAAGATTTCAGTGGTAATGATTCCTTCATCATCAACCTTACGGAATGACAATAATCTATACCGCATCTAAATCGCTGGTAAATAAATGTGGTCTCATTTGGTACACTCCGCATCAAAAAACGCCACAGCTATCGCTTTGCAGCCAGGCCATTCAATATACAGCTTCTTATCTCATAATCGTGTCTGGTAGAGATACCCGTCTCTCACCACCTTTCCCCCCTTTACTAAAGTTAGCTAACAACATGAACGCAATTCCAATTTAAAACTACACATGTTTTAGTATCGATAAAATAAAATAGAAAAAACAAGACGAAACAATATTCGTAAGTTAATTTAGGGAGAAAGTGAAACACGGAAAATGAAAAATGGAATATTACACAGAGGTTCGGAACGAGGCAGAGAAAGAGAGAGAGAACAGAGAAAGAGAAGGCGAGTGAAGAAGAAAAACGAAAGGGAGAACAGATAAAATTGTCGAATTTTAAACTTAATAAGAAAATATCCTAACATTATAAAGTTCCGTTACCAGAAATCCAACAGTAATATCGAAATAACGTTTGTTTTTATATATTTTTTCAGGACTCTTCGTATATATAGAGGATGCTTAAACATTCAATAAGTGTCTTTCATAAAGAATAGCATACTCAAGTTCAGTAGAACTGAAGATCTCGCAGACACATCTAAGATAATGTCAAAAGCTTAACACACATTCTTTGTTTCCGCGCGGTTTGGTTTTAAATTCGGTGCGAACTGTAAATTCGGTTCGTGTTCATTGGACGAATTGATGCAAACTACATTCTAATAAAACCAGTAG
Organism: Thermobia domestica; assembly: GCF_964235325.1. Classification (NCBI taxonomy): domain Eukaryota; kingdom Metazoa; phylum Arthropoda; class Insecta; order Zygentoma; family Lepismatidae; genus Thermobia; species Thermobia domestica. The sequence continues at coordinate 52,948,429 of NC_137454.1, read as the reverse complement.
GTAGCGTAAGTCATATCTTCCATTTGAGACTACTAACGCAAAGTGAACAAAAAAGAAGAAAGAAACGAAAAGGAAAAGAAATATAAAATTGAATGAGTGCTATTTTACTGCTAAATATTTATCAGTAATATCCTATATTAAAAATCCAAACCGTATCACAATGAAAAGTTACAAATGCTCTAATGGAAAATCGGGTGTGCCTTATAGATTGGCAGACCTTGCATGTTTCAAATTTCAACGTGAATAAATCACATTGAGTGATAAAATGCAAACAAATTTGTGTCGAACTTGTATAAATATTTTTTTTTTCAAATAACCAAAGCGGTTGCATTTTTCTAGTCCTTTCCGAAGATTCATCTGTTCCGAACACCCAGCATCCCTTTCATCTCCTGCGAAAGTAACGTTGTATTTTGCACATATAGAATGAACACGCTAGAGCTCAAACGGATCATACTGTCAGTCGGATGATGTACGTTAGCTTATGAACCACCACTGTGTCGAGGATTCAAACCCGTAATGACCCGGTAACTCTACTGATACTCGGTAACCCAGATGATAAAAAAGATATTTTGCCCATTCTGTCGCGTTTAAACATTATTTCTTTCAGAGATGACCAGGACTTGAGATGTTATCCCCACTGCACGGAAAACTCGAAGCTGAAGTTGACAGTTAATTAAATTTTCAAGACCTCAGTTCGGTCTCTTGCTCTGTTTTAACTTTGGAACATGCACAAGCACATGAAGTGCGTGTGTACGTAAGATAAATGGGAGATAAGTGAAAGAAGCAACGACAGAATAGGGAAACGTCAAGAAAGAAAGAAAGAAAGAAAGAGAGAGAGAGAGATGAATATAAACATGAAACATACTTATCATTAAACTGTCTGATGAAGAACGCACCCAAAGTTTATTTGAATTTTTTTGAGATGCTTTGTAAGTTCTCCAACAGGAGATAAATCTCTGTTTGCAGCCATTATTTTATGCATAATGTTATAGTACCTAATGGGGAATCGAACGTAGATATTCCGCTGGGAAGTCTGGTACTTAACCACTACAACACCGATTGCTTTACCCAAACTTTGTTGAACAAATGTTGTAATATTTCTTTCTAAGAACAATAAGAAGATTTTTTTACTGCAGATCAATGAAGTGTTTTTAATATCCTGGTAAATCCCTTGCCCTTTCCCAACATTCGTAAATCGTCTCTATTATGATACAGGGGTTTACTTCTACTTCTTAAGCATTGCATGTCCAATATGATAAATCGATTCTTCACTATCACTTTGTAAAAAATGCAACTTTATCGTGAACAGGATTCGAATTTATGCTGGACAGCTGTTTTAGACGTAATTCCATTACGTTACCGCTACACTACCATGCCACCTGAAACTAGAATCCAAATATTACTTACTTTGGCCGTGATCACTGGAACGATCTACCTTTTACCTGTAAGGTTACTTGCACCTTAGTGGACAACGAAATTCATTTATTCGATGACGTAGAGAGAAATTATCCACTAATAAAGAAACCACATTCAGTACAGGAAAACATACATAAGTAAAAACATATCATGCTTTATTTTCGCAGTACAAATTCAAAAGAATGCGAATAATAATAATAATAATAATAATAATAATAATAATAATAATAATAATAATAATAATAATAATAATAATAAAATATATTATAAAATTGAAAGTGACTGTCACTTATAGTCTCTTGAACCACTCGACCGATCTCGATCAGATACTCAGCATTGATAATTGGCATACCTGGGACTATTTTGTCTACTCGTTTTGATGGTGTAACTTAGTAGGGTGGGCCGATAAAACTATTTTTTTATTTCGAAGTTGTAATAGCGCGGAAAGGTTGCGAATTATATAGACAAAGAAACATTTAAAAAATATCAAAATCGGTTTACATCTTCCAGTCGCGCATAGAACCTAAAGTTTGACAAAATATTAAAAAAGGATTTTTTGCGATTATTTTTTTTAATTTTTGAATTAGATGTTTTCGTAATGTAATAGTTTTTAACGCCTTCAAATAGAGCCTAAAACATTGTGTTTTAATTTAGTTTAGATCAGTTGATATCTTCCGGTCGCTCATATGTCCTAACAATTATCAAAATATTGAAAATGTTTCATTTTTTACGATTTTTTAAAAAAAAATATCTTTAATGTACTGTTTTTAAACTTAATGCTTACAGTATTTTTAATTTTGAACATAAGAACGCTGTGTTTTATTTAGATGCGAATAAATTAACAACTTCCCATGGCGCAATGATCCCAATGCTAGAGAAAAACAGTACCTAAAAAAGATAGTCCTGGGACTTGATGAGTGATAACAGTAACAACATGCATGGCACTTTTTGACTTGCTCTATATTTAAGAAGCTTAAATATTTATTTATGTTATAATGTAGTTTTTAACAATAAACTTACTTTTATAAAAAAGGAAGAAACAGATTTTTGACTAAATAGTCCGTGTTTGTTGAACCTCTCCAGTGTCCATTAGTACTCTTCTCTATTTTGTAGCTGAAGGTATTTTGAACACTGATTTGCTGGTGAATTTAGGCATAGATGATCTGGACAGCAGGGTGGTTCTTATAAATGCATCTCCTGATTCAGCTCCACAAAATTTTCCTGATGCTTCCGTGATGAGTTTTACACAGCGTTCAACAGCCTTGTGTGAACTGGAAATTGCATGAAAGTAATATTCCAGTCAGGGATTGAGTCACTGCCGATGTGCGATTTGATCTCGTTGTCACTGATTTTTGCCAACAATGGGAGAGAAGATAATTCAAACTCCATCCAGTTGATAATTTGTGAGTATTCTTGAGAATTAAAGTTGTTTTTTGGTGGCATGAATGCTCTTATTGTTCTCCCTCTTGCATCTCTCTGCCATGCCTTCAGAATTCTTCGCAGTCCGTGCTTTCTTATGTGTTTCCTGTCATCTTGAGTCATGGCTAACAGTAAGTGTTCTGGTTGGGCGATAAAAACATTCCGTTCGACAGGGTCGACAACAACAAGCAAAGGTTTTGGCAAAGCTGCTTGGTACTGCTTGGTGTACAAGTTTCGGTCCGTCTGTAGAGTGTTTACTTGTTTTGATAGTAAACCACATTGGCATATATGATTTTAATATAAACAATACTAGTTCTTGAAGTTCAGGTGAGGGGTTTTCTTCACTAATGTACAATCTGAGAGTTCTGTTTGGTTTTGTGAACCACTTCGAATGTGATAAGTACCCAGGATCTCGTACAACCAAATCTTCATTACAGGTTCCTGATTTATTGCCTTTGATAATTCAAGTAGATTTTGCTGCTCTTTCCTAAGCACGTTTCTATTTATCTCTGGGATCTGACAATCAAAACTCTGGAAGTTAACCACCGGAAGTTTTCGGCAACCTACTAACTTTTCTCCGATTGGCCCTTTTGAAGTACTAGGCCCTGTTGTCTTACCATCCAGGTGCTCAAACATGTGGCGGAATGGTAACTCATTAAAATGAAGTAGGTAAATTGCCCATTGTACAGGTTTCCTCAAATGATGTTCAACTCGGCGAACCAGACCAGTTTTCCAACCTGTATTCACAGCAATACCATCACATCCGATGACAATTAGATTTTCAAGAGTAATACCACGCTCAGACATGTAAGAAATGACAGACTTGACAATATCTTCAGAGCTTTCAGCATTTGGAGTAACGTGGCAAACGTACAGTGAGCCGGGTTCTTGAATCAGCGAGTAATGCTCTTCCTTAATAATTATACGAAACATTTTTGAATGAGCTTGCTCTATCACTAACGTGTCTTCCTTTCTTCCATCTTAATAGAGACTTAACAGTGGAAGTTCGTCTTATTTATTACACAATTTAGTCTTAACATTTTGCCTTAGCCTCCTTATTTTGATCTTATCTTTAACATGGAAGAAATCTGAATCAGTAACAACGACAAGGTCGTGCAAAACACTTGACGAAATCGCCACAGTGGCGCGATCGGAAATACAATAACGGTTGCTTAGTATTGCACTATATTTTAACTTAACTCTGAACTGCCAAATAGTTTTAGAAGTTTTTTTCTTTGTACTACTGTATATTCTTTGTCGGTATCACTGTTCGGGTCCATACTAGGAAGACAACGTCCTTCATCCTCAGTTTCGACTAAATTTAAAGCAGAATGTGAGCATGAGTGTTTTGTCACATCTTCTACATACAAATGACTGTCACGTAACTTCCTTTCCAATGCTTTGTTACGCTTGTTTGTTTCACATATGTCTAACGCTCAAATTTTTCCGATTCCGTGTACACACAATGAGTAAACAAATCTTAGCTCAATTGAGGGTATTTTTTTTTTATTTTTCACAACTACAATCAATAGTTAACTTGCACCAGCACAAATCTGGATTTTCTTGCAACTACAATGAACAACGATAAGGCATTTGGAAGCCGCTACGTCAAAAAGGAATGAGCATTTTCGTTTAATTTCATCAACATACTTTCCAAAAGAAGCTTTGTTTTTGTCTCGTGTATATGATTTCCTCAGGCTGTAATACTTATCATACAACGTAGTTATGAGCTGTGTAATTCTCTTATCTGTAACTCTAGGGATAGATGCTTTTCATATAAGCTGATTACTTTGTTAGTTACTGTACTGGCAACTTGTTTAAAACTAACGCTCTTATTATTAGTTTGTAGTGCCAAATTGTACCTTTCTTGAGAACAACGCCGAATGATTTCCTGGTCCGTAGGCAGTTTGTTTGTTGGCAGGTCTTTCGTAGTACCAAAAACGGGGCAGTCAAATACTTGTCTTGTTATTACTTTCCTCGGTACAGCCATGGCGTCACCGTTTCGTTGCATCACAGTCAACACACAACAATGCCATAACATAAAGCGTCAAGATTTTCAGAAATAAAACAGCGAGATAGAACTAAAAACTAACGCGCAGCAATCACAACTGCCAGATGCAGACTGACAAAACAATGGAGGGAGGCAGGTGGCGTGATCCTAGGAATGTTGAGGAGTGGAGTGGAGGGGAGCGATAAGGTCGTTCGCCTCACCCAGGCGAGTGACATGTCTGGATTGCTGCCCGCCCTCAGTGCACGAGAGATTCTAAGCCGTTGCGCGACTGGAAAGCATTGACTGGACTGGACGGGTAGACAGTTCTTTTTTCTCCCTCATTATCAGTTCGTGTGAAAAAAGATTACGACTATTCCATTTAAATTATTATTGGTCTACTAATTATTTGTCAAATACCAAAAATTCGTAAAAAAAAAATATATATATAGATATCAACAGATCTAAACCAAATTAAAATACAATGCTTTTAGGCTCTATTTGAAGATGTTAAAAACTATTACATTACGAAAACATGTAATTCAAAAATTTTAAAAAAATAATCGCAAAAATGATTTTTTCCATATTTTATCAAACTTTAGGGTCTATGCGTGACCGGAAGATGTGTTCTTTGTCTGTATAATTCGCAACTTTTCCGCGCTATCACAACATCGAAATAAAAATGAGTTTTTCGGCAGACCCTATTACTTAGGGGAAGGAAAGGATGGAAAAATATAAAAGTAAGGAAAGTTAGTAAGTGTTGAATCAAACAAGCAATACGGATGACATTTTCAACATAAATTACGTTTGTGCATGGAATGCTTTTAATCATTTCACTTTTATGGTAGAATGTTGGTAAGGGGAAGGATGGAGAGATATTCAAAAATCAATGTAAATAAAAATAAAATTGACTATCTTAATGATTTAAAAAGTGTAGAACCACCGGACAGATCTGCATCAAATGTTCATCATGGATAAAGTTCGAGCCTGGAGTGGTTTTCTTTATAGCAAATTTGGGGTAAAACTTAGGGGAGTGGAGTGGAAGGGAAAGATATATAAAACTATATTAAAAGTTAATAACTCTTGAACCACGAGATCTAACTCGATCAAATTTTTAACATTAATGAGACCTGATATGTTTTACTTTTAGTGGGGATAGAAATAGCACTCACTCATTTCTTTCAATCTTTCTTTCTTTCTTTCGTTTTCTTTTGTTTCTTTCCTTTTCTTTCTTCACTTTGCATTAGTAGTATGGAATGGAAGACATGACATGACCTACGCTATCTGCTGGGTTTATTAGAATGTAGTTTGCATCATTACGTCCAATGAACACTACCGAATTTACAACCGAACCACGCGGAAACAAATATGTGGTAAACTGTTGGCATTATCTTATATGTGTCTCTGAGATCTCAGTTCAACTGGAAATAAAGTATGTTATCCTTTTTGAAAGTTACTTAATAAATGTTTCAAGCATCCTCTATATATTCCACATTTTTATCTGTTCTCCCTTCTCTTTTTATTCTTCTCTAGTATGCTCTCTCTAGCTCTCTCTTCAGTTCCTCCCAAAATTAACTTGTGAATCTTGTTTCGTCTCGGTTTTGTTATTTCATTTTATGATTCTAATACATGTGTAGTTTGAAATTAGAATTGCGCTCAGGTTATTAACTAATTTTAGTATAGGAGAGAAGAAAGAAGTTGAAAAAAGTGGGTTCTCTTTACCAGACACGATTATGGGATAAGAATTTGTATTGAATGGGATGTGATAATAATTGTGTGGCCTAGCTGCACGGCGTTAGCTGTCGCATTTTTTTATGCGGAGTGTACCACGGTCTCTGAATGTTGAATATGAAGGACAACGAGCATTAATTTTTATAGGATTTCTCAGTGAGAGTATATTCCTTGAGAGTTATTTTGAAACTGTTGTCACAAGGTTTGATACATGGTGTTTTAAGTACAATTTCTCTTACCAAACAAGACTGATTGCCATTGGATAATTGGTAAGATTATTTGCCAGGTTAAACCAGAGTTAAACCAAGTTATTCAAGACAATGATCTTTAACTTTTTGGATGGATAGCGAAAGTGTTATTATCCACAAAATGTTGTAACAGGCGGGAAAAATGCGTGAAACTATCTACCTAAAATTACGAAAAGTATGTTTTATAGAATGACCCGATGCGAGCTACTACTCATCACTTACTAAATTCTCTGTACCAACAAATATGACACCACTTTAATGTATTTAAAGGATATAAAGATGCTACTAATATCAATTAACCAGTGTCGTCAGCAGATTGACTCCGCTGGGCAGCTCTCTGCTCTACTTAAACACGTCTGAGTTTGTGGATGTCAAGTATAGCTTATGGCGAAGAAAAGAAGATCAATGAATATGACTTCTTATTTATTAATTTATTTGAGTCTAATACCCTTTTCAGCAGCGACCCTATATGACTTCTCGTCTAGCATTCATGAGGTACAGTTACGTCCTAATTAAGATTTGAACAGAGTGAAATAGGACGACAAATTTTACTTGTGAGGCAGGAATCTCATTATCTACTCAATTACTTTTCCCACCTCACTTTAATATGCAAGGCAATAGGGGTAAGCAGTTTTTATACTCATTTTCTAATTTCAAATGAAACTAAACTTTCAGACTTCACATTTCACATATCACTATCATTCTGTGTTTGGAGAACAGATAATACTTGTTTAAAATTTTAGAATATTATTAATATGCTTGTAATAATCTTAACATTGATAAATCATTTAAAAATTCGTCTCCTACAATCTCGTGAATACACAAATTTACGTTACAGTAAATTATATTAAGAACCAGCTGAATCATCAATTACTTATTTATAATATGCATTGTCTAACTGAACATTTTTTTTCCTTCAAAATTACCTTGCAAAATTCCTTATATATATCAATCAGGAGTTACTTCAAGTGCTCAAAATTCAAAAAACGGATACCTATAATACTAGATACATATACCAAAGTTTGTATGTTAGGTTAAGACATAAGCATTACTCATTAAATTATCTTTCCAACTCATCCGAGGGAGCAATTCTGATATTTATTAACGGTCCTGATTCTCAATCGTGCAACCGTTTTTTATACTATAAAGCACAAAGTTAAACCATAAATGAATAACGATAGTATTTTATGCTAATAAATGAAATTGTCTTCAGTGCTTCCTTGTATCATTACTTAAAAGTTACATACTTCCATCTACCATATTCTTTCCAGTTTCACATTGTGACTATAAGAATTGTTGATTAGTATTAATAGTGATACTTTATTTTATACTCTTAATATAATACAGTTCAAAACATATTTATGAAAATGCACACCAAAATTTAAAAATGAATAGGTGTGAGAGTTATTTTATAAGACGAAAGAATGATCGTACTCTATTTAACTACAAATATTAGTGCACTGAAGGTGCGGTAAGGTCGAAATTGAACCATGTTTTTTTATTTGTAGATTAAAAGTTAGTGCTCATGTTTGCCCCTCAAACTCTGAAAGGCGTGGACTTACAGTTTCAGAATAACAGTGAACCACTGGAATCTGATCAGGTACTAAGGGTTTCCTACCTTAAATCAATCCCGGTATAATATGTTTTAAAAGACCTTGTTCTAACTATAAACAAAAGAGGAGCGCAAATATTATTTCGGATAATGATATAATTGAAATTAGAAAATTGAGAATTGGAAATTTGTGGTTTGTATGACATTGATAATTAAAGGAACTACAATCAGAATCCTAATATATTTCTTAGTATCTTTTACATATCGGAACTATTTCAACAACTGGCAGTTTACTGAATTTGAATATAAGTTCCTGCCTTTTCAAGGGAATAAAACTGTTGGTTACACGTTATTTACAATATGTGCTATCTGCGAAACTAAAGTGAACTGTTGATAACAACAATGTGTGTTCAATGAGAATTGTCCTCTGATTTAGTTGTGCTTCGTTGACGAAAGAAAGCCAGAAAGTAAAATCAGAGGATTACGTTGGACCAGCCGTCTGATATTCGTCAAGCGCACATATGAAGAAAATCGGAAATTAGATTCCAAGGATGGATTAGAGCAATTTTAATACATCGAAAATTGGTATTTCGTTATGCTTAATCTGGAATATTAAAGTTAAGTGTCTCAGACGAAGATTTAAAAAATGTTCTTTCTCTGCTCATCAAGTAATACAGCAAAATATAACCTAGCCTTGTGCAACTCTATTGTATTCAGTATACCCTTTTCTATGAATCATTGGAGTATACTTAACCTGAAAAATATGAGAAATGAAATAAAGTCACAAAATGAATCAAATTTATAGATAGTCTTTATGTCTGCTTGAAGTACTGTGTATTCAAAATTTGTAGAAACTTGAAGCTAATCGGGGAGAAGCAATGTGGTGCACATAATTTGGCACTTTCAGAATACAGATTGAAATCGAATACAAATTATAATTGATAGCAATTATGTCCGCTTAATATTTGTTCCTGTTGAGTTTAGGTCATTTATTTCCTGTTTTAATGATTTGAAGTCCCTCGAAGGGAAATCGTTTATTAGGAATGAATGGGAATAATTTATTCAATCTATACTTCAAATTAGTAAACATTGTAGAATCATATTTACTTAATTTATTATTAATTTTTCTCCTTACATTCTTTCTTACTTTTCAAAATGACTGTTGTAAAATAAATGACTTTATTATTTCATATATATATATATATATATATATATATATATATATATTAATTTAATTTGGTTTTGAGATATGAACCGTTAGTTATTAATTTAAAGTGTCTTTAGTATTATAAAACTATATCAAATTTCTTTCATGAATAATTATTCCTACTTTCGCATAATTGTACTTTACTTCTTCCTATACAATTACTCAATAATACGAAACCTTATGTGTTTCCCTTTGTAAGGCTTCCGCGCAATTTAAAGGAAACGACTATTCCGATAATAAAGGGAGCTCACGGAAAATTTCCTGCAGGATTATTAAATCTAAGTTTGAATCAAATTATAAATCTGAATGCAGTGTGGATTATTTCATTACGTGCCACATTCCGAGTCCTTAAACGTCGAGCTACAAGCATAATGCAAATCTTAATATTAAACATAAACGCAAGCTGATTCAGAGTTACACAGAACAATCAAATACCAATCAAGCAATGAGAACAAAAGAAATATTGATATGATATACCTAAATCAAATTTAATGATTTTATTTCTATATGAATTAATATATAATTAAATTTCACCAAACACTGATCAATATTTTTTCAAAGAATACTGCTTTCACTGAGTTAACCGATATAGAGCAAATTCACTCTTATTTTTCTAATGTTACATTATTCTTCTCTTCAAATATGAACAGACTCTTCAGCGAGTTAACTAAATATGCGTTAACTAAGGACGATTTGAATTACCTAATGATTAAGAAAACCTGTAGTATTAATGAGGTAAAATACTATTACATGTTTAGGTTTCAATTAGCCAGAAATAATTAATTATTAAACCGTCGTATTTCAGAAAAAAAAACATCTAGTAATTACCTACTTTTATCCAGAAGTCCAGACCAATGGCGATTTAACGACACTTTTCTAGCACGCTATTTAATAGTATCAAACACTAAGATGGTTGTTAGGTATATTGTTACATACGATTATGTGTCTTTATTCGCAAACTTAATATTAGTTTATTCGGATTACTTCTAAGCTTTGAAAAACAACTTTGATTACTCCCCATCTTATCGACAGCAGAAAGTAAACTAGGGCACTTAATTTCCAAACACCAATGAATTGAAGGCAAAGTATTTATGGAGGCGATATGAAACGCAGAAACTGACATTTATTTAATAAACAAAACAATCGCTAAAAGCAATATATATTTTCTTGGCAATTATAGTAATAATTTAATCTCTGGGAACGGTAAAACTCATCCCGTCTCGATCTATACTCAACACATACAAACAGTAGTAGTTTGACGTAATTGGAACTTGAATCAAATACAAAGAAACAAAAAGTATGAGACCAGTTCCTGTCTCCTTGTTTTTACCAGTGATTAGAATTCGTTTCTAGCTGACAAAAAACCTTGCCGTTTTAACACAACCAAATCAAAGGGCAGTTCAGGTAGGAACTCGTATAAACATGGCCAATAACGTTAACTACTTGTTAGTAGAAACTCGATACGTTAGTCATCGTCACGTTCATGATCATGGTCACTCCTTCTTTGGAATTGGCTTGACCCTTGCAACATTTGTAAAGGTTAGACATTTAGATCTCTATTCCGTAGTCTTTAAGATTCTTCTTGAGGTACTTGATAACTTTGTATAATTTCCTACCCTGCAGTGTTCTTAGCTACTGTCGGAAAGAAGCTGAGTGTCTTGACGCTACATGGTTAGTCATCAGCGCCAACGAAAATTTATGGAGTTACTCGTTCTTCGTTTCAAGTACGGGGTGGCCTGGGCATAAGTGTTTCGGAAAGGTATAGGTGCAATATCACCTAATATTGAAGTCAACAATAAGTAGCAGGATATTTGTCGTTACTGCTTGCGACATTCGATAGTGTATGGAAAGTTCAAGTTTAATAATGTTGAATTTTTACCTAGAAATGTTACTTCGTCTAATTCACAGTATGAAAGGTAGGACATACAGTATTTTGGATTTATATAAACATATATCTTCTCATGGTGAAGTGTGTTTGATTAAAAAGATATCGACGGGATTCAATTATTTTTACTAACTCCTATTCTGTTCAAAAAGTGCAGGGGTTGGACAAAAAATCTAAAAACACTTCATAGAGAACACGTAAGTTTGGCCCTCCACTGTACAACACGTGTTGAGGTTGCCGTTAGTTTTTTGGTTTTCAATGTATCATGTGGCCCTTCCTCTTCCGTCAGCCGTAACCAGTTCACCTGTGAGTGTCGTGGTATTAAAGTGGTACGGTAAAATGTGTGGTCTGACAGACTTCCAAAGAGGAATGATCGTTCGTGTCCGTCTGGTTGGAGCTCAAAGTGGCAACAGTGGCGAACATTCTCGGGGTGTCGAAAGGCACTGTGTCCAATGTCACGAGGGCATACATAATTCATGGGCAGACTACGTCTGCAAAGCTCAACAGTGGTCGAAACACAATACTGTCAGATAGGTACCGGAGGGCATTAAAACGGATTGTAACAGCTAAACAGAAGACCACAGTAATGAAAATTACATCTAAACTCAATTGCGGCCTGCAGAACCCGTTTCATCGATAGCAGTGCAACGGAAATTTCACAAAATGAAAATTCATGGCAGGGCCGCTATCGCCAAACCCCTGGTCACAGCCGTAAATGCGGAGAGTCATATCCAGTGGTGCAAGGACCACAAGGTGTGGATCCATGAGCAGGAGAAACACGTAATGTGATCCGATGAGTCGACCTTCATCTTGTTTTCAGCAACGGGTCGTGTTTACGTATGGAGAACACCATCGCAGGCCTATGATACAGACTGTCTGCTCCCCACATTAAAGTATGGGGACGTTTCTGTTACAGTATGGGTAGTGATATTGTGGTTTTCTGCAGATTCCATCATAGTCCTTCATGGAGCGATGAATGCTAAGGCTTATGAAACCCTTTTGGGGGACCAGGTTCTTCCAATGGCCCAAGTATTGTTCTTCTGATGGTGATGACATCTACGAAGAATTTTTTGCACCTCCCCTGGGTCCCACAATCACCAGATATGAACATCATTGAGCCATTGTGGTCTGAGTTAGGAAGGCGTGTTCTGTCTCATTACCCTCCACCAGCATCCCTTAATGAAGTGGAGCATGTTTTAGAAGAACAATGGTACAAAATTCCACACACCACGATTCAGGAGCTCTATTCGTCCATTCCTCGTCGGATCCAAGCTGTTCTGGAAGCAAAAGGAGGCCCCACACCATACTAGGTAGGATTTTCACACTTTTGCAAACGTTTTCAATTTTTCTGTCCCCCGCTCTATTGTCAGATGTTGAATGTGGTTTAAGTAGTGACATATTCATGGAAGATTTCTCATTATTCAATTCATACTGTATATTGATAAGTCTTTTCGACGTTCTCATAACTAATGTTAATATTTTGAATATACTTTTAACGTTTGTTGTAAAGAGATCAATATTTTATTATTATTAAAAATACTCAGTTGGACACACTTAGTATTCAGAGTTCACTTGGTTGAATTTTGTATTTAGCTCTATTTTACAGTTTATAAAAATATAGATTAAACCACCTTCTTTTCTTACTGACATATTATATTATAAACTGTAAAATACTGACTTTATTCATTATATTTGCATTGGCTTTTAACTGTAGAACGCATTTTTTTTAGTTCGGATTATGCTCTAAATTTGGTTCTTCTCAAAAGAATAATTAAACTTCTCCCCGATTTGTTTGAGTCAGATTCCCGTTTTAAACAATTAATACTGCTGCATATTTTATTCCTTTCATTGGCATTTTTTACAATTAAAGACACTGGAGTTTATAGTCAACTATGTGCAAATACGTTTATATAATACATGTTACACATTGTGAAATAAGAAAATTTCAAACGTTCGTACACGTTCGTAATTAACTAAATAATGCATGTGATATATTACTGATTAAAATTTTACTTTTGGTTTAAGTGGATGGAAAACTTAAAGTAAAAACTTCATTGGCAAATTTGTTTGTCACTATCTTTTATATAATTTGTTACTCCTCGATTGACCTTGTATAACTTGATTGATGATGGCGAGGCTATATTTTTCGTTTTCTGTCTTCTTTGAGCGTTTGTGAGCTATAACTTGGCACAGCCTTACCAAGTCACTCCCTGGTATATGCATTATATATAACGGATAAAGAAGGCATTTCCGCACCGAGTTTCAATCAAAACGATGGTTAGCGATTCACAATTAGTTAGGGTACCAATTTTCATAAATATCTACCTATCAGGATTCGCATACGTCCCTTGTAAATATATTGGCAAGATATAATTTTTTTAAGTATTTGTAGTTTTATAAAAACTATAGTTCTTCCAAACATCATGTATGACATTATTTTGTTGTGTTTATAACATGTTTACTTGCGTATCTGTCTAATGTAAAACGTGTAATTTCGTTATAGGCTTGTTAGCATTTACACAGAAGAGTTCAATATACGGATAATACCATCAAGAGAAGTAACTCAATTAAAAGTTTTGCATCGACCGTTAGACATTTTTGGTAAGTGAAGCAACGTCATATGGACTACACATGCGAGTGAAATAGTATCATAAGCATATACTACAGCCCTGGTCCCATGCTTTTTCAAGTTTCCTTTCTTAATCATAGAAGTTTGTCCTTTAACAAGGGCAGATTATGATTATATCACTTACAATAGATTTGATATAAAATTATGTGTATGTACTGAAGAAACAATTAGGAAAACTGCCAATCCTAGAAGTTTAAATGAAACAAATCAAACTATTTTTCTTTTCGCTTGCTAAATTGAAGAATATCCTTAGAACGTTTCTCAAGATGATGTTCCTGGCGCTTATTACCCCGTAACTTGAGAGTTTTATCCCTTTCATCGCACTATTACTTATTGAACAAGGTTTTCAATTCTGTTTTATCGATCTGCGTACTCAGCAATATAACAATATTGGACGCAAGATTGCTAAATTACTTTTTATTGGTGAAGGAGAATCGCGATCGTAAGGTGTGAATTTCTTTGAGTGTACCTAGTAGGCGTGAAGGTTTAGTGAATCAGAGTATAACTCCTCGTGAAAATTGAATCATTGCGACAGTGGTAGAAACACAGGAAAGCACCTGCATAATGTTAAACGCTTTTGGTTTTTTCCATAACATTTCACTTGTTACAAAAAATGGCTTTGTTTCATGGTGGTCAAGGAACCAAATAAATCCAGGACAATCATAGTATAAGAATAATGATTAATAAAAAAATACATATTCTTAGATTTTCGGAGTGTAGGCTGTGACGAAAGGAGAAATAACTATGAAACAAACACAAGATATAAGGATCAAATTCAAAATGATGGTCAACGGGGAAATCAATATTTATGAGATGTGATAAACTGAAAAACAAAAGAATGGCATACGAATAAAGTATTAAACAGGGAGGATGTACACAAGCTGTCCATCGAAGGAACAAAAATTAACAATAATATATTTAAACAACGTGTTAGATCCAGAATATTTATCTGAATAAAGGTATTTAAAAAACGAAAGGCTTACAAGAGTAAATATTTATATTCAATTGAAGAAAATGCAGATGAGAGCAAGTATAAAGATTGGTGCTTTATAAATCTGAAGCATGAACTCTTAAACCAAAGAAAAATGAAGAATACTTATAATCGAAATGTGGTGCTACGGAGATTAGCAAATGCTAGATGAATAAAAAGTACCACACAAAAACTTTCAGAAATAATAGCAGAGAAAGAAGCATACAGCAGATTTTGCAGAAAAATATAATAAATTGAGAAATTGTGAGATGTGCTGGAATCCCATTATCAGCTCCAGAGGGTAATGTAGAAGAAAATATCTAGAGAAGGAACAGATTTAAACTGCAAAAACAAAATATAAGAATAAAAAAGAATGTAGAATTTCATAATACAATTGTCATCTCTTAAATAGAATGGGGACAAAAGAGATAGTTGTCGTGGTCTACGTATAGTAAAGTTGTACGTAATATCCTTTTGTGTAAACTTGAAAATATTACACTGATGAATTACATCGGAGACACCTCACGTTCAGCGATGGTCTGTTGTTATGGTGCTCGTACATTATACAAAAATTCACTTACCCTCTACAACTCTAAGGATAAGATTAATAGCGTCTGTTTATGAATCACAAAACATTTCCATACATTGCATACTTATGACATTTCTCTGCGGTATCTGGATAACTTCCTTGCTTATAACTTCTCTGATGTGCTGTGGGGTAACATATAGTTCACGAACGAAACAGTGCTTATTTCCAGTTACACTAGCTCAATATTATTATGTTGATTCTAAATAAAGATCAAAGTAAAATCAGAAATGGTCTAATTTCGGAAATCAATATTTCTACATTAACAATAAAAACTATTTTAAAATCGCTTATCTAATATCAACCAATATAATTAAATTAATATGTCTAATGTGGGTGTTCTTTTCGTGTGATATACTTATTTTAATAGTTTTTTTTATTTTGTACTTTGTAAATTTAGAAAATCGTTGCAAGAATCATTCATATAATTTACTCATAAAAGCATATTTATACATGTTGAATATCTTCAAAGATAATTGTTTCATTTTCTTTTCTATTGCTATAAACTGGCTGTGAATTAAGAATGCAGTACCTTCACCCTTACTTTAATTAAATGAGACGTTTGTGGGAACAATTAGAGAATAAAGGGGAACATTACTATATTTCACTGTAAAAACCATTATTAAATTGAGATGATACCTCTCTTGTTAATTTACATTCACCAGAACAAGACTGGTGAATATTAGTCAATAGATAAAGAAAGACAGTAATAAGTAACGTAAAAGATAAATAAAACATTATTTCCTAAAAGTACACATTGAATTATATTTACCTTGTTGCGTTTAGCAGAAAAATAACAGGAGACCGACCGCATGAAAAACTTGTAATTTTTGCTTATCCTTAGTGCTACTTGTTTTAATGATTTTCATTTACACTTTTATTTTCGAGCAAAATAATAACATATCTTTTTGAGATCTTCATAGGAGTAACGTGTGTGACTTGAATAGAGATGTAAGGAGATAATTCACAAAGATTTCATGCATGACTACTACGTTGTTATGTAGTAACATCAAATAACATGTAGAAGAGAGGTATACGTGATTAATCGTCTATCATGTTGATCTTATTTGGGAGCATCACAGACAAATGTGAAATACCACAGACAAACGATTAATAAGGTTGTAAGTACAACTGTGAAAAATGGCTCAATAATTATATAAAAAATAAACTGCACCCGATAACAATTATCTTGAGCATTTCTGTCTCATGATATTTATATACAAAGTATATCATTGGTGGTATAGACAATTAGTTTGTCAATTTGTATCGGTGGCGTAGGCATCAACTTTTGATTATATTTTTCCAAGTTGAATATTTCATACAATATTCCAAAAGTGATTTATAAGAAATGTTAAAATGAATATATAATAATAGAAACCATTAAGACACATTTCATTTATATTATTATTTCTTTGATAATTTCTATTACTAGGTGAGTACTATATTTATAATAATTCCAGAGTACTTTCTTAATATTTCTTGAAGTAACAGGTTTCGCAAAACTGGGTTGATTGTGGATATCCTTCTGACAATAACATTTAAAAACATTCAAATAAAAATGTAGAAATAACTAGATTGTTGATTCCTTTGAATGCATTTGTATAATAAATTAATAAATTCTTTGATGGGTAAAAAGCATTCATGTGTTACTCACAAACATAGTATAGTTGTCCTCCAAAAAATATTAAGCAAATATTCGATTCGATAAAAAATATTATAATGAGGTTTATAAATGTCGTGTTGCTTTAAAGTTGTAATACAATATAACGAAAACTATTAATTTTAAAAAATAATTACACCTAAACAAAAACCGATACCCTTTATGCCGAAAACGCTTTCATTACAGAGAAAGTACTAACAATGTTTACATGTACTAGATCTATTATCATTAATAATCTCTTTCTTTTCTTTTAACAGTGGCTTTAGCTGGCTTGAACGGATTATTCTTTGGTGTTAGCGTTATGAGTATCGTCGAGTTCTTTCACTATGCCTTCATCAGATTAATTTGCAAAGTAATAACAATTCGTAGTACTTCAAATTAAATTGACTGAATGGTGTCTGACTTCAAACACTTGATTTTCACTACTGTGTGAATTGTTCAATAGATTATAGCGCATTTAGCAATTAAGTTTTTTTATATAGTTTGTTTTAAATGCTGTTTAATGTCAACATGTAATTTGTATGAATTACTGTAGAAGAGTAAAAGATTTGAAAATGATAATGTACATGATATAGATTGAACAATAAGAGAGCTCTGTGACACTTTCAAACTAAACAAGGAATGTTCAAATGTCAAAATACTACCAACTGGAAGTACGAAATAGACTGGTTTCCCTTTGATTTGATAGTCATGTGGGTATTCGTTGTTTTCTATCCAATATAACACAGTAGGAATTATTAGTCAGCGTTGCGAAACTTTCATTTACAGAATTACTGTATTCTATAGTACTAACAGTTTCTTCTTAAATACGAACCTGTAAACATGTAGCAACAAATGCATATTGGACACTTGCCCTTAAATAAAGCACAGTATTCTAAACATAGATTTCGTATTTATTAATATAAAGGTTTTATATGTAGATTGAGTTTGTTGTTCGAGATTACATATTTGGGAAAAATTAATATTTTTTCATATACTTTTTCTTATTGATTTACCCCTTATGCCCCTCGCCAAATATATATTACTAAGTTTTTAATTGTTTATGTTTCTCGTGTATTCCATTTAAGAGTCAATATCTTTGCATATGTTCAACCAAAATTCTACTATTTTTTTTAGATAAGAACCTAGCAATGTACGCTACGTTAGTGTTACACTATGTTATATTATTTGAAAATATTTTCAATTTACGTGTTTACATCATAACGTTTCACTAAACACTAACATACATTTACGGTATATTCAGAGTGATACTTTTACTCTATTATTTATTATACAATCGATATTGGCTGTTAAAGATTGGTTTCTAATGATATATATGCACACCATGATTTGGAGATTATATAAAGGCGATTCATACCTTACGTATTTGTTTTGATTGTAAGTAATACTATGGTCGTCTTAAGTATAAACTGAAGATTGAGTGAAAACAGAACCATGTTGTTGTAGTAAGTTTCAAATCTGTGAAAGGGTTGCAACGTTTATTATTCTTTATAAATTTTTAAAACATCGAAATATTTAGTATAAAAATAAAAAGACATTTTAGTTACCTAATTAATTTATGTTTTACCCATATGATAAAGGAATTAAACATTCTCTAATTCCAGATAATGTCTATTGCAACGCAAGATTACATAGCGTATGAAATTACTTGGGATGTTGAATATAGGAAGTGAACAAATGGTGTAATTGGTTAGTTGTAATGTATACAATAGTGAACCTCAAACGAAAATTCTTTCAAAGTTAGTAGATATACGAAATAATTATAATGACACTGATGTTCACTATTCAAAGAAAACAACATGTTATTATGCATTTTTATTATATCTTATGAATTTTTATTATATCTTCATCTGTTTTAAAATATTTTCAATTCACTCTTCTAAGGGTATTTCGTTAATACCTTCTACACAAATGCACAAAACTTAATGTATATGTTTTGTTCAAAAGGGCATACTTTTCTTGTAAAGTTGTGAGGAACTGAGTATAGTCTTCGGATCTATATAATGGTGCAAATCAACGGTGAGAGCTTTAATATCGTAATTAAGGGACCTAATTTTGTTTATGTGCACCCACTCATGAGATCGATATAGACACACGCATTTGAAGATTCTTCTTTCTGTTAGAAATACTGTGAGACAAACACTTCAATCATCTTATGTATATTATTCTAACTAATTATTGTCTGCTTTTTGTTCCGTTTCAATCTCAGTTAGTACTGATTTTAAAAATTGGTTTCATCCTTTTTAGTACGCTTATGGAGTCACTTTGCTCGCATTTAAGTTTTTATAAATTTCACTATTAAAAATGTCTCATAAAATAAACCTTATATAGTGCATCATTCTATAGAAGAAAATTACATTCACTTGCATCCTAATCATTCAGTTGACACATTCATACTAAAGAGGCAACTAAGAGTTGATCCTAATTCATAAAAGTGTAACAATGTCTGAATATAGTGAAATGATAGTGCAAAGTCCTTTCCATTTATAATAAAATGGGGTGTGCAAATCATAATGTGCTCATCGGAAACTTAATTCGCCAATTTCACGACCAAGCCTTTATATATGAGTTTCTGCACTAGAATAACCATTCTTGGGAGATGTGCATACCATTTTAGATGTAGTGCCTTATGGATGGAGCCCTAAATGACCTTTCTAACTGGCGAATAGGAGATCACTGACATATGATGTCAGTTTTTTGCTTCGACTCTAGCCACAGTATCCAAAACAATAGCAATCCTGTCCTGTTTATTTGCAAGTATATAAATATAATTTGCTACACCACCCATCTTGATTCGAATGAATATTCTTTTCAGTATTGGATCGAAGTTATCAAATACTAGATCAGTATATGTTCGATATATCACAATTGGAACAATAGATGTTTCTCCTTCTTTTGAATCAATTGCATGCTTATACTGAGGATTAATAATGAATAAAGTGATTCTATATAAATATTTGTTTATGATATATTATATGAATGATAGAATAAATATTGTTCTTAAAGCTAAATTTAACAATTTTTATACAAATCGATAACGCATACAGAATTATTTCCATAATATTAGATGTTGAGTTATTTTGTTTGATTATGCAACGGAATTATTTTCTAGCAACTCCAATAGAGAATTAAAGTATTGCGATTATAGCCCACAAAACTTGATTACAAGGCAAGAACACATTCATACTCCGCAGAAGAGCGCTATGTTTAAGAGTAATAAACTTTTAAACTGTGTAATAAGTAACTTTCGTATAATCTATTATGTCATACCAATCGAATAAAGTGGGATGGTACTTCTGCTAAAGAACTTAATGCAAACACTAGTTCGGAAAATATAGCATGCAACTTCTAACAAGGATCTGACATCAACGTACCATCTAGACATTCCAATCAAACCTAGTCCATTCGATAAACATAACAAAGGTATGCTCATGCCCATGTACGTTATGACTTCCAATACATACCACCTCTGGAAAGCATGCTGAAGAGAAAGAAGTATAAACCATGACCTTCTAATGAACACTGTCGATGCAATAGCTATTTCACTGCGAGTGTTCTTTTTCCATTATACTAACAGGTTTGTGAGACCCATGGTCTTACTCCATTGTCCATGGCACCTATCGTTTTGTGCATGAGCATGTCTTTGTTATGTTTATAGAATTGACTACGTTTGATTCGGATGCCCGGGTGATAAGTTCATGCCCATTCCTTGACGTGCCTTTCTTCATTATTTTCATTCATAGGGTTCACAACATAATTAAGTATTTTCTTTTTAGCAAATTTGTTCCGCCGCTATTTACTTTGATTATCTTCTTTCTAACTGGATTATGTACACATATTTGCAAAGAGTAACCTAGCACATTCTTCGTTTTATCTTCCAGAAACAACGTTATATTTGGATGTATTTTTTTAAGTAGACAACATCTTTAATTCATGTAAGACGTGATTTCATCATAGTGAACATAAATGTTACATTGTGATTCATATAATGTATAAGAACAAGAGCCAGGCTGTTTGTCTCAGAATAATTACATTCGAAGATTTAAGTCTCAGGAATAAATTATAACTTACTTTAAAGCACTGTCGGAAATATTGCTGCTGAAGAAAACAGTAATTTTTACCCTTGCAGTCCAATACTTTACTTGATCTAATATATTTGTAATATTTTGAACCTCTACCCATGATAGTGAAACCAAAGCCACCTTTTCTTTTTATCAATTGTCTATTAATTATTAGAGGATACATTTTTATTCGTTTCATTGATTAAGTATATAACAACATTATTAAAAGTATTTCACATTTTCTTTCTATCGTTTTGAGTCATAATTTCATAAGTCACACTCTTTTAAGAGAGTAAAAATACTTAGCAGATTTTAGGTGTATGATAATAGATGAAAATATATCTCACATGTTAAACATGAGATTACTTGGTGAGAACTCAGAGTCTTTCATGGCGACTCGTGCCTGGAATACATTAAGAAATATGAGAATACCTAACATTATCATCGTAATCAAACACTAAAGGAAACTGCGATAAAATTTATGTAATTTAATTCCTACTTAAAGCAGAGAGAATCCTGAAATAGAAGAAGAAATATTAATAAAATCTGAAATGGGACTATCAGATAGTATTATAAAATTAGTATATTATCTAATATATCATATATTGTTTACTTTTTTACGTAAAGAAACGCTATACATGTCCATACTGGTTTACATTATAATTGTGGATGTAGAGAAGAATAAAAAATGTTGCCTAGGTCTAGCGGGACATAAATGAAAGGTTGCTGGAAATGGTAGGCGATAAAAGAACAATTGTATTTATTATCAAGAAGGTGAAGAAAAAGAGATAGGACGATGGCTAAGAACAAACAACATGATGAGGGATGCATTAGAGGATGGAACGATAGAAAGAAAGAGATACAGAGTCAAAGCAGACCACAATTGATGGGCGATATAATAAATATGACAGAAATATATTTTGGAAATATAAAATAGTACCTGAGAACCGTGGAGCATTGCAACTTCTCACTTCCTAATCTTGTATCTACGAATAACGCATAAATATGAGTATGAAATGTAAAGTTCCAAACATCTAAGAGAACCGAATTCATTGAACATCATGTAGTGTTCCTTACCTTAAATGTGTGCTATATGACTTGATTATTGACGAAAGGTAACAATATTCCTATCTTGTACGCAAATAAAACATCATAAATTATTATTTGAAATTATGATTCAAGTTAGTTGAGAGAAGGAAAAGTAAAAGAAAAATATATACGTATACATTTATTAAAAATTAACTACAATTGATTTCCAATGCATGATATAGAGATAACATTAAACTAATATATTTTTAAGAAAAAAATAAATTACACATATCACTTAAGGATCAGAAATGTCATATGCAAAAAAATGTGTACCACAAATAGATAGCAATTTGTAGCACATGTAGACGTTAGGAGTAAAATATAACCCAAGACAATCGTTCAAAAATTGCAAACAAATATTGTCCAGTGACCTTAGCCACAACTTCAAAGGTCCGGGACCTTATACACAACTTCAACAGTTATCCAAGTCAACCTTGTTAAATATTCGACTATAATCGAAATAAGCCAATAATAAATTTATATAGAGCGAGAGAAAGAGAGAGAGAGGGAGGATAGATTACATAATTAAATGCCAATATTCCACTGATTAAAATTTTTATTACAAATAAGCCAACCTGGCTCTGAATATATTCGTTATATATGCATATAGTCAGTTGAATAAGAAAAACATTAATATATCTATTACTTCCCCAGGCGCTGAATGTATTCTTATATGTTACATAAGGATAAGGATATTCAGATTACCAGAAAAGTAACATTAACTTTAATAGCTCAATCAGATAAATTTGGAAAGAATAAAACAAATTCAAGAAAATCTTAACTCTAGTGTTAATATTTAAATTAAACACTGAACGTTAAATAGAAATAAAAATACTAAGCTAAAGTTAATAGAATTATTTCAAACATTATTTTCTATGAGGATCTTTAAAACTGATCCCTAATTAGAATTTTAACATATTCCGAATCTAAAAATATGAATTCAAAATTCTTCAGTCCTGTTCAATAGCGATACTTCTAAAATTTTCCCAGAGCTCAATACAATGCGTTGTTGTACAAACGTTTAGCTCCCAAAAATTCCTAACTACTCATTAATTGTTCAGTTTAAATTACCGATCTAAATACTTTAGCATGTTTCATCTATTCGTTCGGAAAGCAATTACAAATCAAAATTATCTAAATTACATGTAACTGGAGTCCTGATCATTTTAGTCAGTTTGATCAACAATCTATTTATCATATAACGCCTTTGGGAAGTACATTTTGTAATCTACCTGCACAACTTCTTAACGTTCTTGCAATTAACGTTTATTTCCACATTCATTAAGTAAAAATACAATGATATAAGCATATATAGAATAGATACACAATTACTGGCTGATGAACCAATCGTCAAACATAACTGAAAATAAGAGATAATATACAGTATTTCATCATTCAGATTCAATAGGTCCATAGCTTAACACCTTATGTGTAAAATTCAGATATTATTACATTCGGGGTATACTTTTTCCTCTTTCCAAATTACAGTGAAATGGTTTTGTTTTTTTCCGTAGTTACTAAGATATTCGTGACGCTACAACTAATGATCACAACTCTTGTTCACTTACTAATTTCCAATTTCTTTTCAAATTCCACATTCTACCTTTCGAGAACATAAGTTTTGATGTCTCCTATCTTAGAGGCTTCTAATCTTTGCTATTCGACTGGCTTATATATTTCTATTTTTTAAAAAAATGTGTGAATTGAGTAGTGAAATTTGCAGCAAACGCCAAAAAACAAGTTGATATTTTTTTATAAGTGCTTAATTAACTGAATTAAATAACATGAACTAATCAAATTCTAGACATAAAGAACCTTCAAAACACTTATTTAGCGTTTGCCTAAAATGAATTCGCTTCTGTCATCAAAAGTCACTCTCTAGACTCAGAAATTTCGGAAGTTAAAAAAATAAAATGAATTCATTTAAAATAAAGGAAGAAAGTTTAAGAAGAAGTAAAGCAATACTAACATATATGTGTTTCCGCTTACAAAAACAGTTTACCCACGTCACTCTGGTCCTCATTCAATCACACAACTATTAGACCAGGGGTAAAAGTGGATCTAAGAAAACTTTAGGGGATGCATGACCTCACGTCTCCCACCTCCCTATCTTGCCCATTGTAGTGCTTTTAGTAAGTGTGGGACGCCATATAAATCTTTAGAAGAACGGGAACGAAGTCCACGAGCGTTCCTCCTCACTTTTACCCCTGCATTGGACAAAATATGCAATTGAGAGAAACACCAACTAGTGCGAGACTACAAGCAACAACCAAGGAGTCTTGGAATTCGCTAAAGTATTGAATTAAGCCATGACAGCAAGGAACAAGTCGCACCAACATGACTCGGAAATCAATGTTGACAAAAACCATAATCTCTCTTTTTTAATTAACTCAAGGTAAATATTATTGACAGAAACAATTTATATAATTATGTTTAAAATTATTTAAAGGATTAGCAACAATTTAAATACATATTCTCTGTTACTTTTTCTGCTATTTTAATCACAATTTTTCTACATTTTGGGATCCTCCATTTTGCGATATATTTCTAAAATCAGATTTTTTTTTCTTACAAATTCAAATCCAATTAACAAAGCAGAATTCTTCCTTTGCTTTAGTGTTAGTTGCCACACGAATCTGGAATTCACCTATTTTAACATTCATATCTGGACAGAAAACTTCTAAAGGTTGTATATCAATTTGCCCATTTAGCACCTCAGTTGAAACCGTAACAAACTATTTCACAAGGTCAAATATCACCTTCGTTATTTATTAATTCTGGTAAATACTCTTGCACCGTTAACAGCTTATGATTATTAATGTTAGATCGTTCTTCAAACCTCTCCAGTTCTCTTCAACCTCCAATGAAGATGCCAACCCATCTCGTGACAATCGGTCCTGTATTCTCTATCAATTCGATCAATTCAGACAGAGAATGATGATCAGGTTTAATATAAGAAATTCAATATTTTGATAGTCAAAATCGCATTGAACTTATTTATCTTAAAAACCAAACGGATCAGTATTGTCCTTGAATATATTAAAATTACTTATACCGTTGACGCATTTTTCGAAGATCAACTCCCTCATTCCTGTCAATGGTCATTGTCTTCACCTATTTAAACCATCTTCATCTTTCATCTTTCACCACACAATTAAAATTTAATCGAATATTTTCCCCAATTGTTTAACAACAATCTTTAGGGCGGATAATCAATAACATATATTTTTTTTTAGTAAAGCTGCTCCCAATTAACATTCACATGTAAGTTTGTCCTCCATCTTAGAGCTAATTCACCACAAATATCCAGTAAAGTTAACCTTCGAGACGATTTCTCACTTCTTACTAAAGGAGAAACTCGATAGTACATTCACAGCTTTCCCTTCTATTTCCCTACAAACCTATCTGCACCACAACGTCACACTAAATTTTGGATGACCATATTATAACTGGAATCACCATCCAAAGAAATATCCTTAAAGTGATTATTATTTTTCCTATTACAAAATATGCAATAGTATCCTTCAATTCCGAAAGAATACTATCACTGGATCCATCATGAACTTTGATGGAACAATCATTCTTTGAATAATGAGCATAATACAATAAAAGATATCGACAAAAGTCACTCATATGTTCTTGGTGAACTATTCTTAAATAAATAAACAGTTTGTAATATTAAATTTTAAAATTTGACTGTAATTGTCTCCATTGTTTCTCAAAACCTATCCTGGTTCGCTTTTCGTATATCCCCAATTGTATATTCACCCTGATTTGTAGTAAGTATTACATACAGACCAGTAATATCCATAAGTTCTTTTCAATAATTTTTCTCTTTTGGATTCATTCGCTCTACAATTATTTTAACAAGATATACTTAAGACGCATTTATTCCTAAAACATTCACCATAACTACTACAGATCTAATCTAATTGATTTCCAATTCATTTAGTTTATCATTCCTGTAAATGCGTTCCGCAAGTAAAAAATGAAAACAAAGGCAACTTTTAAATTAAACCAATAAAGAACTTCGCAATATCTTTCTTCTTACATTTACATTTTTAACATCACCCACTACTTGTTTTCCTGTAGAATAATTCAACTAATTTTCATCAACATTAAAAAATGAAATGAAATGAAATCTTTGAGTTTTACGTCCAACGGTTATGCCGTTTAGGCTAAAGGAGACGGTGATTATGAGAAATGAATTAAATGGTGGAATGAAGAAACTGGGAGGAAACGGGAGAACCCCGAGAAAACCCACGCACACGGTTTTTGTCCACCACAAAGTTTACTTGGCGGGGGCTGGGATCGAACCCGGGACCCCAAGCACCAGAGGTGAACGCTCTACCACTGAGCCACCGAGGCCCCCTTCATCAACATTCACATTTGGAATTGGGCGCAAATTTCATTTCAAACTCTTCGAACTGAATTTCAAATGTTCGAGACCTTCCTCGTAAGAACTACCAATTTCAATGTGAGATCTCATAACACGAATGACAACTTTGATATTCAGAAAAAGTTACTTAACAATCGTCTCTTCTATCTCGAGACATACTGTTATTAGCTAATCGACTGAAGCCTAAAATTGAATTTTCTAATTCATGAGGATTATTGTTAGGAAAAATTCGACATTGCATATTTCTGATATATAGAAGCTTCCGTTAGAAGGGAGATTTAAAGACATACTCGCGTTTCCGAAATTAGAACGCTGATCAATGTCAACAAAACCTGTGACATCCGAAGTAAGAAACACAGAATCGTCATTCGGCGTGCCAATACTATTGTAGTATATTTCACCATGCACAAACAAACGAGTCTAGAAAAAAATCATAAGTATAAGTTATATATAATATTGAAGTCTAAGGACATTTTACTCTACAATAACGTAAATATAAGGAAATAAATCGAGATAGTAACCATAATAAAGTACATTTACTTATCCCGTGCGCAACTCAATGGAACTGCGGGAATTCACTTTCTCTTCTTTTTCTTCTTCTTTACAAGCTACCTGTACCCAGAGCTGCCAGAATGTAAGCGAACCAAGTTACTTTGGTTCTATATATCAGGTTAAGCAACGTTTCGTAATGACCAAATGATTTTGCTTTTAAATAAACCACCATATTTAAGGGTACAATTTATTGGACGCTATGCACTAATGGGTTAAGAGTTAAGAAGAACCCAACAAAAGAGTCAAAAATTGCAAACTAAATATTGATTGATCACCTTACAACCAAACTTAAAGGAACCTCACCACAGGCTGAAGTGCAATCCTCCATACCAAACTGGTTCAAGCTGCGATAGAAAATCTAAATAATCCAAATTTTAGTTTATCAAGATAGAACAGGGAAAGGGATTGAATTTATGAATTTATCAAATATACTTAAATGTTAATTAATTAAATAAATCACGATATTCCACTGATAACATTTTTTAAAACTAAAATGATCTGACTCTGGATATATACGTTGAATATAGATATATTAGGTTGAATAACAACAACAATAATATGCCCATTAATTAACCAGGCTCTGAATATATTCTTATTTTTATAAGGATATTCTTATTCAAATTACCAGAAAAGTAGCAATAACTTCAATACCTAAATTAGATAAATATCGAAGCAATAAAACATATTCAAGAAAATCTTAACTTTAGTTCTAACAATTTTCAAAAACTCAATTTTCTACGTTGCTTTATAACAATTTAGTATTCAATAATTCCTAGACGAGCATACAGAATCGATAAATAATTAACTCTTAAGCAAGCAAACATCAAATATAATTCTGAAAATAAAAGGTAGTATGGAATATTCCATCATTCAGATTAAATTGATTCATAAATTAACACTACATAGATATGAATCAGAAATGGATTTTTAAAATTAAATAAAAAAATTATTGTGATCGGTGCACGAGCCTATGGATATTTTCTACAATGCTTTCGGTCGAAAGAGAGGAAATACTTTTGATGGACATGTTTGTGTTATATGTGTGTGTTCACGACGTCTCCTAGACAGAAATGGTGAAATCCGTTCAAAAATAGGCTTAGTGATTACCTTGTTACAAAAAAAAAAAAAAAACTATCAAACTTTATAATTCCGACAAACTATTCTAACAATGAAATAAACAGCAACGGAAATTCGTTAAAAACGAATATTTAAACTTTTTTCAAATTTTAATATCATCAATACTTCTTTATCACTGACAAAAATTATTTTATTTTGTTGTGCACCTTGTTACACATAGATATATGATATGAACTAATGGAATCTTCAAGCAGCGTTCCCAGTGCTCAATCTCCATCAGTTAATTCAGCGGAATCAGGTGAAACCGATAACCCCGGCAATGACTTGGACTCCAGCACTAGCAGGCCTGCTAGAGACCACTTTTCAGCCACTCCTATATCTGTGAAGGTGTTACCTTGTCCCCATTGTGGAAAGTTTTATGTGAATGCAAGAGAATTAGCCATTCATATGTAAAAAGCACCCGGTCATAAACGCAGAAGAGGATTGTCTTGATATCAAAAATAATAGCTTTCCTGACTGTAGAGCCACAAATGTAAGCATCACTAACTGCAATCGTAGCACACAGGACTTAACGTTATCTAACGTGGGTAAAGTGTTGACGTCATTAAGATCTTCTAGACACATCCTAAGACGTGTTCCTCGTGGTGCTCGAACTGAGGTTGCCAATGCCCTTTCCAAGTTATTACTGCAAGTAGCTATTTCAAATGGAGAAAGAGAATGGATCAACCTGTTTATATTTCCATTTGTAGCACTAACTGCTCCCAAACAATGTAAAGAACCTTACCTCATGGGTAAAACAATGAGTTCGTGTTTGGGATAATATAGGTATTGACGCCTTAACCTTACAATCGCCAAAGATCAAGAAATGTATACCTAAACAGAATGTTTCAAATCTGAAAATTATTCAAAACGAACTAGCCGATGGTGATATCCGAGGAGCAGCCCGTTTACTAATGTTAGATGATACAATAGCAGCCCCTGACACTTCAGTGTTTAAGACGTTGTTCGAGAAACAACCATCCCACCCTGGAACATTTATTTCACCGAATCTTCCAGAAGATCAAAACAGGGTTCAAGGAGTTTCAATAAACGAAATTAAAAATGCTATACATTCTTTTCCTTCTGGCAGCTCGGGAGGTCTGGCCTTTCCGGATCCTGGCTTTTTGGGCTATTTTTTAGACTTTCAGTCAAGCAGCTACTGTATCGTCACTATTTATCCTAGGATCATGGTTCATACCTCATTCTCTTCAGAATAGAGGTGGCTTTCAAATGGTACCACTTGCTTGCTCATACCATATACCAGAAGCGGGAAAAAAGTGTCAAAGTGAAACTTTCGGAGGGACAATTTTTTTCTCGAACTTTGGCCCCACCTGGACACCCCCTGTGTGATCGTAGCCATCTAAAAAAATCTGAGAAATAGTACTTGGTATACCGAATGTGTGTGCTAAATTTCAAGTTTCTATCTTGAATAGTAAGGGCGGGAGAATTTTTAATCAAAAATTCCCACAGTACCCCAAAGTACCATAAAACACTATGATCTCAGGGAAAAAATCCTGAGACATCCCTAATTACCCTAGGACTATAATCCGCCAATCATTCTCTTCAGAATAGAACTGTCGATCAGGCGGTACCATTCATATGTCTCCATCATGTATCTAAGGCGGGAAAGTCCTGAAAAAGATATTTTTTGGGGCAAAATTTCCCTTTTTTCAACCTTTCCCCTCTGGACCCCCTGTTTTTACGCAGAAATCCGAAAAAACTTCTGGTAAATACTACTCGGTGGACTGAATGTTTGTGCAAAATTTCAATCTTCTACGTGAAAAATAGGCCCGCCAGAAAACATTTCCCTATCATGCCCCACTTTTACCCTATACAGAAGTATATTTGGATAAAAATTCACTGAGACGGCCCTAATTACCTTAGAATAATAATTCGACGGTCGTTCTCTTCAGAATGGAACGGCCTTTCAGACGGTATGACTCCCGTGGTCCTATCATTTTTTGTTGGCGGGAAAATGACGAAATACGGGATTTTGGGGGTAAAAATTCCGATTTTTACCCCTTTTCCCCTCTGGTTCTCCCCCCCCCCCTGTTTTAGCACTGACATCGGATCAAAAAATCTGGTAAATACTACTCGGCGGACTGAATGTTTGTGCAAAATTTCAATCTTCTACGTAGAAAAATCAGCCCGCCAAAAAATATTGAACATAGGCTTAGAAAATGAGAAAATAAATTTTTGACTTATGACGTCATCACCTCCTATGTCTGGACGCAGGACTGTCTTAAACCATACCTAATGTCTTCTTCAAGGCCTCTGGACTTGGAAAAGAAAAAAAACGAACGAAAAAGCTCAAATAGAAGAGAAATAACGCAATGTACTATGAAAAGTGCATATGGTACAAATTGTACCATAGGATCCCCAAAGGGCTAGATGGTCTTCACCCTTCGATTCTCAAAGATCTTTTATCTTGCAAAATACTCGAATCGAAGGAAAAACTATTAAAATCACTTTGTGATCTTTTCAATCTAATTATTTCGGGAAAAATACCCTTAGAATTTCGACCTTTGTTTTTCGGAGTCAGACTTATCGCTATTAAAAAGAAATGTGGTGGAATCAGACCTATTGCCATAGGGAATATTTCGCGCAGAATATCAGCCAAAGTTATATGCTTGAAAATACGAGAGCTTGTTAAGAACTTTTTGTCTCCCCATCAACTTGGAATTTTTATTCCCAACGGAGTCGAAGCAGCCGTTCATGCAACCAGGATGTACTTTTGCTCCTCACACAATGCTCCAAGGGCTATCGTAAAGTGGATTTTCTCAACGTTTTAATGAACTTCGCCGGGACTCCATGCTTACTGAGGTATTGAAATGGCACTCAATTTAATGAGCTGTGAAAAGGAAAGAGGCAATTACATCTTGTAACTTGCACGTAAATAGCACTTTATAGCATACCATTCCTTCGAGTTGCTACGAAAACGAAGAATGGATGCGTACAAGGAAAAAATAAATAAAAATAAATATACATATTTATATAATTAGTATTAAAGTATGTAAGTTGTAAAGTAATTAGAAGTTCATTCTGGAAACATAATTCTTGTTAAGAAGTTTTTTTTTAAAGTATAAAATTAAAAAAAATGAAAGGAAAAATGTATGGAGGAATAGACTGAAAATACTTCAACTATTGACAACTGGAGTATGCGCGCGATCGTTTAGGGGACGTGGCCTATCTCGCCGATTTTTACCTGCCAGCGTGACTCTTAGTTACGTGGTCTACTCTTTTGGCTCGGAGATGTGAGGTTGTTTTCAGTTACGCGTTCTCAACTTTGATTGCTTTGACTACTAGGATATGTGGTTTAATAGTGGGGCAACTCGATGTTCAGTGAAGTTAATACTGATTATTATTCTTTGTGAATTGAAAGTTATATTATATTTCACAAGTTGGAATAAGCTATTTGTGATTCAAGAAGAATTTGGAAAGATAAAAAGTTATATTTTTGAAGCAAGAAAGTTACAAAGCCGGAGAGGGATTTTGGTGGCCAAAGAGGACACTATACATATAGTGATTATAAATCCGTCATATTACGTTTGTTTAGGTGCTCTCAGAGTTAATTCAAAGTATATTTTACGTCTGTTTTCTCATTTTGTTCTTTCTGAAATATTTCTTTTTTTTTTTTTTAAAAAAAAAAGAAAATTATAAAAGAGAAAACTAATAGTGTCGGACAATTCCGATATTAGAGATATTGCTGGATTTGACATTGTTTCAACCAGTCAATCGAAAGAATTGCCCATACGTAAAGTTCTTTAAAGTCGTAATTTATTACCTGGATTATCCAGAATCGCAATAATTTTGTGAAAAAT
This sequence comes from Thermobia domestica, assembly GCF_964235325.1. Taxonomy (NCBI): domain Eukaryota; kingdom Metazoa; phylum Arthropoda; class Insecta; order Zygentoma; family Lepismatidae; genus Thermobia; species Thermobia domestica. The sequence continues at coordinate 52,916,101 of NC_137454.1, read as the reverse complement.
TTGTCTGGCACTGAGCAAAGAATTGTTTCTTTTGTTAGTCATCAATCCAGTCAAAAGAAGCCAAGGTTTGCATTGAAGGGAGATGGTCAGAAGGTAAAAATCAAGCAATCTAGATATACGTGAGTGACAAATTTGATTTATATTAAACAAGTAGTTGTGTGACGTCATCAGTGTTAATATTCTGCGGTTTCCTCCCAATTATGTGGCGAAATACATTTTCTTGATTTGGACGGAGACCACTGACTGAAACTAGAACCATTCCCGAATCCAGTATTTCAAATTCTATTTTTTTTTTCATTGCAGCTAAAATATTCTGTTTTTATATTGAGACCAAATTAATAACTTTTCAAAGAAAACGAACATTCTCGATTTTTTCTCTCCAGTTGTCAAGAGGCTTAAGATTTGATATTTTGAATAAGAACATAGTTAATAGTCAAGTTTTTAATTAATACTAAACAGAGATTTGCTCTGTGAAATTGTAAGAAGGCTGATTTAGACAAATTTTTGTTAGTTAAGATTTTGACGACTGAGATTAGAGTTTAGTAGTAACATTGATAAAGAGGAACTACAGGTTGATATCTGCTAAATATTGAAGATTTCATTATTAATTGTTAATTTTTGCTTCATTCTGAAGTATTTTGACAGATTGGAGTTTAAAGAATATTTTAGATTAAAGCTAAAGATAAAGTTAATTGGATTGAAATTAGTATAATTTGTAATTGATCAGAAAATAGTCATTTCTAATAGTTATTTACTTAATGTTTGAATATAGTGTATATGTATTATTCAAACGTTTTAGTGCATATACACCACCCTTATTTTGGTTACAATAATATTGTTATTTTTAAAAAAATTGAAACATTTGTGTTTGATTGTTTGCTCTGTTTATGTTTGAAATGTTTACCTTGTTTACTTTTTTGAAAGTGAAATATTGGATCTGTGGTCTATCCTTTGCATTAGAGGCGGATTCGCGATATGGGACAGCCCCACACAAGCCCGCTCTGCCAGGCTTTATCCGAGTGAGCCCAGATTGACAGTTTGTGTTATTTATTGTTTTCTTTTTCTTTCCAAACTCTTGATTTGGATTCGTATGGATGAGACTAGGCGTTACTACTTGCAGGACGCGCCGCTTTCCAAGAAATATTTGGCCAACAATTCTAACAGAAATGGTAAAATTGGGTAATGTTCACATTAATAATAATAACGCCTTTCATAGATAACTAATCGAACGTAACGAAAAATGCTTAATCACAGTGAATTGTTACTGCCTTTGTACATGTAAATTGCATTTGGGCTTTAAATTAAAAATAACACCTACAGACTTACACTGTTAATGAAACAACAGACGGAAATACATATTATTCTCTTTACGAGCAATGAGTTCGATTCATTACTGAACATAAACAAGTTACTATTATTATCTAAAATTAATAATATATAATAAAATGCTTCACTAAAGGAACTCAATTTGATGGTAAGTAAGTGGTATAATACTAAGTAGTAAGTAGTGCAATAGAGAATTTAATAATAAATGTATTTGTAATAAATTACAAATTCTGTCTCACTGGCGTCAAGGCTGTAAAAATGCATTAAGAAACATGCTAGTAGAGAATAATCTAATTCAGTTTCTATTCCAATCACAGTTTCCAGCTTTTTTTAAAATCAAATTTCGGATTCTGTTCAAACAGTAATGTACTCTTACCTTCTGCGAGGAAGATAAAGCAACATTAAAAGAGAAACAGAAAAATAGATAAGATTAAAGTATGTTACATTATATTAGTGTAACTAGTTTAGAGAATCAAGGGCGAACTGTCAGCATACTCTTCATGTTCTAATTTTGTAGAGACATAAATAAATTTTAAGGTTTTATCGCCAATGTTAAAATTTATTTCAATTCTTATATAAGAACGTAGTTACTCAATTGTAAGAACTCACCCCTACTGCTGTGGTTCGTTAGTTTAATCCCTGTTCATGTCATGTGGACTTTCTGGTGCACAGCAACGTGCTTCCCGGTTTTTGTAAGATTCTTTTGTTTCCTGTCACTATTTTCATTCTACAAATTCATTCTCTGATCATCCGTCTTACCTGAGCCAAAGATGTCCAAAACATGTAAAAATTAAAATCTAAGTTAAAGACTTAGGTTAAATGTAAATTGTTCAGTAGTCTTAAAGTTTCTTGATTGTCTATCAGTGAAATAAATATATAACGAACATACAAGATTTTAGTTTTCGTTATAATAACGAGGAAACACGTGCCCCTTCTACATGAATAATTTGCAACTATCTTTATCTAATTGATTTCGTTTCTTAGATAATGATGAATTAGTGCGTGTGACAAATATGTGTGGTGACTAAGCTTAAAACAAAGAACAAAGCTAATATTTGGTGAAATGATACCTTATAAAAAAAAACTATCAATTTTGTGATATATTTCATTTGTGTGTGAGCAGTTTTAAAAGTCATACTGCGTTATTCTTTGGGTTCTTCCTGTCCTTTCTTATAAGGTAAATTAGAATTTTGTTTTCACTTTATGACACACCAGGGATACACAATATATGTTAATACGGAAGTGCAACCGCACATTCTCAAGTCACAGATGATGACATGATGGTTACCACTAAGGAAAATATTAATGAATCTGGCAATGAATCAATGGAATTTTTAGAAGAAAATGAAGGTGACAGTCACAGTAAGAATATCAAAGTAACTCAAGGGAAAAATCCAAATATCATAAATAATAATGTAGAAGAGTATTCGGAAGCCGGGAAATTGGCCACGGTACACATTAACTCTGAACCGATAATAGTGAATATATAAATAAAAGACACTTACTTTTTGTTTCTTAAAATAAAATAGCTAGAACCAACTCATCCAATGACGTTCTTTATATGTAGCATACATTCCAGGTATTATAAAATTTCCAAAAATAGGTCGTTACCTCTTGAAAACTTCCTTCCTTTTAGCACTAGAAGCAAATGCTTCTCTTGATCCTGGTAATATTAACTACCAAACAATAGCAAGTGTACAATACAACACGCAATATCTAGTGTAGTTGTAGTTAAAAGTGTCCAAGTTTACATTCCTTTACAGGGCTTAACTAGAGATATAGAACCGGACAGAGATATAATCTCTATAAGACAAATCCACCGTACCATGCCTGATGGTAGAAAGAAATCCACATAGACGATAGTCATAACTTTCAGTTCTGAAACCTTATTAGTAAATATCGGCTTGTCGGCAATCCACCAATGTACAAAATGCTAGAGGTATGGTCACTTGGCCTCTCTCGATACCTCTCAAATGCCGCAAATTTAGTGAATTACTTCCTAGCCACATGATGAAATGCTCAAAATTGTGCGCAACGATTACGACAAAACAAATAATGAACATTATGATATCACAAAATATATCGTTTAATGAAGCCTCCCAACAAATAAAAAAACACTACTCAACGAATTCAGTATAGTGCAGCTGTAATACTTTATGTGTACTCCTTTGTGCTGGCTCACCCCTTATATTTTATAATTGAAGACTACAGGGGAAAAGGAAGGTAAGTCAATAACTGGGATAAAATTAGCTATGGACAAGACCATATAGCGTTAGCGGTGTATTTTGTATGCAGAGCAAAGGGAAGGTTAGTCAGTGAGAAATTTCATATTGAAAAATGCACCTACAGGGAAAGAGGGAGGTAAGTCAGTAGTAAAGAGGAGAAAAGGGAGGTAAGTAATTTTATTGCAGTTGTTAGAATGTAGCTCTCTGGAGTGTGGTAAGTGTTACTTGTGGCAACACTGCTGGATGGCCATTTATATGTTACATTGTTGTGTTTGCGTAAGACGAAGGTCTACATCTGCATAGTGTTGTTTTGGCAATTGTAGTGTGTGTTAGTTAACTTACAACATGGATTCAAATACATGTGAAGACAGGGATGGTGACCAAGAACCGTGAGTATCGTATCTAAGTAGTAAGAAGAGGAAGAGTTTTGGTAGGATCAAGGATGCAAACAAAATCTGAGAGCCCAGTCTCATGAGATTGGTGATCCTTGTAATTGTAGGTTAAAGTGTTTCAACGGCATTGTCGTAAAGCACCAAAATAAAATAATCAATGACTTGAATGGTTTACATTGTTGAGACACAAACTTTACATTTGTGTGGTTTAATTACATCCCACGATATTAAACAGAGGAGGCTACGAAAAGATGAACGAGATGCCATCCTCCGAGCTGAAAGTTTCACATACAAGGTAAGGGACTCAGATGGGAATGATGCAAAAGAAATTGAAGTGTGTCAAAAAGGTTTCAGGTCTTTGTATGGCATTTCTAAAAAGAGACTCGAAAATATCCAGAAATGTATAAAAAGTAATACACAAATAGGCATCGACATGCGTGACAAACACAATAACCGGTAAAATAAATTATCAGCAGAAACTGAAAAGCTAGTTGTAGGTCACACCGCGTCATTATAGTAGAAAGGGGACACAGAAGAACTTCCTGAAGAACTAAGCATTACTAAAATATATAACATGTATAAGGAAGGGAATCCATACAATCTAGTGTTCTATGAAACATACCGTATGATTTTCAATACACGGTTAGTATCTCCTTCGGGTATCCCAGAAGTGATTCATGCAGTACTTGTGATGAGTTTCTTGCAAAAAAGAAACCACTCTTATCCTAGCTGAGTACATCAGTTGAAGAGGAAAAGCAACAGTTAGAGAAGAAGATCACGTTTCTCGAAACTTAAAATAAAGTTCACATTCACAGAGCCAATACTTTTTACAATCGCAAGAGAGAAGCAAGAAAGACGAGTAGAAAGGATCCACGGACTGAATAAGTTTCCTTAGAAATCCAAAAAAAATCGACCCTGCCCAAATATTTCTACTAACATGGTTTATTATAAGCGGCAGTTGAGCGTTTTTTTCCTTCAACATTCACCAACTGTCTGACAAAAAGGCTATTTTGTATGCATATCCTGAAACTCTTGGCAGGAAAGGAGCAAATGAAGTAACATCCTTTCTTAATGAATATATTACAAACATTCTAAGCCCACAAGTCCGGCATTTAAATATTTTCTGTGGCTCTGCAGCTGGGCAGAACAAAAATTACACCCTGTTCCGATACTTACACTATATTGTTCTTGAGAGAAACGACTACAGTCTGTTGAAGTTACATAGCTAATACGAGGGCATTCATACCTGGGATGCGACAAGGACATGGGACTGATAAACAAAAACTGTGACAGAAATCCCTCGGGACTGGGTTGAAGTGTTCCGACGTGGAAGAGTAAAACCTGAACCATTCACTGTTATAAAAGAAGACGATGGAATGATCAGAGATCAGAGATCAGACGATGGAGTAGCTTCCTTGATGACTACTTCCTTCAGAAGTGTCCCATACCAACCAGGCCAATAAGGGAATTGAAAGTTGAAGCACACCATCCACGCCTGATCATCCACCGGGAATTGTACAATGCTGCATGGATCTCCACTCTTGTGTGCAAGAAAAGATCAGTAAGAAGACTTGTAGGTGATATGAACCCCAATGAATTTCGCTATTCTCCTAGAGCATACCAGGGACGTCTGCCGGTAACAGAAGAGAAGTTCAAAGACCTCCAAGAACGGAAAACTTTTTGTACTGACGAGGCTCAAATCTAGTACATGAACCAAAATTACAAAGCAAGCAAATGTTGGGACAATAACGTGATTACTTGGCTACAACCATAACAGACTTGTTGACTTACCTCCCTCTTCTGCTGTAAAAGCTTACACTTGGAACAATTTTTTTATTGTATTGTGATTCTATTGACAAGAGTTAACTATTATTTCATTCCATAACAAAGAAATATATGTTTTTTCGATTATATTCAGTCATTGAAAGATATCTAAAGAGAAATAAAGGTTATTTGGTTTCAAACTTTAAAATTGCTCCCGTGTAAAATTATAAAATCATGACTTGCCTCCCTTTTCCCCTGTAGTCTTCAATTCTCAATCGAAACTCACATTCCCATTACATGATAATACAGGAATATCTATTGCCTCCCCATCCATATAATCGAATGGCTCGGAAGGTCATCCGGGGAGAAATATAAAGAAGCTTATACTAACCAAAACATGAAACTACCTCAAATATAGCCATACATAACATGATAAAGTAATTTACTTAAAACTAAGGACTTGATTAAGGATCCTTCTACTAATAATAATCCAAACATTGTTAGGGCAAAAAGTCAACGAGCTTGATATCAAACTCACAAAATCATACTATCTATCCAACGACTCGTTCTTACAACACTGGTTCTTTAGGCATTCATCCTTCTGTTTACAATCTGTTAATTAAATCTAATCCTTCACAAATATCTCTAAGTACTTCATCAATAAAATATCAAATATCTGATATGCAAAAAATAATTCAAATCTCACTTGGTATATATTCCCCGAATGACACAGTTAATTCAATTATGCAGTAAAGTACTCACATTTTTGATTAACCTAAAATGGATCTGAAAAAAGTCTAATAGTTTTATTGTTCTTCAATCGATTATGAAAAGTTTTCGGGGAAAATGGCTTGCATTAAAATTTCTTATTTATATTTTTCAACCTAATATTACTTTTGTTCAGGAAACTTGGTCCAAACCAGACCTCTCGATAAATATACCTGAATGTAATATAATTGAACAAGTACGAGTCGATTGTAATGTAGGGATAGCTATGGAAGTCCATAAAAACTTTCATTCAGGAATATTTCTATTACACTACCTAATACCCATTACGAAACTCAAACTTTAGCTATTGAACTCTCAAAATATAAGATGGCTAATCCATATAGTCCTCTAGATAAAATACTCACCACACAAACCTGGCAATCTCTATTTTCTTCTAATAAAAAGTTTGACCTAATTGGAGCGGATGCGAATTCAAAATTCAAATTGCGGAGCAATATTCGAACAAGTACAGCATAAACAGGACTTAATTCGGCACTAAAAGATTCCAATTATTTAATTCTAAACGATGTAACCCCGACTAGACTAACCAAGGACAACCCTCTATCACAGAATGTAACTATTATTAAAAAGATAAGTATTTACACTCGGTTAGTAAAGTATAACACTCGGAAGTGATCACTGTCCCATATTTACTATTATTGCTTGCAAAAAAAAATTCGTAACCTGAGTCTAATGATAAGAGGAACTTTTATACGAATTATATTCATTCAACGTCTACCCAAATAAACTGGGAAGATATAAAGAAAGAAATAGACAGTTGTCACGGGGGAAACAAAAACAAAATTGACTCTCTAATATCAACAATTTTGTACGCTTCGAAACCCATGCATCTAAACAATTCAAATCCTCAAATAAAGAAAAAGAAAAATAACATTTATAAATCACTGCACCCAACATGTTGGAATCAAACTTGCCAAAAATGGGTAAATAAATGTACAACTGTTTTGCTAGTTTTTAGAACATCTAATTTCGAAGCAGAGCTTCTGTATTATAGAAAGATAAATGCAGGAATAAAAAGTCTTAAATAAAGAAAACCGCAAATATTGGAAAGATTTTTGCAAGAGTTATATACGTTTATATTTTTCTATTTTGAATTGAAGTTAATTATTCCATTGTTTAAAGGGCCTGGTTACTGGAAATTAGCCAACAACAAAAGTAAACAACATTTTCGTTTGAACGTCAGGAGACTGCGGGCCCTTCCCTCAGCTGCCCGCATTTTCCTTCTGTACTACACACAGAACAGTCTATCACGCTCGCTGCTCTGGTGAGTGGTGTCATGATGGAATACATATACGTGGCAGAGCAAGCGGAGAACAGATACAAAACGACATAATAAATATATTCTAAATATTTTTGAATATCTTACGAAGAAACAAATAGTGCACGATATTGTTGGTTCACTTACTCTCGTGAACTGCACAAACTGACGCCACTACCTTCCTCTAATAGAAACAAATGTCAAACGTAGCATACGCTATCTCGTCAACGAATACCGACCGGTTCAGAGTAACGGTTGTAGTAAGATTCTAGCCAAAATTTATGTGACACACATTCCTCTTTCTACTTAAGAATAATCTGTGGTTTACAGTATTCTACTATAAGGTGGGCGTCATGATGCACAAGCAATCATTTAACGCAGCTTTTATATGATACATTTTATCTCGCAGATACATATGTCAAATATAGCAATTTCTCTCTCATAAACAGATGAGGATGTGTCAAAAGAGAGTTTACACTCTTATTTGCGGGAATATTCAACCCTAAATTACAGTGTGGAGTCATATCCTTTTATGATTAAAACAATATTATGTAATGTGCAATGTGGCGTTATTCAAAATGTCTTTCACGGTGACGACACTCTAAATCAATGTAGTTTTTGCAATAATGCCAATTCAACATTTGTTTTCCTCTGACCACGGTGCATTTGTTTTCCTCCTATGGTGCTTATTGTTGTGTCCCAATATTTTGAATAACCCTGTATACAGGTATAAATGTATGTTCTTAAAGAAAAACTACACATTTTTTTCTACAGAATATTTTTCATACGATCCAGGGGTAGACATAGAATTTTAGAACTAAGGGGACAGTCATTAATAGGGAGTCTCGTCGGACTATGTCATTAGAATACAAGCAAATTTCATGGACAGCCCTTTTAAGCGATGGCGATTATTGCTGAACTAGTTCACGTTTCCTATTTGATACGAACAACCACTGATATTATTCTTTCTTCTGGATACTGTCCCCTCATGCATCCCTAATTGCCACTCCTAATTTGATTTCATGTTTAATGACCAAGGTGTCAGCTGTGCCCCATTTGATTTGACCAGGTACTTTTCACGCGGAGCCCTTTCGATTTGGTCTCTTTTGTCGCAAGACACCTATGACTCGGTCCATTTTGTCGTAGGGCCCTTTTATTAGGACCCTTTTGTAGTGCAATCCTTTTGACTCAAGCTTTTTGGGTCAGAGCGCTTTCGCGCCGGACGTTCTTGACTCGAATCCTTTTATCCTCCCCATTTTATCCGGTCCCTTCTTGTATAGAGTCATAGCAAATATAAAATTTAATTTTAGTATTAGTTAAAGAACACAGCATAGTGTTTGAACTATAAGCCCTGTAATCTGATACAATCAAGCATCTCCTATGTGACATACATACAACGTTCTATAGTAGGAATTGTACTGCTTGTTAAAACGAAAGAATTATGCAAATATGCTGTAAAGCAGGTTCTTTCTGACATTGTTTCAAAATAGTAACAAACTTTACTGAATAAGTATTATTCAGGAGATGACTATCTCTTCCAATTTTGAAAAAGGTCATCATAAACATCCTAATCCATATTTTATTTCAAAACACTTCCTAAAATTGTGTCAAAAACTAGTTTTCTACTTAGATTATGTATTAATATTTGAATTATAAAAATTAATAATCATAATTCCTTGATAAATATTTCATTTCTTGGATAGATACAAAAGTAATGTGCGAAAATAACAATTGACCTTAAAACGCTCGTACGACAACACTAGAAATTTCTCTGAAAGGAACATGACACGAAGAATGTTTCATAATCATTGAAATTTCTGTAAAATGATAACCATGAAGTGTTTTGTTTGCTTTTAGTAATTGAGGAGATACTGTTAAGAAATTGATCTGCTTGTATTCTAAACTATTACACAATTCCATTAGAATGTCTATATATGACGGAATACAACACTCATACTCAACATTCAAATTTATACTTTAATACATTTACTTCTGAAAACTTGAATAAAGACTTAAATTGTTTATAACGATAGATTATACAATGGCATACGGTCAGGCGCAAGTGTTTATAAACTTTATATTTGTTTACATAGATTTCAAATTACTGATATCCTTTCTATTGTCTGGTTTCTTGTCCACACTACTTTCATACATATGTTAGACTCTCGGGGAAGACTCTCGCAATTTTAGAGCACTGTTTAGATATTTGAGATTCCATATTAAACTATATGGCCCGATCTCAAACTACGTGAGTGTTCGGTAGCAACACTATGCTATAGGCAACCAATGAGTTAAATGATTGATTCGTGCAACGAAATATTTTCAACTAAATTAAATTTTCTCTAAAGAAAAACTTAATAATTAGGACTAAAACCGAATTTGTTTAATGGAGAAAAATATAAATAATCACTTACCTATTAATATCTTTTCCTGTTTTTTTTTTTTTTTTTTTTTTTTTTGGTAATTAAATAAATCAATATTTAAATCATTCACTAGAAAACATTGAAAATGGGTTTCTTAAATTGATGATTATTGTTTCAATGTTGCAAAATACTAACAGTGTCAACTTCTTACATTATTTCGACTTCTAACAGTTTGCAGCTTAATGTCTTAATTCACTTTCATTTATATTTCAGAAATGGATTTCTTGAAGTATTACATCTCTGTAACTTCCTTACATGGTCTAAGTTATATTACTAAGAGGAGTTCCAGCAGGACAGACAAGTAGGCATAAATGAAATTCATTCTTTTCCCTGTTTACCGTTTGCTTTACATAATACTTAATCTGTCTTCAATACACTGTAGAATTAGACTATTTATCTGTAGAATTCAATACAGTTATTTATTAAAATTAAAATAAAATGTTATCGATTCAACAACTTAACACTGTATTCATCATACACTCAGCTTCATGTCTAGTCAATACAATGTTAATGTTCTTACTGTAATATTTTATTTTGTTACAGCAAATATATGTATATATTAAGCTACGGATAGTTATTTGTATATAGAATGTTTGCTTACGTTTTTTTAAAGTTTGATGTTGGAATTGTTATCTTCTCGGACTATAAAACTGTCAATTCTAAGTTGTTAATAATGAAATGTCCTGATGTGTAATATGCTTAAAATTAAATTTTGGAATATAAGTTTGTGAACAAACTTTACGTTCTAATCGAAAGTTGCTTGTACTTCAAATAGCAAATCAGCGTGTGCATTTTTAAATTGTCGAAATAAGTATGAACTTAGATTCCATTTTTCAAATTGACCTTCAGTTGACATAAGATTATTCGAAGCATGAACTTTTGCATTCATACTGGACGAACATCTGGTTTTGAATGACTATGGCCCGAAACAGGACTATGCTGTTGTGTTTAATGACACAGACTAGTATTATGAATTTTCTTGCAAAAACAGAAAATATAATGTCTTTACCGTAGATAAAGTTGTAAACGTTTTACTTTAATGCAAATGATCGTGTTAGATTGCTTGCCTATACTTTATACTACTATACAAAATAGTAAAATTAAATTATGCATCATCAGAAGAGTATAATTTCATAGACGTGAGCATGAAAATTGTATAAAAATATATTTTGCTATTAGAACAAAAGAAAGAAAGAAAGAAAGAATGAAAAGCGTTTAGAAAATTTGTATCCTAACGACTGTTCAATAGGTTTTCCACAAATAGTGTTTCTCACGTATGTGAGAATTTTGAGAAATGAAATCAGTTTATGAAGTTTTTATTTAAAAAATAAAGAAACATTTTTTCAATAGTTTTCAAAAATTGAATCCCCGAAGGGGAACAAGGCGTATTTTTAGAATATTGTAAGCTTCCTTTGTTTAACCATAAAGACCCGAATTTGAGAATTCGATTAAACTGAAGATCTGAAATTTGATATATTTATTTTAACTGAAAAAAAAAATGAAAACATATATGAAGTTTGTAAAAAAATGCTACTTCTATCGGTGAAAGGGAAGCATTTTTAGAATATTCAAATTTCCTTTTATGTATTTAGAAAATACTGATTGTGAAAATTATTTAAGTAAGACATGTGTAATTCTGTAGAAAAACTCTAATTAAAAAATATATATATTAATGGAAAAGTGCTGCAGCATTTTGGAAAATTCCGTCTGTGAAAATACTATTTATTTCCGCATTTTTTTTTACAAAAGACGCTTTGTGATAACTCATTGAAACTCAAGATGTTATCCATATACTTAACCTTTGGTTCAAGATACATCGGCAATGTCAGGATTATCAAGGATTGAAACGGTTCTAAAAACAAACCATGCTTGAAACTTATAAAGCAATTAACAATTTAGATTTAATATGTAACACGTCAAAAGCTATAGAATGTAAAGTTCAATAGAAAATTACTAAAATAAGACGAAAATCACTACATATATAATCCCATTCTTCCTAAAATAAAAAAGCAATACTAATGGTATTAATATCTCTATATATAACTAGGGGTGCGCACGAGACAAGATTTGTGGCTGTCACGTCTCGAAAATAAGCTGTAAAAGTGATGTCTCGACTCGAAAAATATATATTTGTTTATTAAAAGAGAACTGTCTCGACTCGAATTTTGTCAAGAATATCCTATGTCCACTCGTCTCGTGCGCATCCCTATATATAGATCGCCGTGGTGGTAGCAGTAATACTAAATTTTAATTCTTTTTGCTTAGATATTTTTACATAGAAAAGATTATGTTGGGAATTAAATAATTCGATTTACAAAATACTGCATGTTTTACCACTAACCATCAATATAGAGATCATATATACAAATAGATTCTCTTTGAAACAGTTTTCAGCATATGAACATCAAGGATCAATGAATATTTTAAAGTAACATGGCATTCATAGTAAAAGTAATAAAGTAATATACACGTAAAATAGTCGCAAAAAATTAAATATAATTATTCTATTCTATATAACAATCTTTATAAATTATTTTATAACCGACTTACAATTATCCTTATAAATTAATATATATAATTACTCCCTTTAATTATTTAATCATTTCATCTTATTTTATATAATGTCAGTAATTTATTTTTAAATACGTTTTCATTAAAATCTTATTTAATCAAGATACGTAACCAATATTAAAATGGGTTAAGGTGCAAACATTGAAACAAAGACAATAAATCATTGTCGCATCCTTGCAGTCTATACTTTAGATGTAATATGTTATGTTTAGATGTAACAACGAAGTTACGTTACGGAATTAGACCGAGTTTTTTATCAGTAGGGAGAATGTCACCGAAGATAAACATTCCGTTTATTTAACTATGTATTCCATGCTATAAGTTTTAAATACTTTGTGGTGAGAACTCATTTTAGCTTAAATCAGAAGTTGCTACCGATATGCAGTTCATACAACTGAAATGTTTGAAAGAACTTCTTGATATATGTTATCTTTTAAAAATAATTTATTTTTTTGTTATTCACGAAATTTAATCATGTTAGATGCAATAAATTTACACATCTTGCTTCTGTGAATTCGAGTTACAAAGTTGAAAAATATACAATAAGTGTAAATAAAAATTCCTCATAAATAGTGCAACCTAGATAAACGAAGAAACAACGAAGACTGAATAAATAATACTAAGAAGTAAACAATACTAGTCCATAGAATATAAACACAGCACAACAACGGCCCATTACCGTTTTCCGAAGCTAAATTTCTGCAAGAACCTGAAGTATGAATTTCATTTTTATTTTAAAGTTTATAAGTCCATTTCCAGATTTCATACTTATAATAGCAACCTTCGCAATAGAGAAATGGGCTTTTAGATGTTACAAAATCGAACCACTTATCTCTTGAGGAGAGAAATATTCAATAGCAAAAAAATACGAAATCATTTTTTTTTCTATGAGTTGATATACCTAATATCATATCCTCAACTTAACGAACGTGATAAAAGAGATGAAAATTTAGATCTTATAAATTCGATTACAGTTTTCCCTCTAGAAGTGGTATTTTGAAACAAGCTAAATTTTTGCCGTTAGTTTTGTGTAAGAATTTATAAACTGAATTTTTTTTTAATTACAAAGATGAGCAAAACCAACATTTCGCACTTTGTATATAAATAATTAGTACTTTCGCTATCAGAAAAATCGGTTGCTAATTCTTTTATGAGCAGAATGTTCCTTTTCTGATACAGTTTCACAAGTAATATAATGAGATGACACCTATATACTCTATACCTGATTTCACATCGAAATATCTATCTCATATTGAGTTCTTAAAGATTCTGAACATCTATATTTTTTTTAAAAAAATCGTTATTTAAATATATTACACGATCACGCTCGGCTTAGCGTATAACTAACCAGGAAACTCATTACTAACTACAGTTCATATTCAACGTGAATGATATTTTATCTTTGTATATGCTATTCTCCGCTCTATTCCTAGCAAGCTTTCAGCACCGTGGTGGCATGAAAGGAAAAGCGGGAATCGACTAAGAAAATTACAATCAAATAGCTTTAATGAAAAAACTAAATTACATTGTATGAAATAATAAATAAATTGTAGTATATTGTGAAATCCAATATAGTACTATGTTTTGTACCATCGAGAAGTATTCCTACGGGAGTCAAACACAAAAAGAATCTAACCCATAATTTTGATATGATAGGTGATGAAATTAACCGTTTAACTAATTAAACATTAAAGTTTCTTTCCAAGATATTATGATCTTATAAAATAGTCACTTTCAGTTCAGACAATATTTATCTTAGTAAGCAAATAATAAGAATGAGAAATCACAAGTAATCTAAATGAGATTCCTTCGGACTAAGATTACTTGATCTCAATCTGTGAAGTACGTAGCAAGTTTTGTTTAATACAAAGTTATCGATGCCTGGATTAAGCAATACATATTTTTTGGTTGATGAGAGTTTGTCGCTCATTGCATATGTCAAACGTAATTCATCAGACTAACGTGAGATCCGAAGCACATGATCTCCCACGAGAAATTCAACCTGGTGTTTCAGCGATAAAGACGCGTACGCTAACCTCTCAGTGATGAAGGAGCGTACATTTCGTTCCATAAATAAATAAGAAAATGAACAGATTAATACTTGAAAATACAAAGATAATGTGACAAACTTTATGAATAATTCTGTGATAAATTATGCAATAGTTTAAACTAAATTATACTACAATGAAGTGCAAGGTATTGAATATCAACAAATATATTTTTTGCCATATGCTGAAACACAAGTTTGTTTAATAGGTACGTAATATTTCACCTTGAAACATACGTCCTGAATTCGATTATTGACAGAATCACAAAACGTTAAGAACTTTAACGATTGAGGAACTTAGGTTACAATCTTTGATTATATTATAGCTATTACCAACTGATTAGAAAAGTTACAAATCCGCAGAATGACTCATCGAACCACCGTTTTTTATTTGATTATAAAGCAATTTAACAGATTACATTTTTACTATAATTCAATGTGGGGTTTATAATATTTTTTTCTTTCCACATGTTTCAGAACACCAACATGTTGCCAGAAAACATAGCAAGGAAATCAATGTCTGAAATAGCCCAACTGTCTTCGTCGAACTATTTTTGATAGAAGTTCCTACATCAATTTTTCTTATAACTTCGTAAATATTTTATAGCTTTTATATAAGCTTTGTTCTTATACACAGGTAGTTTTGCTTATTACGAAGTAAATTTCATTGTGAAAAAAATAATCTGTAGAGCATCTTTTAGAGTATCCCTTTTTTGTTGTTGTAATAGTACATTCGAACTTAACGTGCCATTCAGCACCGATGGTAAAACAACCATAGAGCTACAGCTTAACGTGATTCACTAAATACATGAGCTTCTGTTGATACATGATGCTCGTCTTCAGAAGAGAACGATATCAGACGACAATAATTGGTTATTTGTTGAATAAGAAACAAGTGTTGTCTTATAATTGATATTCGAAAACAGCGATGTGGCTGGTTGCAATTTTTGTGTCCAGGAAGCAATCAAACAGGTTACCGTATGATTTAAGCAGCTCCAGGACGGACGAAACATTGTGATACACATGGTGAATTTGTCTGAGATGCTAATCTAATTATAGCGAGTTTAATGGTTAGTTAGTGGTCAGATCTGCTAGTTTAGTGGTTAGCACGCATACGTAGTACCTGGTACACAAATATTACTAAATCCCGATAGAAAATAACTGAACACTTACTATCATTTACAAGTATTTACGATAATAATTAATTTTATTTACATTAAATTGAATAATCGTAGCATTTTAAATTGTCGTATTTTCTCTTTTCGCTCAATTCATTTTAAAAGTAGCAATAGTACTACAATTCTGCTTTCTCCCATCTGTTCTCATGAAATCACCTTATTTTCTTCCTGTTTTGTATGCATTTGGGGAGGAAATGATAAATTTTACTGATATTTGTTTATTATAAGAAGATAAAAATATTATAATGATTGTGATCATATACATAATAATAAAAACAGTTAAAAGAAAAATTGGAAGTGAAACGTAAATTAGAGCAATCTTATTCTTACATATTACACAATTTAAAATTATATAAAATAAATGGCAACAATTAAAATTGTATATCAATAATTTAGTATCATAATGCTTGTATTACCTACAGCAACATACACATACGACAATACGACATACTCTGTGGAAGATAACGTAACGATATTGAAACTGTTCGATAAACTGGCAGTCATAAATTAAGCAACAGGGACAAAATTCGCAATAAAAATGAAATGTGGAGGACAGTGGTGATGTAATACAGCGAAAATAGATGCCATGAAACAACAAGCATTGGCGAATGATCGGGGAAAGTTTATGCGGAAAATTCCACGATTATGCAGCTCTCATACGATTACGTAAAGTACTAGGTACGGGCGAGGACTACATGAACTTACGGAATTCTTGGCTGACAGTTTGTGTAGAGCGCATAAGAAGGTCTATTCAAGTGAAACAGTTGAATATTGCAACGAGGCATCATATGCCGGATGAATTACGCTAGCGTGCCATCGATAGATTGGAAGCATGACAGCGTCAGCTCAACGTGCCCCGGAGGCTGAATGCCGATCGAGCAGTGGTCAGTAGGTTATGAAGCAAGTTCCAGAGAATGTGAAATGCGTCTTGAAGTTACAGTGGCGGTTGACAGCTTTTGACATTGGCCAGCGAAGGGCAAAGTACCGGTTTGACAAGACGAAGAATCAGGTCTGCAACAACAACTCAAGTGCGTGTGGAGACTGTTGCTGGTACTGGACGCCTTCCATCAACGTGTATAGTAATTAGGCAACTTCATAAAGATGGGTTGTAAGCCAGAAGACCAGTGGAGTGTGTATACATTATAGGGTATTATAAGAGGCAGCGATTAAATTTGGAAAGAGAGCATATGAGTTGAACTGAAATTGGGATAGGAACAATGCAGTCAGTTATATTTACTGATAAGTTTAGATTTTCTGTGGACAGCGATTCTTGATGCAGATTGCTTTGACGAGAGACAGGAAGCCGTTACCATCCATCAAATATTATTGAAAGGAATACATATGATGGTGCAGGTGTGCTTATGTGAGGTGGAATCTCTCTTGAAGGACGTACAGATCTGTATGTTCCCCCGTGTGACAGAATGAAAACTCAGCGCAATAGGTATAATGTTCTACATTGTCACATTGTACTTTTTGCACGTATTATAGGTCAGGGATTCATTCTATCGGACCACAATGGACAACTGTTCGATCAATAGTTGGAGGAACATCATATTCAACGCATAGAGTGCCTATCGAGTTCCCCAGACTAGAAAATGATTGAACACATGTGAGATGCTCTAGAGCGACGAATTGCAAGTCTTATATCCCCTACCCTAACTCTCCAAGATCTGAACGGGTTCTTCTTCAACAATGGACCTAAATTTCAAATGAGCTGGTAAAAACACATATTAACAGCATGAGGCGATGTTGTAAATTCTGTATTGCTATGCGCGGTGATCATATCCCTAATTAGTGTCAGCAAACCATCCTTTGGTAGCATCAATATTTCCCACTTTCAGTGTTCCCTAGGTACATAATCATTTATTGCCAACGATAACATTTTCATTTGGTAGTTTTCCTTGCTATATGGCGTTAAATAAGTGACTCTTTAATCCCAATAACAGTTTGTTTAAAAGCATTCTTTTACTTTCTTTAAAAAAACTAAATACCCATTTGTTACTTAATTTTTGACTTCGAGTGTACATACTTAATTATTAATTTTTAATTGAAGATGTTCGTCTTAAATTTCAATGGCGTGCTTACGAAGATTTCGTTCCTTACACATTAAGAATTATTTATGTTTTTTTTTCTTATATTATTCTTGTTTGCAGAATATTTTGGGGAATATCTTTTATATTATGTCTGATAGCAAGCCTAAGTATGATTCTATCATCTTGGAAGGAATTTGTGAATGACCCAACTTATGTTTCTGTCAAACGTACATATGGAGATGAAAAACTACCATTTCCAGCATTCGCAATATGCCATATTATAAACGAAAATCAAATGGCGGAAGTCGAGAAAATGTGAGTACAATAAATATCATTGCAATATTATTTACTCTATAATCATACATATTACAATCAATTTCACATTTAATCAATATATGCGTACCCACTAAAAAGTTTCTTGATAAGAATGTCATTGTTTGTAGTTTGCTACACATTGCAAGTGGGTTAATCCAAATGAAATCTACAAATGACGGTTGCTGATGAAATTTAGTTATTTATTTTTTTTCTTTTACTTAAGTTTGAACCACACTCAGGGAGTTGGAAAACGGGTATTCATTTATTAGTTTAGTATCGCAAGTTTTGTCATAGCGACTATTTTGTATGGGCGACTGAGCATATTTTGAACTTTTTAGTGCATTCTGTTCAACGCAGTAACTTTTTAGGTTTTAGAGATAATGTTTTCAAGCCAAACCCATATGAAAGAAAATGGAAAGGACAATATTCTGTGTTTTGTGCACATTGAGTCATACTTTAGATCGTTGAGAAAAGAAGCTCTGAACATTGAGTTTGGAAACCTGGAAATTGCAATTTTAGAACGTACATTTGGAAAGAAAGAAATAAGACTCAGATTCAATTCTTTGTCAACATAGGGACTAGATAGTAAACAACATTCTATACTCGTTTCAGATCTGGCAGCCATATACTCAATATTTTGGAAATTTTTAAACATTACGAATTTTCTTAATTCGTGTATTTTCATCAAGAAATATCTCGGGAAGGGCACACTTTTAAAAACTCAAATATGCTCAAAATAGACAACAGCAATACAGGTGGGTAAAATTGCATTACCGAAACTTGAGTAATTTCTGAGTTATAAGGTATCTTCTTCCGTGGGGACTTAATATCATGAAGCGCAATGAGTCGTGAATATAAACTTTGTAGTAAAAGACAAAATAACTCAACAGTAACATTAAAAGGGTAAAGCAAGCATAATTTCTATATCATGTCTTCCAGAAAAAGCCAAACAGGGCTGATATTTCTTCTCTACTTACAGCGTTTCTCTTTATACATCAGTAAGATATATATTTGTGTAATTTGTACACGGAGTTTAGCACTGATATAAAAGTACGACCCGCAGGAGTTGTGTAATCTGTGGGTATGAGTTTCCGGAGAACGTTAGTGATTGGCAGCAACACCTTATCATTCGTAGATGGTTTAAAAGAGGTTATTGCACCATGAGGATGGAAAAAGTGATCGAAAAGATCGTTATGTTCATGACTGATGTCTTTAATTCCACAAATCCACTATTTATCGTCATAAATACAGGCTATGGTGCGATACCATTAGGTGCAAATTACAAAATGTGATATTGGGGAAATTCTGAAATACTACAATCATTTAATTCATTTGATTGTGAAAATTCCTAATATGTGATTTATAATTTTCGTCAGAGATACAAGTCTATGATATGATCTGGTATTGATAGTTCTTTTACAAGTAGCAAATCTCGAATGTATTGATGTTTGACTGCATTTCCTCTGATGAAACATACAGAGTGTATGCATGAGATACTATATAAACACAAAAGTTATACATCTGTTCAGCTCTTAAAATCGCGAATTTCACATCACTGCAACAACTTATATCTTAGAAATTACTCGTCTTAGCGAGGCAATGTTTCTCACTTGTTATTGGACCACAACCGTCTATTTCGTGGTCATAGGGGATTTTTAACTCTCGTCCTCCTGAGATATTTGATGGTGGATATACACGATTTTCGAAAATTCGCAATGTTTAAACATTTTCAAGAAATCAAGTATATGGTTCGCAGACCTGAAACTTGTTTGGAACGTTGTTAACTATCTAGTTTAAATGTTGACAAAGACTTGAAGCTAATTCTTATTTCTTTCGTTTCAAAATGTACATTCCAAAATGAACGTTACACTGTTTCAAAGCTCAATGTTTATAGCTAATTTTCTGGGCGTTATAAAGTACGTCTCAACGTGTAGAGAACATGTAATATTGTTAAATCCAGTATCTGTCATATTTGTTTAGTTTGAACTCACTAACACCTAAAAAGTTACAGCGTTTAACAGGATGCACTAACAGTTTAAAATATGGTCAGGCGCCCGTATAAAATAGCCGCTAAGACTAAACCTGCGCGGCTAAAAAATAAATGAATACCTGTTTTGAACTCCTTAAATGTGGTACAATTATAGTTGAAAAATTTAAAATAAATAAATAATTTTTTGTCAGCAATCTTTGATCTGGAAGTTCATCGATTTCATTTTGATTGCCCCATGTACGAATTGTTTATAAAGCAATACCTATAATTTTTATTGGCATGTTGGGTAATCTGTGGTTCATCAGTTGAAAAAATGAGGTGGTGATTTCGTGGATAGACTGAGTGTTGTCATTCAAAGAGAAAAGATTATTGTTTAGCAGTTATTTATGTGGTTCAGTTTAAGATGCTCAGTGCGTTTGGCATGTTACAAAGGAGAGGGTTCTAGGTAATAGTGGCCTACTTGTCTTATCGTGAAACAATATCAGTAAAGTGAACAAAAGAAAACTCACAGAGATAGAGATCGTCAGTTTTGTGGAAGTTTGTAGCAAAATAATCTCAAACGAATGCTCAAACATAATATTTTAAGCCAGAATCTGAAACAGCCATATCACATTCTAGAAGGGTTGCATAGTAATAGTATCAGTGATTGAGTTGCAACCTCCAAACGCCTTATCACCATCACCAACAATTTGTCGCGAAGAAAATATGCAAATTACATGCAAAGCGAAGCGTCTATGACCAGAAATGTGGTGTGAAAAGGTCTCTGTACTTCCTAATTGATATTCTCCTATAACTTCATGGGAAACAGCGAGATGTATTTATGTAAAGCAAACGTCTACTTAAAGATCATACTGGACGCATTTTTTGGTACCAAGGAATATGGGGAGACAGTAAGACATAATTTTCTTGGGTTTCGTTAGTCTTGTAATTAAGCATTACTATTGCATTACAAGACGCATTTCCGTCAGTGGTTACATTTTCTACATTTTGCGTGACCAATTGCACTCTATCGTGCAAATATTTCCAGCCCATGAAACTATTATTGAAAAGTAGCTATGTGCCAATTAAAGTTTTTGTGCAAATTAATGCTTTATATTATAAACATAAGAACGAAGTACTATACTTTACTATACAATTCGCAGACAGTTACATTACTAAACATATGGAGTTAATTAGTTCTGGAGGTAAAAACCGAAAACATAATTCTCCTTCATACTTGAGAATATCAACGACCATGTTCTGAAAATGATACATACTTCGATTTCACGCGGATCGCAGCCTCTCTTCATTTCTATATTTTTCTCTCTGTGTATAATTATATAATTTGAGTTTCATATAGGGTTTTCCGTTTTTCATACGATTTATGCTTGTGTGTATATAAGACTGCACATATTTCATGTATCTCATAGTGTCTGATGAAGCCAAAATGTTAGTTGGCGAAACTGTAACACGTATGTAATTTTTATGTGAATATAATTTTTTATTGAGCAAATAGTTTGTTTGTGTTTAAGTACATACAAAGCAAACCTTCTACTTATGGAAAATATTACATTTATGCTTATCTTTAACATCACTAATTTCACAACACACTATTTTTAGTGATGTTATTTAAATATCTGTTTCGTATCTCATATCACTTGTAGAATTTTACTTAATATTTCTAACTTTAAAACACGCATACCTTATTCACTTTTGTTTTATATATTCTTAGAAAAATTACCATGTCATGCTTCTATTGAAACTAGCAAAAGTACAATATTCTAACCATTTAATATATCAATAGAACATATGCTCTGTACTTTGGATATTGTTTGTTCAAATTTTTATTTTTTTTATTTCTAAGTATGGTGAAGATGGGCTATAACACCACTGTACAAAATAGTGTACAATGGTTAACATATTACCTGTTTTCTTACTACGATCTGCATATTTATGAAACTTTAACAGATGTAGAAGACAACTTCACAGCAGCCATACGACAGGTGAGGATTCGTTAAGAATAAGTAATAAAATAACACTTTCAATTAACATAAACCATAAATACATGTATTCTAGAAAACGAAATCTGAGAATAAATTTATCAGTTTTTAATCTTAGGTATCATATAGTTTATTTTTTACATAACAAATATAAAGGGCAGATTAAATAAACACGAATAATATAAACAATTACCAAATAGCCAAATAATAACATCTACTGCAGATTAAAAATATTAAATTCTCAATAGAATTTTAACAAAGTGAGTTTTATCGCTTTCTTATCCCTTTGGGGATCCTATGGTACAATTTGTACCATACGCGTTTTTCATGGTGCATTGCGTTATTTGTTTTTCTATTTGAGCTTTTTCGTCCGGTTTTCTTTTGTTTTCCAAGTCCGGAGGCCTTGTAGAAGACATTACGTATGGTTTTAGACCGTCCTGCGTCCAGACATAAGAGGTGATGACGTCATAAGTCAAAAATTTCTTTTCTCATTTACTAAGCCTATGTTCAATATTTTCTGGCGGGCTTATTTTTCCACACATTCAGTCCACAAAGTAGTATTTACCAGAGTTTTCGTTCCGATGTCAATGCTAAAACAGGGGGGAACCAGAGGGGCAAAGTGTTGAAAAAAGGAATATTTTTACCCCCAAATCATGTTTTTCGTCATTTTCCCGCCTCACATACACGATGGGGACACGTGAGTCATACCGCCTGAACAACAGTTCCATTCTGAAGAGGATGACGGTCGAATCATTATCATAGGATAATTAGGGACGTCTCAGCAATTTTTTGAAAAATATACTTTTATATAGGGAAACATGGAACATGGCGGTTATATTTTTTGGCGGCCTTACTTTTGCACATAGAAGACTGAAATTGTGCACAAACATTCAGCCCGCCTAGTAGTATTGCCCAGATTTTTTTCAGATCTCTGTATTAAAACAGGAGGGTCCAGAGGGGGAAAAATTGGAAAAAGGGATTTTTTATATAAAAAATCCCGTTTTTCGTGACTTTCCCGCCTCGCATACATGATGAAGACATGTGAGTCATACCGTCTGAAAGGCAGTTTTATTTTAAAGAGAATGACGGCCGAATTATTATTCTAGGGTAATTAGGGACGTCTCAGTGATTTCTTTAAAATATACTTCTGTATATGGTAACATAGGGAATTTTCTGAATTTTTTTTTTTTTGGCGGGCTTAGAAGATTGAAATTGTGCATAAACAGTCAGTCCACCGAGTAGTATTTAACTGATTTTTTTAGATTTCTGCGTTAAACAGGGGGTCCAGAGGGGCTAGAAGTTGAAAAAAGGGAAATTTTGACCCAAAAAATCGATTTTTTTCTGAAATTTCCCGCCTTAGATACATGATGGAGACATGTGAATGGTGGCGCCTGAAAGGCAATTCTATTCAGAAGAGAATATGGTGGACACATATCCCTAGGGTAATTAGGGATGTCCCAGGAATTTTTTACCCTGAAATCATAGTGTTTTGTGGTAATTTGGGGCATTGTGGGGTTTTTTGATAAAATTTCTGCCGCCCTTACTGTTCAAGATAGAAACTTGAAATTTGGCACACACATTTAGTATACCAAATACTATTTACCAGACTTTTGTTAGATGGCTACGTTTACACAGGGGGGTCCAGGGGGGGGGCAAAGTTCGGAATTTTTTCCCTCCGAAATTTTTACTTTGACATTTTTCCCCGCTTCTGGTATACGGTATGAGCATGCAAGTGGTACCGTTTGAAAGCCAGCTCTATTTTGAAGAGAATGAGGTATGAACCATGATCCTAGGATAAATAGTGACGATACAGTAGCTGCTTGACTTAAAGTCTAAAAAATAGCCCAAAAAGCCCGGATCCGGAAAGGTTACAACAGTTGTGTGTATCTCTATTCTTTCATTACCTTTAGAAAACTTATAACATATCTTTAAGGCATCTACAAACGAATGCTATACTTCAATATATGTTTCTAAATGTCCAGTGATTGTCAATATGACTACACAATCTCAGAAACTGTATACACGTAACGTCTCGTATTAAACGCTTGAATGCTATTATGGATATTTAATGATGAATTGGCCTGTTTTAAAATTAATCTTGTTAGTAGTATTTTATATACACAGGTCGTGCAAAAAAAAATTATGAAAGAGATTTCTGTATGGTACCCTGATCAATACACGTACTTTATTTTAACTTTTAACCAAATTAGTTGCTAAAAGGAAAATATATATTTGACTTGTATCAAAGCTACATCTGAAAAGTGATGTTACCTTGGATCTACTATCAATGTAATGTATTACAATATATATATTGAACTTCATTAGATTAGGAAATCACATTTCTACGTTCTTGAAATTGATCATAATGTATCATCTACAAACTGAAAATAAAATGCATAAACTTCATGAGCAGCTGATACATAAGAAAAAACACATGTTATTTTGTGAAAACTACAACATTACAAAGAGAAACAGTATAGTACAACAATACTATAACTGAATTTAAAAACGAAGGAAGGCCAATGTTTAGCAGATAACTTTCGCATTCTCTGAAGCATGAACATAGAATATCACTACATTTACTGTAGATTAGAGTAGGTTCGATATGATCGGAACAAGTTAGTATAGTTTACAGCTCCTATTTCTAAGTGAAACTCATATAGTAGAGTATATCTTGGTATTCTCTAAATATTACCAAATTTTTCCTTGAACTCTGTACTATCTGTTAAATAAGAATATGCATGTTTTTCAGCGGATAGTATCGTCTGTCTCTTGCTGATATCGATATTTTGAAAATCAATTTCTACACATCGCTCATTTTGACACTGTATTCCTATTTTATGATTAGTTAAACTACTCCTGGACGCCGTATCGAAAAAATATTTTTCTTCTTCACGCTTTGTGTGAAAAATTGAACGAGTGAAAACAAGCAAAAAAGACTTGGTGTAGAAAGCTTAGCCTCCCTTAACCAAAACACTCACTGTTTCACTCTTACTATAAGAAGCGTCTTAATGATGTAATAGCTATCATCATGAATTTGCGATGGTTGAGTCCTCAGATCTATTCCAGCTTAAGACATAAAGTTTTGTTTTGTTTATCACTAGTAAAGTTTTTTTTTAAAAAAAAGGTCATCCCATTATACAAGAAATCCATATTGTGTAGACACACAATTCACTTTTTCATATACATTAAAAAACTAACTAACTAACCATATGGCTTATGGAAACTGGTTGTTCAATGTCACGCTCACAAGAGTTATCCAACGACTATACTCTGTCACACTCTATTCTGTCTAATACTAAATTCTGTCACTTTTCGTAATTGATTCGTTTGTTTGGCTATGGTCCAATATTGGAACACCAGAAACAAAATTTTCCAGTAGTATTTTTTCTAATATTGGAAAACCAGGAGCGAACGACACCAGTAATATTTTTTCCTAAACTTTGACGTTACGAACGAAATTTAGAGTAATCTTTGTTATATATGTTATTTATTGTACAAGTAGAACCCTCCTCTATACATCTGCATTAGATATAAATATCGAATCATTTCCATATTTTTTTTATTTTGCAACTATACTTCGTACAAATATTAAAGTAATAAATATAGGACGAACAGAATAAAATCTAAATATTTACCACAGTATATGAATATACATATTCTTTAATGATTCATAGCTCTTATGGGGAGATATATGCAATTTTCAGATATATGCAAGATCAATATAGATTCTTATTTGGGAAATACGTACGATTTTCTTCCCGATAGTTCTGACCAGTTTAAGAGCTGAAATTATATTTGAGTGTGGTAAGGTTTGAGACAGGAGATATGTCATATCGTAGACCTCTAGAGATGCGTGACAGAAATTACTTGCATATTTTCGCCCTTTAACTATATTTTCCAAATATATTAGGGCTATACTTCTTATGAAGGGTTTTATGGGTTTCTTTCGTTTTTTTCCTATACAGTTGCCAATCATTATAGAAAGAGATTTCAATACAGAACACAAAAAGAGGCCACCAATATTTTCTGGAATCAGTTGAAATTCTGTAGCTTTCAATGTTTTTATTCATCCTATCCACTCTTGGGATACTTTGAGACAGTATTAGGTTGACGAACTGGTAATTGCTTATTCTCGCTAACAATCCATCTCTTTTGCAGAACCCAGCGTCTCCACAGTATCGCATGTAGTTAAGAATGAACTACGTGAATGGCATTCTACTCTACTACCATGCATTTGCTAGTTGCGTAGCTTTTGAAATCAAAGGCCCACTACCTTCTTTCTTTAGTTTCTGTGGATCTTTTTTGTGGGCAATGCTCTATTCGGTTGTTCATAATGATTCCAATGAAACCAATACCCATTCCACTTACTCACTTTTCAACGAAAGTGATGAAAATAGCGTCTATCCGCTTATATGTTGAAATGCGTATATTTTGGAAGGCATTTTGTCAACTGCATTACAACATATTTTCCCAACCCAGTGTCTTTAGGTCTATTTACATCTCATCCAAAATTTGGCTGAAATTTTACGATGTATCGTCGAGGTTCACAAATAGCCCACACAAATAAGAAATGAATTGTCACACAAATAATATTCGGTTATAATAATAATAATAATCTCTTAGGGCTAAATGGTTAACGCTCTCGCCTTTTGTGCAAGAAACCCAAGCTTGGATCCCGGCAAGAGTACATGTAATTCAATTCCTATGTTAGGCTCTATATCTAGTCTCATATACTGCAGTTGAAGGGAATTGTTTTTTTTTTTTTTTTTTTTTTTGTAAAATTAAAACGAAAACATTCATCAAACCTTCGGGTATCTTTTTAGAATGTACAATCCTACTACAAACTGAATTGAACACCGCACTCAGTGCACCAAATACATGCATAACACTAATTCAGTAAAGAATGATGCATACAACATACATCAGTTCTCCTACCTTTTCACAAAATAATTTATAATTTGTATATAGTGCAAAGAGTAGGGACTTGCAACCAAATAATATTATGAGCTATTTTTGATACTTTTAGAATAAAATGTGTCTTTGGGCCGATGTTCAATGGAAATATTGTAAATATAAACAGAGAAATCGCACAGAAAGCAAAAATCATTTATATTTGAATAAAAAAATATACATTCTAAGTTGTAATCGAGAAATGAAATTATGCCATAATGAAAGTAACGGACCCATTCTTTCCTGTTGTGTCGTTATTAGAACATTGTACTATAGATTACCCCGTGCAAGTTATAATTATTATTACTTTATTTATAGATATTTAATATGACTTGAAAAACTATTGATCAAGATATGTCAGGCAATAAACAGATAGAATTATAAAAATAAAAAAATATTTTTCTTACGTTTTAAACTCCATGGTACATGTAAAACTTTCTTTAATAATGACTCAACCTTCGCGAGATGCAAATGAGAGCTGAAAAAAAAGTACATCACCTCTTCATTCTATCCCTTTTCAAAGCAGTTGGCCACTTCCAACTAATTGCTATACAAATGTAACCAGGTGAGAAGGTATTTTGTCATCTCCAAAATTGTTCCAGTATTGGAACACCGGGAGGAAACGTGTATGGTCGCTTGCCGATTGATCTTCCAGTTAAGATTTTGAAAGCTTTCCTATTTTCTATCATCCTAGATACCTGACCTTCCCACATGAGCCTTCTAGATTTGATGGCCGTATCAAGTTTTGGTAAACCTTTAAATTATATAGTTTCTCTTTATGAAGTGTCCGCCATTCCCTATTTTCTTTCCTCTTGGGTCCGAATATTATTCTAAGGATCGCGTTCTAAAATGCTTTCCTTCAGAGTAAGCAACCACTGTTCGCAATTATACAGAACAACTGGCATGATTCAGACACATTAGCGCGAAGAATTATTTTCATTTCTTGTTATCCAAACCTTGGACAATGCACAAACTGGTTGTGTTTTTCGGTCTGTTTATAAACAATATCCAAGATCTTAGTTTTCAGAGATTTAGTTTAATACACACACACACACAAAAAAACATATTTCTACATTTAGAAAGACAAAAGAATGAATGAAATGTAACAGAAACGAAGCTATTGAAAGGAAATTGAAAATCATACGGTGTGTATCAAATGCTATGACATGAGTGTAATATTATTTTTACTTTTGTGAATTTGCTATGATTTGCATTCATAATAGGACTATCATTTTATATCACTCAATGAATATAAAGATTTATTAACAGGTAGTAGTAATGAAATTTGTTTAGCCTTTCTTATTGTTACGAAGATGTGGTTACATCCTGAATAAAGTACTTCATAGCACAATGATTTAGAGTTTGTGTCGTTCCTTTATCTTTTCTTAACTGTGTATGATAAGTGAATTATCATTTAATGATCAAAATATGAGTAAAAATATGAGTAAAACAATGCGATATAACTTTGTAAATTCTGAACCGGGGTTGAACTAATATACTAGCCATCGAAACGGTGAGTTAGTTTTTAAAACATAGGCTAGGCTTTTATTCAAACTTCATTAATTACACACACACATTGGTAGAATGTAGCATATGAAATGGTGCTGACTTACCATGTCTGATAACATGAAATAATTAATTTGAAAATACAAAATTGCAATGTGCAAATTTTAAAAATACTTAACCCGAAGTACCTTAAAATTAAATCTGGGAATCACCTAAAAGGGGTATTCAAAATCCATTGTGTCTCTGAAAACCTCACAAATGTCCTATCATATTTGTGTTACTTTGTAGTGAAGTTATTCTTCTTAGTTTCCCCGAGGATCCAGAGTTTCTGGATGACCAGGAATCGGATTTCGTGAATCAATTAAAATAAGAGCTCTCATTATCTTTTCTCTAAGGTATGATGGTCAGCCAAAATGTTTTTTGTACTGCTTAAGGAAATAAAACAGAATGGAAAGTTTACAATAAGTTTGTAACGTTAAATTCATTTCAAAATCTATTTTCCAAAGTAATTATCTCGTTTATTTAAACACTTTTTGTCGCGTGGTACACGTCTTTCTTTGCCTTCCAGAAAGAAATTTCGCCAAGTATTCAATAACCATTCATGGACTGCAACATTCAATTCGTCATCCGAGTGGTATCATCGATTTCAAAGTTCGTCTTTTATTGGTCAAACCAGAGGAAGTCACACGATGAAAGGTCTAGGCTATAAGGAGGATGTCCTCCACTTCACACCTTAAATTTGTCAGAAGTTCGCACTTTTATTATGTTGCATGAGGGTTTGCATTACCATGCAGAACACAATACCTTCGGACAGTTTACCTGCCCGGCGAATTTGAATACATTTATTCCCGGGAGCAGCGATTTCTGTATTTGTAGGAGTTGATGCTCTTCCTTCTCGTTCAATCGTCTATATCTGTACATCTGTTTTCAAATACGTTGCACCACTTTGCAATAGCTTGACGTGCAACTGTATTTTCACCATACACTTCATGCAAGTGCTGATAAATCTCAGTGAGTTTCACATTTTCGCCCACAGAAAAAAACGAATCACTGCCCGCTTGCCAAATATGGACTAAAGTTTCAGCAGTCGAGACTTGTTTACGGATAATTATAAGAACGCCTCCACTTGCATTGTGAAAGACGCTACGCCGCACGATACAGTTTCATGTTTCAAGTGTTTAAACTTTTGAGCGAAAATATTTATAGAGGACTGCAAATCTTACTCACAAATTTACGAAACTTCGTTATATATAGGGAGTTATAACATTCAATGATGGACAGATTGTCCCTGCTAGCAGATCTTTTTGGAGGGGATTAAATCGCCCCGTAATTCCGACTTATATGGTGCTACACTTTAAAATCCTAGTAAATAGTAGATATCGTGTTGTTGTGGAGGCTCTCAAGCAGGATTCGAAATCTGGTCGCTCACGTTTTCGTCATCTGCGTTATTCGCGTCATATTGGGAATAATTATTACTGTAATATCAAGACTGATTTATTCTTTGACGACACTTTCCGCCTCCATTATTTCCACAATAAGATGAATAAGCACTTTCCATGTAAGCCGACGGATCCTTATTCGCAGTGAGAGGTGCAACCTTCAAAGAAAACTTTTCTAGTTTCTGCCCGATTTACTGGAAACCATTCAAGTCAAAAAACTGTTTGCACCCTGCTGCGTTCGGAATTTTTTTAATGTAAGAGGACAGTAAATTATGCTTTCCGCCAGTCTTTACGTTTTTTTACATTTATTCATTTATTAATTAAGTAAGTTTCATACAGCACAAGGCTACCGAGAATAAAAAAAAACGAAAACAAATAGTAAAATACACCAAAGAAAAGAAGCTTCTCTCTCCAATTTGCTAGATTATCTGAGTTCTAAAGTTTCCTTCAGAAGTATTAAGATGTTGACATTCGTTGAAACTGTTATATTCCTGCGCTAATGTGTAAAACAAGGAGCGCTGGGAAACTGATAACCTGGGTATCCCATAAGTTTGCAAATTTGGAGAAGGAAGTTTGCCTCGGATGTAAGAAGAATGTTAATCTGCTATAGTAACAGTTCCGAATGAATTTTACCGTTTATATTATTATATATGCAAAACAAACCTGCAGCGCCAAGTAGTTTGGCAGGAGTACTTAAATGCATTGAAACTTTAGTAAATTTCTCGGGTGATAATATAACTCGATAATTTCAAATCTAAGTATGACGACGGAGTCAATGCTAGATACATTAGTAGGTACTGACATATTCCATATAACTGTATATGATCGGGACAAGATAAGCCTTATAAAACATCGCAATGACAGGGAGATTTCTATTTTCAGAAATCTAAAATGTAGACCAAGTAGTTTCATAGCCCTTGATGAGGTCGATACGAAGTGACCCTCAAGGGAGAGTTTTTCGTGAAAGACAACGCCTAGATCTTTTTGAGAAGAAGGTCGTTTAATGGACACTTTGTCGACATTGCATGTCTAACAAAGTACATTTTTTTAAGGATATAGAGAAAGTGGAACATTCGTTGGTATATAAAGACAGATTCCGATTTGAGCACCAGTTGCTTATCACATTTAAGACAGCCAGCAGTGAAGATGCATCATTATAACTCTAAAGAGATTACGATCATGAGCAAAAACCAAAACATTGGATGAAGAGATTGAAAAGGTCATAGCAAGGCGTTAATATACAGTAGAAAAAAACAAGAGAGGGTCCAGTACGCTCCCTTGGGACACTCCTTTGAGATAACACGAGATTAAACGGAGACAGGTATCCAGAAAGAGTAACAGGTTGTTCTCCGTCTGAAAGATAAGGATCTAGGAAGGAAATCATCTTGCCATGAATAATATATCCATTAGAGAGCTTGTAAAGAAGCAAGTCTGTGCTTATGATACCAAAAGCCTTAAAAATCTCGAAGTAAACTACACCAACCAGGGTGTCCGTGTCATTACTTGGATCGCAAGAGTGACGAGCACTGATAAATGGGTAAGGCACAGACGTCAAGTAGTGAAACCGTTCAAGAGATACCTGGAAAAGTTTGACAGAGCATATATAATCTGACTTTAAGTATTTTTATCTGGGAACACACGGAGAAGAGAGAAGAGAAGTTGGTCTGTAGGAAGAAGCTACTTTCCTGTCTCCACACTTAAATAAATATGATATTGACAGCCTCATACAAATTTGAAAATGTACCATCCAAGAAACATCGTTTCAATAAAAACGACAGAGAGTGAGTGAGTGATTGCGCCATGCTACAACGAAAACTTTTACTAACATTATCATGGCCAGAAGAGCAGCTAGAGGTAGTTACGAACAAAAGTGATTTCAGTGCATCATGGTTAGTGGCAATTGTAGTAAGCGAATGCGAAATCATAGATTTTATCTTAGGTGGAAAAGGGGTGTTCTAAGCTTAGAAAACTGTTGAAGAAATGATCATTGAAGGCAGTAGCTATAAATGTTTCTCGAAAGTATTAGAATGCTTGTCAATTTCTAGCAGAATATCCTATGTTGTATCTAGTAGTGTATGTGCAACCAGAAGATTTTCGGTTCAGAAGTAAATGGATATGTTAAGTTTTCCATATAGTTCTTATGTATCATACGAATGAGGTATTTCGAAGGGCGTCTAATATCAGAAAAAGTCTTATACGATACTGCGCAAGGAAACTGTTTCCTTATTGTATTTATTTCGAGGACCAATACTAGTTTCTGCGTCGATCCATGATCGGGGAACTGACGTGATATTTCAGTTGTAATGGCGGCACAGATAATATCCGTAAACAGACAGACAACATTATTGATATAACCATGATTCTGTATACACTAGGGAATTAAGTCTAGCGAACGATCAATACTGTCCCACTGCGCCATGTCCTTCATCAGGTTTATTATATGAGCTTAAAGTTACTGTTATTTGATGACGAATTAAGTAAAGATATATCTATATGCAAATACTCGAGATAAGATGAAAACCGATTTCAATTTGGAGTGATGATGATATCATTTATAGAAGACCGCATAATTCAATATATTTTCGTGACTTGTAGACTCCAAAATAAGTGGTGACAGTGGCAATTAGCTGCCTCCGTCCTAGGGTCAGTCGAATCTATTGGTAGTTTACAATCACAGAAATGGACAATACCCCTTTCATTAAGAGTTAAAAGCACAGAATAGAAGTGTTTCTGTGTGGTATGTAATAACAACTAATAAAAAGTTTATTTTTTACCTTTAGCTAGTTTAAATCTAACCCATACTATTTCACAGTTAGTAGCAATATTATTGCATTCCTCTTTTTTATATTCGCACAAATCAACTAGGCTCCAGCACGACTTTCTCGATCATTCTCATTAATCGTAAAATTTGAGGCTATGGGGCTTTCACAACTTTCAACACTTTCATTCGTGGTTAAGTGGTTAGCGTGCACAACATTGGCGTGGGTGATCCGGGTTGGATTCCCGACGGGAGGAAATGTGTTTCGGATTACACGTTAAGCAATAGATCTCGTCCCATATATCCGCGCTGCTCGAAGGAACGTTAAGCTGAACATCAACTCCCCTCAACACTTACATTTAATTGGGTTTTAATAAAAAGCACACAACCATAAAGTGATTATTCACGGATATATATTATACAATTAGCTAGTTTATATTTGTATTTGTTCATTTTATGTTTATAAAAGGTGGTCCAACTACAATGCACGATGTTAATTGTAAATAAAACCCAAAGTTTTCAAAGAATAATCTTAATATTTTTTATTATCATAGAAGAATCTATGACAATGCTGGGTGAAACAAAATATCAGCTAAATGCTCGCCACGGCTTCGGTGGCAGACTTCTATCCGATTGTCCATATTTTC
Organism: Thermobia domestica; assembly: GCF_964235325.1. Taxonomy (NCBI): domain Eukaryota; kingdom Metazoa; phylum Arthropoda; class Insecta; order Zygentoma; family Lepismatidae; genus Thermobia; species Thermobia domestica. The sequence goes on along the minus strand of NC_137454.1, from coordinate 52,882,508 downwards.
AATGACTCTGACACATAATTGAGGTTCAATATCATTAATGTGCCAAATTATCGCATCCTTTAGTTCTTGAATTGTTCTTGGATTATTGACGTACACTTTTTCTTTTAAATATATTCACAGAAAAATGTCCAATGGTGTCAAATCACATGATCGTGGCGGCCAGTTAACATCGCCACCACATGAGATTACACGGCCATTGGATTTTTCGCGCAAAAGAGCTAATGTTTCGTTGGCTGTGTGGCACCATCCTGTGGCAACCACATATCGTCTAGGTCCATATCCTCAATTTCTGGCCACGAGAAGTCCGTTATCATGTCGCGATAGCGAACACCATTTACGGTAACTGCTCGGCCCACATCATTTTCAAAAAAGTACGGCCCGATGATGCCGCCAGCCTATAATGAACTTGGCGAGCATGCACAGCTGTCTTCGCATTTCCTACAGACCCCGCTTTCTGAAATGTGGGCACAATTCTCCCGATTGTTGACACATTTGGTCGATTATGCTGACCAAAAACATCACGAAGTGCACGAAATGCATTTTGATTTGAACGTCTATTTTCGTAAAAGGCTTCAATAACCTTCACGCGTTGCTCAATTGTGTACCTCTCCATGGTTGAATTTGCCAAACCCTAAAACAAAGAAATGTCAAATTAAGTTGGGCAAAAACCTTGACGTTACGGTGTGACACATAATTAACATCGTGCATTGTAGTTGAACAACCCTTTATTTGTTCAGGAGCATTGACGCTTTGTAAGTTCTGGTAGAATGAAAAAAATACGAGAGGACCAGGATTTAACTTCACACCACTACTAAGATGCAATAATACAGGCAGATGAATAAAGGGATTTTATAATTTTACGAATGTCATTTCTGGTTTTGATTTCGAAGCTTTACTTCCTCTAATAAATGGGTAACAAGCTACAGTAACATGTGTTGGAATTGAACGTGTTATATGTCCAAACTTCTGGCTTTCAACTGGAACTGCAACATATTCTTTTGTACGTAGTTTTTTTCCTAACACTAGCACTAAGGGGAAATATATAATTATCATAATTAGCCATAATAACAGTAATTTATGAACTCTGAATTTAGTGTGGTGAATTCCTGAATATTGATTAGCAACACTTGCATGTCTGGCAACATTTTACCCATACTACACCAACAAGAAGGATCCATGGCAGCGCTCTTGTCCAGTAATAAGAGTTCTCCAAAATCACAAGAAATTATATTATTGAATTACAAATCTTGCAACAATCAGGCATAACTTTATAATTATGTAACTACTAGTGTGGAGTGTCTAAAAAGAATAGAAACACGGGTCGAAAAGAAATGTACTTATACTTAAACTTTTGAGGTGTTTAAAACACATGTTGAATCACATCCTTATGAAGGTCACATCTGAGAGACGGGAAAAACGCACTGTTCGAAAATACGCAACACCAGGGCATTGTGAGAAAATTCTTCCAAATCTACCAATATTAATGATCCCTTTCATATACTTATTTCTTAGTTCAATTCGCTTGATCACTGAATATAAACATAAATGCACAAGCTGTAACAAACACATTTACTAACTTAAAGCATACACAATATTTTCAATGTTTATCAATATCAAAGTTTATCAAGATTTACATAAAGCAAGTATTAGCAAGTATTTTCCATAAAAGCATTTTATATGCTGGCTATCAGACAGTTTGACCATGTTCCTACCTCGTACTCCAATTGATGTTGTTTTCCACAACTGGCTTGCATTCACATATTAGGTAACCTAGCAAAGGGCATATTTCAGAGCTGTAAATGACAATACTTGCACACGCTTGCATAATTAATAGTTTTTCGAAACACTTCACAGTATTATGCAGATTATCAAATTCGGTCTAAGTGCACTACTGAGACCAAATGCGTTCTAATTTAAAGAAATTACCATCATCTGTACTCCGTGCTCACTTACTAATCGTGCAAAATTGCATGTACTCATATTATTAATTTTGGTTCTTGCAAATTTCGCTCTGAGCAGTGTTTGGTTTCCTCAGTCATCTTTGTAGCTCCTTATCCTAAATTTATCTTCTTTTATTACTAGTGTTAATTAACCTCTGGTATTGTATTTCACAGTTTACTAATTTTGTGTATACAATATAATATATTAAAATATGATTCTTGTGTACCTCTTAAATTATTATGAAACTATAGAATCATACCCTTTTCTAGGTGGATGAAATAGTAAGAAACTGGGATATTTTTTGTGGAAGAATTGGAAGTTCTGAAGTATGCGATGACATTGAGGAATTTGAGACTCTTGTTGTAATGCCGATTGATGAGGGATCGTGTTATTCTTTCAATTCGAAAGAAAATCTGAAGTACATCAGGCAAGTTTTGTGCATCATAACTTTCAGTTTTAACGACTAAGGATGTTTTCGCTTTTAGATTCTGGGTTAAACTACACATTAAATTTAATAACTAACGAATTCAAATTATTGCTATATATAAACAGTATTCCACTTTAGTATATTTATTTCGAATAGTAATTATTTATTATCTATTATTAGATAAATTTCTATTATTAAACGCTACTTACGTTTGTAATAGAAAGAAGTGTTTTAATCGATTTACCTCTCCTAATATAAACCTGTTTGGCTGTCAATTTTTCCATGAACTACGTATATGTCTATAGTAAATGTTTGCAATGGTCGTTGAGAATGGTCAGTCTGCTTAAGAGTTTCGTGTCATATTTTCTGCACCGTCTCTATACGCAAAACAAGACATTAATATATGTAATTGCCTAACAATTTATGCTAGAAATATAAATTGACACATACGGAAAACAAATATCTGCTGGAAGCGGAAAGGATTGATAAAAAGACTATGTTCAACTAAGTCTTGTTTGTTTACACAATTGTTTCAATCATAACTCATTGTAATGATGAAGTAGCTTTATTTGATGTTTGAATATTACGTTATTTACAATAAGAAGCAGAATGAAAGTGAAAGATTAGGCAAACATTGGTTGAATAATAAAGAGTGAGTATATGGCACAACTCCGAAAAATCAAGAGTACACGATGCTGTGCTTCCCACACTCGCATATGACATGATCAAACCAGTAAAACTGTATCAGAGGTGATAGGGCTATAACTGAACCATCTTCTCTCATATCCATGTTGAAGTAAGATTTCTATAACTCAAGGTTAGCAATCATTATTATCATTGATCCTAAATAATGTATTACATACTCATTTCTGTAATCCTTACACAACTCTTGAAAGCTGTAAGAGTTTGAGTGATTCTTCTGGCTCAAAGTTTGTTTGTAATAAAATAAGATCTTATTTGATCGAAAGCTTATTTACAGAGTTGCAAGATTCTTTTTTAATCTAAATTATATTATTTCTTTAGAAGTGGTTCTTTTCTGTTACTCTTATTTTTCAACGTGCAACAATTTTCTAACTAAAAATTTTAGAACAGTAATTTTTGGACTGAATAATTTCACATCAAAATTTTCGAACAAAAAATTCCAAACTTTATTTTGTTAAATCAAATTTTTTAAACTAAAAGTTCAAAGCGAAACATGTAAACTAGAAAAAATAATTCAACTGGTAAGCATGTTCAAATTAAAACAATAGAAAATAAACATATTTAATCAAAATATAAATCAGGTCAGTCAATTTTACTGCCTTCAGGATTGTCATTGGTTTGTTGCCAACATAATTTAGTTTTGTAACTCCCGTGACGTAAATGACACCCTTGTAATTTAGAGGTTTGCTTCTCTGACTTCTCAAGATTTCAGTAATACCTCTCAACTCGTTCCTCTGATATCCTTTTACGCTGTAAGATTTTCTTGCCTTCTGTTTTTTTCAGTGTACGGCAACCATCTCTCCGAAGCAAATCAATTCTGCAGTTCTCTATCGGTAGCCACTTGTTGACAAAATTCCACGAGTATTTTTCGTCGAAGCACAAGACTACAGTTGCTGCCAATCATAGTACTCTGCAAGAACTGATTTACGTTTATTTAAGCCAATTTCTGAAACGTGTCATCTTATGCGTCGTAAAACTTCATGATCTTGCTCCTATCTTCATATGAGTTTTTATTTACACCAAAATACTTTACCGCAGGAATTGGACCAATCTATGATTGATTCTGTATGATAATAAAGAAACGTTGGAATTACCTTCACTTACTGGCGAGTTCAATTATTCGGCAATTTACTCAAAGACAACGAAATAAAATTCAAGGAGGAGACAATCTATGTTTAATTATTCTGTGTCATTCTTAAAAATTTTGATTCCCTTCAGGATGACTCCCATCCATGTTGTTAGACCATTGCTTTCTATATAGAATGTAAACTGTAATCTTTTGCATTGTGTGCAATGCACATTATCGTCTTTATGTTCGGACTATTTTCCCCCGAGTATAAGTGGAAATCATAAATATATCTTAGTCATTAAAGAATTATTGGCTCTGTTCGCAAGTATTACCAAACTGCATGACGTTGGTAATTCCAGACATGGGAAACAGACTTCTTGTGCAGCTAATAAGTTTAACACTAGCACATATATACTACCGTGAATTTTACTGTCCTGTTTTGCTTCAGCATTTCATAATAGAAACATAGCCTTCCTTCGTGCATGACGGATGGTACTACATAGTTCAAGCATGGTTATCAGTAACATTGAACCATTGATATGATGATAGACCAATATTGATATAAGCTGCAGAATGTTTCAAGTCATGAATAAGTTTTTGACTTCATACGATTTAATAAATATGAAGAGAAATTTATAGCACTGCATCACCATTTTGCAGACATATTCTAATTTATGACATGGTGAATTCGTGTGTTTGTTAAATCATCCCTCTCCGTAAAATTGACGAGTATAGTTACATTTCAAAATTGTTTTTTGCGTCTACTCACAGGTAAGACTTGTAAGAATTTATTACATTTTACACTACCACTTTTACATGTCTGTTACGCATATTATTAGTAGGGTTGGACGAAAAGCAAACATCTTCAGTCGTAATTCCAAGAGACACATCAACCTAACGTATTTGATTACAATTTATCTGTTCTTTAAATTTTTCTTCTCTTTCACCATAACGAAATGTATTCTCCAACAGCAACATAAGAATATCTTAATAAAGCCAGCGCTTCTTAAAAAATCCACAATGGGCCTTAGATACAAAAGGAATGCATTTAGGTCCCACCATTTGTCAATGACATAGATACTCGCAAGGATACATTAGCAAAATATAGCGTCACAACTTTTTAAACTGTGTGCTAAAACTTCTAAGTATAACGGAAGGAATTGCTATCAAATTACAAGGATTCTTCAATAAAAACTGAACACACAGGACACATTTGTCAGCTTTGAGATTACATTACTCTTTAAGAGCGTTTCTTTTACGGGCATATTTAAATGTCTAAAAAGTCACTCACTCACTCATTCTATGGCTTATGGATTCAATGCCGGGTTCACAAAAGCTCTCCACTGACTTTTATCCTTAGCCAACTAGATCTAGAGTCTACATTTTTATTCCTATCTCTGCGAGATCAACCTTAATATTGTACCCCCATCTGCGACTTGGTCTTCTAATGGTTGTTTTCCGATTGGTCTTCCACTCAAGGCTTTGAAAGCTTTTTTACTTTTTTCCGCACTAGCCACATGAGCTGTCTACCTAAGCCTCCTGGACTTCATGACCCTAACAATGTTTCGTAAACCGTATAAATTATGTAGTTCCTCGTTATCTAGTTGTTGCCATTCCCTTTTCCCGTTCTTCTTGGATGTTCTTCTTTCAGATAAGCCACAATGTTCCGCAACATTATAGGTTAAGAGGTATTATTATCCTTTTTTAATTTTTAAGCTTCAAATTCGCGAACACAAGATATTTTGTACTGAATAATACCACAACTTTTCGCTTTTAGGCGACATTTAATTTCTTCGTGAATATGATTTTCGTGTATTGAAAGTAATCCTACATATTTGAAAGTATCCACTTTATTAAAAGCATCATTTAATATTTTACCGCATCTATAATTTGCTGTATTACGGTCTCGACGAACTTCCAGTTATTTAATTGTCTCTGGATTTACTTTTAAAACAATGTCTCTGCAAGCGTCTAATAAGATAGCTGTATTTCTTTCTATTGCTCTCCTGTCATCTAATATTAAATATACATCATCAGAATATGTCATAACCTGGTGAATGCCGTTAAACTCTAGGTTGCTATCTTTGATTTTCCTTATAGTATAATTCAGGACAAAGTTGAATAATAATAGCGGCAACGCATGTCCTTGTTCTAGGCCATTTTGAAAGTGAAAGCTCGTGGACACACATTTTATACCCGGACTAAAACATATCTTAATTAATCTAATTATCTTTCTCAGTATTCCAAGTTCTGTAAGAACGTTTTATAATGTTTGTCCCTGACCGAGACGTAAGCATTTCTAAAGTCAATAAGTAGTTGATTTACCGGGGCATTGTATTCTCATTTGTTCTCGAGTATTTGGTGAATGGTAAATATTTGTCGAAGGTTGATCGATATCATCTAAATCCGCACTGATATTCTCCTTTAGTTTCATCTATGTAAAGCGAAAATTTGCTAATAGAATATTTAAAGGATTTTATATGATGTGGACAGAAAGGAAATCCCTCGAATTATTACAGTCAGTTTTGTCGCCTATAGGTTTGTGTTTGTTTAATTTCTTTTTAGCGGTTTCTATTTCGACTCGTTTAGGTTCTGGAATATGCGGTTCTGAGTTGTATATATCCTTTTAAGCACGTTAGTTTTTGGCTGTGCCTTCAGCAAATTCTCAAAGAAATTTTCCTTCTATTTACGATGTTATCCGTATCTGTGAGAACTGTTCCGTCAACTTTCTTTAATATGTAAGCAAGAAGTTGGTAGCCTTTCATAAATTCGTTTATCACATATAGATGCCTTTATTATTAATATTATATTCAAATTCTTTAATGTTAGCTCTCAAAAATTGAGTTTCTTTGTTCTAAAGGTTTTGGAACTTTCCCGCCTGATGTCTACGAAATTCTGTGTAGTTATTTGATTCGCATTTTGTAGCAAACGTAATTTGGCCTGTTTTCTCTTCTCTGATAGTTTAATGCATTTCTGGTTACTACCTACGTATTTCCGCGTGTCCCAATTTTTCTTTTGCTTACATTTGTATACTATATCAAATTTAAATCCTTCGTCATCGTCAACAGTAGTGCACTACAAATATTCTAAAGCCGAGAATCTATTCGAAACTTCGATCTTGTGTTCCTCTTTTACCTGGGTCTCATCTACTTTTTTAAAAATTAAATCTCTCCGTTTTCGAACATTCAATATTTCCTTTGTTCAACGAAAATCTCTCTGCTATTATGCTGCTACCAGGTAGTTATCAGTGTCAAAAGCAGCCTCTCTGAAGGATCGGACATCAATTATGCTAGGTTGCCTTCTTCTATCCATCAAAAATGATCAATTTGATTGTGTGTTTTCCTGTCTGGTGAGGTCCATGTGTATATATGAACTTAGCGATGTGCAAATTTTTTACTCTTCACGACTATACTTTTGGATATTGCAAAGTTCACGAGGCTAACACCGTTGTCATTACTTTCCTTATGCAGACTTTCGTTCATTATAATCGGTTTGAAAATATTCTCTCGTCAGCCTTCGAATTGAAATCATATATGGTACCGCGGTAGTTGGTCAAATAGCTGTTCCACTTCTTCGTAAATGCTCTCTTTTATGTCGTCATCCTTATCTCCTTTTGGGGCATGTACAATTAAAATAATAATATTACACCAACAACTCTTAAAAGTAATAAAAGAGACACTGTTACTAACAATTTCAACCCGTTTATTTTCTAGTAATATTCGTTCGTGATCGAAAATTCCTGTCCCTAATTGGTGGTTTTTATTTCCTTTCCAGTAAAAGATAATAAAATTAACAGAATTAACAGATCCATTTCCTTCCCATCTAACTTCCTGATCTCCTACCAGGTCATCTTGTATTTCTCTAACTCACTCGTTACGGATTTTAACACGCCTGCCCTATTAAGACTTCTAGTATTTCATGTTCCTAATCTCATGTCCATTTACTTTTGCTGAGATCGTGCCAAGTTATCAGTCCTTGTCCGAGGCTTTTGTGAATGTTTTCTACGAATACCTTTTTTTGCAGGATGAGGTTTAATGCCTCACACAAACCTCCAAGCCGGAGGAAAACTCGTAGTCGTCTGTTCGTGACTGATTATTCAGTATATATTCGCAGCTAATCTTTATATCTACAAGCCTTCTGCTCGATCTGCAACCTGAGGGCGGACCATGCCGTGGTAACAGGAACCCATGTTACAAGGAATGTCTGAAAAATAATGTAAGTAAGTAAAATAAACCAGAATATATACTAATATTTTTTATTTGTATGCTCACAATCATTTACTTTCTTTAAAATTAAGATTACTGGGAATAGGCGAATGCATAGACATGATTCACCTATCTCATAAGCTATAAACGTTTCTATATGGGACATCTTAGAGACAGTGTTGAAGTGCGTCTCTATACGAACGTTTGTGGTATCTTTCGACGATGACACACGGTCTCGGAACATGAAGAACTACTTTTACGAGACTTTCTGAATTCAATGCATTAAAATATACAGCTTACCATGGAAATACAAGGAAAAAGTCAATTGTATTTCGTGGCCTTTTTAGTTTGCAAATTGTCAATATACAACTAGGACATTATCCTTACAGTAAAGCGACGCATGTGAGTTCACGTAATCATTCGACTCATACCAGGCAGTATATCGACACTTATACATAATGCACTTAGAATATCGGATAAAAGAAAAGAGAATGTTGAAATTGGTCTCATAAAACAAAAGTCACAGGGCAACAGACATGAATAGAACTCTTACTAAACACACAAAAATCAAGGGACGAGTAGAATAACAACAATATTAAGGTGAAAATAGGAGAAAACACATTTGTCTAATCATAGCAAACTTAAGAATGTAATAAAGGACAATAAAAACAATTTACAACCATTTTAAAGAAAATACGGAATGACCGTCTAACATTATAACTTTGATGTTCAGCTCAGAGTGTACAAATCATGCTATACATGCCGCTAGGTATATATTAAAATTATACATTTATTATTTACACAGATGTGAAACTGAATAAACGCTGTGGCTGAACGTTCCATTCAACGTGGACAAAGTGCATTTCCACAAGGCAAACATCCTCCACAACTACCGTATTTATAATGAAATGCTCATTAATGGAGCTACTAAAATCACCTAAAATTTCCCAACAACTTCAATAGCCAAACTGGGTTACGGCTGTGCTCCATATGAAATAATCCTTTCGCAAGCGTAATGCGAATCAGAATCAATGAAGCGAATCAGAATCAATGAAGCGGATCAGATCATGCACCAAATACCTACCTTGGATAGGACGATATGTTTAGCCTATAAAAGAGTAACAAGCATTTTTAATCACATATAAAAAACAAACCGATTTATCGTCCTTCATGCTGACCATGAGGGGGTTTATATTAGGATGAACGAATAGAAATATACTATTATATTACAACGTACCACTTACAATCTGAAAACCTTATGCAAAACGATATTTATTATTTTTAAAATAACACATCCTTTCTATAGGACTGAATCAGGAGAAAAATTACAACTCAATTATTCAAGTTTTCAGCTAAGATCTTACAAAGAAAATTATATATCATTGGAAGGATTTATACTGGGGAAAAACACTTACACAGCAAATGGAAAACCTCTGAATAAAAAGGTATGACTTTAATATTTATACTAGATTAAAGACAACTATTGAGAAGAAATATTAATCTTTAGTTTTCCTAAAATAATACAAAGTATGTGCAAAGTTCATATAGTTCAATAACACAATAAAAATTCAAGTGTTACCAATTGACAGCTATTTATTTACAAGGAAACATATATTTCCGTATCAGTCTTGACTCAGTGTTCGAGCGCACTGTGGCTCACTATTAAGGTACTTCCTTCTACTTCGTGGGGTCCTTGGTTTGTTCCCCGGCCAGTAAGTTTATTGTGGAAAACATCATGTCCTTATGTCTTTTTAAGCTGCTATTATTTTCGTCCACATTCATAATTCCACCAATTGCTACAGCACTGTTTACTTGCCCAAAATCATTACCTCAATTAGCCTATTAGGCAAACTCGTGGGATTTTAAACTGAAATGATTCTTTTTTTATTTTTCCATGTCAGTGTGTAACTAATTTATGGATAATTAAAAATATTTCATATTATGTCTAAAGATAACACATACACGCATATATATATAATTGCAATACTTTTCGATAATTATTTAGTCCAAATGCCATGGCTAGGAGCGCTACTACTGCTTTACGTACAAGAATATAATCTGATTGTAGGGTCCCTGTTCGACTAGAATGTTCTTAAAATATTATTTTTACTATTTAACAGTGGATTTTCTCATATCTGGTAGACTAAAATGTATGAAGTCTAACGCCATTAGAGAGCTCATAGTTGAATCTAGTAGAGAAATGCAAATGGAGATGGATATGAGAAATGCAAATGGAGATCGATGTGACTTCAGGTAATGTAATGTATAAATTGCCGTTTATGTAAAACGCGCTACGGTTTACATTTTTTTCGGTAAAGATGCAAAAGGTTTCCCCGCCCTGAAGAAATTTCTGCAGCTTATAGGTTCCATACGTTGCCAAAGCAACAGTAAATGGCTCATTCGTTTTCTCTTCTGGAAATTTCGTTTTCGGAGATGTTCTTTGCAGATGTGGCGAGACCCAGAAAAAGTAGATGGTATTCATGCAAAAGTCAAACTTTTCCCCATGCACCGACCTATATAATAGTAACACCTTAAACATATATTAGCGTTTGTTTTTGTGCCCTTCGTTATCTGGATTCAGTTTCTTGAGTGTTTTTATATTTCTACGAGATCCATCTTAATATTGTGCTACCATCTGCACCTAGGTCTTATGTCAAACCGTTTGAGAAAAAAAACTGTATGTTCGGTTGCTTTGGCCGAAACATTTAATTGAATTTCTTTATCTATAAATATTTACTGAAATATAACGAACTCTGTTCATTTATGAATCGATTCCTTATGATTTATGAAAAGTACATAATTTATGAAATGTTATGCGAGAGAGATCGTCATCTATTCTGTCATAATGTGTGATAAAACCCGAATTGCCACTCACAAACGTTATGATATGCTTTCTTGGAATGTTAAGGGTATCACATATCACGGACAATAGTTGACATAAAACAACGAGTGGCTTGGACCTGTACGGTCGACAATTAGCACTACTGCACATACGAATTCTAATAAATCACTAAAATAAATTCTGCCGTAAATAATGCAGAAATACGACAGACGCAAACATTATTGGTCACCCGTTATAAATTAATAGGACATACCGAAACTTTCATTGTATTTACGGTATAACCTGTACCTAAGAAAATCAGTTTTTTTCAGCACTGGTCTCTAACAAACTTTCTGAAAGTTGATAAAGGAGTTTCTAAAGAAGGTATGTAAAAACCTTGTGTTCAGTATCTTGAAACACTAACCAAATAACTAACGCTATGACCTATGGAACCCGGGATCCAAACCCACATCACGACCTTTTGCCCTTGGCCAACTGGAAGTTGTTTCTACTTTGTATTTCTATTTCTACGACATCCATCTACATATTGTCCTCCCATCTCCAACTTGATGTTACAATGTACTGTTCTAATTGGATTTTCTGCGAAACTTGGAAGCGTTTTTATTTTCTTCCGTTCGGACTCCATGAGAATTCTATGCTTGATGACTCTAACAATGTATGATAAACCGTTTAAATTATGTAGTTCCTCATTATGAAGTTCCCGCCGTTCTCTATTCCCTCTCCGCTTCAGTACGAATATTCGTCTCAATATTTTAATCTCAAATACTTTTAGCCTGTTCCCTCAAAGTAAGCGATCGTTTCTATGTTTATTTATTTATGTATTTGTTTTTTGAACCACAGAATTTCTAAAGTGAACCGATAATTAGTTGAGGGAAAATAAGAAAATTATGGATCGAAATTTTGGATGTGTGGCTTCATAATGATATTTTAAAATCACAATAAATCTATGTACATATTTGATCTCCAACTGTTTATTATTTTTAGATAACTTGATAATTTTATTTACAAACTTACCTATATTGTTTTCTTTGTTTTAAAATTTGCATATTAAGAACTTACTACTTATAAGTAGAATTAGTGTGTCAGCAATAATAGATGCACTACGTGAACCTTAAGAAAGTTCCTTTTTATGACGCTAAAAAGTTTATGCCTATGCATGTATATATGTATCTCTCTCTGTTGTATACAGGGTAGTATGTAACTCAACCGACAAACTTTGGGATGTGATTCCTGTTATGAAATGAATGAAAAGAGTTCTTATAAACATAGTCCGAAAAACGTCTCATTTCAGAGTTATGAACCGCCGAAAATTCGAAAACTCATATTTCGAATCGCCCAGCCTTAGAAACTATAGGACCTATAACAAGCGGTTTAATGAGTTACACAAGAACTAGTATGCGAACAATCTAAGTATCCATGATTTACCATATTTTGTTATTGGCGAAACGAGCACGTTATGAGTACTTAAAGTAGTATCCGTATACCACAATTTCCTTTTTACTGTTCGTTTCGCTGATAACGGAGGATGCTAAAACATGGAAGTAGAGAGGGGTCACCTGGCGCTGTTTTCTTTCCTACTGCGCATGCACAAACAAACCACGCTGATTGGCTGGCGCTGGTCACGCGACCCCGCCCTCTTACCCAGCCCCCCTTGGTCCCTCCCAAGTGTGGCTCCGCCCCCTGCCACGGCCACGCCCACTTCTGCCACGGCCACGCTCACGCCCACGCCCACGTGCGGGAAATCGAACACCTTGAACCGTCCACCCACGGTCTAGACGACTTCCATTTTAGGAGTGTATTTGTTCCCTTTTATGACCTACTGCGCACCTATGTCAAACGTGGGGTATGGGGTATTCGAACATGCCACATAGCAGTGGAGACTACGAACACATAGCAGAGCAGAGAATTCATAAGATTCATTCCCTTTTATGACCTACTGCGCACCTATGGCAAACTCGAGATATGGGGTTTTTCGGACTATCCACATAGCAGTGGAGACTACGCACGCATAGGAGAGCAATGACATATTAGTCCTCTTTTATGAGCACTTTAACACAGCAGACAATGAACACATAAGCCAATCAGATATTACACGGAGACTATGAACATAGCAGAGAATACATGGAGACTACGAACACATAGCAGAGCAGAGAATACATAAGATTCATTCCCTTTTATGAGTATTTTTCAACCCCCATTTTTAACTATAAACATAGCAGGCAATGAATACCTATGTAACATAGCAAAGGGGGGTGTACGTAAAATTACGAACACACAACTGTATTCGTTCAATCCCCTATTTTAACATAGCAGAAATTGCATAACATTATGAACACAATCTCCACCCCTATTTTAACTTAACAAAGATTTTGTTCCCAACCCCTAATTTAACATAGTGGAAATGACACAAGCATGTCCCCAAACTACTGACCATCGAGAAACAGAAGTCAAACTCAAAAACGGAGCCACATATTGAGGTGCTCTTTCCACCCTCGGAGCAGACTACGTGGAACGAGTAGGTCGTAAAAGACTATGACCTATTTGTCATTCCCTAAAAACATAGTATACACACTTGTTACCCCTACTTCCGGTTCTGTTTAAACTCACACACACACACACACTTGGTTGTGTATGCCAAATCCGATTTAGTAGAAATAACACGCATGCGCAGAAACATTTACATTTCCGATTCGATACGCCCTTTGAATCAATTTGGATGGAACTCGGAATATAGGGGTTTTTGGACATGCTGATTACGGATACCATATTTATTTTTACCTGGTTCTTAAGGTTTATTGGGTTCCGCCCTTTCTATGACGATTTTATCCAATTTGAATGAAACTCGGTATGTATGGGTTTTCGAACATACTGATTACGAATATCACATTTATTTTTACCTGGGTCTTATAGTTTATGTGGGGTACGCTCTTTGAATGGCACATAAAACCCAATCACTCGTAAATAAAGCAACATATTGAGGTGGTGTTTCCACATTTAGTAATTGGTCAACAACTACTGACCATCGAGGTCAAAGGTCAAACTCGAAAACGGAGCAACATATTGAGGTGCTGTTTCCACAATTAGTAACAAGCCATCAACTACTACATGCCCCAAAAATTTAAACCCAAATAACTCGTAAACGGAGCGACGGATAAATTTTGTACCAAGGAGAAAAAGGGAAGGAAGAATAAATTTGAGTGGCATATTTACTTTTGTATTACCGTGAAAAAATCAAAACAACGCCATTTTAACTAGCTGAGAATTTTATATAAACGTGTAGTATTTAAAGAAACAAAGGGAACCTTCTAAATTTTCTACCAACGAGAAATGCCTTTTGTGCTAAGATCTGTTTTAACTCTTCGCGCACTAATTAAATATATTTGAGTCGTCTATTCAATTTTGTGCTAATGAGAAATGCCATTTTTAACTTGTCTTCATTTTCTAGACCATGCTCTAATATTTAAACAGACGAAGGCGTGAATTTGAGTGACCTATTCAATTTTGCACCAACGAGAAATGTCATTATAACTAACTGCGTATTTTAAACCATTTTGCACTATTTAAATAAACATTCGGATAAATTTGTACATAACCAGAATGGACCATGTAACTGGCTCAGAAGTTCAATGCTATATTGTACTATTTAAGAAAAATGAAGGTCTCTTGAGTGAGCTTTTCAATTTTGTAGCAAGAAGAAAAAAGCTGATAAGAACCATTTTTAATAACTCAGAATTTCATATCATTTTGCAATACTCAAATTTGGCTGGAGTATTTAGCTCTGTACGACCCAGAAAAAAGTGAGGAATAAATAAAATTTGATTGGATTATTTCCTTATGTACCAACTGGAAAAAGTGAAGGGCCTTTATAGCTTTTATATTATTCAAATAAACGAAGGAATAAATTTTTACTTACCAGCAGAGGCGAGGAAGGTTCGTTTTAACTAACTCAGCTTTGTATACCTTTTAGTGCTATTCAAATAATCGAGGGAATAAATTTGGGTGGTCTATTTTACTTTTGTACAAACCAGTAGGGCTATTTAAATAGCTCAGCATCTTATACCTTCTTGTACCATTAGAAAAACTGAGGATAACTTGAGTAGTCTAAGTTTTTTGTACTCATTCGAAGAAAAGCAAAGAAGAATCATTTTATACGTTTTTTGCCATTTAAATATGGGTGTCCCATTTCCTTTTGTACCAACGAGAACCATTTATAACAGGCTTAGATTTTTATACCTTTTTGTAATATTTAAATAAACAAAGGGTTAAATTTATACCGAACAGGAAAAAGTGACATAAATCTGTAATATCCACAAAAAGCGAAGCTCAACGTGATATACCATTTGAGCTACTCAAACACATTTGAGTGACTTATTGATTTTTATACCAACGAGAAATCTCATTTCGACGCAATGTTTTACTATTTAAACACACGAAGGGATAAATTTGAGAAAGCGAACATGAATCAGAATTTTATATCATTTTGTAATACACAAATAAACGAAGAAATATATTTGGATGGATTATTTATTTTGTACCAAACAGAAAAAGGAAAGAACACTTTGTATTAATCAAGTAAACAAAGGTATAAATTTGTACTGACCAGAAAAGCGAAGAAGGATCAGCATTTTATACTTTTTGGGGGCATTAAAAAATAAATTTATTGGGGTGTCCAATTTACTTGTGTACCAACGAAAAGGACCATTTTAACTGGCTTAGAATTTTATACCTTTTTGCAATATTTGTACCAAACAAAAAAGCAAGGAAATACCATTTAACTAACTAATAATTTTTGTGCTACACAAATAAAGGAATAAAAGCGAAGAAGACCATTTTAACTAGCTCAGCATGTTATAACTTTTTGTGCTACTCAAACAAAACGAAGCTACACATTTGAGTGGTCTACTCAATTTTCTAACAACGAGAAATGCCTTTTTAACTAGCTCAGAATTTCTTGACCATGTTGTACTATTTAAAAAAGCGAGGGGATAAATTTGGGTGATCAATTCAATTTTCCACCTACGAGAAATGCAATTTTAACTAGCTCAGAATGTCTGTCTTTTGTACTATTTAAACAAACAAATGAATAAATTTGTACTAACCAGATTCAAAATTTTATATCATTTTGTAATACTCAAACGGACGAAGGAATAAAACTGTGTGACCTATTCACTTTTGTAGCAAGCAGAAAAAGATAAGAACTTTCATTTTGTACTAATCAAA
Source organism: Thermobia domestica (assembly GCF_964235325.1). Classification (NCBI taxonomy): domain Eukaryota; kingdom Metazoa; phylum Arthropoda; class Insecta; order Zygentoma; family Lepismatidae; genus Thermobia; species Thermobia domestica. Next base: position 52,866,102 of record NC_137454.1, on the reverse strand, counting down.
TTTGGGTGGCCTATTTAGTTTTGTCTATTCTTTAACTAGCTCAATATTATAGAACCATTGTAACTAACTCCAAACAAACGAAAGAATAAATTTGAATTGCTGAAGCAAAAAAGGTCAATGGTAACTAGCTCAGCAATTTGTACCTTTTTGTGCTATTAAAATAAACGAAGTGTTAAATTTGAGTGAGCTATTCAATTTTGTACCAAGTAGAAAAAATTGAAGAATGAATGAATTTTGTTTCCTTCTTTACTTTTGTATTAGCAATCAAAAAAGCGGAGATGGTCTATTTTAAATAGTTCAGTATTTATGTACATTTTGTACTACTCAAATTCTACTTTCTGTACCAACCAGAGAAGAACAAAGAAAATCCATATTCTGTTACTCAAACAAACGACGGAATAAGCTCAGAATTTATTTCCCTTTTTGTGCTATTCAAATAAACGAAGGAACGAAGAAGGATAATGTTATATCCTTTCGTACTACTCAAATAAACGAAGCAATAACTTTGGGTAACCTATTCACTTTTATGGCAATCAGAAAACGGCCCTTTTAGTTTTATACAAACCACGAAAAAAAGGGAAGAAAGCCCATTATAACAAGCTCGGTATTTTTATAACATTTTGTACTACTCTAATAAATTTGGGTGGTCTATTTCATTTTTGTAACAATCAGAAGAAAAGTAAAGATGATATTTTTAACTAGCTCAGAATTTTATACATTTGTGAGGGATTAAAATAAACGAGTGGTTCATTTAGTTGTGGTGCTACAGTTTTGGATATTTTTGTGTCATCCAGAGAAAAATTTAAATCGCATCGCCCGTCACTAAGTAAGGCTCATAGTTGTATGGGCATTGACGTGTGTTTAGCGAATATAGGTTTACAAAATACTAACGGCGACGCGAAAGTCCAAAGTTTCCCAGTCACTAACTAAATATTTGAACGTAAGATTTAACAAACCAGAGTTGCGTCATAATTCAATTATAACTTAATTATGTACAATATACTTCATAGCAATTAGCGTTCTAAAGAAAACTGATGAAGGACGAGGAATCGTGACAATAATAGAAAAAGGAAACAGCATGCTTGGATATTTGGAATCACAGCAGAAGGATAGTAAGAATCAGCTCATCAAGGAGAAGAGAAGTTTCCAAAGATCCATCTTGCACACCATCTATAGAAAAGTGCTGAATTATTAGCTGTGAACAGTTTTATTCAACTCAAAACCTATAATTCTTTCTGTTGCTGCAGATGTTTAAGCTTCTCAATATTAATGCACTTTAAATAAAATACAATCGAGTTACCTAACATTTGTTTTGTTAGTATAGTGAGGGTCCTAAGGTACAGCGTATTTAGAGGAAATTTGTTTGTTATATAACATAGAGCACCTTAATACGGAAAAACAAAGACGGTTAATTTTAACAAGCTGAGCATTTTATATCTTTTTGGGCCATGTAATGAAATGAATATATACATACTGATGTCCTATTGCCTTTTGTAGCAACGAGAAAAAATCGAAGAATTACCATTTTTAATTGGCTTAGAATTAAATATCTTTTGTAATATTTAAACAAACGAATGGATAAACTTGTACCAAGCAGAAGAAGCAAAGAAATGCCATTTAACTAGCTAATAATTTTTCTGCTACACAAATAAACAACGGTATCAATTTGTACTAACTGGAAAAAGCAAAGAAATGCAATGTTTAAGCAGCTCAGAATTTCTAGAACATGTTGTACTATTTAAACAAACAAAGGGATAAATTTGTACAGACAAGAAAAAGACAAGAGGAAGTTTCATTCAAATAATGGAATGAAAAAATTTGTGTAACTTATTCAGCTTTGTAGCAAGCAGAAAAAGGAAGGAAATAACATTTCGTACTAATCAAATAAACGAATTAATAAATTTGTGTGACCTATTATTTTGACCAACCACGAAAAAGCGAAGAAGGTCCTTTTAAACTAGCTCGATATTTCTGTACCATTGTGTACTACTCAAATAAACGAAGGAATAAGTTTGGCAATCTATTTCATTTTTATACTAATCAGAAGAAACTCAAAGAAGGTCTATTTTAACTAGCTCACAGTGTTTATACCTTTTTGTACTACTGAAATAAACGAAGAAATAAATTAGAGTAATCTATTCAATTTTGTAGCAATCAGAAGAAGAGCAAAATAAACGAAGGAATATATTTGAGTGTTCTATTTTTGTGTTACTATTTTGTATTTTGTTGCGTCACGCAGAGAAACGGTAACTTTAAAGTATCATTGCCTTTCCCGCCATGTAAAAATGCACTATATAAGGAGCTTTGAAATTACACTTGAAATAATGTCAATAGCCGTTTGCCTTCCACACTAGTGAAGAATGAATAATTCAGCACTTTTCTATAGATGGTGTGCAAGATGGATCTTTGGAAACCTCCCTTCTCCTTGATGAGCTGATTCTCAGTTTCCTTCTGCTGTGATTCCAAATATCCAAGTATGCTGTTTCCTTTTTCTATTATTGTCACGATTCCTCGTCCTTCATCAGTTTTCTTTAGAACGCTAATTGCTATGAAGTATATTGTACAGAATTAAGTTATAATTGAATTATGACGCAACTCTGGTTTGTTAAACCTTACGTTCAAATATTTAGTTAGTGACCGGGAAACTTTGGACTTTCGCGTCGCCGTTAGTATTTTGTAAACCTATATTCGCTAAACACACGTCAATGCCCATGGAACTATGAGCCTTACTTAGTGACGGGCGATGCGATTTAAATTGTTCACTGGATGACACAAAAATATCCAAAACTGTAGCACCACAACTAAATGAGCCACTCGTTTATTTCAATCCCTCACAAAAGTATAAAATTCTGAACTAGTTAAAATATATCATCTTTACTTTTCTTCTGACTGTTACAAAAAAGAAATAGACCACCCAAATTTATTAGAGTAGTACAAAATGGTATAAAAATACCGAGCTTGTTATAATGGGCTTTCTTCCCTTTTTTTCGTGGTTGGTACAAAACTAAAAGGGCCTTTTTCTGATTGCCATAAAAGTGAATAGGTCACCCAAATTTATTCCTTCGTTTATTTGATTAGTACGAAAGGATATAACATTATCCTTCTTCGTTCATTCGTTTATTTGAGTAGCACAAAAGGGTGAAAGAAACTCTGAGCTTTTTCCTTCGTTTGTTAGAGTAGCAGAATATGGACTTCCTTTGTGTCTGTACGCAATCTGTATGAACGCAATCTGTACTAATCTTAATAGGCCTATTATATAACTCACATAGAATGATATATCCATTTTTGTTTCGTCGATTTCAAATTATAAATTATCTTCTAGCCAGCTAAGTTCATTGCTCATGGTATTGCATTTTTTTCATTATTATGCACACTATGTATATAGATTACTATTATGAGAAAAATAGACACAAGCTTGGCATCCTCATATTTCGCATACAATCGTCTTTCGCATTTTCCGCAAATAATGGTGCTTATGTCCGAAAGCTGCAGTACGAAATTCTTATTCACCTATCGTTCTTACAATATATGCTATATACAACTGGAATCTCTTCTGGCATATCGGTCACTTCTTGCACGAGCAAAATCTACGCTGCAACGTGAGTTCAAGCCATATTTCAGCATGGAACACAATCATAAGCTGAGCGATAGCAAATATGTATACCATTGGTACCTCCCCAGTCACCTCGATCACTTCTTTTAAGAGAAACCTCTACGCTGCAACTAAGGTAACCCCCTCCTGCTAACACGAAAAAAATATACTAAATGTACCATGGGATCAAATTTGACCCCATTTAGAAAACAAAAGCCTACAAACATTACCTCTAGATTTATCTTTGTTTATCCAGATATGTTTATTAAAGAATATTAACAATGTTTTCATGATGTACGAATACTCATGTGTTATTTTTTTAATTATAAATGCTATATGTACATTTATCACAGTGTTTATGTTCAATTTTACCACATTTCACATTTGCACAAGCGTATTCGTAAATTCTGTTTAACCGTCCTTGCACACGTTGACCTTTCCAAGATTCTGGAGATGCTGTTTACATACAGAATTGCAGCACTTGATGCAGAATGTGGCTCCTTTTTGGTCCTTCGCTCGTGGACACAGGTACACCGCCCACGCTTATCATATTGCTCTGTACCACTTGGTTATGAAAGTTTGTATGTTATCCTTTTACCATAGATCTCGATCACTATCTTCACTTCCTGTGGGGTTTGTTGGGTCGCAAGCCTTTGCATTGCAAATGGAGTGACCAGGAGAAGAGACAATTTTTTTTAGAAAGACACATCTTTGGTCTTTTTTCTTGATGCAAAGTTTGGTACGTTTACAATTTAGATTATGTAGATATTGAGAGTGGCGCTGTCCAGAATCCCATAGAAATGGCGCATGGACCATGACTGTAAAGAGCACACTTCAGATCGTGTTTGTGAACCACTCCATTGTTCTTGCGGTAGAAGTGATTGATCTCTTATTTAACGCTATCCTCATCGCTTTTCCTTTCCGGATGGATTGTAGACAACAAGATAACTTTCCTGTTTTGGTTTGGTGTAAGGGACAGCAACGTTAACCATTAATTATCATTTGAGAACGGCACATTCCCTTCTTCTGATTTTGTAAAAAAAAAAAAAAATAAGGTGGTATGCATCTCATGTTTTTTTTCATTGTTGCGAATAGTGTGCGGCCCCATGAATTGAATTCACTTGCAAGTAGAATTGATATATAATAATTATGCGTTGCAATGTTACAATTGCTCCTAGCAACTACTCCTACCAAGTCGAGTAAAGCTTGGGTAGGAACTTGCAAACCAGGATCGTGAGTACCTTTACCTCTATACACTTTGGATCAGGATGAATGGAATATTGTGCTATCAGCTAATACGTAGACTTTTATTCCATATTTATTGGGCTTTTTCGTCTTATACTGTTTGAAGATGCAGATTTCCCGAAACCCTAACAGAGACTCATCCACGGTACAACCGCTCCCAGGCGTGCAGTTCGTTTCCCAGGAGTCCACACACTTCCCTGATTGGTGCCGATTTATGGACAGCCCTACGTTTGTCTCGCGTAGTCCCCTCATCGAATCTCAAGCAGTAAAGTACAAATAAGATCCGATTTGGACTCATAGCGGCAATGCAGAATAGTTTCCCAGTGTCGCCTATTGCTCAAATGCTTGGCACACTCTACTTTAAATTTTAGTTAAACGGAGAAAGAGTAATACTACCAAAGATGCTTTTAGTTCTCTCTCATCAGTCCCGTAGGTGAATTCCCATCTGCCCTTATACTTGGTTTTCACACCTTCAATATTCTGGTTTGTACATTTCACAATCACAGGTATCATTGAGAAAGACATCAACAGGGAAAATGGTTTCAAAGGAGTGTCAGCTTGTCTTCCAGCTCCGTTACGAGCCAGTTTCCCGCTTACCAAATTTCTGTCAGGTGTTCTTGTTGATCGTTTACCTTTGTTTCTCAGACGTATCCATTCTTCCCAAGTGTAACATCACTATCGTTTTCTTCATCGCACTCAGACCCAATTACACTTTCCTCACACTGGGAATCAGACACTTCATTGAATTCTTCGTCACTCTCATCCCAGCTGAAACTGTCCTTAATATTGTCTTCGTCGTAACTATTGAGCTCCTGCAAATAGGCTAATGTTTCTTCAACAGATAGCTTTTGCCTCGGCAATATGTCGTTTTGTTTACTATGCATCTACTGATGCTAGCGTTGACAACTCTAGGTGTTGCTATGTAGCCAATCCAAGAAAAAATCACCCATATAAAAGGAAAATATATTTGACTGAATCTGATACCTTATTCAAAAAACTGTTCACTTCGCGATTGTCATAATTATAAAAAGATAATGATAATAATAATAATAATAATTATTATTATTATTATTATTAGTATTATTATTATCTGCTATTTATTTTGGTAGGAAAAATTAATACACAGGGCGTAAGCCATAAATGTGAATCTAACATATTACATAATCTAGAAAACAAGACGTACCATGGGATCAATTTTCACTCCAAACACTTACACTAAAATATACCGTTCATTAGGCAAACCCAAAGACAAGTGTGTGCTAAGAATAATTGCTGTCTGAAACCAAAGTGAAAATACAAAAAAGTATTGAATCTATTTTGAATATATTAAAAGTTACAGTACTGGAAAGAGCACTGGGGTCAAATTTGAGAATATAGTATAAGACGTGGGTTAAAACCTTATTTCATCACGGAATACAATAGTTATCTGAGCGATAGCAAAAATATTTACCATTGATACCTCTCCTAGTGTCTCCATCACTTTGTGCAAGAGAAAGCTCTACGCTGCAACGTGAGTGAAAGCCTTACTTCAGCACGGAACCCAATCATTAGCTGAGCGGTAGCAAAGTGTATACAATTGGTACCTCTTCTGGAACCTCGATCACTTCTTGCAAGAGCAAGGTCTAAGCTGCAACATAAGCTCAAGCCTTATTTCATCACGGAATACAATCATTGGTTGAACGATAGGAAAATTATGTACCATTTATAACTTTCCTGGCATCTCGATAAATTAATGCAAGAAAAATCTCCACGATGCAGTGTGAGTTTAAACCTCATTTCAGCACGGAAACCACCATAAACTGAGCCTTATCAAAAATGTATCACTGCATACAGCGAGTGATCTCATTAGCCAGGTACTTTTTATCATGTGTGATAATTCATTGGCACTAATATAATGATTTTAAATTTTAAATTGACAGTACTAATACTTGTCTCTTAGCTAGTGCCTGCGGGGGGTTGCGAGTTTGGTCTCAAGTGGGAGAGTCTTGTAAAACTTGAATGCATTATAGTGGGTTAGACTTCGCCATAAACCGTAAGTCCATGTCTTTCATAGCCTCAGTGCTGATAGGGAATACGAAGTTTAATAAGTAAACAGGCAATTTTAAATATAGTAGACACATAGAAACATTTTTATACCAAGAGTTGACTCCAGATTTCGTAATTATCCTTGTTCTCTCTTGAAGATGTCCATTCTTGTTTATTATATTATTGAACATGCCATTGTTAATTAATTTACGGAAGACTTTGTACTTTACTAAATGTAGGTTTCGTTACTGTTGCCGAAGAGTTATTCGATATAATACATATTAATAAGTAATTTATAAAAGTAGGTGTTGGGATTTATTGAATTGTATTTAAGTTGAGTCTGTTCAGTAATATATTTGATTGAAAATAAAAATATTACGGTGACATATAACGTTTAAGAAATTACCAAAGACTTGAGCTATTCGTCTAAGCAAAATAGTGCAAGCACTTTTATACTACGTGAAACTTGAATTGTTTAATTATTTCACTATTTGAACTCTCACTTAGAATAAAGGTAAACAATGATCTTCATGGTTACAATAATCATTAAGAAGCAAGAATAATTCCATCCGTAGCGTATTCTCGAAGGTCACAGTCAGGTGAAGTGGAAGTTAGTTCCGTTAACATATATTATTTAGTTATTTTGTAATTGAAAGTATTACTGTTGCTCATGGTTCTAGTATTAGTACTATCAAAAACAACTGGGTGTTCAAAGTAACTTGGATGTTGGTTACGAATAGAAATTATATTCAATAACATTTCTGAAGATTTAAAAAAAATCGGAAAAGAATTTGCTATTCATTAGTACGCAACCAACCGTAAGTTGCAAGTATTAATAAGGAATTTGTAGGTGCATGTAACCAAACTATTTCAGAAAAGTAAAATAATAAGCATGAATGCATACAAAAGTTGAAGTATCAATTGATATAACACGTATTAAGGAGAATATCCTGATAGAATTACTAGATAAGTCAAAGAATAACAAGTAATCTTGTTTGACACAAAGTGTAGAACAGATTAATGCAATATGACCCCTAATATATAATAACAACAATTACTCTTGAAATCGATGAGGACGTCTGTGTGAGGTAGCCAGTTAGGGAAGCATAATGGGCAGTGGGAAAGTGTTGTCTCGTTGAAATAAGGTGCAAATAGTGGCATATGAAGAAGCAGATGTATCTGTTAATGATATTCCACGTATAATTGGGCGGACTGTTTGTCTCGTGAACAATTTTCTTAAATATGAGATGCGGTATGGAGTAAGAAAATCTTAGGAAGGCCACGTAAACTATTTCCACAGCAGGAAAGACAAGTTGTTCTAAAGCTAAGACGTAGTGGAATATGATTTACACAGTTGGCACGATACCCTAATATAGGTGTACATAAATTTATCCTATCAATTTGTTCCCATTTGCCGTGCAAATTGCTGGTTATGAGGGGATCTCCAAACAGGACAATGCCACTATCCACGTTTATGGTAGCTCCAGTCATTGATTTAGGGAGAAACACATTGTTTAGATTGGCCTTCATTCCTCATATATAAACTCGATCGAAAGTCTATGGCAAATATTATGTTGCTTATTTTAAGCCAGCGGTACCCAGGACCACTGCAGTATGTTCGTGAGCTGCAGGATGCCATCATCGCTACATGGATTCAACTTGAGGCGACAGTAGGGCAAACGCTGGTAGAGAACACATTTAATCGAATGTCGGAGTTGCTTTTACGCAGTGGGTCATCTATTAGCTATTATAACTGGCTTTTGTATTCTGTTGGTATCATTTTGCACTATCGTGTTTTTTTTAATTCGGCTAGCAGTTAAAATGGGTGAATTATCCATTATCTGTATACATACCTTCATTGTGCATCTCCTTATATATCATATTGCCCAGCCGTGACGTGCGTTTAGAAAAGTTATCACATATTTATATCGTTCATATCTATTTTCAACAACCCAAAACTTGTATAGGCATGAAAAAAGTGTTCGATTGATTTTCTTCCTGAAACTCATAAAACCTTTACTGAGTAAACGCGACAAATAAAAAAATATAAATTCTTTCAGTACTGTTCCACATTTTTGTTCTTTATGTTATGGAAAACGATTAGTAGGGGATGTGAAGGATAATGGAAGAATGATAAAAATGAAAGTGTGGGAGTGCACCGAGAAAATCTAAGGAAGCGATACTCTCCTCTACAAACTTACTTGGCTGGAGATCGAATCCAGGAACTCACTCACCAGACAATCAAAATCGTAGCTTCTATCTCAAAGAGATACTTGTATAGTGAAGAAGACATCAGGTTAGGCTCTACGTTAATTGGAAACGATGGCATTCAACTGCTACGCTTTGTTTTGTACAATGTTGTCCCTAAAATGATATTTTCCCCCTTGTCCGATTGGAAAAACATTTCTGAACAATACATCAAAAACTAAAGGACAAATTTAAAGTTTCTTTTATTGTGAAACGAAACTCGCTGAGACATAAAATGCTGGAGTCCTCTGAAACATTTGAGAGCCAAATGATAAGATGTTCGGATCACCATGTCACATTTCGCTTCTAACAGCCAAATATATAAAACATCATTTTATTGGTAAAACACCTATGAAAAGTACCTCATTTAAGGCAATCAAAGTTGCACTTATAGATACAAAGCGAGAAACCTGTTAGAAAATATAACTTTCAAACAATACTGTGAAACGTAGAATTAATGATAAGGTCTTGGAATTAAAAGGTCACGAAGTTGAAAAAGTAAAAATTATTGCACTGCAGTGTAAAGATTCCAGATATACCTTAGTGTTGTACTCTCGTTCGTAAACGAGGGGGCGCGGTGGCTCAGGGGTAGAGCATTCGCCTGTGGTGATTGGGCTCCCGGGTTCAATCCCAGCCCCCGCCAAGTGAACTTTGTGGTGGACAAACACCGTTTGCGTGGGTCTTCTCCTGGTTCTCCCGTTTCCTCCCACTTTTTTCATTCCACCATTTCACTCATCTCTCATCATCACCGTCTTCTTTAGCCTAACCGGCATAATCGTGGGACGTAAAACTTAAAGATTACATTTCATTTCATTTCGTTCGTAAACGAAAATAGGTTTATCAAATAATACATTGTTTCAAAAATATTTGAGACATCATCCAAAGGCTCTCGTGTCTATTCTATGGGCAATCTTTTAGAAAATCATGTCTTGGACAGACTTGTAGGGATACGTACAAATGGAGCTCCGACAATGTTACATTCGGGATGTGGACTTCCAAAAGGAACAGAAACCTTAAATTATTGGCTAGCACTACTTAAATTACAGAGAAGCCAGTAATTTCAAAAACTTTACCAGAGATCCTGAAATATGATTATCCTTGATAAATAAAATATTCAATTTTATAAGTCAAACACTTGAGGCTAATATTTTTCTTCCCTATGTAGCTGATTTTTGGAATATTACATAATCTCAATTTCCAAGGTACAACAACGCACATATTAAATTCTTGGAAGCCATCCAAATGCTCGTTCTGCGTTCATTTTTCATCTTTTTCATTTCTTCCTCGACTAAAATATCCAAAATTAAATTTAAAATATTGTTGTGGATACATTAATAATTGGCAGGTCAGATAGTATAAATGTATAAGGATATTGACTTAAGAATATTTTGCATTGCTTAAAACCAGACTTCCGTGTAAAGAATTCTGTATACGTACATTGCTCTCTAGACTTCGCAACCAGGAAATATGTAAAACACTTGGTAAAAATTCAGAATCAGGTATAAGGAAGTCTTGCTACATGGAAGACAATTTAGTCACCTAATAGGTAATTGCAACGATAGGAATTCAGGGTATTGCAAGAAATACGGAAGGTAGTTTTCGACCTGCAGGTAGAGTCTCGACTAAACTCCCGTTTCGGAAAGATCCCTCGATTCGACATCTAAGTTTCTATATTTTTAGTGATTGTAATCTTGACGCTTCCATACCAAGACTGAAGTATTTCAACAGCTACCAGGTAAGTAGTTTCTCTTGAGATGTCTAAGTTAAGCAATTATTAACAAAACAGAACGATCTTTAGCTTCGTTCTAAAGTCAATTAAATTAACTTAAGTTTAAACTATAAACCCAGTATTTTATGAATGAAATAGGAAGATAGATAGGAGCCACACTGCCCATGCAAAGCCCTAAGTTGTTTACTAAATGTCATGAGAATCAAGAATAAATTAATTAATGATACATGTAAGGTGTATTTATTTAGCTGGTTGTCTGCTTCGCTATCATCGAACCCAGATTGACCGAATTACGGTAATATTAGCATCAAATGATGAACCACGATTATAAATCATTAACACCGAACCACAATATGATTTAAGCGTTTGGAGAGACATTATCGACTCACCTAGAGTAAGTCTATGATAAATCCAAGCGATGTTTGATGATTTGTGTGAAGAAGACTTGAAGTTCAAATTAGCAACAATATATTTCTCCATTCAAATGGATTTAATTCCAAACAAACCTCAGGAAGTAGCGAATGAGTTCGAGGTGAGATTCAGGGACGAAGAATGTGTGATTCTAGTCAACATTTTATGAATTATTTTGGGTTTGTTTCTTGCTTGTTTACGAAAAGAATATCAACAAATCCTTAGTAGTTCTTCTTCAGTAATCAACAACTTACATTTGTGAATCAGGAGTTTGGACGTTAATTGTAATCAAAACATGATATTGCAATCGTTTGGGAGTGGAAAGTACTTTCACGTGTTCCTTGGGGAACTTATTATCAAATATCAAGAGACTTATGGAGGAAATCAATATCAGCCATCAGACTGAAATTATCTTCTGTCCTTAGTTCATAAGTTTTTGAACTTCATCTCATACACTGAAATAGCAAGTTGTACTCATTTTTGACAATTAAATTAGAAATCATGATTAGAGATAGAAATAACTAGAAGTCAAAAATGTAATGCTTCAGTTTGCTAAATCTAAAATATAAATGTTTATTACATGTTATGCTTTATTCATAATTTTACATTCTCTTCTTTCGTAGCTTGCGCTCCTAGCTTGCTCTAACCCACCCCGCAACAATGGTATTGAGACCACACTTGTACACATGAACGAAGGGCATGTGACACGGATTTTCTTTTACATAACTAGCATTATTTATACTCTTGTATCATTTGTCATAAATTCGTATCGTCTGAATTGTTGTAAATATTATCAAATTATTTCTCTAAATTAGCATTTGATCTTATAAGTATATACTCATATTACGTACTAATGTTCAATAGTATTGTTCTCTCACGTACCAATAATTATTTTATTATTACAGATATAATTGTAACCAATAACCCACAAGGTATTGTTCAGTTTCAAATATATAATATCTTGGAAAGATGGTATTAGCTTAGTGTCTCTCCTCAAATTAAGGAATGTCTCACTGCCTGCTTAAAGCTTAGTAGTGTTTAGATATCTCAGATTTACGTAATTTATTAAAAAGATAATTTTGCAAGACTCAAGTTTACGTATTAAAGTTTTTGAAAGGAGGAGTAACAGCCGAATCCAACATATGATGGGATTTCAGGTGTACAGCTACATATTAGTATCAACCAAACATAATCTAGTTGATAGAAATTAATAAAAATTTGCACTAGAACTGCTCAACAATTATTTCGAAAGTTATGTTGACTTATAAAGTTATCTTTGGTGTCTATCTAAATATGATATAAATTAAAAGTATATCAACCATCCTGTTTGGTCATCGTATCTAGAAAGAAAGATAGAACGCACCAACACTTGTATTTATCCATACATTTCAAATAAATTAATGTATTTATTTCATGAAAGGACATTGGAAAGCAAGATCACTTCTATTAACCAACAATAATTATGTACACTTACCTCTAGTCAACAAAATAATGGAATATTGCTTGAAAAACTTAACATGAACAATATGTAATAAACATAATGTGCAATGTATTCTCAAACATGAATTTCTACCTGAAACTGCGCTTAAATAAATGTATACGAACGTTGAATAAAATTTAAAAAATAGAACCAACATGATGTGAGGGAATGAAAACTTAATAGATTTATTGTGATCAGATATAATACGGAGCTTGAGATTATAATGGAGTTCGGATATGGTTAAGTATACTAATCATGGCTTTATGTCATTAGAGTCCATTCCATTAAAGATGAGTATAATATAACTTTAAATGGTAAGGAACACTATTCGGAAGGAAACGATAATACTAGCAATATCACTAACGGTGAAGTTTATTTTTATATGAAAATACTTAATAAATGTACTTTCATATAAAATAATTGATTTCAGTTCTCAAATGTGGTATAGCAAATTCAAATTTCAAATAAAATATGAAGCTAAGAATTAGACTGGTACATTAAATGCTTAGCTATAGTTTAATGATTATATGAAATGAAACTGTAATATATATTACTTTATTAATATGACTTGATATTGTGATAATTGCTGTTATTATAATTAACTCCCCTGATTACTTTCTAGCAGAAGTTTGGTGTTTTATGTATGAAAACTTGAAATAGTATGAAATCAATATCTCTGTAGAGGTTCTCAAAAATCTTATATTCTAAAGGGTTTCTTCTCCTTGTAATGTTCTCCTTGCAAAATGTTTGTTTCGATAGTAACTGTTATAATAAATGTTTCGTATTTACAGTTAGTAATTATTTTTTGATTTTCTAGATTTCAATTTTCTCGCCGTATGATATTCCAGGGAGGTTCTACAGTTTATATACACCCTCTATGACAATGTCTATAATGCGATTTGAGACGTTTCATATTGCCACCACAACCGCTGTGAAAAGCTTATTTCAATGGCAACGAAAATGTGTGTATTTTAATGAAATACAGTTAGAACTTTCTCAAACTTACACTTTTAATTTGTGTGTGATGGAATGTAGAATGAGAACAGCTCAAAGAGTTTGCAACTGTACTCCACATGTTTATCCTAAATCAGGTAACGTTTTCTAAGCATGCTACTATATCATTATTATATTTACTGGTGAGCAATGAAAATGTAACACCGAGAAGTATGCAAATGTTTGACTTTACATTTCTATTGTATTAAGCGAATAGGATATTAAGGTGACCAGCAAGAGACTAAGCATTGTGTGTCGAGTTAGGAGCTCTGAATAGTGTAAGTCAAGAAGTTAAGAGTCATAGGGAGCAATCCAATAAAAACGACCAATTTCCAGGTTAAAGCTTGCTCCCAAAATTCATTTATTTTTCTTATTTGTTTACCTAAAATTGTACCACCTTAGGGAGTTGAAACCGGGTATTCATTTATTTTTTAGGCGCGCAGGTTTGTTTGTGGCTTCCATTTTGTATAGGTGCCTGAGCGTATTTTTAAGTTTTCAGATTATTCCGTTAAGCGCTGTAAGTTTTTAGGTTTTAAAGATAATGAGTTCTTACTAAAACCATATAAAACATTATAGATTATACAACGTTCTGTGTTTTGTACGCATCGACACGTACTTTTGAACGCCAAGAAAAAAAGATCTGAACATTGAGGTTGGAAACCTATAAATTGCCATTTTGGAATGTACATTTTAAACGTAATGAATAAGACTCACCTTCAATTCTTTGTCTACATCGAGACTAGAGTAGTTTCTGAGTTATAGTTTGTTGCAGTGATGTTAAATCCACGACTTTGAAAACTAAACACATGTGCAGGATTTGTGTTGATATAATATCTGAGGCACACAGTTTAACTATGTTTCATGCAATCAAACAGCTAGGAATTCGAGATTTTCTACTTGTGAAATAAGTATTCATACCAAATCATATAGGTTTTTACCTCTGACGGAAACACAAATCAAATTTTATGAACAGTCACAATCAGATGAATTTCCTGATTACAGTGCTTCAGTACTTCCATAACATAGCGACTTTCGTTTTTGGACAAGATGTGATTCATAAATAATGCAGACTTTACCCATTTAACATTACTTTTGTGTTATTTTGACTTTTGCCACAAAGTTTATATTCACTCCAATGGCGTTTCATGATATCAAGTTATAGCGAAGGAAAACACTTATAACTCAGAAACTACTAAAGTCTCAGCAATGCAATTTTATCCACTTATTACACCAGAACTATCGTTTACTTTGTGAAAATGTAGGACATTTCACCTCTGTGATTCTTGAGATTTTTGATGATGAAAATACACTATTCCCGAAACCTCGAATGTTTAAAATTTTCCATATATTAAGTATTCCAAATATTAACCTCTTAGATCGGAAACTTGTTTAAGATTTTGTCTAATATCTAGTCCCTATGTAGACAAGGAACTGGATATTAATCTAGTTTATTTCCTTTCAAAATGTACATTCCAAAATTGCAATAACCAGCCTTAATGTTCAGAGTTTCTTTCCTCAACGTTCTTAGGCATGTGTCAATGTGCACAGAACATAGAATATTATTCTTTCTATTATCTTTTATATAGATTTGGTCTGAACTCAATATTTTTAAAACTTAAAAATTTACAGCGTTTAACGACATACACTGAAAAGTTCAAAAGCCTCTCATCCGCGTATACAAAAATGAGCGCTACGACAAAACCTACGCCCCTAAAATGTAAATGAATACGGGCTTT
This sequence comes from Thermobia domestica, assembly GCF_964235325.1. Classification (NCBI taxonomy): domain Eukaryota; kingdom Metazoa; phylum Arthropoda; class Insecta; order Zygentoma; family Lepismatidae; genus Thermobia; species Thermobia domestica. The sequence goes on along the minus strand of NC_137454.1, from coordinate 52,850,644 downwards.
CAACTCTCAAAATGTGATACAAACTTAGGTAAAAAATAATAGAAAACTATTTTTTTTTTCAGCAACCATCATTGGTCGATTTCATTTGGATTACCTCAGTACTAAATCAGAAAGGCTTTATTATTAAACTAGGTATTTCCGGGGTTGAAACGAAGATCCAAAGTGATAACAGTCTCGTTCGTTTACCGTTGTAGTACTCTGATTTATCGCGATTATAGGAAATACTTCGGGGGCGTTGGAAATCGTAATTGACGAATGGACATGCAGTGTTGGGGATAAAATTCGATGATTCTAGGAATATAATATACGACAATAAGTTCGAGGACATCATGAGATAAATGACTCGGACCGACAGGATATACTTAATACCATAATTATGGCAAATCAGACATCCTCTATACTGTAGAAGTAGCAGCTGGTTAAAACATTATTCGGCGTAGTTGCTTAACTACCAGTCTCTCCAAGAAAGGGGGAGATATACAAGTATGTAGGGGCGAACGGTGCAGGACTTAACATTCAAACTACAACACACGCAATTGCACTTGTTATAGGTCGCGTATGAAGATGTGAATGTAATGTGTTATTTCTGGAACGAACCCTGCTACCAATGCTTGATTATGAAAATTGCTTTTGTATGCAATCTGGTAGTCGATCCTAACTCCCATGGAGTATTCACATGTTAATTTCTGGATATCTTCTAATGTCATTTGGACAATGTCACTTACGTCACAGTGGTTTAAATACAGTAACTTAAGATTTGTACCTTAAGGTATATGTTTGATATAGCTAGGTCCTAATTTCTTTTGTGTTGCGTTTTTGCCGTCCTACAGAGTAGTTCATATTTAATTTTAAAAAATTCATGAATATATGTATTCCGAGAGTCAAAAAAGTTATGCATTATACTTCTAGCATTATTTATGTACATTATTATGAATGTTTCTTGTTGTAGGAAAATTAAATTATAGTTTTATTTTGTTGCAATCATTGTTACTCTTGTTTTCGTTTAAGAGAAGATTTCTAAACCATTATTGTGCATATAAACGTTGTAAGATAGCACAATTCTCTTATTTCAAAGAACAAAATGGTAGGTTTTATCACAAATCTATCTAAAATATTATAAACACTATTGTAATGTTCTTGATTGTTTTAATAATTGTCTACTGAACAGGATTATTTGTCTGTAATCTATAAGTATATATAGTAGGTGTTACACACATTTTATCCTAAAGGTTGGGTTTATTATATCACAAAGAATTTCATAATGGTCTTACTATATTTTATTCATGTGACAAGCGTGGATTTTATTCTGACTGAATAAAATTTTAAGGAATATCACCAAACTTAACAATTTGCAGTAAAATACACGGCATTGAAGTAAACACTTATTGGTTGTTTCGATCATAGCTTAGGGCCTTCCTCAGGAAAGATACTATTTGGAATGTGAAGGTCAACCACAACCACTCTTACCCGAAATTGAACCGAGTCCTCTCGCAGTATGTCAGTGGTACTGTATTGCAAGGATAGAGTTCATGACAAATGTATGAATCCCATTTAAAGTACGTTAGTGCTACATATTTTCCATTCTAGTTGGGATGAAATTTTGACGTTCTTTTAACTACCTGAGTATTTATTTTATTTTAAAACGGCATGATGGCTTTTTGTTGGAACTCATGTAAGAAACTACAACGTATTTCCGTTTACATTTTCATAGCGCACCAAGACTGGCGGGTATAAATGGATGCTTCGGCCGGACCATAGCATGAGTTTTCTTTGGGTATACAGGAAATAATATTTTACGAAAGAGTTGGCTTCTGATGAAGTCATTATAATATACAGTACTCAATTCCATGCTGTTCATCTTCTGTGTCTGTTATATCACCTCAGTAACATTATCAGGCTAGCCTCAGAGGAAAACGTTAGTTGCACTGATGATAAAACTCATTATATTTCTTGAAAACATGATAGCGGAATCCTGTGATTGTGCATTAATATTAAAGTGTAGATTATGCAAACACACATAAAGGAGTGGTTTAATGTAAAGAAAATTGTTTCAATCTGTCAAAGTAAACTATTTTGTCTTCAATCACAATTTTCCAGTGTCTCTCATGCATTTAACAACCATAGTCTTATGTTCATCAATGTATCCGTAGAAGGAGTTGAAAATCCCAACAAGTTGTGGCTTACAGCGTGGATCGTTTCATAGTTAAACTGTCAGTTGTGTTACTTGGGGATAGTGGATTCTTTTGGCAATCCGGTACACTGATTCAATGAATGAACTAAGTCGGTGCACTAGTTGGTGACCTCGAACGGACCCCTTTCGTTATGGTGAAGTATTGTGATGAAATTTCTTCAATATAATTTCGGTGATATTTCATCAAACTTTACATGACTCATTTGCTGTTGCAAAATAAGACAGTACTCTCGTAACAGAACCGATTTAATGTCTGTAGTTCAGCTTTACAGGTCAATGCTAATGTTACAAATTTGGCTGAGTGTTAACTGATCAATTTTACGTATTCTTTAATATTTATATTTATTGATTTTGAAAAAAAACAGCAAGTAATTCACATGACTATCATCCGAGAGGACACAGGTTATATAAATTTGGGAGATGTATTAAAGTTTTTGTATTAAACTATACAACTGACAACATTAAATCAAACGCACGGTTGGCAAATCATACGAAATGAATCGATTCAACCTGAACTCAATGCCAGGTGGACGAATAGAATAGAGCACCAGGGAGGTATCTTGTCATTTTGAATGTAGATTGTACTAACTGTATGGTATCTTGTACATTATATTTTTTACACGAAATACGCTCTTACTGGCAGTTTGTTCTTAATATGCATATATTTGTTGGTATTGTAGACAGGACTGTTGTTGGTATATATCCAAATTTCGATTGCTGACATCCAGCATGAACCTTTAAACAGTACACACACACACACACACACACACATATATATATATATATATATATATATATATATATATATATATATATATATAGGCTTTATACATACTGAAGTTTAGTCAAATTCTATAGTATTGTTTTGTATATGTTTCTGTTACTCATTTAAATTTAGTTATAAGGATATGTTTTGTATTCCAGATTCGTATAATATTTGTGACCTTAAAGGTTTACAATGTCTTTACAACAATAAAGGTAAGCACAATTTTAGTACATATATCTATTACAAGGAATATCTTTTATAATATTATTAATACAGTACATCATATCATACACTAGTAGTAAACACAAAGCAGACTCCAAAATAATATAATTTTGTGAACTTTTATATGCTACAGGATAGAGAATATTAAGTTCAAAAGCAATTTATCAGAATTAGCACAGTCTGTGACCACGTATTTGTAATGATGAATCATTGAGTACATCTGAGATAATACATGAATGAATGATGGATTATGGTGAAGAGAGACGGATATAACTTTGGCTACTATTATTCAAAGTTGTAGAACTGCAACCTTTATTTAAATCTTAACCTTGGACTCCAAGAGAGGCGAAAAGGCACAACAATGACAAAAATATTGAAATAAAATATTTCAGTGTAACGCTCATGATTATACCTTTATGCTAAGAATTATGATGTTCAAGGCAAGTACATAATGACGGAAAATTGGTAGAATGCGAGTGTGAGAAGTAACGGGAGTACACGAGAAAACTCATGACACGGTATTGTCTAGCAAATATTTATTTTGCCTGGGATAATACATGGGACTCAAGGGATAATAAATAAACGCTCTGCCAGTGAACTATCGTACACAAATTAAAAAAAACAGTGAAATTGTGAAGCGAAAAAGTTCTGCTGCTTATGTCTCCATTTCAGTAATCATCAACATCGCTCGAATGCAATAATGTGGTTTCCGTAGAAATACATTTAGCTTGGAAGTCACACAGTTTGGCAAGCAAATCAAAAAGGCACTGAAATTATATTTTTATTCTCTAGAGACTTAATATATGCCCCTTGACATCAGTATGTGTTACCATCAGAACTTCAGTTTCAGAAGCGTATGTTGATTCGAAGATACGGGATCGCAAAGGTACTCGTGTTAGTAACAACGTCCAATATGTTGTAACAATGCAAAAAAAGATTGCTAATAACTTTTCCATAGTATACTTCTTATAAATAACATTGTTTTATATTACAAATATGGTGTGAATAATTCTGAAGAATTTTCAACTGACAACCAAATGAATGAAAAATTTGATATTAGTTGACGAAGGATGACGTTGGTAACCGCATTCAGATCCAGGGCGAATCCGCGTTAGGCTTCCTGAAAACGTAATTAAGTCTTTATTAACATGATTTATTCTTATTATTTTTTATTTATTCCGAGCTCGAAGTATTTCACATAAGGTCACAGTTACATACTATACACCAATACATGATACATAAATACTGATTTCACTATGACCCATTCATAGAGATCTACCTTTTTACTTAAGAATTGGATCAATCTTTTATAAGCTTATTGTAGAAAATTGCTACTAGGTATTTTTTGTGATTTCTTCATTTCTTCCAATTATTTTTATTACAGTGATTCTTTAGTCGTTATCCATTTGCATTTTTCTGGCTGTCCAGCTTATCATACAAGCAATAAGTTTAATTTAAATAAAATAATTTAAATGTTCCGGTTTACTCACAGAGGCTAAGGAAATGGATGTTGATATTAATGAATTACTTCGTGAAATGAAGAAAATTGAAGGAAATGAGAAGTCCCCATTAAACCATCTTATTGTTTGTTCACCACAAAGCTCGCGTGGGGAGGTGCCAATTAATCGTGGGGAGGTGTAACACCAAAGCAGTACTCTCCCATTTCACTTATATTATTCACTAGTACATAATAAAAGTTTTACTATACTAGGAATGCAATGGATATACCCGATTGCAATGAAATGAGCTGAGCGAGCTTAAACTACGTAATCAGGAAGCGTTTTTCGGTGATTATTCCTCGATGGTACATCGGATTTTTGATTTCGACCTATGTTGTCACTCAGCACGACATACTCTATCAGCGTGCTAAGTTTGGTTGAGATCGGTCAAACGGTCTAGGAGGAAGCGTTTTTCGGTGATTATTCCTCGATGGTACATCGGATTTTTGATTTCGACCTATGTTGTCACTCAGCACGACATACTCTATCAGCGTGCTAAGTTTGGTTGAGATCGGTCAAACGGTCTAGGAGGAAGCGTTTTTCGGTGATTATTCCTCGATGGTACATCGGATTTTTGATTTCGACCTATGTTGTCACTCAGCACGACATACTCTATCAGCGTGCTTTGTTTGGTTGAGATCGGACAAACGGTCTAGGAGGAGTTCGCGGACAACCAAACGGCTAACCCGAGTATAAGAGCTTCGCTTCGCTCAGCTCAATTATGATAACCTGATCGACTATTTAATATTTGCCTGAAATATACCATATCTTAGAACACTGTACTTATTTGATTGTGTTAATTGTACCGTTGTTAAATGTATGAATGTTAAAGAATGCTACCATTAAAATAGGATTTAACAAAAGAGACACTGACCAAAGCTTCAAACTTTATTTTAAATTATAATTTGTAACTGTTTCGGATATCTAGCATATCCTTCTTCAGACACGATCGAAATTAATGAAAATACAGACATATATATAAATAATGCTAGATATCCGAAACAGTTACGAATTATAATTTAAAATAAAGTTTGAAGCTTTGGTCAGTGTCTCTTTTGTTAAAACAATTAATCCAAAGCCATGAATAATCTTACCATTAAAATAGGAGACGTTTTTCAGAATATTAGCCCATTTCCTGTCATTCAACAGTTCATTGATCATATACTTGTTTGGGTTATATTCAAGACTGATTTACAACGCATGTGTATTCCAAGTACACTTTATACAATATTTCTATGTCATTATCTTCTTATTAATCTGTTACTAATATAAATAATTATTTCTTCACTACTTTTATCATCTCTTCAAACAAAGTACTTATTATAGTCGTTAATATTCAATAACTTAATTACACAAGACCCATGCTCGGCTTAACAACAATTATGACTTCCACCATATGTATTAAGGCGAACGGAAGTTTTGTTACATGATTTTATTACGTACACTTTTAGTATTGAGATTTTGCTTGGATAAATGCAGCTTTCAGAATAGTCATCTGTGTTGTCAACACTATATAAATGTCTGATATAATGGAATATAACATGTTCAGCTATTATCTCATACATTGGGATCTACGATAGTTACCTCACCCATGCCTTGCATCACCGTATACACTAATTCTGTAATATACTTAGCATAATTTCAATCTCTGTGCATATATTTCGTTGTTGTTAATCTCTGTGCTTTTTCTTTCTTAATGGCAAATCCGTCAGTTTTAGTTATAGTTTTCTTTTGTTTTTCTGTTATTGCAGACTAAACAGTAGAACAATAATAAGCGTAACTGTCGTCTACTCTGGTATGGTGACAATGAGTGGTGACTACTTAAACCTTGCAGCGCATGCCAAACTAGGCATCATTTCTGGAAGACTTGGTGTTTGCTAAAGTAGACGATGAATTGCTCTTACATAACATAAAGTGTCTTAAGCATCTCCGGTTGAAATGAAGGAGTGTTATCGAATAAGAATGAAAACATGTGTGTTACATTGCTCAAAATTATTATGTACACTGCTCTCAATACAAGAGACTCATTTCGTGAATATTATATTTGCACTGACGCCAATTAACTAACAACATTTAGTATGTTCGGTGATTATTATATATGATTGTATAATTAGGGCTAATAATCTAAAGGTCGTACACACCGTGAAAATATTGGCGTAAACTTGAAATGCCTCTGGGCAACTAATTTTTGTTTATAATAAGCTTCATCTTCACATAAATAGTACATTCGATGTGATTCTCTAGTTTTATTTTCAATTACATTGTCTGTATTTCTATTTCCCCATCATTTCCCCATATATATACGAGGAACACTACGAAGGTTTTGAAATTCGCATTGTTCTGGCGCAGTATTTGAATTCTAACAATTGCATTCGGTAGTGGTACCCAGAGCAAAAACGCCTCGCCTCGGTAATAGGCGTGGCCGTATTGCCTTCACTTGTTTCTTGATATGAGCAGTATTCGGCTGTCTAGAATGGAGTTCGAAAGGGAAAATTTTCGGGCAATGATCCTTTACGATTTCAAAAATGGTTTGAACGAGACAGAAAGCCATGACCGTTTGCAGGATCAATGGGGACCTTGCTCTTTCCCGTGCTACAATTTTTCGGTGGTTTGGTGAATTCAGAAGAGGCCGGACATCGCTTAAAGATGAAGAGAGAGCTGGACGTCCGGAACAGCTGTGTCAGATGAAAACATTTCCGCTGTGGAACAAATGATTCGAGAAAATCCTCGAACAGCTTTCAAGAACATTGCATCTACAGGAAACATTGGATCGGCAGCAGTTACAAAAATTCTTCATGATCATCTTCGGCTCAGGAAGGTTTCATATCGTTGGGTGCCTCATTCTTTGACTGAACAGCATAAGCGCATGCGTGTGGAATGGTGTAAAGAAATGCTTGCAAAAATTGATGGAGGCAATTTTCGACGCGTCTCTGACATTGCTACTGGTGATGAGACTTAGATAATTTGACCCTGAAAATGAACGCCAGTCTACAGTTTGGATAATTCCAGACGAAAATCCACCATCGGAATTGAAGCGACCGCGACGTGTAAGGAACTTAAGACTCATCCGCCGTATAGCCCTGACCTGGGTTTGTGTGATTTTTTTCTGTTCCCCATGATCAAAGATAGCGTGCGTGGGAAGAGATTTTGCAGCCCTGAAGAAGCTGTAGTGGCTTCCGAGACTGAACTTTCAACACTTGAAGAAAAAGACTGGCAACAGTGCTTCCAAAAATGGTTTTCGAGGATGCAAAAGTGTGTACAGTGTAATGGTAAATACTTTGAGAAAGTGTAAGTGTTATATTGATTTTAATTATGTAAGTTATTTCGCATCTCAAAACTTCCGTAGTGACCCTCGTATATATATATTTGGGTGGTCCAAATTTATACGTGAAAAAATATATTTAGGAATTTCTTTGTACTCCCCCCATAAAATGGCTCCATATGGGACCAAATTAAGCCAGGAAAAAAATAATATCCATTGAATAATTTTAAATGGTGCCCAAAATGACCTAAAATTTGAATGCGTTTAGAACACATAGTGTATGGGAAAAGCTGGATTAACGTTTGTAATTTAGAAGTGGCTCAAGGGAGTATAAACATATCTTGGATAATGGAACTAGAGGAGGAGATCAACCTAATCTGGTATAGCGTTATCATGGCCGCCATATTGAAGTCCGCTATCTTGAATACAGGTCAAAATTTTTAAATAGGAAGAGGGTCATGTGACATATCTTTTTGAGGTAGTATTTCACCTGGTGCACAAATCTGGTATAATTTCAAGTTACCTATATTCAAGTAAGGGTTATTACGTGTGACAAACAAAATACTTTGTGTAATGTTATTTTATTGCAGTTATGGAACACAGATATGTAAGAATTTTTGACGTATTATATACCTCTATAATCGGAAAAACACTTAATTGTTTGCATACTTCCACAAAACATACAAACACCAAATTTTGCATACTTGTTCGCCATGGGACGTGAGTAATGGAACAATTCAGATATCACGAAAAAGGCGACATTTTCCACGTAAATGAAGTGTCGAAATTTTTCGTCGTTTCGAAATGCTGGTTTTTAAAGTAGTTCCGCACACCACGGTAAGTTAACTCCGCGGTAAAGTGTCTGCTTTCTGAGTAGCAGGTCTGGGTTCCATTCCCCGCCGAACCTTGTTTTATCTTACGTTTTTTTTTCTTATCACGTTTGCTTCGTTTTATCAAAATAGTTTCTGTTGGCATTGCGTGAACAAAATATTTTCGTTATTACAGACATAGACCAAAAGAATATATTTATACACTAACTGTTGATATCGTCTCGAAACTAGGCAGTATGTTCATGTGAAGTTTCGAGACAATACTCAACTATTTGGAAAGAAATATATGTAGCTTTAGAGATGGGGCAACACCAGTGTTTCTTTCAGAAACAATGTTCCTGAGGATCGCAGTTGCTATTCCCACGGGCACTGCTCATAGTATTCTATTTATAATTCTATTATACACGTATTATTTGGTCTCCTGCGGGGGCACTCTAAGAGCCCCCAGGAGGCAGTGTACCCCCCAAAAACATTTTGGAAAAAAACATTGAGCATCATTTCCACAATATAGTATACAGACGAGACAAAAATACCCTTTTTCTCGCGAGGGTAGTGTGTGCTTCGAACCGGAAATAATTGCAAACAATTTCCCTTTTTATACACACAAAGACACACACACACACACACACACACACATATATATATATATATATATATATATATATATATATATATATATATATACGCACGTTTTGATCAATTTTATCGTTGGCAGCGTATATAGTTATAATATACGGGATACGTGGAAAAGAGCCTCTTTCGGGTCAGTAGTTTGTTTACAGTACCGGTTGGAGTGAAATGCGTTTTATAATAGACTCAACCTTATAGGCAAACAATATATGCTATAAAAATAAACTTTCAAAGAAAGAAAAAGTGAGAAAAAGATTGTTAGGAATCGAACCCAGGTCTCCTGTCCAGTAGGCTCACGTCTATCCCCTACACTACCGATTTCCTTAGATGTTCGACTTCGTTCTTACTGCTCACATAATACTGGTACGTTGCGGCCGGCATCTGTGGGGAATTATATACCTCTATAATCGGAAACACACTTAATTGTTTGCATACTTCCACAAAACATACAAACACCAAATTTTGCATACTTGTTCGTCATGGGATGTGAGTAATGGGAAAATTCCGATATCACGAAAAAGGTGACATTTTCCATGTAAATGAAGTGTTGAAATTTTTCGTCGTTTCGAAATGCTGGTTGTTAGAGTAGTTCCGCACACCATAGAAACGTCATATTTTGTCAGGCAGTGAAGCTGGGAACATAGTTTATGATAGAAAAAAGAGCATTGAAATTCGTTTTAGTTTCGCGGCGCAAATCGAAAAAATCTGAAATTTGTAATGGCTGTATGTAGGACGTTGAAATTTCGAGGTGATGTTTATTCTGATGCGTAGTTTGCGAATCCGCCCTTAAACTTGAAAAAAATAGTCATGTTCGGTGTAAGAAAGTGCTAGGAATGTTATAAGTGGGCGTCTAATTCTACACAACTTGTAGTAATGGTGGAATCACGAAATTGCGTTCAGGTGTGTAGATTACAGCCCATGTGAGGGGAAAAATCTGACATGTTGGAAAAGTCATCATCTTCGATTCAAAATGGCGGCTCAAAAATTTGTAACCATGAAAATTGTAAGTTGTGCTCTTGGTAGGTAAGCCAGGTTTCGCTATGTTATTAAGGAGGTAGTTCAGTTTAAGTGAAGAAACAAATCATTGGAGAAGTAGCCATCTTGAATGCAAAATTGCCATACTTTTGAATTGCCTTCATTTGGACTTATGTGGTATATTGAGAAGAATAAACAAACAGAATTCAACGTAGTAAGTTAGCTCCGCGGTAAAGTGTATGCTTTCTGAGTAGCAGGTCTGGGTTCCATTCCCCGCCGAACCTTGTTTTATCTTACGTTTTTTTTCTTATCACGTTGCTTCGTTTTATCAATATAGTTTCTGTTGGCATTGCGTGAACAAAATATTTTCGTTATTACAGACATAGACGAAAAGAATATATTTATACACTAACCGTTGATATCGTCTCGAAACTAGGCAGTATGTTCGTGTGGAGCTTCGAGACGATACTCAACTTTTTAGAAAGAAACATATGTAGCATTAGAGATGGGGCAACACCAGTGTTTCTTTCAGAAACAATATTCCTGAGGATCACAGTTAGTATTCCCAGGGGCACTGCTCATAGTATTCTATTTATTATTCTATTATACACGTATTACTTGGTCTCCTGCGGGGGCACTCTAAGAGCCCCAAGGACGCAGTGTACCCCCCCAAAACATTTTAAAAAAACGTTGAGCATCATTTCCACGATATAGTATACAGTCGAGACAAAAATACATTTTGTCTCGCGAGGATAGTGTGTGCTTCTAACCGGAAATAATTGCAAACAATCTCCCTTTTTATACACACACAGTCATGTTCGGTGTAAGAAAGTGCTAGGAATGTTATGAGGAGGTTTCTAATTCTACACAACTTGTAGTAATGGTGGAATCACGAAATTGCGTTCAACTGTGTAGATTACAGCAAATGTGAGGGGAAAAATCCGACATGTTGGAAAAGTCGTCATCTTCGATTCAAAATGGTGGCTCAATAATTTGTAACCATGAAAATTGTAAGTTGTGCACTTGGTAGGTAAGCCAGGTTTCGCTATGTTATTTAGGATGTAGTTCAGTTTAAGTGAATAAAGAAATCATTGGAGAAGTCGCCATCTTGAATGCAAAATTGCCATATTTTTGAATAGCCTTCATTTGGACTCTTATGTGGTATATTGAGGAGAATAAACAAACAGAATTCAACGTAGTAAGTTAGCTCCGCGGTAAAGTGTCTGCTTTCTGAGTAGCAGGTCTGGGTTCGATTTCCCGCCGAGCCTTGTTTTATCTTACTTTTTTTCTTATCACGTTGCTTCGTTTTATCAAAATAGTTTCTGTTGGCATTGCGTGAACAAAATATTTTCGTTATTACAGACATAGACGAAAAGAATATATTTATACACTAACTGTTGATATCGTCTCGAAACTAGGCAGTATGTTCGTGTGAAGCTTCGAGACGATACTCAACTATTTAGAAAGACACATATGTAGGTTTAGAGATGGGGCAACACCAATGTTTCTTTCAGAAACAATGTTCCTGAGGATCACAGTTAGCATTCCCAGGGGCACTGCTCATAGTATTCTATTTATTATTCTATTATACACGTATTATTTGGTCTCCTGCGGGGACACTCTAAAAGCCCCAAGGAGGCAGTGTACCCCCCAAAAACATTTTGGAAAAAAAACGTTGAGCATCATTTCCACGATATAGTATACAGACGAGACAAAAATACATTTTGCCTCGCGAGGATAGTGTGCGCTTCGAACCGGAAATAATTGCAAACAATCTCCCTGTTTATACACACACAGACACACACACACACACACACACACACACACACACATATATATATATATATATATATATATATATATATATATATATATATATACGCATCTTTTGACAATTTTCTCGTTGGCAGCGTATATAGTTATAATATACGGGATACGTGGAAAAGAGCCTCTTTCGGGTCAGTAGTTTCTTTACAGTACCGGTTGGAGTGAAATGCGTTTTATAATAGACTCAACCTTATAGGCAAACAATATATGCTATAAAAATAAACTTTCAAAGAAAGAAAAAGTGAGAGAAAGATTGTTAGGAATCGAACCCAGGTCTCATGTCCAGTAGGCTCACGTCAATCCCCTACACTACCGATTTCCTTAGATGTTCGACTTCGTTCTTACTGCTCACATAATACTGGTACGTTGCGGCCGGCATCGGTGGGGAATTATATACCTCTATAATCGGAAACACACTTAATTGTTTGCATACTTCCACAAAACATACAAACACCAAATTTTGCATACTTGTTCGTCATGGGATGTGAGTAATGGGAAAATTCCGATATCACGAAAAAGGTGACATTTTCCATGTAAATGAAGTGTTGAAATTTTTCGTCGTTTCGAAATGCTGGTTGTTAGAGTAGTTCCGCACACCATAGAAACGTCATATTTTGTCAGGCAGTGAAGCTGGGAACATAGTTTATGATAGAAAAAAGAGCATTGAAATTCGTTTTAGTTTCGCGGCGCAAATCGAAAAAATCTGAAATTTGTAATGGCTGTATGTAGGACGTTGAAATTTCGAGGTGATGTTTATTCTGATGCGTAGTTTGCGAATCCGCCCTTAAACTTGAAAAAAATAGTCATGTTCGGTGTAAGAAAGTGCTAGGAATGTTATAAGTGGGCGTCTAATTCTACACAACTTGTAGTAATGGTGGAATCACGAAGTTGCGTTCAGGTGTGTAGATTACAGCCCATGTGAGGGGAAAAATCTGACATGTTGGAAAAGTCATCATCTTCGATTCAAAATGGCGGCTCAAAAATTTGTAACCATGAAAATTGTAAGTTGTGCTCTTGGTAGGTAAGCCAGGTTTCGCTATGTTATTAAGGAGGTAGTTCAGTTTAAGTGAAGAAACAAATCATTGGAGAAGTAGCCATCTTGAATGCAAAATTGCCATACTTTTGAATTGCCTTCATTTGGACTTATGTGGTATATTGAGAAGAATAAACAAACAGAATTCAACGTAGTAAGTTAGCTCCGCGGTAAAGTGTATGCTTTCTGAGTAGCAGGTCTGGGTTCCATTCCCCGCCGAACCTTGTTTTATCTTACGTTTTTTTTCTTATCACGTTGCTTCGTTTTATCAATATAGTTTCTGTTGGCATTGCGTGAACAAAATATTTTCGTTATTACAGACATAGACGAAAAGAATATATTTATACACTAACCGTTGATATCGTCTCGAAACTAGGCAGTATGTTCGTGTGGAGCTTCGAGACGATACTCAACTTTTTAGAAAGAAACATATGTAGCATTAGAGATGGGGCAACACCAGTGTTTCTTTCAGAAACAATATTCCTGAGGATCACAGTTAGTATTCCCAGGGGCACTGCTCATAGTATTCTATTTATTATTCTATTATACACGTATTACTTGGTCTCCTGCGGGGGCACTCTAAGAGCCCCAAGGACGCAGTGTACCCCCCCAAAACATTTTAAAAAAACGTTGAGCATCATTTCCACGATATAGTATACAGTCGAGACAAAAATACATTTTGTCTCGCGAGGATAGTGTGTGCTTCTAACCGGAAATAATTGCAAACAATCTCCCTTTTTATACACACACAGTCATGTTCGGTGTAAGAAAGTGCTAGGAATGTTATGAGGAGGTTTCTAATTCTACACAACTTGTAGTAATGGTGGAATCACGAAATTGCGTTCAACTGTGTAGATTACAGCAAATGTGAGGGGAAAAATCCGACATGTTGGAAAAGTCGTCATCTTCGATTCAAAATGGTGGCTCAATAATTTGTAACCATGAAAATTGTAAGTTGTGCACTTGGTAGGTAAGCCAGGTTTCGCTATGTTATTTAGGATGTAGTTCAGTTTAAGTGAATAAAGAAATCATTGGAGAAGTCGCCATCTTGAATGCAAAATTGCCATATTTTTGAATAGCCTTCATTTGGACTCTTATGTGGTATATTGAGGAGAATAAACAAACAGAATTCAACGTAGTAAGTTAGCTCCGCGGTAAAGTGTCTGCTTTCTGAGTAGCAGGTCTGGGTTCGATTTCCCGCCGAGCCTTGTTTTATCTTACTTTTTTTCTTATCACGTTGCTTCGTTTTATCAAAATAGTTTCTGTTGGCATTGCGTGAACAAAATATTTTCGTTATTACAGACATAGACGAAAAGAATATATTTATACACTAACTGTTGATATCGTCTCGAAACTAGGCAGTATGTTCGTGTGAAGCTTCGAGACGATACTCAACTATTTAGAAAGACACATATGTAGGTTTAGAGATGGGGCAACACCAATGTTTCTTTCAGAAACAATGTTCCTGAGGATCACAGTTAGCATTCCCAGGGGCACTGCTCATAGTATTCTATTTATTATTCTATTATACACGTATTATTTGGTCTCCTGCGGGGACACTCTAAAAGCCCCAAGGAGGCAGTGTACCCCCCAAAAACATTTTGGAAAAAAAACGTTGAGCATCATTTCCACGATATAGTATACAGACGAGACAAAAATACATTTTGCCTCGCGAGGATAGTGTGCGCTTCGAACCGGAAATAATTGCAAACAATCTCCCTGTTTATACACACACAGACACACACACACACACACACACACACACACATATATATATATATATATATATATATATATATATATATATATATATATATATATATATATATATATATATATATATATACGCATCTTTTGACAATTTTCTCGTTGGCAGCGTATATAGTTATAATATACGGGATACGTGGAAAAGAGCCTCTTTCGGGTCAGTAGTTTCTTTACAGTACCGGTTGGAGTGAAATGCGTTTTATAATAGACTCAACCTTATAGGCAAACAATATATGCTATAAAAAATATACTTTCAAAGAAAGAAAAAGTGAGAGAAAGATTGTTAGGAATCGAACCCAGGTCTCATGTCCAGTAGGCTCACGTCAATCCCCTACACTACCGATTTCCTTAGATGTTCGACTTCGTTCTTACTGCTCACATAATACTGGTACGTTGCGGCCGGCATCGGTGGGGAATTATATACCTCTATAATCGGAAACTCACTTAATTGTTTGCATACTTCCACAAAACATACAAACACCAAATTTTGCATACTTGTTCGTCATGGGATGTGAGTAATGGGAAAATTCCGATATCACGAAAAAGGCGACTTTTTCCATGTAAATGAAGTGTCGAAATTTTTCGTCGTTTCGAAATGCTGTTTTTTAAAGTAGTTCCGCACACCATAGAAACGTCATATTTTGTCAGGCAGTGAAGCCGGGAACATAGTTTATGATAGAAAAAAGAGCATTAAAATTCGTTTTCGTTTAGCGGCGCAAATCGAAAAAATGTGAAATTTGTAATGGCTGTATGTAGGACGTTGAAATTTCGAGGTGATGTTTATTCTGATGCGTAGTTTGCGAATCCGCCTTTCAACTAAAAAAAATAGTCATGTTCGGTGTAAGAAAGTGCTAGGAATGTTATAAGGGTGCGTCTAATTCTACACAACTTGTAGTAATGGTGGAATCACGAAATTGCGTTCAAGTGTGTAGATTACAGCCCATGTGAGGGGAAAAATCCGACATGTTGGTTTTGTCGTCATCTTCGATTCAAAATGGCGGCTCAAAAATTTGTAACCATGAAAATTGTAAGTAGTGCTCTTGGTAGGTAAGCCAGGTTTCGCTATGTTATTAAGGACGTAGTTCAGTTTAAGTGAAGAAACAAACCATTGGAGAAGTCGCCATCTCGAACGCAAAATTGCCATATTTTTGAATTGCCTTCATTTGGACTCTTATGTGGTATATTGAGGAGAATAAACAAAACAGAATTCAACGTAGTAAGTTAGCTCCGCGGTAAAGTGTCTGCTTTCTGAGTAGCAGGTCTGGGTTCGATTCCCCGCCGAACCTTGCTTAATCTTACGTTTTTTTTCTTATCACGTTGCTTCGATTTATCATAATAGTTTCTGTTGGCATTGCGTGAACAAAATATTTTCGTTATTACAGACATAGACGAAAAGAATATATTTATACAATAACTGTTGATATCGTCTCGAAACTAGGCAGTATGTTCGTGTGGAGCTTCGAGACGATACTCAACTATTTAGAAAGAAACATATGTAGCTTTAGAGATGGGGCAACACCAGTATTTCTTTCAGATACAATGTTCCTGAGGATCACAGTTAGTATTTCCAGGGGCACTGCTCATAGTATTCTATTTATTATTTTATTATACACGTATTATTTGGTCTCCTGTGGGGGCACTCTAAGAGCCCCAAGGAGGCAGTGTATCCCCCAAAAACATTTTGGAAAAAACATTGAGCATCATTTCCACGATATAGTATACAGACGGGACAAAAATACATTTTGTCTCGCGAGGATAGTGTGTGCTTCGAACCGGAAATAATTGCAAACAATCTCCCTTTTTATACACACAAAGACACACACACACATATATATACGCACCTTTTGACAATTGTATCGTTGGCAGCGTATATAGTTATAATATACGGGATACGTGGAAAAGAGCCTCTTTCGGGTCAGTAGTTTGTTTACAGTACCGGTTGGAGTGAAATGCGTTTTATAATAGACTCAACCTTATAGCCAAACAATATATGCTATAAAAATAAACTTTCAAAGAAAGAAAAAGTGAGAAAAAGATTGTTAGGAATCGAACCCAGGTCTCCTGTCCAGTTGGCTTACGTCAATACCCTACACTACCGATTTTCTTAGATGTTCGACTTCGTTCTTACTGCTCACATAATACTGGTACGTTGCGGCCGGGATCTGTGGGGAATTATATACATCTATAATCGGAAACACACTTAATTGTTTGCATACTTCCACAAAACATACAAACACCAAATTTTGCATACTTGTTCGTCATGGGATGTGAGTAATGGGAAAATTCCGATATCACGAAAAAGGTGACATTTTCCATGTAAATGAAGTGTGGAAATTTTTCGTCGTTTTGAAATGCTGGTTTTTAAAGTAGTTCCGCACACCATAGAAACATCATATTTTGTCAGGCAGTGAAGCTGGGAACGTAGTTTACGATAGAAAAAAGAGCATTAAAATTCGTTTTCGTTTCGCGGCGCAAAAATTTGTAACCATGAAAATTGTAAGTTGTGCTCTTGGTAGGTAAGCCCTGTTTCGCTATGTTATTAAGGACGTAGTTCAGTTTAAGCGAAGAAACAAATCATTGAAGAAGTCGCCATCTTGAATGAAAAATTGCCATATTTTTGAATTGCCTTCATTTGGACTCTTATGTGGTATATTGAGGAGAATAAACAAACAACATTCAACGTAGTAAGTTAACTCCGCTGTAAAGTGTCTGCTTTCTGAGTAACAGGTCTGGGTTCGATTCCCCGCCGAACCTTGTTCTATCTTACGTTTTTTTCTTACCACGTTGCTTCGTTTTATCAAAATAGTTTCTGTTGGCATTGCGTGAACTAAATATTTTCGTTATTACAGACATAGACGAAAAGAATATATTTATACACTAACTGTTGATATCGTCTCGAAACTAGGCAGTATGTTCGTGTGGAGCTTCGAGACGATACTCAACTATTTAGAAAAAAACATATGTAGCTTTAGAGATGGGGCAACACCAGTGTTTCTTTCAGAAACAATGTTCCTGAGGATCACAGTTAGTATTCCCAGGGGCACTGCTCATAGTATTCTATTTATTATTCTGTTATACACATAATATTTGGTCTCCTGCGGGAGCGCTCTAATAGCCCCCAGGAAGCAGTGTAACCCTTAAAAACATTTTGGAAAAAAACATTGAGCATCATTTCCACGATATAGTATACAGACGAGACAAAAATACATTTTGTCTCTCGAGGATAGTGTGTGCTTCGAACCGGAAATAATTGCAAACAATCTCACTTTTTGTACACACACTATCATGTTCGGTGTAAGAAAATGCTAGAAATGTTATAAGGAGGCGTCTCATTCTACACAACTTCTAGTAATTGTGGAATCACGAAATTGCGTTCAACTGTGTAGATTACAGTCCATGTGAGGGGAATAATCCGACATGTTGGAAAAGTCGTCATCTTCGATTCAAAATGGCGGCTCAAAAATTTGTAACCATGAAAATTGTAAGTTGTGCTCTTGGTAGGTAAGCCAGGTTTTGCTATGTTATTAAGGATGTAGTTCAGTTTAAGTGAAGAAAGAATTCATTGGAGAAGTCGCCATCTTGAATGCAAAATTGCCATATTTTTGAATTGCCTTCATTTGGAATCTTATGTGGTATATTGGGGAGAATAAACAAACAGAATTCAACTTAGTTAGCTCCGCGGTAAAGTGTCTGCTTTCTGAGTAGCAGGTCTGGGTTCGATTCCCCGCCGAACCTTGCTTAATCTTACGTTTTTTTTCTTATCACGTTGCTTCGATTTATCATAATAGTTTCTGTTGGCATTGCGTGAACAAAATATTTTCGTTATTACAGACATAGACGAAAAGAATATATTTATACAATAACTGTTGATATCGTCTCGAAACTAGGCAGTATGTTCGTGTGAAGCTTCGAGACGATACTCAACTATTTAGAAAGAAACATATGTAGCTTTAGAGATGGGGTAACACCAGTGTTTCTTTCAGAAACAATGTTCCTGAGGATCACTGTTAGTATTCCCAGGGGCACTGCTCATAGTATTCTATTTATTATTCTATTATACACGTATTATTTGGTCTCCTGCGGGGGCACTCTAAGAGCCCCAAGGAGGCAGTGTACCCCCTTAAAACATTTTGGAAAAAAACATTGAGCATCATTTCCACGATATAGTATACAGACGAGACAAAAATACATTTTGTCTCGCGAAAATAGTGTGTGCTTCGAACCGGAAAAATTGCAAACAATGTCCCTTTTTATACACACACAGACACACACACACACATATATATATATATATATACGCATCATTTGAAAATTTTCTCGTTGGCAGCGTATATAGTTATAATATACGGGATACGTGGAAAAGAGCCTCTTTCGGGTCAGTAGTTTGTTTACAGTACCGGTTGGAGTGAAATGCGTTTTATAATAGACTCAACCTTATAGGCAAACAATATATGCTATAAAAATAAACTTTCAAAGAAAGAAAAAGTGAGAAAAAGATTGTTAGGAATCGAACCCAGGTCTCCTGTCCAGTAGGCTCACGTCAATCCCCAACACTACCGATTTCCTTAGATTTTCGACTTCGTTCTTACTGCTCACATAATACTGGTACGTTGCGGCCGGCATCTGTGGGGAATTATATACCTCTATAATCGGAAACACACTTAATTGTTTGCATACTTCCACAAAACATACAAACACCAAATTTTGCATACTTGTTCGTCATGGGATGTGAGTAATGGGAAAATTCCGATATCACGAAAAAGGCGACTTTTTCCATGTAAATGAAGTGTCGAAATTTTTCGTCGTTTCGAAATGCTGTTTTTTAAAGTAGTTCCGCACACCATAGAAACGTCATATTTTGTCAGGCAGTGAAGCTGGGAACATAGTTTATGATAGAAAAAAGAGCATTAAAATTCGTTTTCGTTTCGCGGCGCAAATTGAAAAAATGGGAAGTTTGTAATGGTTCTATGTAGGACGTTGAAATTTCGAGGTGATGTTTATTCTGAAGCGTAGTTTGCGAATCCGCCCTTAAACTTGAAAAAAATAGTCATGTTCGGTGTAAGAAAGTGCTACAAATGTTATAAGTGGGCGTCTAATTCTACACAACGTGTAGTAATGGTTTAATCACGAAATTGCGTTCAAGTGTGTAGATTACAGCCCGTGTGAGTGGAAAAATCCGACATGTTGGAAAAGTCGTCATCTTCGATTCAAAATGGCGGCTCAAAAATTTGTAACCAATAAAATTGTAAGTTGTGCTCTTGGTAGGTAAGCCAGGTTTCGCTATGTTATTAAGGATGTAGTTCAGTTTAAGTGAAGAAAGAATTCATTGGAGAAGTCGCCATCTTGAATGCAAAATTGCCATATTTTTGAATTGCCTTCATTTGGAATCTTATGTGGTATATTGGGGAGAATAAACAAACAGAATTCAACTTAGTTAGCTCCGCGGTAAAGTGTCTGCTTTCTGAGTAGCAGGTCTGGGTTCGATTCTCCGCCGAACCTTGTTTTATCTTACGTTTTTTTCTTATCACGTTGCTACGTTTTATCAAAAAAGTTTCTGTTGGCATTGCGTGAACAAAATATTTTCGTTATTACAGACATAGACGAAAAGAAAATATTTATACACTAACTGTTGATATCGTCTCTAAACTAGGCAGTATGTTCGTGTGAAGCTTCGAGACGATACTCAACTATTTAGAAAGAAACATATGTAGCATTAGAGATGGGGAAACACCAGTGTTTCTTTCAGAAACAATGTTCCATAGGATCACAGTTAGTATTCCCAGGGGCACTGCTCATAATATTCTATTTATTATTCTATTATACACGTATTATTTGGTCTCCTGCGGGGGCACTCTCAGAGCCCCAAGGAGGCAGTTTACCCCCTTAAAACATTTTGGAAAAAAACATTGAGCATCATTTCCACGATATAGTATACAGACGAGACAAAAATACATTTTTCTCGCGAGGATAATGTGTGCTTCGAACCGGAAATAATTGCAAACAATCTCCCTTTTTATACACACAAAGACACACACACACATATATATATATATACGCACCTTTTGACAATTTTCTCGTTGGCAGCGTATATAGTTATAATATACGGGATACGTGGAAAAGACCCTCTTTCGGGTCAGTAGTTTGTTTACAGAACCAGTTGGAGTGAAATGCGTTTTATAATAGACTCAACCTTATAGGCAAACAATATATGCTATAAAAATAAACTTTCAAAGAAAGAAAAAGTGAGAAAAACATTGTTTGGAATCGAACCTAGGTCTCGTGTCCAGTGGGCTGACGTCAATCCCCTACACTACCGATTTCCTTAGATTTTCGACTTCGTTCTTACTGCTCACATAATACTGGTACGTTGCGGCCGGCATCTGTGGGGAATTACACCTCTAAAATCGGAATAGTAATCGGGTTATATATGCGTTTTTAGTATCATTAAGGAAATGATGTCTTGTTATTTAATTGTAATAAGAAATGAGAAAGACACCATTCTAATACACTGTTATACTACTATGCAGAAAGTGGTTTGTTTAAAATGCTATAAACAAATTTTCAAAAGCCTCCAATAATATTTATATTCTAAATTACTTAGTTAATAATCGTCTTCATTGAAAATATGTGAGTAGAGATACACGAAGACTCTATGTAATTGCACAGTGTATATAAACATTTCAAGAAGTCTTGCTGCCTAGTAAGTACATTTTTTTACAAAAGGACACCATTATAATAAGATGTACTACGTTACACTGCAAAAACTAGTGTTGAATCAAATGTTATGAACTAATGGTTAAAAAGCCTTAACAAAATTCATTTTTATAAATTACCTACAAATTGTAGTTTTTATTGAAAATACAAGACGAGAGATACAGGTTGACTGCAAAAAATTGTCCAGTAAATATAAAATATTTTAAAAAGTCTTGCTGCTGGTAATATGTATAAATATGCCCAAGGTTTCCATTATAATCCACTGTACTACATTACAGTACAAAAGTAGTGTTCACTCAAATGCTA